>NC_086336.1:37841838-38466838 GCF_032445375.1 Bacillus rossius redtenbacheri
TAACCAACAGAAAACCTAGCCGTGCTCATATTATTTATCTTATTGGATCCCCATGAAGTCGCCGACGTGCCAGACTGCGGACTGGTCGAGGGAATACACTCGACGAGGACACCATACTCGAGGAGGAATGCTTGTCTTTCGCTGGAGCGAGGTCAAACATCGAGATATTAAATTTTAGCTTTGCAACCGCGCCATATTCTGTGGCATTCTCGTCCTCATAGCTTGTTGTGGTCCACTCTGGCTCTTCTCACCTCGCGTAGGAGGGCCACAGATCGGTACATTCAAGGTCCCGGAAGAAAGAGTGCGCCATCACCTCCACCCAGTCTGTGCCAAAAACACTTTATTGCGACTAGGCTGTACCATAAGAATACTGTCGGAACTCCACAATTTATAATGATGGGCCAAAAAAACTTTCTCGAACAGGCTGTACCAAAACCATATATTACCCTTCATTACGTTTTTAAATTCTTGTCCAGAAAAATAACACCTTTCCTTTCTAGTCCTCGCTTAAAAACACAGCAGTTTCAACAGATTTTTCAGAAAACCACCAATCACTTCATTCAATCGTTTTCCCTTTGGTTTGTGTTGACTTAGTTTGTCTTCATAATAGTCAATATCATATAAGTTCAATTCCTTGCACACATAACCACCAGAAAACCTAGCCGTGCTCCTATTTGTTATCTTCTTGGATCCCCATGAAGTCGCCGACGAGCCAGGTTGTGGACTGGCCAAGGACACCACACACGACGAGGACACCACACTCGACGAGCACACCACACTCGACATGGAAACCACACCCAACGAGGACACCACACTCAACATGGACACCACACCCAACGAGGACACCACACTCGACGAGTACACCACTTTCAACGAGTACACCACACTCGACGATGAATTCTTTTTGTTCGACGGAGCGAGATCAAACAACGGAAGATACCCATTTAGATCTGCAACCTCGCCGTCCTCTGAGGTGTCCTCATTCTCGGAGCTTGTTTTGGCCAACTCCGGCTCTTCTCTCCTCGCGAAGGGGGACGGCAGTAACGGTCCATTCAAGATACTGGAAGAATGAGTACGCCATCACCTCCGCCCAGTCTGTGCCAAGAACACTTTATTATGACTGGGCTGTACCACAAGGATACAGTCGGAACACCACAATTTATCTGTATGGGCAAAGAAAACTTTTTTAAACAAGGCTGTACCAGAACCATACATTCCCCTTCTTCACAATTTTTAGTTCTTGACCAGATAAATAACACCTTCCTTTTCTAGTCCTCGCTTAAAAACTACACAGCTGTTTCCTCAGATTTTTTTGAAATCCACCAATCACTCTCTTCAATCGCCTTCTCTTTGGTTTGTGTTTACTTAGTTTGTCTTCATAATAGTGCCCTAACGTAGAAGATCAATCACTTCCACACATAAAACCAAGAATAAACTAGCCGTGCTCCTATATGTTATCTTCTTGGGTCCCCATGGTGTCGCCGACTAGCCAGGCTGCGGACTGGCCGAGGAAACCACACTGGCCGAGGACACCACACGGAAGAGAACATCTCACTCGACGAGGAAAGCTTGTCGATTTACAAAGTGAGGTCAAAACCCGGGAGATAAACTTTGAGCTCTGCAACCTCACCGTCCTCTGTGGCGTCTTCATCCTCAGAGCTTGTTATGGCCTACTCCGGATTTTCTCTCCTCGTGAAGGGTGCGCAAGATCGGTCCATTCAATTCCCGGAAGAAAGAGTGTGCCATAACCTGCGCCAGGTCTATGCCATAAACACTTTATTATGACTGTGCTCTACCACAAGGATACAGTCGAAACACCACAATTTATAAGGATGGGCCAAAAAATAACTTTCTCAAACAAGGCTGTACCAAAACCATACATTCCCCTTCTTCACAATTTTAAATTCTAGTCCAGAAAAATAACACCTTCCATTTCTAATCCTCGCTTAAAAATAACACAGCTGTTTCCACAGAGTTTTCAGAAAACCAACAATCACTTCCTTCAATCGCCTTCCTTTTGGTTTGTGTTCACTTTGTTTGTCTTCATAATAGTAACTATCGTAGAAATTCCGTCACTTGCACACATAACTACCAGAAATCCTAGCCATGCTTCTATATGTTATCTTTTTGGGTCCCCATAATGTCGCCGACGAGCCAGGCTGCGGACTGGCCGAGGATACCACACCGGCCGTGGACACCACACTCGACGAGGAATCCTTATTCGCCCAGGAATGCTTGTCATTTGTAGGAGCGAGGTCAAACCTCGGGAGATAACCTTTGAGCGCTGCAACCTCGCCGTCCTCTCAGGCGTCCTCATCTTCGGCGCTTGTTGTATCCCACTTCGGCCCTTCACTCCTCGCGAAGGGGGGGGGGGTAGCATATTGGTCCTTTCAAGGTCCCGAAAGAAAGAGTGCGCAATCTTCCTCCCATATCTGTGCCAAAAACACTTTATTACGACTGGGCTGTACCTCAAGATTACAGTCGGAACACCAAAATTTATAAGAAGGGCCAAAAACATTTTTCTCAAACAAGGCTGTACCAAAACCATACATTCCCCTTCTTCTCAATTTTAAATTCTTGTCCAGAAGAATAAGACTTTCCTTTTCTAGTCCTTGCTTAAAAACTACACAGCAGTTTCCTCAGATTTTTCAGAAAACCACCAATCACTTCCTTCAATCATCTTCTCTTTGGTTTGTGTTCACTTAGTTTGTCTTCATTATAGTCACTTACGTAGAAGTTCAATCCCTTGCTCACATAACACTTAGAAATACTAGCTGTGCTCCTATATGTTATCTTCTTGGGTCCTTATGGTGTCGCCGATCGGCAAGGCTGCGGACTGGCCGAGTACACCACACTCGCCGAGGACAACACACTCGACGAGGACACCTTACTCGACCGGGAATACTTGCCGTTCGACGGAGCAAGGTCAAGCCTCGGGAGGTAAATTTTGAGCTCTGCAACGTCGCCGTCCTCTGAGGCGTCCTCATCCTCAGGGCTTGTTTTGGCCTACTCCAGCTCTTCTCTCCTCGCGAAGGGGTTCGGCTATAACGGTCCATTCAAGATACTGGAAGAATGAGTGCGCCATCATCTCCGCCTTGTCTGTGCCATAAGCACTTTATTACGACTGGGCTGTACCACAAGGATACAGTCGGAACACCACAATTTATATGTATGGGCCAAAAAAAAACTTTCTCAAACAAGGCTGTACCAAAACCATACATTCCACTTCTTCATAACTTTAAATTCTTGTCCAGAAAAATAACATCTTCTATTTTTAATCCTCGCTTAAAAACAATACAGCTGTTTCTTCAGAGTTTTCAGAAAAACAACAATCACTTCCTTCAATCGCCTTCCCTTTGGTTTGTGTTCACTTAGTTTGTCTTCATAATAGGAACTATCGTAGAATTTAATCCCTTGCACACATAACCAACAGAAAACTTATCAGTGCTCCAATTTATTATCTTCTTGTATCCCCATGAAGTCGCCGACGAGCCAGGATGCGGAATGGGCAAGGACACCACACTCGACGAGGACACCACAATCGACGAGCACACCACACTCGACGAGGACACCTCACCCAACGAGGACACCACACACTTGACCTGTACACCACATTCAACGTGGACACCACACACGACGATGTATGCTTTTCGTTCGACGGAGCGAGGTCAAACAACGGGAGATAACCTTTCAGCTCTGCAACCTTGCCATCCTCTGAGGCGTCCTCATCCTCGGAGCATGTTGTGGTCCACTCTGGCTCTTCTCTCCTCGCGAAGGGGGCGGAAGATCGGTACATTCAAGGTCCCTGAAGAAAAATTGTGCCTTCAACTCCACAAGGTCTGTGCCAAAAACAATAATTACGACTGAACTGTACCACAACGATACAATCGGAACACCACAATTTATAAGGATGGGCCAAAAAAAACTTTCTCAAACAAGGCTGTACCAAAACCATTCATTCCCCTTTTTCACATTATAATTCTTGTCCAGAAAAATAACATCTTCCCTTTCTAGTCCTTGCTTAAAAACCACACAGCTGTTTCCTTAGAGTTTTCAGAAAACCACCAATCACTTCCTTCAATCGCCTTACCTTTGGTTTGTGTTCTCTTAGTTTGTCTTCATAATAGTCACTATCGTAGAAGTTCATCCCTTGCATACATAACTACCAGAAATACTAGCCATGCTCCTATATGTTATCTTTTTGGGTCCCCATGATGTCGCCGACAAGCCAGGCTGCGGACTGGCCAAGGATACCACATTGCCTGAGGACACCACATTCGACGAGGACACCTCACTCGACAAGGAATGCTTGTCTTTTGTAGGAGCGAGGTCAAACCTCGGGAGATAATCTTTGACCTCTGCAACCTCTCCGTCCTTTCAGGCAGCCTCATCTTCGGAGCTTGTTGTGGCCAACACCGGCCCTTCACTCATCGCGATGGGGAGGTAGCATATCGTTCCTTACAAGGTCCCGGAAGAAAGAGTGCGCAAACTTCTCCGCCATATCTGTGACAAAAACACTTTATTACGACTGGGCTGTACCACAAGGATACAGTCGGTACACCAAAATTTACAACGATGGGCCAAAAAAACCTTCTCAAACAAGGCTGTACCAAAACCATACAATACCATTCTTCACAATTTTAATTCTTGTCCAGAGGAATAATACCTTCCTTTTCTAGTCCTTGCTTAAAAACAACACAGCTGTTTCCTCAGATTTTTCAGAAAACATCCAAACACTTCCTTCAATCGCCTTCTCTTAGGTTTGTGTTCACTTAGTTTGTCTTCATAATAGTCACTAACGTAGAAGTTCAAAATCTTGCACACATAACACCAAGAAATACTAGCTGTACTCCTATATGTTATCTTCTTGGGTCCCCATGGTGTCGCCGATCAGCCAGGCTGCGAACTAGCCGAGGACACCACACTGGCCGAGTACAACACACTCGACGAGGACACCATACTAGAAGATGAATGCTTGTCGTTCGATGGTGCGAGGTCAATACCCGGTATATAAAATTTGAGCTCTTCAACCTCGCCATTTTCTGTGGTGTCCTCGTCCTTGTAGCTTGTTATGGCCCACTCCAGCTTTTCACAACTCCCGAAGGGGGGCGGCAGATCGGTCCATTCAAGATACTGGAAGAACGAGTGCGCCAATACCTCCGCCTAGTCTGTGCCAAAAAACTTTATTACGACTTGCTGTACCACAAGGTTACAGTAGAACACCACAATAAATATGTATGTGCTAAAAAAAAAACTTTCTCAAACAAGGCTGTACTAAAACCATACATTCCTCTACTACACAATTTTTAATTCTTGTCAAGAAAAATCACACATTCCCTTTCTAGTCCTTACTTAAAAACAACACAGCTGTTTCCTCAGAGTTTTCAGAAAACAAATATCACTTACTTCAATCGCCTTCTCTTTGGTTTGTGTTCACATAGTTTGTCTTCATAGTAGTCTTTATTGTAGTTCAATCCCTTGCACACATTACCACCAGAAAACCTAGCCGTGCTCCTATTTGTTATCTTATTGGATCCCCATGAAATCGCCGACGTGCCAGGCTGCGGACTGGCCGAGGGCAACACACTCGACAAGGACACCATACTCAACGAGGAATGCTTGTCGTTCGATGGAGCGAGGTAAAAACCCGGGATATAAAATTTGAGCTCTGCAACCTCGACAACTTCTGTGGCGTCCTCGTCCTAGGAGCTTGTTTTGGCCCACTCCGGCTCTTCTTTCCTCGCGAAGGGGGGCTGCAGAATACGTCCATTCAAGATACTGGATGAACGAGTGCGCCATCAGCTCCGCCCTGTCTGTGCCAAAAACACTTAATTACTACTGAGCTGTACCACAAGGATACAGTTGGAACACCACAATTTATAAGGATGGGCCAAAAAAAACTTTCTCAAACAAGGCTGTACCAAAACCATTCATTCCCCTTTTCCACAATTTTAAATTCTTGTCCAGAAAAATAACATCTTCCCTTTCTAGTCCTCGCTTAAAAACCACACAGCTGTTTCCTTAGTGTTTTCAGAAAACCACCAATCACTTCCTTCAATCACCTTCCCTTTGGTTTGTGTTCTCTTAGTTTGTCTTCATAATAGTCACTATCGTAGAAGTTCGTTCCTTGAATACATAACTACCAGAAATACGAGCCATGCTCCTATATGTTATCTTTTTGGGTCCCCATGATGTCGCCGACGAGCCAGGCTGCTGACTGGCCAAGGATACCACATTGCCTGAGGACACCACTTTCGACGAGGACACCTCACTCGACAAGGAATGCTTGTCATTAGTAGGAGCGAGGTCAAACCTCGGGAGATAATCTTTGTCCTCTGCAACCTCGCCGTCCTTTCAGGCGGCCTCATCTTCGGAGCTTGTTGTGGCCCACACCGGCCCTTCACTCATCGCGAAGGGGAGGTAGCATATCGTTCCTTTCAAGGTCCCGGAAGAAAGAGTGCGCAATCTTCTCCGCCAGATTTGTGCCAAAAACACTTTATTACGACTGGGCTGTACCACAAGGATACAGTCGGAACACCAAAATTAATAACGATGGGCCAAAAAAAACTTTCTCAAACAAGGTTGTACCAAAACCATACAATCCCTTTCTACACAATTTTAATTCTTGTCCAGAAGAATAACACCTTCCTTTTCTAGTCCTCGCTTAAAAACAACACAGCAGTTTCCTCAGATTTTTAGAAAACCACCAATTACTTCCTTCAATCGCCTTCTCTTTGGTTTGTGTTCACTTTGTTTGTCTTCATAATAGTCACTAACGTAGAAGTTCAATCCCTTGCTCACATAACACCAAGAAATACTAGCTGTGCTCCTATAAGTTATCTTCTTGGGTCCCCATGGTGTCGCCGATCAGCAAGGCTGCGGACTGGCCGAGTACACCACACTCGCCGAGGACAACACACTCGACTTGGACACCTTAGTCGACCGGGTATACTTGCTGTTCGATGGAGCAAGGTCAAACCTCTGGAGATAACTTTTGAGCTCTGCAACGTCGCCATCCTCTGAGGCGTCCTCATCCTCGGAGCTTGTTTTGGCCCACTCCAGCTCTTCTCTCCTCGCGAAGGGGGGCGGCAAAAACGGTCCATTCAAGATACTGGAAGAATGATTGCGCTATCACCTACGCCCAGTCTGTGCCATAAACTTTTTATTACGACTGGGCTTTACCACAAGGATACAGTCGGAACACCACAATTTATATGTATGGGCTAAAAAAAAACTTTCTGAAGCAAGGCTGTACCAAAACTATACATTCCCCTACTTCACAAATTTTAATTCTTGTCGAGAAAAATCACACTTTCCCTTTATTGTCCTTGCTTAAAAACAATACTGCTTTTTCCTCAAATTTTTCAGAAAACCACCAATCATTTCCATTAATCGGCTTTTCTTTGATTTTTGTTCAATTTGTTTGTCTTCATAATAGTCACTAATGTAGAAGTTCAATCGCTTGCACACATAACATCAAGTAATACTAGCCATGCTCCTATATGTTATCTTCTTGAGTCCCCATGGTGTCGCCGATCAGCAAGGCGGTGGACTGGCCTAGGACACCACACTGGCCGAGGACAACACACTCTAAGAGGACACCTTACTCGACCGGAAATGCTTGCCGTTCGACGGAGATAGGACAATTTGGGGAGATAACTTTTGAGCTCTGCAACCTCGCCGTCCTCTAATGCGTCCTCATCCTCGGAGCTTGTTTTAGCCCACTCCGGCTCTTCTCTGCTCGCGAAGGGGGGCAGCAGTAACGGTCTATCAAGGTACTGGAAGAATGAGTGCTCCATCATTTCCGCCCAGTCTGTGCCATAAACACTTTATTACGACAGTCCTGTACCACAAACATATAGTCGGAACACCACAATTTATATGTAAGGGCCAAAAAAAAACTTTCTCAAACAAGGCTGTACCAAAACCAAACATTCCCCTACTACACAATTTTTAATTCTTGTCCAGAAAAATCACACATTCCCTTTCTAGTCCCTTCTTAAAATCAACACAGCTGTTTCCTCAGAGTTTTCAGGGAAAAAAATATCACTTCCTTCAATCGCCTTCTCTTTGGTTTGTGTTCACATAGTTTGTCTTCATAGTAGTCACTATTGTAGAAGTCCAATCCCTTGCACAATTAACCACCAGAAAACCTAGCCGTGCTCATATTATTTATCTTATTGGATCCCCATGAAGTCGCCGACGTGCCAGACTGCGGACTGGCCGAGGGAATACACTCGACGAGGACACCATACTCGAGGAGGAATGCTTGTCTTTCGCTGGAGCGAGGTCAAACATCGAGATATTAAATTTTAGCTTTGCAACCGCGCCATATTCTGTGGCATTCTCGTCCTCATAGCTTGTTGTGGTCCACTCTGGCTCTTCTCACCTCGCGTAGGGGGGCCACAGATCGGTACATTCAAGGTCCCGGAAGAAAGAGTGCGCCATCACCTCCACCCAGTCTGTGCCAAAAACACTTTATTGCGACTAGGCTGTACCATAAGAATACTGTCGGAACTCCACAATTTATAATGATGGGCCAAAAAAACTTTCTCGAACAGGCTGTACCAAAACCATATATTACCCTTCATTACGTTTTTAAATTCTTGTCAAGAAAAATAACACCTTTCCTTTCTAGTCCTCGCTTAAAAACACAGCAGTTTCAACAGATTTTTCAGAAAACCACCAATCACTTCATTCAATCGTTTTCCCTTTGGTTTGTGTTGACTTAGTTTGTCTTCATAATAGTCAATATCATATAAGTTCAATTCCTTGCACACATAACCACCAGAAAACCTAGACGTGCTCCTATTTGTTATCTTCTTGGATCCCCATGAAGTCGCCGACGAGCCAGGTTATGGACTGGCCAAGGACACCACACACGACGAGGACACCACACTCGACGAGCACACCACACTCGACATGGAAACCACACCCAACGAGGACACCACACTCAACATGGACACCACACCCAACGAGGACACCACACTCGACGAGTACACCACTTTCAACGAGTACACCACACTCGACGATGAATTCTTTTTGTTCGACGGAGCGAGATCAAACAACGGAAGATACCCACTTAGATCTGCAACCTCGCCGTCCTCTGAGGTGTCCTCATTCTCGGAGCTTGTTTTGGCCAACTCCGGCTCTTCTCTCCTCGCGAATGGGGACGGCAGTAACGGTCCATTCAAGATACTGGAAGAATGAGTACGCCATCACCTCCGCCCAGTCTGTGCCAAGAACACTTTATTATGACTGGGCTGTACCACAAGGATACAGTCGGAACACCACAATTTATCTGTATGGGCAAAGAAAACTTTTTTAAACAAGGCTGTACCAGAACCATACATTCCCCTTCTTCACAATTTTTAGTTCTTGACCAGATAAATAACACCTTCCTTTTCTAGTCCTCGCTTAAAAACTACACAGCTGTTTCCTCAGATTTTTTTGAAATCCACCAATCACTCTCTTCAATCGCCTTCTCTTTGGTTTGTGTTTACTTAGTTTGTCTTCATAATAGTGCCCTAACGTAGAAGATCAATCACTTCCACACATAACACCAAGAATAAACTAGCCGTGCTCCTATATGTTATCTTCTTGGGTCCCCATGGTGTCGCTGACTAGCCAGGCTGCGGACTGGCCGAGGAAACCACACTGGCCGAGGACACCACACGGAAGAGAACACCTCACTCGACGAGGAAAGCTTGTCGATTTACAAAGTGAGGTCAAAACCCGGGAGATAAACTTTGAGCTCTGCAACCTCACCGTCCTCTGTGGCGTCTTCATCCTCAGAGCTTGTTATGGCCTACTCCGGATTTTCTCTCCTCGTGAAGGGTGCGCAAGATCGGTCCATTCAATTCCCGGAAGAAAGAGTGTGCCATAACCTGCGCCAGGTCTATGCCATAAACACTTTATTATGACTGTGCTCTACCACAAGGATACAGTCGAAACACCACAATTTATAAGGATGGGCCAAAAAATAACTTTCTCAAACAAGGCTGTACCAAAACCATACATTCCCCTTCTTCACAATTTTAAATTCTAGTCCAGAAAAATAACACCTTCCATTTCTAATCCTCGCTTAAAAATAACACAGCTGTTTCCACAGAGTTTTCAGAAAACCAACAATCACTTCCTTCAATCGCCTTCCTTTTGGTTTGTGTTCACTTTGTTTGTCTTCATAATAGTAACTATCGTAGAAATTCCGTCACTTGCACACATAACTACCAGAAATCCTAGCCATGCTTCTATATGTTATCTTTTTGGGTCCCCATAATGTCGCCGACGAGCCAGGCTGCGGACTGGCCGAGGATACCACACCGGCCGAGGACACCACACTCGACGAGGAATCCTCATTCGCCCAGGAATGCTTGTCATTTGTAGGAGCGAGGTCAAACCTCGG
This sequence comes from Bacillus rossius redtenbacheri, assembly GCF_032445375.1. Classification (NCBI taxonomy): domain Eukaryota; kingdom Metazoa; phylum Arthropoda; class Insecta; order Phasmatodea; family Bacillidae; genus Bacillus; species Bacillus rossius. The sequence continues at coordinate 37,852,244 of NC_086336.1, forward strand.
GAGATAACCTTTGAGCGCTGCAACCTCGCCGTCCTCTCAGGCGTCCTCATCTTCGGCGCTTGTTGTATCCCACTTCGGCCCTTCACTCCTCGCGAAGGTGGGGGGGGGTAGCATATTGGTCCTTTCAAGGTCCCGAAAGAAAGAGTGCGCAATCTTCCTCCCATATCTGTGCCAAAAACACTTTATTACGACTGGGCTGTACCTCAAGATTACAGTCGGAACACCAAAATTTATAAGAAGGGCCAAAAACATTTTTCTCAAACAAGGCTGTACCAAAACCATACATTCCCCTTCTTCACAATTTTAAATTCTTGTCCAGAAGAATAAGACTTTCCTTTTCTAGTCCTTGCTTAAAAACTACACAGCAGTTTCCTCAGATTTTTCAGAAAACCACCAATCACTTCCTTCAATCATCTTCTCTTTGGTTTGTGTTCACTTAGTTTGTCTTCATTATAGTCACTTACATAGAAGTTCAATCCCTTGCTCACATAACACTTAGAAATACTAGCTGTGCTCCTATATGTTATCTTCTTGGGTCCCTATGGTGTCGCCGATCGGCAAGGCTGCGGACTGGCCGAGTACACCACACTCGCCGAGGACAACACACTCGACGAGGACACCTTACTCGACCGGAAATGCTTGCCGTTCGACGGAGATAGGACAATTTGGGGAGATAACTTTTGAGCTCTGCAACCTCGCCGTCCTCTAAGGCGTCCTCATCCTCGGAGCTTGTTTTAGCCCACTCCGGCTCTTCTCTGCTCGCGAAGGGGGGCAGCAGTAACGGTCTATCAAGGTACTGGAAGAATGAGTGCTCCATCATTTCCGCCCAGTTTGTGCCATAAACACTTTATTGCGACTAGGCTGTACCATAAGAATACTGTCGGAACTCCACAATTTATAATGATGGGCCAAAAAAACTTTCTCGAACAGGCTGTACCAAAACCATATATTACCCTTCATTACGTTTTTAAATTCTTGTCCAGAAAAATAACACCTTTCCTTTCTAGTCCTCGCTTAAAAACACAGCAGTTTCAACAGATTTTTCAGAAAACCACCAATCACTTCATTCAATCGTTTTCCCTTTGGTTTGTGTTGACTTAGTTTGTCTTCATAGTAGTCACTATTGTAGAAGTTCAATCCCTTGCACAATTAACCACCAGAAAACCTAGCCGTGCTCATATTATTTATCTTATTGGATCCCCATGAAGTCGCCGACGTGCCAGACTGCGGACTGGCCGAGGGAATACACTCGACGAGGACACCATACTCGAGGAGGAATGCTTGTTTTTCGCTGGAGCGAGGTCAAACATCGAGATATTAAATTTTAGCTTTGCAACCGCGCCATATTCTGTGGCATTCTCGTCCTCATAGCTTGTGTTGGTCCACTCTGGCTCTTCTCACCTCGCGTAGGGGGGCCACAGATCGGTACATTTAAGGTCCCGGAAGAAAGAGTGCGCCATCACCTCCACCCAGTCTGTGCCAAAAACACTTTATTGCGACTAGGCTGTACCATAAGAATACTGTCGGAACTCCACAATTTATAATGATGGGCCAAAAAAACTTTCTCGAACAGGCTGTACCAAAACCATATATTACCCTTCATTACGTTTTGAAATTCTTGTCCAGAAAAATAACACCTTTCCTTTCTAGTCCTCGCTTAAAAACACAGCAGTTTCAACAGATTTTTCAGAAAACCACCAATCACTTCATTCAATCGTTTTCCCTTTGGTTTGTGTTGACTTAGTTTGTCTTCATAATAGTCAATATCATATAAGTTCAATTCCTTGCACACATAACCACCAGAAAACCTAGCCGTGCTCCTATTTGTTATCTTCTTGGATCCCCATGAAGTCGCCGACGAGCCAGGTTGTGGACTGGCCAAGGACACCACACACGACGAGGACACCACACTCGACGAGCACACCACACTCGACATGGAAACCACACCCAACGAGGACACCACACTCAACATGGACACCACACCCAACGAGGACACCACACTCGACGAGTACACCACTTTCAACGAGTACACCACACTCGACGATGAATTCTTTTTGTTCGACGGAGCGAGATCAAACAACGGAAGATACCCACTTAGATCTGCAACCTCGCCGTCCTCTGAGGTGTCCTCATTCTCGGAGCTTGTTTTGGCCAACTCCGGCTCTTCTCTCCTCGCGAAGGGGGACGGCAGTAACGGTCCATTCAAGATACTGGAAGAATGAGTACGCCATCACCTCCGCCCAGTCTGTGCCAAGAACACTTTATTATGACTGGGCTGTACCACAAGGATACAGTCGGAACACCACAATTTATCTGTATGGGCAAAGAAAACTTTTTTAAACAAGGCTGTACCAGAACCATACATTCCCCTTCTTCACAATTTTTAGTTCTTGACCAGATAAATAACACCTTCCTTTTCTAGTCCTCGCTTAAAAACTACACAGCTGTTTCCTCAGATTTTTTTGAAATCCACCAATCACTCTCTTCAATCGCCTTCTCTTTGGTTTGTGTTTACTTAGTTTGTCTTCATAATAGTGCCCTAACGTAGAAGATCAATCACTTCCACACATAACACCAAGAATAAACTAGCCGTGCTCCTATATGTTATCTTCTTGGGTCCCCATGGTGTCGCCGACTAGCCAGGCTGTGGACTGGCCGAGGAAACCACACTGGCCGAGGACACCACACGGAAGAGAACACCTCACTCGACGAGGAAAGCTTGTCGATTTACAAAGTGAGGTCAAAACCCGGGAGATAAACTTTGAGCTCTGCAACCTCACCGTCCTCTGTGGCGTCTTCATCCTCAGAGCTTGTTATGGCCTACTCCGGATTTTCTCTCCTCGTGAAGGGTGCGCAAGATCGGTCCATTCAATTCCCGGAAGAAAGAGTGTGCCATAACCTGCGCCAGGTCTATGCCATAAACACTTTATTATGACTGTGCTCTACCACAAGGATACAGTCGAAACACCACAATTTATAAGGATGGGCCAAAAAATAACTTTCTCAAACAAGGCTGTACCAAAACCATACATTCCCCTTCTTCACAATTTTAAATTCTAGTCCAGAAAAATAACACCTTCCATTTCTAATCCTCGCTTAAAAATAACACAGCTGTTTCCACAGAGTTTTCAGAAAACCAACAATCACTTCCTTCAATCGCCTTCCTTTTGGTTTGTGTTCACTTTGTTTGTCTTCATAATAGTAACTATCGTAGAAATTCCGTCACTTGCACACATAACTACCAGAAATCCTAGCCATGCTTCTATATGTTATCTTTTTGGGTCCCCATAATGTCGCCGACGAGCCAGGCTGCGGACTGGCCGAGGATACCACACCGGCCGAGGACACCACACTCGACGAGGAATCCTCATTCGCCCAGGAATGCTTGTCATTTGTAGGAGCGAGGTCAAACCTCGGGAGATAACCTTTGAGCGCTGCAACCTCGCCGTCCTCTCAGGCGTCCTCATCTTCGGCGCTTGTTGTATCCCACTTCGGCCCTTCACTCCTCGCGAAGGGGGGGGGGGGGGTAGCATATTGGTCCTTTCAAGGTCCCGAAAGAAAGAGTGCGCAATCTTCCTCCCATATCTGTGCCAAAAACACTTTATTACGACTGGGCTGTACCTCAAGATTACAGTCGGAACACCAAAATTTATAAGAAGGGCCAAAAACATTTTTCTCAAACAAGGCTGTACCAAAACCATACATTCGCCTTCTTCACAATTTTAAATTCTTGTCCAGAAGAATAAGACTTTCCTTTTCTAGTCCTTGCTTAAAAACTACACAGCAGTTTCCTCAGATTTTTCAGAAAACCACCAATCACTTCCTTCAATCATCTTCTCTTTGGTTTGTGTTCACTTAGTTTGTCTTCATTATAGTCACTTACATAGAAGTTCAATCCCTTGCTCACATAACACTTAGAAATACTAGCTGTGCTCCTATATGTTATCTTCTTGGGTCCCTATGGTGTCGCCGATCGGCAAGGCTGCGGACTGGCCGAGTACACCACACTCGCCGAGGACAACACACTCGACGAGGACACCTTACTCGACCGGGAATACTTGCCGTTCGACGGAGCAAGGTCAAGCCTCGGGAGGTTTATTTTGAGCTCTGCAACGTCGCCGTCCTCTGAGGCGTCCTCATCCTCAGGGCTTGTTTTGGCCTACTCCAGCTCTTCTCTCCTCGCGAAGGGGGTCGGCTATAACGGTCCATTCAAGATACTGGAAGAATGAGTGCGCCATCATCTCCGCCTTGTCTGTGCCATAAGCACTTTATTACGACTGGGATGTACCACAAGGATACAGTCGGAACACCACAATTTATATGTATGGGCCAAAAAAAAACTTTCTCAAACATGGCTGTACCAAAACCATACATTCCACTTCTTCATAACTTTAAATTCTTGTCCAGAAAAATAACATCTTCTATTTTTAATCCTCGCTTAAAAACAATACAGCTGTTTCTTCAGAGTTTTCAGAAAAACAACAATCACTTCCTTCAATCGCCTTCCCTTTGGTTTGTGTTCACTTAGTTTGTCTTCATAATAGGAACTATCGTAGAATTTAATCCCTTGCACACATAACCACCAGAAAACTTATCAGTGCTCCAATTTATTATCTTCTTGTATCCCCATGAAGTCGCCGACGAGCCAGGATGCGGAATGGGCAAGGACACCACACTCGACGAGGACACCACAATCGACGAGCACACCACTCTCGACGAGGACACCTCACCCAACGAGGACACCACACACTTGACCTGTACACCACATTCAACGTGGACACCACACACGACGATGTATGCTTTTCGTTCGACGGAGCGAGGTCAAACAACGGGAGATAACCTTTCAGCTCTGCAACCTTGCCATCCTCTGAGGCGTCCTCATCCTCGGAGCATGTTGTGGTCCACTCTGGCTCTTCTCTCCTCGCGAAAGGGGCGGAAGATCGGTACATTCAAGGTCCCTGAAGAAAAAATGTGCCTTCAACTCCACAAGGTCTGTGCCAAAAACAATAATTACGACTGAACTGTACCACAACGATACAATCGGAACACCACAATTTATAAGGATGGGCCAAAAAAAACTTTCTCAAACAAGGCTGTACCAAAACCATTCATTCCTCTTTTTCACATTATAATTCTTGTCCAGAAAAATAACATCTTCCCTTTCTAGTCCTTGCTTAAAAACCACACAGCTGTTTCCTTAGAGTTTTCAGAAAACCACCAATCACTTCCTTCAATCGCCTTACCTTTGGTTTGTGTTCTCTTAGTTTGTCTTCATAATAGTCACTATCGTAGAAGTTCGTCCCTTGCATACATAACTACCAGAAATACTAGCCATGCTCCTATATGTTATCTTTTTGTGTCCCCATGATGTCGCCGACAAGCCAGGCTGCGGACTGGCCAAGGATACCACATTGCCTGAGGACACCACATTCGACGAGGACACCTCACTCGACAAGGAATGCTTGTCTTTTGTAGGAGCGAGGTCAAACCTCGGGAGATAATCTTTGACCTCTGCAACCTCTCCGTCCTTTCAGGCAGCCTCATCTTCGGAGCTTGTTGTGGCCAACACCGGCCCTTCACTCATCGCGATGGGGATGTAGCATATCGTTCCTTACAAGGTCCCGGAAGAAAGAGTGCGCAAACTTCTCCGCCATATCTGTGACAAAAACACTTTATTACGACTGGGCTGTACCACAAGGATACAGTCGGTACACCAAAATTTATAACGATGGGCCAAAAAAACCTTCTCAAACAAGGCTGTACCAAAACCATACAATACCATTCTTCACAATTTTAATTCTTGTCCAGAGGAATAATACCTTCCTTTTTTAGTCCTTGCTTAAAAACAACACAGCTGTTTCCTCAGATTTTTCAGAAAACATCCAATCACTTCCTTCAATCGCCTTCTCTTAGGTTTGTGTTCACTTAGTTTGTCTTCATAATAGTCACTAACGTAGAAGTTCAAAATCTTGCACACATAACACCAAGAAATACTAGCTGTACTCCTATATGTTATCTTCTTGGGTCCCCATGGTGTCGCCGATCAGCCAGGCTGCGAACTAGCCGAGGACACCACACTGGCCGAGTACAACACACTCGACGAGGACACCATACTAGAAGATGAATGCTTGTCGTTCGATGGTGCGAGGTCAATACCCGGTATATAAAATTTGAGCTCTTCAACCTCGCCATTTTCTGTGGTGTCCTCGTCCTTGTAGCTTGTTATGGCCCACTCCAGCTTTTCACAACTCCCGAAGGGGGGCGGCAGATCGGTCCATTCAAGATACTGGAAGAACGAGTGCGCCAATACCTCCGCCTAGTCTGTGCCAAAAAACTTTATTACGACTTGCTGTACCACAAGGTTACAGTAGAACACCACAATAAATATGTATGGGCTAAAAAAAAACTTTCTCAAACAAGGCTGTACCAAAACCATACATTCCTCTACTACACAATTTTTAATTCTTGTCAAGAAAAATCACACATTCCCTTTCTAGTCCTTACTTAAAAACAACACAGCTGTTTCCTCAGAGTTTTCAGAAAACAAATATCACTTACTTCAATCGCCTTCTCTTTGGTTTGTGTTCACATAGTTTGTCTTCATAGTAGTCACTATTGTAGTTCAATCCCTTGCACACATTACCACCAGAAAACCTAGCCGTGCTCCTATTTGTTATCTTATTGGATCCCCATGAAATCGCCGACGTGCCAGGCTGCGGACTGGCCGAGGGCAACACACTCGACAAGGACACCATACTCAACGAGGAATGCTTGTCGTTCGATGGAGCGAGGTAAAAACCCGGGATATAAAATTTGAGCTCTGCAACCTCGACAACTTCTGTGGCGTCCTCGTCCTAGGAGCTTGTTTTGGCCCACTCCGGCTCTTCTTTCCTCGCGAAGGGGGGCTGCAGAATACGTCCATTCAAGATACTGGATGAACGAGTGCGCCATCAGCTCCGCCCTGTCTGTGCCAAAAACACTTAATACTACTGAGCTGTACCACAAGGATACAGTTGGAACACCACAATTTATAAGGATGGGCCAAAAAAAACTTTCTCAAACAAGGCTGTACCAAAACCATTCATTCCCCTTTTCCACAATTTTAAATTCTTGTCCAGAAAAATAACATCTTCCCTTTCTAGTCCTCGCTTAAAAACCACACAGCTGTTTCCTTAGAGTTTTCAGAAAACCACCAATCACTTCCTTCAATCACCTTCCCTTTGGTTTGTGTTCTCTTAGTTTGTCTTCATAATAGTCACTATCGTAGAAGTTCGTTCCTTGAATACATAACTACCAGAAATACGAGCCATGCTCCTATATGTTATCTTTTTGGGTCCCCATGATGTCGCCGACGAGCCAGGCTGCTGACTGGCCAAGGATACCACATTGCCTGAGGACACCACATTCGACGAGGACACCTCACTCGACAAGGAATGCTTGTCATTAGTAGGAGCGAGGTCAAACCTCGGGAGTTAATCTTTGACCTCTGCAACCTCGCCGTCCTTTCAGGCGGCCTCATCTTCGGAGCTTGTTGTGGCCCACACCGGCCCTTCACTCATCGCGAAGGGGAGGTAGCATATCGTTCCTTTCAAGGTCCCGGAAGAAAGAGTGCGCAATCTTCTCCGCCAGATTTGTGCCAAAAACACTTTATTACGACTGGGCTGTACCACAAGGATACAGTCGGAACACCAAAATTAATAACGATGGGCCAAAAAAAACTTTCTCAAACAAGGCTGTACCAAAACCATACAATCCCCTTCTACACAATTTTAATTCTTGTCCAGAAGAATAACACCTTCCTTTTCTAGTCCTCGCTTAAAAACAACACAGCAGTTTCCTCAGATTTTTAGAAAACCACCAATTACTTCCTTCAATCGCCTTCTCTTTGGTTTGTGTTCACTTTGTTTGTCTTCATAATAGTCACTAACGTAGAAGTTCAATCCATTGCTCACATAACACCAAGAAATACTAGCTGTGCTCCTATAAGTTATCTTCTTGGGTCCCCATGGTGTCGCCGATCAGCAAGGCTGCGGACTGGCCGAGTACACCACACTCGCCGAGGACAACACACTCGACTTGGACACCTTAGTCGACCGGGTATACTTGCTGTTCGATGGAGCAAGGTCAAACCTCGGGAGATAACTTTTGAGCTCTGCAACGTCGCCATCCTCTGAGGCGTCCTCATCCTCGGAGCTTGTTTTGGCCCACTCCAGCTCTTCTCTCCTCGCGAAGGGGGGCGGCAAAAACGGTCCATTCAAGATACTGGAAGAATGATTGCGCTATCACCTACGCCCAGTCTGTGCCATAAACTTTTTATTACGACTGGGCTTTACCACAAGGATACAGTCGGAACACCACAATTTATATGTATGGGCCAAAAAAAAACTTTCTCAAACAAGGCTGTACCAAAACCAAACATTCCCCTACTACACAATTTTTAATTCTTGTCCAGAAAAATCACACATTCCCTTTCTAGTCCCTTCTTAAAATCAACACAGCTGTTTCCTCAGAGTTTTCAGGGAAAAAAATATCACTTCCTTCAATCGCCTTCTCTTTGGTTTGTGTTCACATAGTTTGTCTTCATAGTAGTCACTATTGTAGAAGTTCAATCCCTTGCACAATTAACCAACAGAAAACCTAGCCGTGCTCATATTATTTATCTTATTGGATCCCCATGAAGTCGCCGACGTGCCAGACTGCGGACTGGTCGAGGGAATACACTCGACGAGGACACCATACTCGAGGAGGAATGCTTGTCTTTCGCTGGAGCGAGGTCAAACATCGAGATATTAAATTTTAGCTTTGCAACCGCGCCATATTCTGTGGCATTCTCGTCCTCATAGCTTGTTGTGGTCCACTCTGGCTCTTCTCACCTCGCGTAGGAGGGCCACAGATCGGTACATTCAAGGTCCCGGAAGAAAGAGTGCGCCATCACCTCCACCCAGTCTGTGCCAAAAACACTTTATTGCGACTAGGCTGTACCATAAGAATACTGTCGGAACTCCACAATTTATAATGATGGGCCAAAAAAACTTTCTCGAACAGGCTGTACCAAAACCATATATTACCCTTCATTACGTTTTTAAATTCTTGTCCAGAAAAATAACACCTTTCCTTTCTAGTCCTCGCTTAAAAACACAGCAGTTTCAACAGATTTTTCAGAAAACCACCAATCACTTCATTCAATCGTTTTCCCTTTGGTTTGTGTTGACTTAGTTTGTCTTCATAATAGTCAATATCATATAAGTTCAATTCCTTGCACACATAACCACCAGAAAACCTAGCCGTGCTCCTATTTGTTATCTTCTTGGATCCCCATGAAGTCGCCGACGAGCCAGGTTGTGGACTGGCCAAGGACACCACACACGACGAGGACACCACACTCGACGAGCACACCACACTCGACATGGAAACCACACCCAACGAGGACACCACACTCAACATGGACACCACACCCAACGAGGACACCACACTCGACGAGTACACCACTTTCAACGAGTACACCACACTCGACGATGAATTCTTTTTGTTCGACGGAGCGAGATCAAACAACGGAAGATACCCATTTAGATCTGCAACCTCGCCGTCCTCTGAGGTGTCCTCATTCTCGGAGCTTGTTTTGGCCAACTCCGGCTCTTCTCTCCTCGCGAAGGGGGACGGCAGTAACGGTCCATTCAAGATACTGGAAGAATGAGTACGCCATCACCTCCGCCCAGTCTGTGCCAAGAACACTTTATTATGACTGGGCTGTACCACAAGGATACAGTCGGAACACCACAATTTATCTGTATGGGCAAAGAAAACTTTTTTAAACAAGGCTGTACCAGAACCATACATTCCCCTTCTTCACAATTTTTAGTTCTTGACCAGATAAATAACACCTTCCTTTTCTAGTCCTCGCTTAAAAACTACACAGCTGTTTCCTCAGATTTTTTTGAAATCCACCAATCACTCTCTTCAATCGCCTTCTCTTTGGTTTGTGTTTACTTAGTTTGTCTTCATAATAGTGCCCTAACGTAGAAGATCAATCACTTCCACACATAAAACCAAGAATAAACTAGCCGTGCTCCTATATGTTATCTTCTTGGGTCCCCATGGTGTCGCCGACTAGCCAGGCTGCGGACTGGCCGAGGAAACCACACTGGCCGAGGACACCACACGGAAGAGAACATCTCACTCGACGAGGAAAGCTTGTCGATTTACAAAGTGAGGTCAAAACCCGGGAGATAAACTTTGAGCTCTGCAACCTCACCGTCCTCTGTGGCGTCTTCATCCTCAGAGCTTGTTATGGCCTACTCCGGATTTTCTCTCCTCGTGAAGGGTGCGCAAGATCGGTCCATTCAATTCCCGGAAGAAAGAGTGTGCCATAACCTGCGCCAGGTCTATGCCATAAACACTTTATTATGACTGTGCTCTACCACAAGGATACAGTCGAAACACCACAATTTATAAGGATGGGCCAAAAAATAACTTTCTCAAACAAGGCTGTACCAAAACCATACATTCCCCTTCTTCACAATTTTAAATTCTAGTCCAGAAAAATAACACCTTCCATTTCTAATCCTCGCTTAAAAATAACACAGCTGTTTCCACAGAGTTTTCAGAAAACCAACAATCACTTCCTTCAATCGCCTTCCTTTTGGTTTGTGTTCACTTTGTTTGTCTTCATAATAGTAACTATCGTAGAAATTCCGTCACTTGCACACATAACTACCAGAAATCCTAGCCATGCTTATATATGTTATCTTTTTGGGTCCCCATAATGTCGCCGACGAGCCAGGCTGCGGACTGGCCGAGGATACCACACCGGCCGTGGACACCACACTCGACGAGGAATCCTTATTCGCCCAGGAATGCTTGTCATTTGTAGGAGCGAGGTCAAACCTCGGGAGATAACCTTTGAGCGCTGCAACCTCGCCGTCCTCTCAGGCGTCCTCATCTTCGGCGCTTGTTGTATCCCACTTCGGCCCTTCACTCCTCGCGAAGGGGGGGGGGGGTAGCATATTGGTCCTTTCAAGGTCCCGAAAGAAAGAGTGCGCAATCTTCCTCCCATATCTGTGCCAAAAACACTTTATTACGACTGGGCTGTACCTCAAGATTACAGTCGGAACACCAAAATTTATAAGAAGGGCCAAAAACATTTTTCTCAAACAAGGCTGTACCAAAACCATACATTCCCCTTCTTCTCAATTTTAAATTCTTGTCCAGAAGAATAAGACTTTCCTTTTCTAGTCCTTGCTTAAAAACTACACAGCAGTTTCCTCAGATTTTTCAGAAAACCACCAATCACTTCCTTCAATCATCTTCTCTTTGGTTTGTGTTCACTTAGTTTGTCTTCATTATAGTCACTTACGTAGAAGTTCAATCCCTTGCTCACATAACACTTAGAAATACTAGCTGTGCTCCTATATGTTATCTTCTTGGGTCCTTATGGTGTCGCCGATCGGCAAGGCTGCGGACTGGCCGAGTACACCACACTCGCCGAGGACAACACACTCGACGAGGACACCTTACTCGACCGGGAATACTTGCCGTTCGACGGAGCAAGGTCAAGCCTCGGGAGGTAAATTTTGAGCTCTGCAACGTCGCCGTCCTCTGAGGCGTCCTCATCCTCAGGGCTTGTTTTGGCCTACTCCAGCTCTTCTCTCCTCGCGAAGGGGTTCGGCTATAACGGTCCATTCAAGATACTGGAAGAATGAGTGCGCCATCATCTCCGCCTTGTCTGTGCCATAAGCACTTTATTACGACTGGGCTGTACCACAAGGATACAGTCGGAACACCACAATTTATATGTATGGGCCAAAAAAAAACTTTCTCAAACAAGGCTGTACCAAAACCATACATTCCACTTCTTCATAACTTTAAATTCTTGTCCAGAAAAATAACATCTTCTATTTTTAATCCTCGCTTAAAAACAATACAGCTGTTTCTTCAGAGTTTTCAGAAAAACAACAATCACTTCCTTCAATCGCCTTCCCTTTGGTTTGTGTTCACTTAGTTTGTCTTCATAATAGGAACTATCGTAGAATTTAATCCCTTGCACACATAACCAACAGAAAACTTATCAGTGCTCCAATTTATTATCTTCTTGTATCCCCATGAAGTCGCCGACGAGCCAGGATGCGGAATGGGCAAGGACACCACACTCGACGAGGACACCACAATCGACGAGCACACCACACTCGACGAGGACACCTCACCCAACGAGGACACCACACACTTGACCTGTACACCACATTCAACGTGGACACCACACACGACGATGTATGCTTTTCGTTCGACGGAGCGAGGTCAAACAACGGGAGATAACCTTTCAGCTCTGCAACCTTGCCATCCTCTGAGGCGTCCTCATCCTCGGAGCATGTTGTGGTCCACTCTGGCTCTTCTCTCCTCGCGAAGGGGGCGGAAGATCGGTACATTCAAGGTCCCTGAAGAAAAATTGTGCCTTCAACTCCACAAGGTCTGTGCCAAAAACAATAATTACGACTGAACTGTACCACAACGATACAATCGGAACACCACAATTTATAAGGATGGGCCAAAAAAAACTTTCTCAAACAAGGCTGTACCAAAACCATTCATTCCCCTTTTTCACATTATAATTCTTGTCCAGAAAAATAACATCTTCCCTTTCTAGTCCTTGCTTAAAAACCACACAGCTGTTTCCTTAGAGTTTTCAGAAAACCACCAATCACTTCCTTCAATCGCCTTACCTTTGGTTTGTGTTCTCTTAGTTTGTCTTCATAATAGTCACTATCGTAGAAGTTCATCCCTTGCATACATAACTACCAGAAATACTAGCCATGCTCCTATATGTTATCTTTTTGGGTCCCCATGATGTCGCCGACAAGCCAGGCTGCGGACTGGCCAAGGATACCACATTGCCTGAGGACACCACATTCGACGAGGACACCTCACTCGACAAGGAATGCTTGTCTTTTGTAGGAGCGAGGTCAAACCTCGGGAGATAATCTTTGACCTCTGCAACCTCTCCGTCCTTTCAGGCAGCCTCATCTTCGGAGCTTGTTGTGGCCAACACCGGCCCTTCACTCATCGCGATGGGGAGGTAGCATATCGTTCCTTACAAGGTCCCGGAAGAAAGAGTGCGCAAACTTCTCCGCCATATCTGTGACAAAAACACTTTATTACGACTGGGCTGTACCACAAGGATACAGTCGGTACACCAAAATTTACAACGATGGGCCAAAAAAACCTTCTCAAACAAGGCTGTACCAAAACCATACAATACCATTCTTCACAATTTTAATTCTTGTCCAGAGGAATAATACCTTCCTTTTCTAGTCCTTGCTTAAAAACAACACAGCTGTTTCCTCAGATTTTTCAGAAAACATCCAAACACTTCCTTCAATCGCCTTCTCTTAGGTTTGTGTTCACTTAGTTTGTCTTCATAATAGTCACTAACGTAGAAGTTCAAAATCTTGCACACATAACACCAAGAAATACTAGCTGTACTCCTATATGTTATCTTCTTGGGTCCCCATGGTGTCGCCGATCAGCCAGGCTGCGAACTAGCCGAGGACACCACACTGGCCGAGTACAACACACTCGACGAGGACACCATACTAGAAGATGAATGCTTGTCGTTCGATGGTGCGAGGTCAATACCCGGTATATAAAATTTGAGCTCTTCAACCTCGCCATTTTCTGTGGTGTCCTCGTCCTTGTAGCTTGTTATGGCCCACTCCAGCTTTTCACAACTCCCGAAGGGGGGCGGCAGATCGGTCCATTCAAGATACTGGAAGAACGAGTGCGCCAATACCTCCGCCTAGTCTGTGCCAAAAAACTTTATTACGACTTGCTGTACCACAAGGTTACAGTAGAACACCACAATAAATATGTATGTGCTAAAAAAAAAACTTTCTCAAACAAGGCTGTACTAAAACCATACATTCCTCTACTACACAATTTTTAATTCTTGTCAAGAAAAATCACACATTCCCTTTCTAGTCCTTACTTAAAAACAACACAGCTGTTTCCTCAGAGTTTTCAGAAAACAAATATCACTTACTTCAATCGCCTTCTCTTTGGTTTGTGTTCACATAGTTTGTCTTCATAGTAGTCTTTATTGTAGTTCAATCCCTTGCACACATTACCACCAGAAAACCTAGCCGTGCTCCTATTTGTTATCTTATTGGATCCCCATGAAATCGCCGACGTGCCAGGCTGCGGACTGGCCGAGGGCAACACACTCGACAAGGACACCATACTCAACGAGGAATGCTTGTCGTTCGATGGAGCGAGGTAAAAACCCGGGATATAAAATTTGAGCTCTGCAACCTCGACAACTTCTGTGGCGTCCTCGTCCTAGGAGCTTGTTTTGGCCCACTCCGGCTCTTCTTTCCTCGCGAAGGGGGGCTGCAGAATACGTCCATTCAAGATACTGGATGAACGAGTGCGCCATCAGCTCCGCCCTGTCTGTGCCAAAAACACTTAATTACTACTGAGCTGTACCACAAGGATACAGTTGGAACACCACAATTTATAAGGATGGGCCAAAAAAAACTTTCTCAAACAAGGCTGTACCAAAACCATTCATTCCCCTTTTCCACAATTTTAAATTCTTGTCCAGAAAAATAACATCTTCCCTTTCTAGTCCTCGCTTAAAAACCACACAGCTGTTTCCTTAGTGTTTTCAGAAAACCACCAATCACTTCCTTCAATCACCTTCCCTTTGGTTTGTGTTCTCTTAGTTTGTCTTCATAATAGTCACTATCGTAGAAGTTCGTTCCTTGAATACATAACTACCAGAAATACGAGCCATGCTCCTATATGTTATCTTTTTGGGTCCCCATGATGTCGCCGACGAGCCAGGCTGCTGACTGGCCAAGGATACCACATTGCCTGAGGACACCACTTTCGACGAGGACACCTCACTCGACAAGGAATGCTTGTCATTAGTAGGAGCGAGGTCAAACCTCGGGAGATAATCTTTGTCCTCTGCAACCTCGCCGTCCTTTCAGGCGGCCTCATCTTCGGAGCTTGTTGTGGCCCACACCGGCCCTTCACTCATCGCGAAGGGGAGGTAGCATATCGTTCCTTTCAAGGTCCCGGAAGAAAGAGTGCGCAATCTTCTCCGCCAGATTTGTGCCAAAAACACTTTATTACGACTGGGCTGTACCACAAGGATACAGTCGGAACACCAAAATTAATAACGATGGGCCAAAAAAAACTTTCTCAAACAAGGTTGTACCAAAACCATACAATCCCTTTCTACACAATTTTAATTCTTGTCCAGAAGAATAACACCTTCCTTTTCTAGTCCTCGCTTAAAAACAACACAGCAGTTTCCTCAGATTTTTAGAAAACCACCAATTACTTCCTTCAATCGCCTTCTCTTTGGTTTGTGTTCACTTTGTTTGTCTTCATAATAGTCACTAACGTAGAAGTTCAATCCCTTGCTCACATAACACCAAGAAATACTAGCTGTGCTCCTATAAGTTATCTTCTTGGGTCCCCATGGTGTCGCCGATCAGCAAGGCTGCGGACTGGCCGAGTACACCACACTCGCCGAGGACAACACACTCGACTTGGACACCTTAGTCGACCGGGTATACTTGCTGTTCGATGGAGCAAGGTCAAACCTCTGGAGATAACTTTTGAGCTCTGCAACGTCGCCATCCTCTGAGGCGTCCTCATCCTCGGAGCTTGTTTTGGCCCACTCCAGCTCTTCTCTCCTCGCGAAGGGGGGCGGCAAAAACGGTCCATTCAAGATACTGGAAGAATGATTGCGCTATCACCTACGCCCAGTCTGTGCCATAAACTTTTTATTACGACTGGGCTTTACCACAAGGATACAGTCGGAACACCACAATTTATATGTATGGGCTAAAAAAAAACTTTCTGAAGCAAGGCTGTACCAAAACTATACATTCCCCTACTTCACAAATTTTAATTCTTGTCGAGAAAAATCACACTTTCCCTTTATTGTCCTTGCTTAAAAACAATACTGCTTTTTCCTCAAATTTTTCAGAAAACCACCAATCATTTCCATTAATCGGCTTTTCTTTGATTTTTGTTCAATTTGTTTGTCTTCATAATAGTCACTAATGTAGAAGTTCAATCGCTTGCACACATAACATCAAGTAATACTAGCCATGCTCCTATATGTTATCTTCTTGAGTCCCCATGGTGTCGCCGATCAGCAAGGCGGTGGACTGGCCTAGGACACCACACTGGCCGAGGACAACACACTCTAAGAGGACACCTTACTCGACCGGAAATGCTTGCCGTTCGACGGAGATAGGACAATTTGGGGAGATAACTTTTGAGCTCTGCAACTTCGCCGTCCTCTAATGCGTCCTCATCCTCGGAGCTTGTTTTAGCCCACTCCGGCTCTTCTCTGCTCGCGAAGGGGGGCAGCAGTAACGGTCTATCAAGGTACTGGAAGAATGAGTGCTCCATCATTTCCGCCCAGTCTGTGCCATAAACACTTTATTACGACAGTCCTGTACCACAAACATATAGTCGGAACACCACAATTTATATGTAAGGGCCAAAAAAAAACTTTCTCAAACAAGGCTGTACCAAAACCAAACATTCCCCTACTACACAATTTTTAATTCTTGTCCAGAAAAATCACACATTCCCTTTCTAGTCCCTTCTTAAAATCAACACAGCTGTTTCCTCAGAGTTTTCAGGGAAAAAAATATCACTTCCTTCAATCGCCTTCTCTTTGGTTTGTGTTCACATAGTTTGTCTTCATAGTAGTCACTATTGTAGAAGTCCAATCCCTTGCACAATTAACCACCAGAAAACCTAGCCGTGCTCATATTATTTATCTTATTGGATCCCCATGAAGTCGCCGACGTGCCAGACTGCGGACTGGCCGAGGGAATACACTCGACGAGGACACCATACTCGAGGAGGAATGCTTGTCTTTCGCTGGAGCGAGGTCAAACATCGAGATATTAAATTTTAGCTTTGCAACCGCGCCATATTCTGTGGCATTCTCGTCCTCATAGCTTGTTGTGGTCCACTCTGGCTCTTCTCACCTCGCGTAGGGGGGCCACAGATCGGTACATTCAAGGTCCCGGAAGAAAGAGTGCGCCATCACCTCCACCCAGTCTGTGCCAAAAACACTTTATTGCGACTAGGCTGTACCATAAGAATACTGTCGGAACTCCACAATTTATAATGATGGGCCAAAAAAACTTTCTCGAACAGGCTGTACCAAAACCATATATTACCCTTCATTACGTTTTTAAATTCTTGTCAAGAAAAATAACACCTTTCCTTTCTAGTCCTCGCTTAAAAACACAGCAGTTTCAACAGATTTTTCAGAAAACCACCAATCACTTCATTCAATCGTTTTCCCTTTGGTTTGTGTTGACTTAGTTTGTTTTCATAATAGTCAATATCATATAAGTTCAATTCCTTGCACACATAACCACCAGAAAACCTAGACGTGCTCCTATTTGTTATCTTCTTGGATCCCCATGAAGTCGCCGACGAGCCAGGTTATGGACTGGCCAAGGACACCACACACGACGAGGACACCACACTCGACGAGCACACCACACTCGACATGGAAACCACACCCAACGAGGACACCACACTCAACATGGACACCACACCCAACGAGGACACCACACTCGACGAGTACACCACTTTCAACGAGTACACCACACTCGACGATGAATTCTTTTTGTTCGACGGAGCGAGATCAAACAACGGAAGATACCTACTTAGATCTGCAACCTCGCCGTCCTCTGAGGTGTCCTCATTCTCGGAGCTTGTTTTGGCCAACTCCGGCTCTTCTCTCCTCGCGAAGGGGGACGGCAGTAACGGTCCATTCAAGATACTGGAAGAATGAGTACGCCATCACCTCCGCCCAGTCTGTGCCAAGAACACTTTATTATGACTGGGCTGTACCACAAGGATACAGTCGGAACACCACAATTTATCTGTATGGGCAAAGAAAACTTTTTTAAACAAGGCTGTACCAGAACCATACATTCCCCTTCTTCACAATTTTTAGTTCTTGACCAGATAAATAACACCTTCCTTTTCTAGTCCTCGCTTAAAAACTACACAGCTGTTTCCTCAGATTTTTTTGAAATCCACCAATCACTCTCTTCAATCGCCTTCTCTTTGGTTTGTGTTTACTTAGTTTGTCTTCATAATAGTGCCCTAACGTAGAAGATCAATCACTTCCACACATAACACCAAGAATAAACTAGCCGTGCTCCTATATGTTATCTTCTTGGGTCCCCATGGTGTCGCTGACTAGCCAGGCTGCGGACTGGCCGAGGAAACCACACTGGCCGAGGACACCACACGGAAGAGAACACCTCACTCGACGAGGAAAGCTTGTCGATTTACAAAGTGAGGTCAAAACCCGGGAGATAAACTTTGAGCTCTGCAACCTCACCGTCCTCTGTGGCGTCTTCATCCTCAGAGCTTGTTATGGCCTACTCCGGATTTTCTCTCCTCGTGAAGGGTGCGCAAGATCGGTCCATTCAATTCCCGGAAGAAAGAGTGTGCCATAACCTGCGCCAGGTCTATGCCATAAACACTTTATTATGACTGTGCTCTACCACAAGGATACAGTCGAAACACCACAATTTATAAGGATGGGCCAAAAAATAACTTTCTCAAACAAGGCTGTACCAAAACCATACATTCCCCTTCTTCACAATTTTAAATTCTAGTCCAGAAAAATAACACCTTCCATTTCTAATCCTCGCTTAAAAATAACACAGCTGTTTCCACAGAGTTTTCAGAAAACCAACAATCACTTCCTTCAATCGCCTTCCTTTTGGTTTGTGTTCACTTTGTTTGTCTTCATAATAGTAACTATCGTAGAAATTCCGTCACTTGCACACATAACTACCAGAAATCCTAGCCATGCTTCTATATGTTATCTTTTTGGGTCCCCATAATGTCGCCGACGAGCCAGGCTGCGGACTGGCCGAGGATACCACACCGGCCGAGGACACCACACTCGACGAGGAATCCTCATTCGCCCAGGAATGCTTGTCATTTGTAGGAGCGAGGTCAAACCTCGGGAGATAACCTTTGAGCGCTGCAACCTCGCCGTCCTCTCAGGCGTCCTCATCTTCGGCGCTTGTTGTATCCCACTTCGGCCCTTCACTCCTCGCGAAGGTGGGGGGGGGTAGCATATTGGTCCTTTCAAGGTCCCGAAAGAAAGAGTGCGCAATCTTCCTCCCATATCTGTGCCAAAAACACTTTATTACGACTGGGCTGTACCTCAAGATTACAGTCGGAACACCAAAATTTATAAGAAGGGCCAAAAACATTTTTCTCAAACAAGGCTGTACCAAAACCATACATTCCCCTTCTTCACAATTTTAAATTCTTGTCCAGAAGAATAAGACTTTCCTTTTCTAGTCCTTGCTTAAAAACTACACAGCAGTTTCCTCAGATTTTTCAGAAAACCACCAATCACTTCCTTCAATCATCTTCTCTTTGGTTTGTGTTCACTTAGTTTGTCTTCATTATAGTCACTTACATAGAAGTTCAATCCCTTGCTCACATAACACTTAGAAATACTAGCTGTGCTCCTATATGTTATCTTCTTAGGTCCCTATGGTGTCGCCGATCGGCAAGGCTGCGGACTGGCCGAGTACACCACACTCGCCGAGGACAACACACTCGACGAGGACACCTTACTCGACCGGAAATGCTTGCCGTTCGACGGAGATAGGACAATTTGGGGAGATAACTTTTGAGCTCTGCAACCTCGCCGTCCTCTAAGGCGTCCTCATCCTCGGAGCTTGTTTTAGCCCACTCCGGCTCTTCTCTGCTCGCGAAGGGGGGCAGCAGTAACGGTCTATCAAGGTACTGGAAGAATGAGTGCTCCATCATTTCCGCCCAGTTTGTGCCATAAACACTTTATTGCGACTAGGCTGTACCATAAGAATACTGTCGGAACTCCACAATTTATAATGATGGGCCAAAAAAACTTTCTCGAACAGGCTGTACCAAAACCATATATTACCCTTCATTACGTTTTTAAATTCTTGTCCAGAAAAATAACACCTTTCCTTTCTAGTCCTCGCTTAAAAACACAGCAGTTTCAACAGATTTTTCAGAAAACCACCAATCACTTCATTCAATCGTTTTCCCTTTGGTTTGTGTTGACTTAGTTTGTCTTCATAGTAGTCACTATTGTAGAAGTTCAATCCCTTGCACAATTAACCACCAGAAAACCTAGCCGTGCTCATATTATTTATCTTATTGGATCCCCATGAAGTCGCCGACGTGCCAGACTGCGGACTGGCCGAGGGAATACACTCGACGAGGACACCATACTCGAGGAGGAATGCTTGTTTTTCGCTGGAGCGAGGTCAAACATCGAGATATTAAATTTTAGCTTTGCAACCGCGCCATATTCTGTGGCATTCTCGTCCTCATAGCTTGTGTTGGTCCACTCTGGCTCTTCTCACCTCGCGTAGGGGGGCCACAGATCGGTACATTTAAGGTCCCGGAAGAAAGAGTGCGCCATCACCTCCACCCAGTCTGTGCCAAAAACACTTTATTGCGACTAGGCTGTACCATAAGAATACTGTCGGAACTCCACAATTTATAATGATGGGCCAAAAAAACTTTCTCGAACAGGCTGTACCAAAACCATATATTACCCTTCATTACGTTTTGAAATTCTTGTCCAGAAAAATAACACCTTTCCTTTCTAGTCCTCGCTTAAAAACACAGCAGTTTCAACAGATTTTTCAGAAAACCACCAATCACTTCATTCAATCGTTTTCCCTTTGGTTTGTGTTGACTTAGTTTGTCTTCATAATAGTCAATATCATATAAGTTCAATTCCTTGCACACATAACCACCAGAAAACCTAGCCGTGCTCCTATTTGTTATCTTCTTGGATCCCCATGAAGTCGCCGACGAGCCAGGTTGTGGACTGGCCAAGGACACCACACACGACGAGGACACCACACTCGACGAGCACACCACACTCGACATGGAAACCACACCCAACGAGGACACCACACTCAACATGGACACCACACCCAACGAGGACACCACACTCGACGAGTACACCACTTTCAACGAGTACACCACACTCGACGATGAATTCTTTTTGTTCGACGGAGCGAGATCAAACAACGGAAGATACCCACTTAGATCTGCAACCTCGCCGTCCTCTGAGGTGTCCTCATTCTCGGAGCTTGTTTTGGCCAACTCCGGCTCTTCTCTCCTCGCGAAGGGGGACGGCAGTAACGGTCCATTCAAGATACTGGAAGAATGAGTACGCCATCACCTCCGCCCAGTCTGTGCCAAGAACACTTTATTATGACTGGGCTGTACCACAAGGATACAGTCGGAACACCACAATTTATCTGTATGGGCAAAGAAAACTTTTTTAAACAAGGCTGTACCAGAACCATACATTCCCCTTCTTCACAATTTTTAGTTCTTGACCAGATAAATAACACCTTCCTTTTCTAGTCCTCGCTTAAAAACTACACAGCTGTTTCCTCAGATTTTTTTGAAATCCACCAATCACTCTCTTCAATCGCCTTCTCTTTGGTTTGTGTTTACTTAGTTTGTCTTCATAATAGTGCCCTAACGTAGAAGATCAATCACTTCCACACATAACACCAAGAATAAACTAGCCGTGCTCCTATATGTTATCTTCTTGGGTCCCCATGGTGTCGCCGACTAGCCAGGCTGCGGACTGGCCGAGGAAACCACACTGGCCGAGGACACCACACGGAAGAGAACACCTCACTCGACGAGGAAAGCTTGTCGATTTACAAAGTGAGGTCAAAACCCGGGAGATAAACTTTGAGCTCTGCAACCTCACCGTCCTCTGTGGCGTCTTCATCCTCAGAGCTTGTTATGGCCTACTCCGGATTTTCTCTCCTCGTGAAGGGTGCGCAAGATCGGTCCATTCAATTCCCGGAAGAAAGAGTGTGCCATAACCTGCGCCAGGTCTATGCCATAAACACTTTATTATGACTGTGCTCTACCACAAGGATACAGTCGAAACACCACAATTTATAAGGATGGGCCAAAAAATAACTTTCTCAAACAAGGCTGTACCAAAACCATACATTCCCCTTCTTCACAATTTTAAATTCTAGTCCAGAAAAATAACACCTTCCATTTCTAATCCTCGCTTAAAAATAACACAGCTGTTTCCACAGAGTTTTCAGAAAACCAACAATCACTTCCTTCAATCGCCTTCCTTTTGGTTTGTGTTCACTTTGTTTGTCTTCATAATAGTAACTATCGTAGAAATTCCGTCACTTGCACACATAACTACCAGAAATCCTAGCCATGCTTCTATATGTTATCTTTTTGGGTCCCCATAATGTCGCCGACGAGCCAGGCTGCGGACTGGCCGAGGATACCACACCGGCCGAGGACACCACACTCGACGAGGAATCCTCATTCGCCCAGGAATGCTTGTCATTTGTAGGAGCGAGGTCAAACCTCGGGAGATAACCTTTGAGCGCTGCAACCTCGCCGTCCTCTCAGGCGTCCTCATCTTCGGCGCTTGTTGTATCCCACTTCGGCCCTTCACTCCTCGCGAAGGGGGGGGGGGGGGGTAGCATATTGGTCCTTTCAAGGTCCCGAAAGAAAGAGTGCGCAATCTTCCTCCCATATCTGTGCCAAAAACACTTTATTACGACTGGGCTGTACCTCAAGATTACAGTCGGAACACCAAAATTTATAAGAAGGGCCAAAAACATTTTTCTCAAACAAGGCTGTACCAAAACCATACATTCGCCTTCTTCACAATTTTAAATTCTTGTCCAGAAGAATAAGACTTTCCTTTTCTAGTCCTTGCTTAAAAACTACACAGCAGTTTCCTCAGATTTTTCAGAAAACCACCAATCACTTCCTTCAATCATCTTCTCTTTGGTTTGTGTTCACTTAGTTTGTCTTCATTATAGTCACTTACATAGAAGTTCAATCCCTTGCTCACATAACACTTAGAAATACTAGCTGTGCTCCTATATGTTATCTTCTTGGGTCCCTATGGTGTCGCCGATCGGCAAGGCTGCGGACTGGCCGAGTACACCACACTCGCCGAGGACAACACACTCGACGAGGACACCTTACTCGACCGGGAATACTTGCCGTTCGACGGAGCAAGGTCAAGCCTCGGGAGGTTTATTTTGAGCTCTGCAACGTCGCCGTCCTCTGAGGCGTCCTCATCCTCAGGGCTTGTTTTGGCCTACTCCAGCTCTTCTCTCCTCGCGAAGGGGGTCGGCTATAACGGTCCATTCAAGATACTGGAAGAATGAGTGCGCCATCATCTCCGCCTTGTCTGTGCCATAAGCACTTTATTACGACTGGGATGTACCACAAGGATACAGTCGGAACACCACAATTTATATGTATGGGCCAAAAAAAAACTTTCTCAAACAAGGCTGTACCAAAACCATACATTCCACTTCTTCATAACTTTAAATTCTTGTCCAGAAAAATAACATCTTCTATTTTTAATCCTCGCTTAAAAACAATACAGCTGTTTCTTCAGAGTTTTCAGAAAAACAACAATCACTTCCTTCAATCGCCTTCCCTTTGGTTTGTGTTCACTTAGTTTGTCTTCATAATAGGAACTATCGTAGAATTTAATCCCTTGCACACATAACCACCAGAAAACTTATCAGTGCTCCAATTTATTATCTTCTTGTATCCCCATGAAGTCGCCGACGAGCCAGGATGCGGAATGGGCAAGGACACCACACTCGACGAGGACACCACAATCGACGAGCACACCACTCTCGACGAGGACACCTCACCCAACGAGGACACCACACACTTGACCTGTACACCACATTCAACGTGGACACCACACACGACGATGTATGCTTTTCGTTCGACGGAGCGAGGTCAAACAACGGGAGATAACCTTTCAGCTCTGCAACCTTGCCATCCTCTGAGGCGTCCTCATCCTCGGAGCATGTTGTGGTCCACTCTGGCTCTTCTCTCCTCGCGAAAGGGGCGGAAGATCGGTACATTCAAGGTCCCTGAAGAAAAAATGTGCCTTCAACTCCACAAGGTCTGTGCCAAAAACAATAATTACGACTGAACTGTACCACAACGATACAATCGGAACACCACAATTTATAAGGATGGGCCAAAAAAAACTTTCTCAAACAAGGCTGTACCAAAACCATTCATTCCTCTTTTTCACATTATAATTCTTGTCCAGAAAAATAACATCTTCCCTTTCTAGTCCTTGCTTAAAAACCACACAGCTGTTTCCTTAGAGTTTTCAGAAAACCACCAATCACTTCCTTCAATCGCCTTACCTTTGGTTTGTGTTCTCTTAGTTTGTCTTCATAATAGTCACTATCGTAGAAGTTCGTCCCTTGCATACATAACTACCAGAAATACTAGCCATGCTCCTATATGTTATCTTTTTGTGTCCCCATGATGTCGCCGACAAGCCAGGCTGCGGACTGGCCAAGGATACCACATTGCCTGAGGACACCACATTCGACGAGGACACCTCACTCGACAAGGAATGCTTGTCTTTTGTAGGAGCGAGGTCAAACCTCGGGAGATAATCTTTGACCTCTGCAACCTCTCCGTCCTTTCAGGCAGCCTCATCTTCGGAGCTTGTTGTGGCCAACACCGGCCCTTCACTCATCGCGATGGGGATGTAGCATATCGTTCCTTACAAGGTCCCGGAAGAAAGAGTGCGCAAACTTCTCCGCCATATCTGTGACAAAAACACTTTATTACGACTGGGCTGTACCACAAGGATACAGTCGGTACACCAAAATTTATAACGATGGGCCAAAAAAACCTTCTCAAACAAGGCTGTACCAAAACCATACAATACCATTCTTCACAATTTTAATTCTTGTCCAGAGGAATAATACCTTCCTTTTTTAGTCCTTGCTTAAAAACAACACAGCTGTTTCCTCAGATTTTTCAGAAAACATCCAATCACTTCCTTCAATCGCCTTCTCTTAGGTTTGTGTTCACTTAGTTTGTCTTCATAATAGTCACTAACGTAGAAGTTCAAAATCTTGCACACATAACACCAAGAAATACTAGCTGTACTCCTATATGTTATCTTCTTGGGTCCCCATGGTGTCGCCGATCAGCCAGGCTGCGAACTAGCCGAGGACACCACACTGGCCGAGTACAACACACTCGACGAGGACACCATACTAGAAGATGAATGCTTGTCGTTCGATGGTGCGAGGTCAATACCCGGTATATAAAATTTGAGCTCTTCAACCTCGCCATTTTCTGTGGTGTCCTCGTCCTTGTAGCTTGTTATGGCCCACTCCAGCTTTTCACAACTCCCGAAGGGGGGCGGCAGATCGGTCCATTCAAGATACTGGAAGAACGAGTGCGCCAATACCTCCGCCTAGTCTGTGCCAAAAAACTTTATTACGACTTGCTGTACCACAAGGTTACAGTAGAACACCACAATAAATATGTATGGGCTAAAAAAAAACTTTCTCAAACAAGGCTGTACCAAAACCATACATTCCTCTACTACACAATTTTTAATTCTTGTCAAGAAAAATCACACATTCCCTTTCTAGTCCTTACTTAAAAACAACACAGCTGTTTCCTCAGAGTTTTCAGAAAACAAATATCACTTACTTCAATCGCCTTCTCTTTGGTTTGTGTTCACATAGTTTGTCTTCATAGTAGTCACTATTGTAGTTCAATCCCTTGCACACATTACCACCAGAAAACCTAGCCGTGCTCCTATTTGTTATCTTATTGGATCCCCATGAAATCGCCGACGTGCCAGGCTGCGGACTGGCCGAGGGCAACACACTCGACAAGGACACCATACTCAACGAGGAATGCTTGTCGTTCGATGGAGCGAGGTAAAAACCCGGGATATAAAATTTGAGCTCTGCAACCTCGACAACTTCTGTGGCGTCCTCGTCCTAGGAGCTTGTTTTGGCCCACTCCGGCTCTTCTTTCCTCGCGAAGGGGGGCTGCAGAATACGTCCATTCAAGATACTGGATGAACGAGTGCGCCATCAGCTCCGCCCTGTCTGTGCCAAAAACACTTAATACTACTGAGCTGTACCACAAGGATACAGTTGGAACACCACAATTTATAAGGATGGGCCAAAAAAAACTTTCTCAAACAAGGCTGTACCAAAACCATTCATTCCCCTTTTCCACAATTTTAAATTCTTGTCCAGAAAAATAACATCTTCCCTTTCTAGTCCTCGCTTAAAAACCACACAGCTGTTTCCTTAGAGTTTTCAGAAAACCACCAATCACTTCCTTCAATCACCTTCCCTTTGGTTTGTGTTCTCTTAGTTTGTCTTCATAATAGTCACTATCGTAGAAGTTCGTTCCTTGAATACATAACTACCAGAAATACGAGCCATGCTCCTATATGTTATCTTTTTGGGTCCCCATGATGTCGCCGACGAGCCAGGCTGCTGACTGGCCAAGGATACCACATTGCCTGAGGACACCACATTCGACGAGGACACCTCACTCGACAAGGAATGCTTGTCATTAGTAGGAGCGAGGTCAAACCTCGGGAGTTAATCTTTGACCTCTGCAACCTCGCCGTCCTTTCAGGCGGCCTCATCTTCGGAGCTTGTTGTGGCCCACACCGGCCCTTCACTCATCGCGAAGGGGAGGTAGCATATCGTTCCTTTCAAGGTCCCGGAAGAAAGAGTGCGCAATCTTCTCCGCCAGATTTGTGCCAAAAACACTTTATTACGACTGGGCTGTACCACAAGGATACAGTCGGAACACCAAAATTAATAACGATGGGCCAAAAAAAACTTTCTCAAACAAGGCTGTACCAAAACCATACAATCCCCTTCTACACAATTTTAATTCTTGTCCAGAAGAATAACACCTTCCTTTTCTAGTCCTCGCTTAAAAACAACACAGCAGTTTCCTCAGATTTTTAGAAAACCACCAATTACTTCCTTCAATCGCCTTCTCTTTGGTTTGTGTTCACTTTGTTTGTCTTCATAATAGTCACTAACGTAGAAGTTCAATCCATTGCTCACATAACACCAAGAAATACTAGCTGTGCTCCTATAAGTTATCTTCTTGGGTCCCCATGGTGTCGCCGATCAGCAAGGCTGCGGACTGGCCGAGTACACCACACTCGCCGAGGACAACACACTCGACTTGGACACCTTAGTCGACCGGGTATACTTGCTGTTCGATGGAGCAAGGTCAAACCTCGGGAGATAACTTTTGAGCTCTGCAACGTCGCCATCCTCTGAGGCGTCCTCATGCTTGGAGCTTGTTTTGGCCCACTCCAGCTCTTCTCTCCTCGCGAAGGGGGGCGGCAAAAACGGTCCATTCAAGATACTGGAAGAATGATTGCGCTATCACCTACGCCCAGTCTGTGCCATAAACTTTTTATTACGACTGGGCTTTACCACAAGGATACAGTCGGAACACCACAATTTATATGTATGGGCTAAAAAAAAACTTTCTGAAGCAAGGCTGTACCAAAACCATACATTCCCCTACTTCACAAATTTTAATTCTTGTCGAGAAAAATCACACTTTCCCTTTATTGTCCTTGCTTAAAAACAATACTGCTTTTTCCTCAAATTTTTCAGAAAACCACCAATCATTTCCATTAATCGGCTTTTCTTTGATTTTTGTTCAATTTGTTTGTCTTCATAATAGTCACTAATGTAGAAGTTCAATCGCTTGCACACATAACATCAAGAAATACTAGCCATGCTCCTATATGTTATCTTCTTGAGTCCCCATGGTGTCGCCGATCAGCAAGGCGGTGGACTGGCCTAGGACACCACACTGGCCGAGGACAACACACTCTAAGAGGACACCTTACTCGACCGGAAATGCTTGCCGTTCGACGGAGATAGGACAATTTGGGGAGATAACTTTTGAGCTCTGCAACCTCGCCGTCCTCTAAGGCGTCCTCATCCTCGGAGCTTGTTTTAGCCCACTCCGGCTCTTCTCTGCTCGCGAAGGGGGGCAGCAGTAACGGTCTATCAAGGTACTGGAAGAATGAGTGCTCCATCATTTCCGCCCAGTCTGTGCCATAAACACTTTATTACGACAGGGCTGTACCACAACGATATAGTCGGAACAGCACAATTTATATGTAAGGGCCAAAAAAAAACTTTCTCAAACAAGGCTGTACCAAAACCAAACATTCCCCTACTACACAATTTTTAATTCTTGTCCAGAAAAATCACACATTCCCTTTCTAGTCCCTTCTTAAAATCAACACAGCTGTTTCCTCAGAGTTTTCAGGGAAAAAAATATCACTTCCTTCAATCGCCTTCTCTTTGGTTTGTGTTCACATAGTTTGTCTTCATAGTAGTCACTATTGTAGAAGTTCAATCCCTTGCACAATTAACCACCAGAAAACCTAGCCGTGCTCATATTATTTATCTTATTGGATCCCCATGAAGTCGCCGACGTGCCAGACTGCGGACTGGTCGAGGGAATACACTCGACGAGGACACCATACTCGAGGAGGAATGCTTGTCTTTCGCTGGAGCGAGGTCAAACATCGAGATATTAAATTTTAGCTTTGCAACCGCGCCATATTCTGTGGCATTCTCGTCCTCATAGCTTGTTGTGGTCCACTCTGGCTCTTCTCACCTCGCGTAGGAGGGCCACAGATCGGTACATTCAAGGTCCCGGAAGAAAGAGTGCGCCATCACCTCCACCCAGTCTGTGCCAAAAACACTTTATTGCGACTAGGCTGTACCATAAGAATACTGTCGGAACTCCACAATTTATAATGATGGGCCAAAAAAACTTTCTCGAACAGGCTGTACCAAAACCATATATTACCCTTCATTACGTTTTTAAATTCTTGTCCAGAAAAATAACACCTTTCCTTTCTAGTCCTCGCTTAAAAACACAGCAGTTTCAACAGATTTTTCAGAAAACCACCAATCACTTCATTCAATCGTTTTCCCTTTGGTTTGTGTTGACTTAGTTTGTCTTCATAGTAGTCACTATTGTAGAAGTTCAATCCCTTGCACAATTAACCACCAGAAAACCTAGCCGTGCTCATATTATTTATCTTATTGGATCCCCATGAAGTCGCCGACGTGCCAGACTGCGGACTGGCCGAGGGAATACACTCGACGAGGACACCATACTCGAGGAGGAATGCTTGTTTTTCGCTGGAGCGAGGTCAAACATCGAGATATTAAATTTTAGCTTTGCAACCGCGCCATATTCTGTGGCATTCTCGTCCTCATAGCTTGTGTTGGTCCACTCTGGCTCTTCTCACCTCGCGTAGGGGGGCCACAGATCGGTACATTTAAGGTCCCGGAAGAAAGAGTGCGCCATCACCTCCACCCAGTCTGTGCCAAAAACACTTTATTGCGACTAGGCTGTACCATAAGAATACTGTCGGAACTCCACAATTTATAATGATGGGCCAAAAAAACTTTCTCGAACAGGCTGTACCAAAACCATATATTACCCTTCATTACGTTTTGAAATTCTTGTCCAGAAAAATAACACCTTTCCTTTCTAGTCCTCGCTTAAAAACACAGCAGTTTCAACAGATTTTTCAGAAAACCACCAATCACTTCATTCAATCGTTTTCCCTTTGGTTTGTGTTGACTTAGTTTGTCTTCATAATAGTCAATATCATATAAGTTCAATTCCTTGCACACATAACCACCAGAAAACCTAGCCGTGCTCCTATTTGTTATCTTCTTGGATCCCCATGAAGTCGCCGACGAGCCAGGTTGTGGACTGGCCAAGGACACCACACACGACGATGACACCACACTCGACGAGCACACCACACTCGACATGGAAACCACACCCAACGAGGACACCACACTCAACATGGACACCACACCCAACGAGGACACCACACTCGACGATGAATTCTTTTTGTTCGACGGAGCGAGATCAAACAACGGAAGATACCCACTTAGATCTGCAACCTCGCCGTCCTCTGAGGTGTCCTCATTCTCGGAGCTTGTTTTGGCCAACTCCGGCTCTTCTCTCCTCGCGAAGGGGGACGGCAGTAACGGTCCATTCAAGATACTGGAAGAATGAGTACGCCATCACCTCCGCCCAGTCTGTGCCAAGAACACTTTATTATGACTGGGCTGTACCACAAGGATACAGTCGGAACACCACAATTTATCTGTATGGGCAAAGAAAACTTTTTTAAACAAGGCTGTACCAGAACCATACATTCCCCTTCTTCACAATTTTTAGTTCTTGACCAGATAAATAACACCTTCCTTTTCTAGTCCTCGCTTAAAAACTACACAGCTGTTTCCTCAGATTTTTTTGAAATCCACCAATCACTCTCTTCAATCGCCTTCTCTTTGGTTTGTGTTTACTTAGTTTGTCTTCATAATAGTGCCCTAACGTAGAAGATCAATCACTTCCACACATAACACCAAGAATAAACTAGCCGTGCTCCTATATGTTATCTTCTTGGGTCCCCATGGTGTCGCCGACTAGCCAGGCTGCGGACTGGCCGAGGAAACCACACTGGCCGAGGACACCACACGGAAGAGAACACCTCACTCGACGAGGAAAGCTTGTCGATTTACAAAGTGAGGTCAAAACCCGGGAGATAAACTTTGAGCTCTGCAACCTCACCGTCCTCTGTGGCGTCTTCATCCTCAGAGCTTGTTATGGCCTACTCCGGATTTTCTCTCCTCGTGAAGGGTGCGCAAGATCGGTCCATTCAATTCCCGGAAGAAAGAGTCTGCCATAACCTGCGCCAGGTCTATGCCATAAACACTTTATTATGACTGTGCTCTACCACAAGGATACAGTCGAAACACCACAATTTATAAGGATGGGCCAAAAAATAACTTTCTCAAACAAGGCTGTACCAAAACCATACATTCCCCTTCTTCACAATTTTAAATTCTAGTCCAGAAAAATAACACCTTCCATTTCTAATCCTCGCTTAAAAATAACACAGCTGTTTCCACAGAGTTTTCAGAAAACCAACAATCACTTCCTTCAATCGCCTTCCTTTTGGTTTGTGTTCACTTTGTTTGTCTTCATAATAGTAACTATCGTAGAAATTCCGTCACTTGCACACATAACTACCAGAAATCCTAGCCATGCTTCTATATGTTATCTTTTTGGGTCCCCATAATGTCGCCGACGAGCCAGGCTGCGGACTGGCCGAGGATACCACACCGGCCGAGGACACCACACTCGACGAGGAATCCTCATTCGCCCAGGAATGCTTGTCATTTGTAGGAGCGAGGTCAAACCTCGGGAGATAACCTTTGAGCGCTGCAACCTCGCCGTCTTCTCAGGCGTCCTCATCTTCGGCGCTTGTTGTATCCCACTTCGGCCCTTCACTCCTCGCGAAGGGGGGGGGGGGGGGTAGCATATTGGTCCTTTCAAGGTCCCGAAAGAAAGAGTGCGCAATCTTCCTCCCATATCTGTGCCAAAAACACTTTATTACTACTGGGCTGTACCTCAAGATTACAGTCGGAACACCAAAATTTATAAGAAGGGCCAAAAACATTTTTCTCAAACAAGGCTGTTCCAAAACCATACATTCCCCTTCTTCGCAATTTTAAATTCTTGTCCAGAAGAATAAGACTTTCCTTTTCTAGTCCTTGCTTAAAAACTACACAGCAGTTTCCTCAGATTTTTCAGAAAACCACCAATCACTTCCTTCAATCATCTTCTCTTTGGTTTGTGTTCACTTAGTTTGTCTTCATTATAGTCACTTACGTAGAAGTTCAATCCCTTGCTCACATAACACTTAGAAATACTAGCTGTGCTCCTATATGTTATCTTCTTGGGTCCCTATGGTGTCGCCGATCGGCAAGGCTGCGGACTGGCCGAGTACACCACACTCGCTGAGGACAACACACTCGACGAGGACACCTTACTCGACCGGGAATACTTGCCGTTCGACGGAGCAAGGTCAAGCCTCGGGAGATAAATTTTGAGCTCTGCAACGTCGCCGTCCTCTGAGGCGTCCTCATCCTCAGGGCTTGTTTTGGCCTACTCCAGCTCTTCTCTCCTCGCGAAGGGGGTCGGCTATAACGGTCCATTCAAGATACTGGAAGAATGAGTGCGCCATCATCTCCGCCTTGTCTGTGCCATAAGCACTTTATTACGACTGGGCTGTACCACAAGGAAACAGTCGGAACACCACAATTTATTTGTATGGGCCAAAAAAAACTTTCTCAAACAAGGCTGTACCAAAACCATACATTCCACTTCTTCATAACTTAAAATTCTTGTCCAGAAAAATAACATCTTCTATTTTTAATCCTCACTTAAAAACAATACAGCTGTTTCCTCAGAGTTTTCAGAAAAACAACAATCACTTCCTTCAATCGCCTTCCCTTTGGTTTGTGTTCACTTAGTTTGTCTTCATAATAGGAACTATCGTAGAATTTAATCCCTTGCACACATAACCACCAGAAAACTTATCAGTGCTCCAATTTATTATCTTCTTGTATCCCCATTAAGTCGCCGACAAGCCAGGATGCGGAATGGGCAAGGACACCACACTCGACGAGGACACCACAATCGACGAGCACACCACACTCGACGAGGACACCTCACCCAACGAGGACACCACACACTTGACCTGTACACCACATTCAACGTGGACACCACACACGACGATATATGCTTTTCGTTCGACGGAGCGAGGTCAAACAACGGGAGAAACCTTTCAGCTCTGCAACCTTGCCATCCTCTGAGGCGTCCTCATCCTTGGAGCATGTTGTGGTCCACTCTGGCTCTTCTCTCCTGGCGAAGGGGGCGGAAGATCGGTACATTCAAGGTCCCTGAAGAAAAAATGTGCCTTCAAATCCACAAGGTCTGTGCCAAAAACAATAATTACGACTGAACTGTACCACAACGACACAATCGGAACACCACAATTTATAAGGATGGGCCAAAAAAAACTTTCTCAAACAAGGCTGTACCAAAACCATTCATTCCCCTTTTTCACATTATAATTCTTGTCCAGAAAAATAACATCTTCCCTTTCTAGTCCTTGCTTAAAAACCACACAGCGGTTTCCTTAGAGTTTTCAGAAAACCACCAATCACTTCCTTCAATCGCCTTACCTTTGGTTTGTGTTCTCTTAGTTTGTCTTCATAATAGTCACTATCGTAGAAGTTCGTCCCTTGCATACATAACTACCAGAAATACTAGCCATGCTCCTATATGTTATCTTTTTGTGTCCCCATGATGTCGCCGACAAGCCAGGCTGCGGACGGGCCAAGGATACAACATTGCCTGAGGACACCACATTCGACGAGGACACCTCACTCGACAAGGAATGCTTGTCTTTTGTAGGAGCGAGGTCAAACCTCGGGAGATAATCTTTGATTTCTGCAACCTCTCCGTCCTTTCAGGCAGCCTCATCTTCGGAGCTTGTTGTGGCCAACACCGGCCCTTCACTCATCGCGATGGGGAGGTAGCATATCGTTCCTTACAAGGTCCCGGAAGAAAGAGTGCGCAAACTTCTCCGCCATATCTGTGACAAAAACACTTTATTACGACTGGGCTGTACCACAAGGATACAGTCGGTACACGTAAAATTATAACGATGGGCCAAAAAAACCTTCTCAAACAAGGCTGTACCAAAACCATACAATACCATTCTTCACAATTTTAATTCTTGTCCAGAAGAATAAAACCTTCCATTTCTAGTCCTCGCTTAAAAACAACACAGCAGTTTCTTCAGATTTTTAGATAACCACCAATCACTTCCTTCAATCGCCTTCTCTTTGGTTTGTGTTCACTTTGTTTGTCTTCATAATAGTTACTAACGTAGAAGTTTAATCCCTTGCTCACATAACACCAAGAAATACTAGCTGTGCTCCTATATGTTATCTTCTTGGGTCCCCATGGTGTCGCCGATCAGCAAGGCTGCGGACTGGCCGAGTACACCACACTCGCCGAGGACAACACACTCGACGAGGACACCTTACTCGACCGGGTAGGCTTGCCGTTCGACGGAGCGAGGTCAAACCTCGGGAGATAACTTTTGAGCTCTGCAACGTCGCCGTCCTCTGAGGCGTCCTCATGCTTGGAGCTTGTTTTGGCCCACTCCAGCTCTTCGATCCTCGCGAAGGGGGGCAGCAGTAACGGTCCATTCAAGATACTGGAAGAATGAGTGCTTCATCTCCTCCGCCCAAACTGTGCCATAAACACTTTATTACGACAGGACTGTACCACATGGATATAGACGGAACACCACAATTTATAAGTATGGGCCAAAAAAAAACTTTCTCAAACAAGGCTGTACCAAATCCAAACATTCCCGTACTACACAATTTTTAATTCTTGTCCAGAAAAATCACACATTCCCTTTCTAGTCCTTACTTAAA
Source organism: Bacillus rossius redtenbacheri (assembly GCF_032445375.1). NCBI lineage: Eukaryota > Metazoa > Arthropoda > Insecta > Phasmatodea > Bacillidae > Bacillus > Bacillus rossius. Next base: position 37,886,530 of record NC_086336.1, read on the forward strand.
ATCAACACAGCTGTTTCCTCAGAGTTTTCAGAAAACAAATATCACTTCCTTCAATCGCCTTCTCTTTGGTTTGTGTTCACATAGTTTGTCTTCATAGTTGTCACTATAGAAGTACAATCCCTTGCACACATAACCACCAGAAAACCTAGCCGTGCTCCTATTTGTTATCTTATTGGATCCCCATGAAGTCGCCGAAGTGCCAGGCTGCGGACTGGCCGAGGGCAAACACTCGACAATGACACCATACTCGAGGAGGAATGCTTGTCTTTCGATGGAGCAAAGTCAAACATCGAGATATAAAATTTGATCTTTGTCACCGCGCCATCTTCTGTGGCATACTCGTCCTCGTAGCATGTTGTGATCCAATCTTGCTCTTCTCACCTCTTGTAGGGGGGCCACAGATCGGTCCATTCAAGGTCCCGGAAGAAAGAGTGCGCCATCACCTCCGCCCATTCTGTGCCAAAAGCACTTTATTATGACTAGCCTGTACCACAAGAATACTGTCGGAACTCCACAATTTATAATGATGGGCCAAAAAAACTTTCTGAAACAGGCTGTACCAAAACCATACATTACCCTTCATTACGTTTTTAAATTCTTGTCCAGAAAAATAACACCTTTCCTTTCTAGTCCTCGCTTAAAAACACAGCAGTTTCCTCAGATTTCTCAGAAATCCACCAATTACTTCCTTCAATCGTTTTCCCTTTGGTTTGTGTTCACTTAGTTTGTCTTCATAATAGTCAATATCATAGAAGTTCAATCCCTTGCACACATAACCACCAGAAAACCTAGCCGTGCTCCTATTTGTTATCTTCTTGGATCCCTATGAATTCGCCGACGAGCCAGTATGCGGACTGGCTAAGGACACCACACTCGACGAGGAAACCACACTCGACGAGCACACCACATTCAACGAGAACACCACACTCGATGATGAATGCTTTTTGTTCGACGGAGCAAGATCAAAAAACAGGAGATAACCTTTTAGATCAGCAACCTCGCCGTCCTCTGAGGCGTACTCATTCTCGGATCATGTTTTGGCAAACTCCAGCTCTTCTCTCCTCGCGAAGGGGGACGTCAGTAACGGTCCATTCAAGATACTGTAAGAATGAGTGCGCCATCACATCCGCCCAGTCTGTGCCAAGATCACTTTATTACGACTGGGCTGTACCACAAGGATACAGTCAGAACACCACAATTTATCTGTATGGGCAAAGAAAACTTTCTCAAACAAGGCTGTACCAGAACCATACATTCCCCTTCTTCACAATTTTTAGTTCTTGTCCAGAAAAATAACACCTTCCTTTTCTAGTCCTCGCTTAAAAACTACACAGCTGTTTCCTCAGATTTTTCTGAAACCCACCAATCACTTCCTTCAATCTCCTTCTCTTTGTTTGTGTTCACTTAGTTTGTCTTCATAATAGTGCCCTAACGTAGAAGAACAATCACTTCCCAATTAACACCAAGATATACTAGCCATGCTTCTATATGTTATCTTCTTGGGTCCCCATGGTATTGCCGACTAGCCAGGCTGCGGACTGGCCGAGGTCACTACACTGGCCCAGGTCACCACACTCGAAGAGGATACCTCACTCGACGAGGAAAGCTTGTCGATTTACGTAGTGAGTTCAAACCCCGGGAGATAAATTTTGAGCTCTGCAACCTCACCATCCTCTGTGGTGTCCTCATCCTCGGAGCTTGTTGTGGCCTACTCCGGCTCTTCTCTCCTTGTGAAGGGTACGGCAGATCGGTTCATTCAATTCCCGGAAGAAAGAATGCGCCATAACCTGCGCCAAGTCTATGCAATAAACACTTTATTACGACTGTGCTCTACCACAGGGATACAGTCGGAACACCACAATTTATAAGGATGGGCCAAAAAATAACTTTCTCAAACAAGGCTGTACCAAAACCATGCATTCCCCTTCTTCACAACTTTAAATTCTTGTCCAGAAAAATAACACCTTCCATTTCTAATCCTCGCTTAAAAACAATACAGCTGTTTCCACAGAGTTTTCAGAAAAACAACAATCACTTCCTTCAATCGCCTTCCTTTTGGTTTGTGTTCATTTAGTTTGTCTTCATAATAGTATCTATCATAGAAGTTCGTCCATGGAAACACGTAACTACCAGAAATCCTAGCCATGCTCCTATATGTTATCTTTTTGGGTCCCCATAATGTCGCAGACGAGCCAGGCTGCGGACTGGCCGAGGATACCACACCGGCCGAGGACACCACACTCGACGAGGAATACTCATTCTACCAGGAATGCTTGTCATTTGTAGGAGTAAGGTCAAACCTCGGGAGATAATCTTCGGGCTCTGCAACCTCGCCGTCCTTTCAGGCGTCCTCATCTTCGGAGCTTGTTGTGGCCCACTTCGGCTCTTCACTCCTCGCGAAGGGGGAGGGGGTAGCATATCGGTCCTTTCAAGGTCCCGGAAGAAAGAGTGCGCAATCTTCTCCGCCATATCTGTGCCAAAAACACTTTATTACGACTGAGCTGTATCACAAGGATACAGTCGGAACACCAAAATTTATAACGATGGGCCAAAAAAAATTTTTCTCAAACAAGGCTGTACCAAAACCATACATTCCCCTTCTTCACAATTTTAAATTCTTCTCCAGAAGAATAAGACCTTCCTTTTCTAGTCCTCGCTTAAAAACAACACAGCAGTTTCCTCAGATTTTTCAGAAAACCACCAATCACTTCCTTCAATCGTCTTCTCTTTGGTTTGTGTTCACTTAGTTTGTCTTCATTATAGTCACAAACGTAGAAGTTCAATCCCTTGCTCACATAACACCAAGAAATACTAGCTGTGCTCCTATATGTTATCTTCTTGGGTCCCCATGGTGTCGCCGATCGGCTAGGCTGCGGACTGGCCGAGTACAATACACTCGCCGAGAACAACACACTCGACGAGGACACCTTACTCGACCGGGAATACTTGCCGTTCGACAGAGCAAGGTCAAACCTCGGGAGATAACTTTTGAGCTCTGCAACGTCGCCGTCCTCTGAGGCGTCCTTTTCCTCAGGGCTTGTTTTGGCCTACTCCAGCACTTCTCTCCTCGCGAAGGGGGGCGGCAAAAACTGTCCATTCAAGATACTGGAAGAATGAGTGCGCCATTTTCTCCGCCCAGTCTGTGCCATAAGCACTTTATTACGACTGGGTTGTACCACAAGGATACAGTCGGAACACCACAATTTATATGAATGGGCCAAAGAAAACTTTCTCAAACAAGGCTGTACCAAAACCATACATTCCCCTTATCACAACTTTAAATTCTTGTCCAGAAAAATCACACATTCCCATTCTAGTCCTTGCTTAAAAACAACGAAGCTGTTGCCTCAGAGATTTCAGAACACCACCAATCACTTCCTTCAATCCTATTCTCTTTGGTATGTGTTCGCTTAATTTTTCTTCATAATAGTCACTATCGTAAAAGTTCAACCCCTTGCACACTTAACCACCAGAAAACCTAGCTGTGCTCCTATTTGTTATCTTCTTGGATCCCCATGAAGTCGCCGATGTGCCAGGCTGAGGACTGGCCGAGAGCAACACACTCGACGAGGACACCACATTCGACGAGGACACCACACTCGACGAGGAATGCTTGTCGTTCGATGGACCGAGGTCAAAACCCGTGATATAAACTTTGAGTTCTGCAACCTCGCCATCTTTTCAGGCGTCCTCATCTTCAAAGCTTGTTGTGGCCCACTTCGGTCCTTCACTCCTCGCGAAGGGGGGCGAGCATATCTTTCCATTCAAGGTCCCGGAAGAAAGAGTGCGCCATCACCTCCGCCAGGTCTATGCCAAAAACACTTTATTTCGACGGGGCTGTACCAAAAGGATACCGTCGGAACACAAAAATTTATAACGATGGGCCATAAAAAACTTTCTCAAATAAGGCTGTACCAAAACCATTCATTCCTCTTCTTCACAATTTTAATTTCTTGTCCAGAAGAATAAGACCTTCCTTTTCTAGTCCTCGTTTAAAAACAACACTGCAGTTTCCTTAGATTTTTCGGAAAACCACCAATCACTTCCTTCAATCGCCTTCTCTTTAGTTTGTGTTCACTTAGTTTTTCTTCATTATAGTCACTAACATAGAAGTTCAATCCATTGCTCACATAACACCAAGAATTACTAGCTGTGCTCCTATATGTTATCATCTTGGGTCCCCATGGTGTCGCCGATCAGCAAGGCTGCGGACTAGCCGAGTACACCACATTCACCGAGGACACCACACTCGACGAATACACTTCACCCACGAGGACACCAGACTCGACGAGTACACCACTTTAAACGAGGACACCACACTCGACGAGGAATGCTTGTCGTACTACGGAGCGAGATCAAACACTGAGAGATAAACTTTGAGCTCTGCAACCTCGCTGTCCTCTGTGGATGTCCCTGTCCTCGGAGACTGTTGTGGCCCACTCCAGCCCCTCTCTCCCACGAAGGGGGGCGGCAGATCTGTGCATTCAAGGTCCCGGAAGAAAGAGTGCGCCATCACCTTATCCTTTTATGTGCCAAAAACACTTATTACGACTGGTCTGTACCTCAAGGATACAGTCGGAACACCACAATTTATAAGGATGGGCCAAAAAATAACTTTCTCAAACAAGGCTGTACCAAAACCATACATTCCCCTTCTTCACAATTTTAAATTCTAGTCCAGAAAAATAACACCTTCCATTTCTAATCCTCGCTTAAAAATAACACAGCTGTTTCCACAGAGTTTTCAGAAAACCAACAATCACTTCCTGCAATCGCCTTCCTTTTGGTTTGTGTTCACTTTGTTTGTCTTCATAATAGTAACTATCGTAGAAATTCCGTCACTTGCACACATAACTTTCAGAAATCCTAGCCATGCTTCTATATGTTATCTTTTTGGGTCCCCATAATGTCGCCGACGAGCCAGGCTGCGGACTGGCCGAGGATACCACACCGGCCGAGGACTCCACACTCGACGAGGAATCCTCATTCGCCCAGGAATGCTTGTCATTTTTAGGAGCGAGGTCAAACCTCGGGAGATAACCTTTGAGCGCTGCAACCTCGCCGTCTTCTCAGGCGTCCTCATCTTCGGCGCTTGTTGTATCCCACTTCGGCCCTTCACTCCTCGGGAAGGGGGGGGGGGGGGTAGCATATTGGTCCTTTCAAGGTCCCGAAAGAAAGAGTGCGCAATCTTCCTCCCATATCTGTGCCAAAAACACTTTATTACGACTGGGCTGTACCTCAAGATTACAGTCGGAACACCAAAATTTATAAGAAGGGCCAAAAACATTTTTCTCAAACAAGGCTGTTCCAAAACCATACATTCCCCTTCTTCACAATTTTAAATTCTTGTCCAGAAGAATAAGACTTTCCTTTTCTAGTCCTTGCTTAAAAACTACACAGCAGTTTCCTCAGATTTTTCAGAAAACCACCAATCACTTCCTTCAATCATCTTCTCTTTGGTTTGTGTTCACTTAGTTTGTCTTCATTATAGTCACTTACGTAGAAGTTCAATCCCTTGCTCACATAACACTTAGAAATACTAGCTGTGCTCCTATATGTTATCTTCTTGTGTCCCTATGGTGTCGCCGATCGGCAAGGCTGCGGACTGGCCGAGTACACCACTCTCGCTGAGGACAACACACTCGACGAGGACACCTTACTCGACCGGGAATACTTGCCGTTCGACGGAGCAAGGTCAAGCCTCGGGAGATAAATTTTGAGCTCTGCAACGTCGCCGTCCTCTGAGGCGTCCTCATCCTCAGGGCTTGTTTTGGCCTACTCCAGCTCTTCTCTCCTCGCGAAGGGGGTCGGCTATAACGGTCCATTCAAGATACTGGAAGAATGAGTGCGCCATCATCTCCGCCTTGTCTGTGCCATAAGCACTTTATTACGACTGGGCTGTACCACAAGGAAACAGTCGGAACACCACAATTTATTTGTATGGGCCAAAAAAAACTTTCTCAAACAAGGCTGTACCAAAACCATACATTCCACTTCTTCATAACTTAAAATTCTTGTCCAGAAAAATAACATCTTCTATTTTTAATCCTCACTTAAAAACAATACAGCTGTTTCCTCAGAGTTTTCAGAAAAACAACAATCACTTCCTTCAATCGCCTTCCCTTTGGTTTGTGTTCACTTAGTTTGTCTTCATAATAGGAACTATCGTAGAATTTAATCCCTTGCACACATAACCACCAGAAAACTTATCAGTGCTCCAATTTATTATCTTCTTGTATCCCCATGAAGTCGCCGACGAGCCAGGATGCGGAATGGGCAAGGACACCACACTCGACGAGGACATCACAATCGACGAGCACACCACACTCGACGAGGACACCTCACCCAACGAGGACACCACACACTTGACCTGTACACCACATTCAACGTGGACACCACACACGACGATGTATGCTTTTCGTTCGACGGAGCGAGGTCAAACAACGGGAGAAACCTTTCAGCTCTGCAACCTTGCCATCCTCTGAGGCGTCCTCATCCTCGGAGCATGTTGTGGTCCACTCTGGCTCTTCTCTCCTGGCGAAGGGGGCGGAAGATCGGTACATTCAAGGTCCCTGAAGAAAAAATGTGCCTTCAACTCCACAAGGTCTGTGCCAAAAACAATAATTACGACTGAACTGTACCACAACGATACAATCGGAACACCACAATTTATAAGGATGGGCCAAAAAAAACTTTCTCAAACAAGGCTGTACCAAAACCATTCATTCCCCTTTTTCACATTATAATTCTTGTCCAGAAAAATAACATCTTCCCTTTCTAGTCCTTGCTTAAAAACCACACAGCTGATTCCTTAGAGTTTTCAGAAAACCACCAATCACTTCCTTCAATCGCCTTACCTTTGGTTTGTGTTCTCTTAGTTTGTCTTCATAATAGTCACTATCGTAGAAGTTCGTCCCTTGCATACATAACTACCAGAAATACTAGCCATGCTCCTATATGTTATCTTTTTGGGTCCCCATGATGTCGCCGACAAGCCAGGCTGCGGACGGGCCAAGGATACCACATTGCCTGAGGACACCACATTCGACGAGGACACCTCACTCGACAAGGAATGCTTGTCTTTTGTAGGAGCGAGGTCAAACCTCGGGAGATAATCTTTGATTTCTGCAACCTCTCCGTCCTTTCAGGCAGCCTCATCTTCGGAGCTTGTTGTGGCCAACACCGGCCCTTCACTCATCGCGATGGGGTGGTGGCATATCGTTCCTTACAAGGTCCCGGAAGAAAGAGTGCGCAAACTTCTCCGCCATATCTGTGACAAAAACACTTTATTACGACTGGGCTGTACCACAAGGATACAGTCGGTACACGTAAAATTATAACGATGGGCCAAAAAAACCTTCTCAAACAAGGCTGTACCAAAACCATACAATACCATTCTTCACAATTTTAATTCTTGTCCAGAAGAATAAAACCTTCCATTTCTAGTCCTCGCTTAAAAACAACACAGCAGTTTCTTCAGATTTTTAGATAACCACCAATCACTTCCTTCAATCGCCTTCTCTTTGGTTTGTGTTCACTTTGTTTGTCTTCATAATAGTTACTAACGTAGAAGTTTAATCCCTTGCTCACATAACACCAAGAAATACTAGCTGTGCTCCTATATGTTATCTTCTTGGGTCCCCATGGTGTCGCCGATCAGCAAGGCTGCGGACTGGCCGAGTACACCACACTCGCCGAGGACAACACACTCGACGAGGACACCTTACTCGACCGGGTAGGCTTGCCGTTCGACGGAGCGAGGTCAAACCTCGGGAGATAACTTTTGAGCTCTGCAACGTCGCCGTCCTCTGAGGCGTCCTCATGCTTGGAGCTTGTTTTGGCCCACTCCAGCTCTTCGATCCTCGCGAAGGGGGGCAGCAGTAACGGTCCATTCAAGATACTGGAAGAATGAGTGCTTCATCTCCTCCGCCCAAACTGTGCCATAAACACTTTATTACGACAGGACTGTACCACATGGATATAGATGGAACACCACAATTTATAAGTATGGGCCAAAAAAAAACTTTCTCAAACAAGGCTGTACCAAATCCAAACATTCCCCTACTACACAATTTTTAATTCTTGTCCAGAAAAATCACACATTCCCTTTCTAGTCCTTACTTAAAATCAACACAGCTGTTTCCTCAGAGTTTTCAGAAAACAAATATCACTTCCTTCAATCGCCTTCTCTTTGGTTTGTGTTCACATAGTTTGTCTTCATAGTTGTCACTATAGAAGTACAATCCCTTGCACACATAACCACCAGAAAACCTAGCCGTGCTCCTATTTGTTATCTTATTGGATCCCCATGAAGTCGCCGAAGTGCCAGGCTGCGGACTGGCCGAGGGCAAACACTCGACAATGACACCATACTCGAGGAGGAATGCTTGTCTTTCGATGGAGCAAAGTCAAACATCGAGATATAAAATTTGATCTTTGTCACCGCGCCATCTTCTGTGGCATACTCGTCCTCGTAGCATGTTGTGATCCAATCTTGCTCTTCTCACCTCTTGTAGGGGGGCCACAGATCGGTCCATTCAAGGTCCCGGAAGAAAGAGTGCGCCATCACCTCCGCCCATTCTGTGCCAAAAGCACTTTATTATGACTAGCCTGTACCACAAGAATACTGTCGGAACTCCACAATTTATAATGATGGGCCAAAAAAACTTTCTGAAACAGGCTGTACCAAAACCATACATTACCCTTCATTACGTTTTTAAATTCTTGTCCAGAAAAATAACACCTTTCCTTTCTAGTCCTCGCTTAAAAACACAGCAGTTTCCTCAGATTTCTCAGAAATCCACCAATTAATTCCTTCAATCGTTTTCCCTTTGGTTTGTGTTCACTTAGTTTGTCTTCATAATAGTCAATATCATAGAAGTTCAATCCCTTGCACACATAACCACCAGAAAACCTAGCCGTGCTCCTATTTGTTATCTCCTTGGATCCCTATGAATTCGCCGACGAGCCAGTATGCGGACTGGCTAAGGACACCACACTCGACGAGGAAACCACACTCGACGAGCACACCACATTCAACGAGAACACCACACTCGATGATGAATGCTTTTTGTTCGACGGAGCAAGATCAAACAACAGGAGATAACCTTTTAGATCTGCAACCTCGCCGTCCTCTGAGGCGTACTCATTCTCGGATCATGTTTTGGCAAACTCCAGCTCTTCTCTCCTCGCGAAGGGGGACGTCAGTAACGGTCCATTCAAGATACTGTAAGAATGAGTGCGCCATCACATCCGCCCAGTCTGTGCCAAGATCACTTTATTACGACTGGGCTGTACCACAAGGATACAGTCAGAACACCACAATTTATCTGTATGGGCAAAGAAAACTTTCTCAAACAAGGCTGTACCAGAACCATACATTCCCCTTCTTCACAATTTTTAGTTCTTGTCCAGAAAAATAACACCTTCCTTTTCTAGTCCTCGCTTAAAAACTACACAGCTGTTTCCTCAGATTTTTCTGAAACCCACCAATCACTTCCTTCAATCTCCTTCTCTTTGTTTGTGTTCACTTAGTTTGTCTTCATAATAGTGCCCTAACGTAGAAGAACAATCACTTCCCAATTAACACCAAGATATACTAGCCATGCTTCTATATGTTATCTTCTTGGGTCCCCATGGTATTGCCGACTAGCCAGGCTGCGGACTGGCCGAGGTCAATACACTGGCCCAGGTCACCACACTCGAAGAGGATACCTCACTCGACGAGGAAAGCTTGTCGATTTACGGAGTGAGTTCAAACCCCGGGAGATAAATTTTGAGCTCTGCAACCTCACCATCCTCTGTGGTGTCCTCATCCTCGGAGCTTGTTGTGGCCTACTCCGGCTCTTCTCTCCTTGTGAAGGGTACGGCAGATCGGTTCATTCAATTCCCGGAAGAAAGAATGCGCCATAACCTGCGCCAAGTCTATGCAATAAACACTTTATTACGATTGTGCTCTACCACAGGGATACAGTCGGAACACCACAATTTATAAGGATGGGCCAAAAAATAACTTTCTAAAACAAGGCTGTACCAAAACCATGCATTCCCCTTCTTCACAACTTTAAATTCTTGTCCAGAAAAAAAACACCTTCCATTTCTAATCCTCGCTTAAAAACAATACAGCTGTTTCCACAGAGTTTTCAGAAAAACAACAATCACTTCCTTCAATCGCCTTCCTTTTGGTTTGTGTTCATTTAGTTTGTCTTCATAATAGTATCTATCATAGAAGTTCGTCCATGGAAACACGTAACTACCAGAAATCCTAGCCATGCTCCTATATGTTATCTTTTTGGGTCCCCATAATGTCGCAGACGAGCCAGGCTGCGGACTGGCCGAGGATACCACACCGGCCGAGGACACCACACTCGACGAGGAATACTCATTCTACCAGGAATGCTTGTCATTTGTAGGAGTAAGGTCAAACCTCGGGAGATAATCTTCGGGCTCTGCAACCTCGCCGTCCTTTCAGGCGTCCTCATCTTCGGAGCTTGTTGTGGCCCACTTCGGCTCTTCACTCCTCGCGAAGGGGGAGGGGGTAGCATATCGGTCCTTTCAAGGTCCCGGAAGAAAGAGTGCGCAATCTTCTCCGCCATATCTGTGCCAAAAACACTTTATTACGACTGAGCTGTATCACAAGGATACAGTCGGAACACCAAAATTTATAACGATGGGCCAAAAAAAATTTTTCTCAAACAAGGCTGTACCAAAACCATACATTCCCCTTCTTCACAATTTTAAATTCTTCTCCAGAAGAATAAGACCTTCCTTTTCTAGTCCTCGCTTAAAAACAACACAGCAGTTTCCTCAGATTTTTCAGAAAACCACCAATCACTTCCTTCAATCGTCTTCTCTTTGGTTTGTGTTCACTTAGTTTGTCTTCATTATAGACACAAACGTAGAAGTTCAATCCCTTGCTCACATAACACCAAGAAATACTAGCTGTGCTCCTATATGTTATCTTCTTGGGTCCCCATGGTGTCGCCGATCGGCTAGGCTGCGGACTGGCCGAGTACAATACACTCGCCGAGAACAACACACTCGACGAGGACACCTTACTCGACCGGGAATACTTGCCGTTCGACAGAGCAAGGTCAAACCTCGGAAGATAACTTTTGAGCTCTGCAACGTCGCCGTCCTCTGAGGCGTCCTTTTCCTCAGGGCTTGTTTTGGCCTACTCCAGCACTTCTCTCCTCGCGAAGGGGGGCGGCAAAAACTGTCCATTCAAGATACTGGAAGAATGAGTGCGCCATTTTCTCCGCCCAGTCTGTGCCATAAGCACTTTATTACGACTGGGTTGTACCACAAGGATACAGTCGGAACACCACAATTTATATGAATGGGCCAAAGAAAACTTTCTCAAACAAGGCTGTACCAAAACCATACATTCCCCTTATCACAACTTTAAATTCTTGTCCAGAAAAATCACACATTCCCATTCTAGTCCTTGCTTAAAAACAACGAAGCTGTTGCCTCAGAGATTTCAGAACACCACCAATCACTTCCTTCAATCCTATTCTCTTTGGTATGTGTTCGCTTAATTTTTCTTCATAATAGTCACTATCGTAAAAGTTCAACCCCTTGCACACTTAACCACCAGAAAACCTAGCTGTGCTCCTATTTGTTATCTTCTTGGATCCCCATGAAGTCGCCGATGTGCCAGGCTGAGGACTGGCCGAGAGCAACACACTCGACGAGGACACCACATTCGACGAGGACACCACACTCGACGAGGAATGCTTGTCGTTCGATGGACCGAGGTCAAAACCCGTGATATAAACTTTGAGTTCTGCAACCTCGCCATCTTTTCAGGCGTCCTCATCTTCAAAGCTTGTTGTGGCCCACTTCGGTCCTTCACTCCTCGCGAAGGGGGGCGAGCATATCTTTCCATTCAAGGTCCCGGAAGAAAGAGTGCGCCATCACCTCCGCCAGGTCTATGCCAAAAACACTTTATTTCGACGGGGCTGTACCAAAAGGATACCGTCGGAACACAAAAATTTATAACGATGGGCCATAAAAAACTTTCTCAAATAAGGCTGTACCAAAACCATACATTCCTCTTCTTCACAATTTTAATTTCTTGTCCAGAAGAATAAGACCTTCCTTTTCTAGTCCTCGTTTAAAAACAACACTGCAGTTTCCTTAGATTTTTCGGAAAACCACCAATCACTTCCTTCAATCGCCTTCTCTTTAGTTTGTGTTCACTTAGTTTTTCTTCATTATAGTCACTAACATAGAAGTTCAATCCATTGCTCACATAACACCAAGAATTACTAGCTGTGCTCCTATATGTTATCATCTTGGGTCCCCATGGTGTCGCCGATCAGCAAGGCTGCGGACTAGCCGAGTACACCACATTCACCGAGGACACCACACTCGACGAATACACTTCACCCACGAGGACACCAGACTCGACGAGTACACCACTTTAAACGAGGACACCACACTCGACGAGGAATGCTTGTCGTACTACGGAGCGAGATCAAACACTGAGAGATAAACTTTGAGCTCTGCAACCTCGCTGTCCTCTGTGGATGTCCCTGTCCTCGGAGACTGTTGTGGCCCACTCCAGCCCCTCTCTCCCACGAAGGGGGGCGGCAGATCTGTGCATTCAAGGTCCCGGAAGAAAGAGTGCGCCATCACCTTATCCTTTTATGTGCCAAAAACACTTATTACGACTGGTCTGTACCTCAAGGATACAGTCGGAACACCACAATTTATAAGGATGGGCCAAGTAAAACTTTCTCAAACAAGGCTGTACAAAAACCATACATTCCCTGTCTTCACAATTTTAAATTCTTGTCCAGAAAAATAACACCTTCCTTTTCTAGTCCTCGCTTAAAAACAACACAGCTGTTTTTCAGATTTTTCAGAAACCCACCAATCACTTCCTTCAATCGCCTTCTCTTTGGTTTGTGTTCCCTTAGTTTTCTTCATAATATTCACTATTTAGAAGTTCAATCCCTTGCACACATAACCACCTGTCACCAGGCCGTGCTCCTATTTGTTATCTTTTTGGATCCCCATGAAGTTGCCGACGTGCCAGGCTGCAGACTGGCCGAGGGTAACACACTCGACGAGGACATTACACTCGACGAGGTCAGTACTCTCGACGAGACACCAAATTCGACGAGTACACCACAATAAACAAGGACAACACACACGACGAGGAATGCTTGTTGTTTGACGGAGCGAGGTCAAAACTCGGAAGACAAAATTAGAGATCTGCAACCACGCCGTCCTTTGACACATCCTTGTCCTCGGAGCTTGTTGCGGTCTTCTAATGCTCTTCTTACCTCTGAAAAGGGGGGGGGGGGTCGAAGGGCGATCGGGACATTCAAGGTATCGGAAGAAATAGTGCCTCATCACTTCTGCCAGGTCTGTGCCAAAAACATTTTATTACGACAGGGCTGTGCCATAAGGATACAGTCGGAACACCACAATTTATAAGGATGGCCCAAAATAAACTTCTCATACAAGGCTATACCAAAACCATTCATTCCCCTTCTTCACAGTTATAAACTAATGTCCAGAAAAATAACACGTTCCCTTGCTTTTCCTCGCTTAAAAACCACACAGCTGTTTCCTCAGAGTTTTCAGAAAACCACACCAATCACTTTATTCAATCGCCTACTCTTTGGTTTGTGTTCACTTAGTTTTCTTATTAATTGTCACTATCGTAGAGGTTCTTTCCCTTGCACACATAAGCACCAGAAAACCAAGCCGTGCTCCTATATGTTATCTTCTTAGGTCCCAATGGTGTCGCCGACGAACAAGGCTGCGAATTGGCCAAGGAAACCACACAAGCCGAGGACAGCACACTCGATGAGGACACCTCCCTCGACGAGGAATGCTGGTTGTTCGACGGAGTGAGGTCAATATCCGGGAGATAACCTTTGAGCTCTGCAACCTCGCCAACCTTTCAGGCGTCCTCATCTTCGGAGCTTGTTGTGGCCCACTACAGCCCTTCTCTCCTCGCGAAGGGGGGGCAGCATATCGGTCCTTTCAAGGTCCCGGAGGAAAGAGTGCACAATCTTCTCCGCCAGATCTGTGAAAAAAACACTTAATTACGACTGGGCTGTACCACAAGGATACAGTCGGAACATCAAAATTTATAACGATGGGCCAAACAACAGTTGTCCACCACATCCACCTCCTGGCGAGGCTCCTGCATCGCACGGTTCCTCCACAGCGCCCACAGGATTTGCGAGGTGTTCACCACCTACACCTCCTGGCAAGGCTCCTGCGTCGCCCGGGTCCTCCACAGTGACCACAGGAGTCGAAAGTTGTCCGCCACCTCCACCTCCTGGCGAGGCTCATGTGTCGCCCAGGTCCACTACAGCCCCCACAGTAGTCGCGAGTTGTCTGCCACCTCCACCTCCAGGCGAGACTCCTGCATCGCCTGGGTCCTCCACAGCGCCCACCGGAGTCGCGAGTTGTCAACCACCTCCTCCTCCTGCATCGCCAGTGTCCTCCACAGCGCCCACAAGAGTCGCAAGTTGTCAACAACCTCCACCTCCTAGCAAGCTCCTGCGTCGCCTGTCTTCTCCACAGCGTCCACAGGATTCACGTGTTGTCCACCACCTTCACGTCCTGGCAAGGCTCCTGCGTCGCCTGGGTCCTCCACAGCGCCCACAGGATTCGAGAGTTGTCCGCAACCTCACCCTCAGGGCGAGGATCTTGTGTCGCCCGGGTCCACCACAGTGCCCACAGGAGTCGCGAGTTGACCGCTAACACCACCTCCTGGCGAGTCTCCTGCGTCGGCCGTGTCCTCCACAGCGCCCACAGGAGTCACTAGTTTTCCGCCAACTCACCTCCTGGCGAGGATCCTGCGTTGCCCGGGACTTCCACAGCGCTCACAGGAGTCACGAGTTGTCCACCACCTCCACATCCTGCGTCGCCCGGGTCCTCATCAGCGCCCACAGGAGTCGCGGGTTGTCAACCACCTCCTCCTCCTGCGTCGCCCAGGTCCTTCACAGCTCCCACAGGAGGCGCTAGTTGTCCGCCACCTCCACCACCTGGCTAGGCTCCTGCGTCGAACGGGTCCTCCACAGCGCCCACAGGTGTCGCGAGATGTCTGCAAACTTTACCTCCTGGTGAGGAACCTGCGTCGCCCGGGTCATTCACAGCGCCCACAGGAGTCGCGAGTTGTTCGCCAACTCCACCTCCTGGCGAGGCTTTGCATCACCCGGGTCCTCCACAGCCCCCACAGGAGTCGCGAGTTGTCCGCCACCTCTACCTTCTGGCGAGGCTCCTGCGTCGTTCGGGTCCTCCACAGCGCCGACAGGAGTCGCGAGTTGTCCACCACCTCCATCTCCTGGCGAGGCTCCTGCGTCGCCCGGGTCCTCCACAGCGCCCACAGGAGTCGCAAGTTGTCCACCACAAACACCTCCTGCGTCGCCCAGGTCCTCCACAGCGCCCAAAAGAGTAGCATTTGACCCCACCTCCACCTCCTGTCGGAACTACTGTGTCGCAAATTTCCTCCACAACGCCCACAGGAGTTGCGAGTTGTCCACCACCTCAACCTTATTCATCGCCTAGGTCCTCAACAGCGCCCACAGGAGCCGGAGTTGTCCGCCACCTCCACCTCCTGGCGAGGCTCCTGCGTCGCCCGGTTCTGCACAGCGCCCACAGGAGTCGCGAGTTTTCCACCACCTCCACCTCCTGGCTAGGCTCCTGCGTCGAACGGGCCCTCCACAGCACCCACAGGTGTCGCGAGTTGTCCGCCACCTCCACCTCTTAGTGAGGATCCTGCGTCGCCCGGGTCATCCACAGCGCCCACAGGAGTTGCGAGTTGTCTGCTACCTCCACCTCCTGGCGAGGCTCCTGCGTCACCCTGGTCCTCTACAGCGCCCACAGGTGTCGCGGGTTGTCCACCAACTCTACCTCCTGCGTCGCCCGGGTCCTCCACAGCGCTTACAGGAGTCCCGAGTTGTCCACCACCTCCACCTCCTGGCTAGGCTCCTGCGTCGAACGGGTCCTTCAAAGCGCCCACAGAGGTCGCGAGTTGTCCGCCACCTCCACCTCTTGGTGAGGATCCTGCGTCGCCCGGGTCATCCACAGCGCCCACAGGAGTTAGGAGTTGTCCGCCACCTCCACCTCCTGGCGAGGCTCCTACGTCACCGGATCCTCCAAAGCGCCCACAGGAGTCGCGAGTTGTCCTCCACCTCCACCTCCTGGCGAGGCTACTTTTTCGCCTGGGTCCTCCTCAGCCCCCACAGGAGTAGCGAGTTGTCCTCCACCTCCACCTCCTGCGTCACCTTGGTTCTCCACAGCATCCACAGGAGTCGTGAGTTGTCAGCCACCTCCACCTCCTGGCGTAGCTCTTGCGTCGCCCGGGTCATCCACAGCGCCCACAGGAGTTAGGAGTTGTCCGCCACCTCCACCTCCTGGCGAGGCTCCTACGTCACCGGGTCCTCCAAATCGCCCACAGGAGTCGCGAGTTGTCCTCCACCTCCACCTCCTGGCGAGGCTACTATTTCGCCTGGGTCCTCTACAGCGCCCACAGGATTCGCGAGTTTTCCGCCACCTCCACCTCCTGGCGAGGCTCCTGCGTTGCCGCGGTTCTCCAAGCGCCTACAGGAGTCGCGAGTTGTGTACACCCTCCACCTCCTGGCGAGGCTACTGTTACGCCTGGGTCCTCTACAGCGCCCACACGATTCGCGAGTTTTCCGCCACCTCCACCTCCTGGCGAGGCTACTTTTTCGCCTGGGTCCTCCACAGCGCCCACAGGAGTCACGAGTTGTCCTCCACCTCCACCTCCTGCGTCACCTTGGTTCTCCACAGCATCCACAGGAGTCGTGAGTTGTCAGCCACCTCCACCTCCTGGCGAAGCTCTTGCGTCGCCCGGGTTTTCCACAGCGCACACAGGAGTCGCGAGTTGTCCACCACCTCCACCTCCTGGCGAGGCTCCTGCGTTGCCGCGGCTCTCCAAGCGCCCACAGGAGTCGCGAGTTGTCCGCCACCTCCACCTATTGGCGAGACTCCTGCGTCGTCCGGGTCCTCCACAGCGCCCACAGCAGTCGCGAGTTGTCTACCACATCCACCTCCTAGCAAGGCTTCTGCATCGCCCGGGTCCTCCACAGTGTCCACAGGAGTCGCGAGTTGTCCGCCAACTTCACCTCCTGGCAAGGCTCATGCGTCGCCCGGCTCCTCCATAGCGCCCACAGGAGTCGTGAGTTGTCCACCACCTCCACCTCCTGCGTCTTTCGGGTCTTCTACAGCGCCAACAGGAGTCGCTAGTTGTTTGCCACCTCCACCTTCAGGCGAGATTCCTGCGTCGCCCGGGTCCTCCACAGCGCTCACGGTATTCCTGAGTTGTCCACTACCTGTACCTCCCAGCGAGGCTCTTGCCTCTCCCAGGTCCTCCACAGCGCCCACAGGAGATGCGAGTTGTCCGCCACCTCCACCTCCTTGCGAGACTGTTGCGTCGCCCGGGTCCACAACAGCGCCCACATGAGTCGCGAGTTGTCCACCGATTCCACCTCCTGGCGAGGCTCCTGCGTCGCCCGGATCTTCCACAGCGCCCACAGGAGTCGCGAGTTGTCCGCCACCTACACCACTTGGCGAGGCTCCTGCGTCACCCGGGTCCTCCACAGCGCCTACAGGAGACACAAGTTGTCCACCACCTCCACCTCCTGGAGAGGTTACTGCGTCGTCCGCATCCTCCACAGCGCCCACAGGAGTCGCGAGTTGTCAGACACCTCCAGCTCCTGGCGAAGCTCCTGCGTCGGCCGGGTCCTCCACAGCGCCCACAGGAGTCGCGATATGTCCACCACATCCACCTCCTGGCGAGGATCCTGCGTTTTCCGGTTCCTCCACAGCGCCCACAAGAGTCGCGAGGTGTTCACCACCACCACCTCCTGGCGAGGCTCCTGCGTAGCCCTGGTCCTCCACAGTGACCACAGGAGGGGAGACTTGTCCGCCACCTCCACCTCCTGGCGAGGCTCCTGCGTCGCTTTTGTCCTCCACAGTGCTCACAGGATTCGCTAGTTGTCCACCAACTCCAACTTCTGCGTTGCCCGGTACTTCAACAGCGCCCACAGGAGTCGCGATGTTGTCCGCTACCTCCACCTCCTGGAGAGACTCCTGTGTCACCCGGTTCCACCACAGCGCCCACAGGAATTGCGAGTTGTCCACCATCTCCTCCTCCTGGCGAGACACCTGCGTCACCTGGGTCCACCACAGCGCCCACAGTAGTCGCGAATTGTCTGCCACCTGCACCTCCTGGGGAGGCTCCTGCTTTGCCTGGGTCCTCCACAGCGCCCACCGGATTCGCGAGTTGTCCACCACCTCTACCTCCTAGCGAGGCTCCTGCGTTGCCTGGGTACTCCACAGCACCCACAGGAGTCGCGTGTTGTCCACCACATTCACGTCCTGGCAAGGCTCCTGCGTCACCTGGGTCCTCCACAGCGCCCACAGGATTCGTGAGTTGTCCGCAACCTCCCCCTCCTAACGAGTCTCCTGATCCCCCGGGTCCACCACATCGCCCACAGGATTCGCGAGTTGTCCGCCACCTCCACCTCCTGGCAAGGCTCCTGCGTCGGCCGTGTCCTTCACAGCGCCCACAGGAGTCGCGAGTTGTCCGCCAACTTCACCTCCTGGCGAGGCTCCTGCGTCGCCCGGGACCTCCACAGCGCCCACAGGAGTCACGAGTTGTGCACCAACTCCACATCCTGCGTCGCCCGGGACCTCCACAGCGCCCACAGGAGTCGCGAGTTGTCCACCACTTCAACCTCCTGCGTCGCCGGGGTCCTCCACAGCTCTCACAAGAGTCGCGAGTTGTCCACAACATCCACCTCCTGGCGAGGCTCCTGCGTCGGCCCGTTCCTCCACAGCGCGCACAGGAGTCACGAGTTGTCCGCCACCTCCACCTCCTGGTGAGGCTCCTGCATCACCCGGGTAATCCACAAGGCCCACAAAGGTCGCGCGTTGCCGGCCACCTCCACTTTCTGGCGAGGCTCCTGCGTCGCCCGGGTCCATCCACAGCGGCCCCAGGGGTCGCGAGTTGTCCACCACCTCCACCTACAGCGTCGCCCGGGTCCTCCACAGCTCCCACAGGAGTCGCGAGTTGACCGCCATCTCCCCCACTTGGCGAGGCTCCAGCGTTGCCCGCGTCCTCCACAGCGCCCACAGGAGTCCCGAGTTGTCCACCACATCTACCTCCTGGCGAGGCTCCTGCGTTGCCCGGCTCCTCCACAGTGCCCACAGGAGTCGCGAGTTGTCCGCCACCTCCACCTCCTGGCGAGGCTCATGTGTCGCCAGGGTCCTCCACAGCGCCCACAGGATTCGCGACTTGTCCACCACATCCACCTCCTGGCGAGGCTCCTGTGTCGCCCGGGTCCTCCACAGTGCCCACAGGAGTCGCGAGTTGTCCGCCACCTCCACCTCCTGGCGAGGCTCATGTGTCGCCAGGGTCCTCCACAGCGCCCACAGGATTCGCGACTTGTCCACCACATCCACCTCCTGGCGAGGCTCCTGTGTCGCCCGGGTCCTCCACAGCGCCCACAGGAGTCGCGAGTTGTGCGCCACCTCGACCACTTGGCGAGGCTCCTGCGTTGCCCGCGTCCTCCACAGCGCCCACAAAGTCGCGAGTTGTCCACCACATCCAACTCCTGGCAAAGCTCCTGCGTCGCCCGGGTCCTCCACAGCGCCCACAGGAGTCGCGAGTTGTCCGCAACCTCTACCTCCTGGCGAGGATCCTGCGTCGCCCTGGTCCTCCACAGCGCCCACAGGATTCGCGAGTTGTCCACCACTTCCACCTCCTGGCGAGGCTCTGTGGGGTATAAAAAATTACCTTGTGCGGGGGCAAACAGCCCACGTCCATCTCTACTTGCACTGCCAGTTACAGGCATTGTTTTTCAACCTCGCTAACCTTGACTTCGCCAAGGCTAGTTGCGTAAATGCGGTAGAGACGCAAAACTAAATTACAAGTTTGATGGGGTGTGCAGTATGTTATTGCAGCGTTCAAACCAATTACATTATATGCAAACATTTAAATTTATTCCCGATAAATTAGAATACATGAACTACAGACAAATAAAAAAAATATGTGAAAAACGACATAAAATTTACAAATGCTATACGTGACGCCCGGCCGTATCGATCACGTTAGCTGCGGCACATAAAACCTTGCCATCGCATGAGTCTAAGTCTTTCCATCGCCTCGCGAGGGAGGGAAGGGAGAGTCCACACGAAATCTTGGCTAGCGTCGCAAATACAATCTCTTCTTACACCATTAATAAAATTAAAGTTTTACTTACATTGGTGGTCGCCGTGCCGTAGACATTTACCAAACTGTAGCGCCTCGGGTACCCGGGCTGTAGACTGGGCGTAGACGACCATGTTGCACAGTCAAATGGCGCCGGTCGACGCACTTCGGGACGTGGTGGATTAACACTCGCGACTTGCGAAAAAGTTTAAAATCGTTGAAGCGAAATATTTTGCCGTACATTACAGGTTATCCAAAATATAATGCAGCTGATGCGGGCCGCGGCGACGATAACTCCGCGTAGCAGTGTCCATGGTTAACCGTTAATAACGAAGTATGGGTCGTGTCCCAACTCCATTGCACGGAGTTACCCTGGGATCCCATATTCACAACTGACCCGCCGTCGGTCAATCGCCCGCAAGCTTCTCTACAAGACTGCCCAGAGTCCAAAAAAAGTCCGCTCGCCGCATACGTCACTCACGTGACGTCATGCACCTCCCTCCGCTAATTTCCCCCTCATGCGCGGACAAGTCCATTCAGTAGGGGTCAATGGCCGCACGGTAAACCACAGTACTTGATTAAATATTAACTAAAACTAGTAAAGACGTATATAAAAATAAATATAAAAACATTACTTAAAAAATTACATTAAAATTATAATTAAACATAATAAACACTAAACATAATCACATGAGACACCTGAAGTGTCTCAACCTCCCCGACAAAAAAAAAATTAAAAAATATAATACCCCTTTGAGTTATCTAACTATTAGTCCGCGTAAAGTAAGTATCACTAAAAGCAACACGTAGAAGACGAAGTAAGAAAGACTCAAAAGAGCCGCGAAAGAGAAAAACACAAAACTAAGACACAGATAGCGAACTCGAAATAGCACCAAACATTAACTGTAAAGCGCGACCCATAGCTAAACTCTCCAAAGGTTTTACAAAAAAAATTAAACTAAACTAAAATAATTTAATCCTGGATGTAAATTTAACCATTTAAAAAAAAATACAGCGACCATGAAACTTTCTATCCAAAACAAATTTTCCACAAACGGCTATAGGTAACTTAGATAAACGTCTAATACATACTAAATTTATTAGAGTCCAAAAATTCAGCTACCTGCCAAAATTACGGCAAACATTACAATATGTAAAGATAAAAGGCTCGCTAAAACACTTTCAAAAATCACGAAATATATTCTTACAATCATAATTTAAATATAAATATAGATATGAAAGTATATAAATTTTCTCACTTATTTACATCACAACTCCTTTATATTAATTGGAAACCAAATTACATTCGGACTACCCCCGACAATAGGGCTTCAACTGCGAAAGGTGAGCCTTTTTCACGCGAAAATGGTTCCCACATTCTTCTAACAATACGGTAACGGGCACCAAAAATTTCTTAATTACATAAGGACCCCCAAAGGCATACATCAATTTCGCCGTCTTACGTTTTCCTTTATCGCTGAGATGGTGCTCCCTACACAAAACTTCCTGGTTTACAGTAAACGGGTTCGGCAACCGCCCTTTATTATACTGACCCCTAACTACTTCCTTACTCTTTTCCAAATTCATGGCGACATCTACCCACACTTCTTCCAACTTACGCGGGCTATGAATTAACAAATTCTCTGGCGAAATGCCCCACACATTTAATAGGGGATGGCAGATGTCTCGCCCCAAGAATATTAACGCTGGCGTAAACCCCGTAGCCCCATGCTTGGTCATATTAAAAGCCATATTTAAAAAAATTAAAGGCTCATCCCATTTTTGATGGTCTTTCTCACTAAAGATGGTCATTGCTATTTTCACATTTTTATTTACCCTTTCAACAAGATTTGGGTTCGGATAATAAGGACTCGTTTTAATGTGTTTAATACCCCAATTAAGACACATGCTTTGAAACAGCTGACTGCAAAAATAACTGGCGTTAGCCGTTACAACCTGTTCGGGCCCACCAAACAAACTCCACACCTTCTCCACAAGGGCTTTTATAATCTGGCTACTTTTCATATCCCTCAACGGCAAAAATACGCAATATTTACTAAAACCATCAACCAAAATTAACAAACAACTATTCCCTTTCGTTGACCTGGGTAAAGGACCGAAAACATCTAAAAATACCCTCTGCCAGGGGCGCGTAATACTTTCCACACTATGGTACCCAACTTTACTATTTTGAGGTTGTTTCGCCAACTGGCAGGAGACACATCCTTTAACATATTTTCTTACGTCCTCTTTAATGGTAGGCCAATAAAAATTATCAGAAATTTTGTCTAAGGTTTTTTCCACGCCGTTGTGAGCTCCAACTTGTGAGTTATGAAAATAACGCATCAACATATTCACCAACGCACGTGGCACATACAACCTCCTCTTTCCCCCTTTACTGTAGTGCAGTTTTTCATTGTGAATCTCAAAATTTTTGTATTGGGGGAGTTGAATATTTTCCCGGATTTTTCCTACCTCCTCATCTTTATCTTGCCATTCCTTTAAATCAACAAAACCCTCTGGGAAATTTCCTAATACATTACAAACATCAAAATTCTCTTCACTCTCTTCGTCTGACCTTTCACCTACTTCTTCAATCTCCTCGGCATTATACATACGCGATAGCGCATCCTCTACCACATTCTCAGATCCTTTGACATGCTTGATTTTAAAATTAAATCTACTCAAGCGCATTACCCACCTCCCAATCTTACCCAACTGACGGGGGTGGGTAAACAGCCACGTCAATGCCTGATTGTCGGTGCACAAATCAAACTCTGCGTGCTCTAAAAACGTCTCTAATCTCTCCAAGGCATAAATACAGGCCAGCGCCTCCTTTTCATACACACTGTACTTCTGTTCATGTTGGTTTAGGGTACGACTGATGTACATTATAGGTTGCATTCCCAGGGGGCCTTCCTGCAATAATACTCCTCCCAAAGCCAAACTCGAGGCATCAACCTGCACCACAAACCTCTTTTCAAAATCGGGCAAGGATAAAACAGGCGGGCTTGAAATTGCTATTTTGAGTGCTTTAAACGCCTTTTCTTGTTCCTCCCCCCACTCAAAAGGTATCCCTTTCTTTTTTAAGTTATTTAAGGGGGCACAAAGTTCCGAATAATTCGGGATGAACCGGCTAAAAAACCCAATCATCCCCAAAAATCTCATAACCCCTTTAACATTTTTTGGAGGAGGATAACTGACAATAGGTGAGATTTTCAAAGGATCCATCACTAATTTACCTTCACCAATAATAAAACCTAAAAAATGTATTTGCCGCTTTGCCCAACAAATTTTTTCAGGATTTAGGGTAAACCCAGCCTCTCTCAATTTACCTAACACTATGCGTAAATGCTCAATGTGCTCCTCCAAACTATTTGAATACACGCAAATATCATCCAAAAAAAACAAAGCAAACTTGTATTGCACGTCCTGCAAAATGTTTCCTAAGATTCTTGACAGACATTGAGCTCCAAAATTCACCCCAAACGGAACGCGGGTCCACTCATAATGTCCCCAAGGGGGGACGAAACCAGTATATTTTCGGCTCGATTCATCTAAAATACATTGATGGAATGCAGCATTTAGGTCCAAGATGGTAAAAAACTTAGCCTTTCCTAGGTATTGAAAAATAGTATCTATTTTTGGTAATGGGAACGGATCAAGCCTAATCTTCTGATTCAAAAGACGGTAGTCCAAAACAATACGAAATTCGCCAGCTTTCTTCTTCTTTACTAAAAATGCGGGTGACGCATAATTCGACTTTGAGGCAGTTATTATACCTTCTTTTTGCAAATCCTGAATAATTTCCCTAAAGGCTTTCATTTTTGGGGGCGAACACTGGGATGGTACACATTTAATGGGGATATCATCCGTCAACTGAATTTTATAGGGGTCCAAAATACATTTACCTACTCTTTTGGTAATGACATCCTGAAATTCATCAATCACTCCCTGAATTTTCTCAACTTCGCTTATACTCAACCTTTCTCGGCACCCCTCTATCCCTCCACAAATTACTTGTTCGCTACCCTGGGGTTTTTCCAATCCAATACGATACTTTGGTGCAAAACCGAAACTTAACCTACGAGTCCGGCAATCAATAACCGCTCGAGTATCACTCAAAAAATCAATTCCCAATATTATATTATACACCAAATTCGAAATCACATAAAATTCCCGATCCCACGACAATTTATCTACTTTTATATGCATAATTATTTTCACAACACTCTTATGAATTTTCCCGTCAGCTGTTTGCACCTGTTTACCTTCCCCTCTCTCTACAATATGCCCAACTCGTTTCCCTTGTTTCAGGCATTGCTCAAAAAATTCTTCGCTCACGAAACTCTTACTCGCTCCGGTGTCTACAAGGGCTTTGACTGTTTTCTTACCTACTTCTACCTCCACACATAAATTATTTCCACTTCGCATCACTAACATATGGTGCTTTATCTTTAAATCGAAAATGATTAAGTTTCAGCTTCTGCCGACATCTACTCGTTAAATGACCACTTTTACCACAGAACCCGCAACGCTTCTTACCACTCCTCCATTGCTTACACAATTTTTTTACATGTCCCATCTTACCACAACAAAAACAAATTTTATTAGAAGTACCCACATAACCATTCCTACGAAAACACGTATCTCTTATATGACCTTTTTTCTTACAAAAATCGCATATTAAGGGCCTCGCCCTAAGCTGGGAATTTTCCTAAATGGACCTTTCACTAGCAAGTTCTATACCACTATGTTTACCTCCCACCTCCATTAAGGCATTCCCGGTTTCTATTTCCTGAGCGGCCGCACTGACTTCCCCTTCGTTGGACCTCCTGCTAGCATAATTTACATTATCCACTTCCACCGCCCAGTCCATTAATCCCGAAATACTTTCCGGCCTCTTAACAAACGAACATTCCACTCGTATTTCAGGGACCATATTTTCAATAATCATAGAAATAACTTCGTGATCCAAAAATCTCACTCCAAATATTTTTATGTGCCTAAGGACATCTACCACGAATTGCGCAGTACTTTCTCCACGCTTCTGAAAACGACTCACATACTCGTGTATCAAACCAAATTTAACTCTCCTCGGGCACAAATTCTCCCACAACATCTCACGAACTTGCGGCTAACTACGCTTTTCTACCAATCCGCGCGCAATAATTTCCCTCATTATGCCGGTACTTTTCCCCAAAAGACACCTCAACATACTATAATCATCACAAAAAATTTTTGTATCATTCAACATTTCGACTTCAAACAATATTTTCCTCAACTCATCAACATTATTTGCCTCTAATCGCGGCAAGTTTTTCAACATGTTGACACCAATAGTTGCCAGTACATCGGCTGCCAAATCCCGTTCACGAGCATTCTCAGGGCTTTCCACAAATGACCACTCGTCTCTCCCGTTTAGGTATTCGACTAATTTAAGACGTAGTAAGTGCACCTCATCATCGTTCTCTACCATTCGCCCTGCGGCATGCAAATTGGCAATTAACTGCTCCCTTTCTAAGTTGAATACCCAGCTGCTCGCCATGTCTAGGGTGGACCGAATCAATGACAAATGTAAAACTAACGCAACTGCAATAACCACTGCAACTCTAAAAGCAGAGAGGCGCACTTGTGGGGTGTAAAAAATTACCCCGTGCGGGGGCAAACAGCCCACGTCCATCTCTACCTGCACTGCCAGTTACAAGCATTGTATTTCAACCTCGCTAACCTTGACTTCGCCAAGGCTAGTTGCGTAAACGCGGTAGAGACGCAAAACTAAATTACAAGTTTGATGGGGTGTGCAGTAGGTTATTGCAGCGTTCAAACCAATTACATTATATGCAAACATTTAAATTTATTCCCGATAAATTAGAATACATGAACTACAGACAAATAAAAAAAATATGTGAAAAACGACATAAAATTTACAAATGCTATACGTGACGCCCGGCCGTAGCGATCACGTTAGCTGCGGCACAAAAAACCTTGCCATCGCATGAGTCTAAGTCTGTCCATCGCCGCGCGAGGGAGGGGAGGGAGAGTCCACACGAAATCTTGGCTAGCGTCCCAAAAACAACCTCTTCTTCCACCATTAATAAAATTAAAGTTTTACTTACATTGGTGGTCGCCGTGCCGTAGACATTTACCAAACTGTAGCGCCTCGGGTACCCGGGCTGTAGACTGGGCGTAGACGACCATGTTGCACAGTCAAATGGCGCCGGTCGACGCACTTCGGGACGTGGTGGATTAACACTCGCGACTTGCGAAAAAGTTTAAAATCGTTGACGCGAAATACGTTGCCGTACATTACAGGTTATCCAAAATATAATGCAGCTGAAGCGGGCCGCGGCGACGATAACTCCGCATAGCAGTGTCCATGGTTAACCGTTAATAACGAAGTATAGGTCTTGTCCCAACTCCATTGCACGGAGTTACCCTGGGATCCCATATTCACAACTGACCCGCCGTCGGTCTATCGCCCGCAAGCTTATCTACAAGACTGCCCAGAGTCCAAAAAAAGTCCGCTCGCCGCATACGTCACTCACGTGACGTCATGCACCTCCCTCCGCTAATTTCCCCCTCATGCGCGGACAAGTCCATTCAGTAGGGGTCAATGGCCGCACGGTAAACCACAGTACTTGATTAAATATTAACTAAAACTAGTAAAGACGTATATAAAAATAAATATAAAAACATTACTTAAAAAATTACGTTAAAATTATAATTAAACATAATAAACACTAAACATAATCACATGAGACACCTGAAGTGTCTCAGCTCCTGCGTCGCCCGGGTCCTCCACAGCGCCCGCTGGAGTCGCGGGTTGTCCACCACCTCAACCTCCTGCGTCGCCCAAGTTCTCCACAGCGCCCAAAGGAGTCGCGAGTTGTCCACCACCTCCACCTCCTGGCTAGGCTCCTGCGTCGAACGGGTCCTCCACAGCGCCCACTGGAGTCGCGAGTTGTCCGCCACCTCCACCTTCTGGCGAGGATCCTACGTCGCCCGGGTCCTTCACAGCTCCCACAGGAGTCGCTAGTTGTCCGCCACCTCCACCACCTGCCTAGGCTCCTGCGTCGAACGGGTCCTTCACAGCGCCCACATGTGTCGCGAGTTGTCTGCAACCTTTACCTCCTGGTGAGGAACCTGCGTCGCCCGGGTCATCCACAGCGCCCACAGGAGTCGCGAGTTGTCCGCCAACTCCACCTCCTGGCGAGGCTTTGCGTCACCCGGGTCCTCCACAGCCCCCACAGGAGTCGCGAGTTCTCCGCCACCTCCACCTTCTGGCGAAGCTCCTGCGTCGCCCGGGTCCTCCACAGCGCCGACAGGAGTCGCGAGTTGTCCACCACCTCCATCTCCTGGCGAGGCTCCTGCGTCGCCCGGGTCCTCCACAGCGCCCACAGGAGTCGCGAGTTGTCCACCACAACCACCTCCTGTGTCGCCCAGGTCCTCCACAGCGCCCAAAAGAGTAGCATTTGTCCACCACCTCCACCTCCTGTCGGAACTACTGTGTCGCACTGTTCCTCCACAATGCCCACAGGAGTCGCGTGTTGTCCACCATCTCCTACTCCTGGCATGGCTCCTGCGTCGCCCGAGTCCTCCAGAGCGCCCACAGGAGTTGGGAGTTGTTCACCACCTCAACCCTATTCATCACCTAGGTCCTCAACAGCGCCCACAGGAGCCGGAGTTGTCCGCCACCTCCACCTCCTGGCGAGGCTCCTGCGTCGAACGGGTCCTCCACAGCGCCCACAGGTGTCGCGAGTTGTCTACCACATCCACCTCCTAGCAAGGCTTCTGCATCGCCCGGGTCCTCCAAAGTGTCCACAGGAGTCGCGAGTTGTCCGCCAACTTCACCTCCTGGCGAGGCTCATGCGTCGCCCGGCTCCTCCATAGCGCCCACAGGAGTCGTGAGTTGTCCACCACCTCCACCTCCTGCGTCTTTCGGGTCTTCTACAGCGCCAACAGGAGTCGCTAGTTGTTTGCCACCTACACCTTCAGGCGAGATTCCTGCGTCGCCCGGGTCCTCCACAGCGCTCACGGTATTCCTGAGTTGTCCACTACTTGTACCTCCCGGCGAGGCTTTTGCCTCTCCCGGGTCCTCCACAGCGCCCACAGGAGATGCGAGTTGTCCGCCACCTCCACCTCCTTGCGAGACGGTTGCGTCGCCCGGGTCCACAACAGCGCCCACATGAGTCGCGAGTTGTCCACCGATTCCACCTCCTGGCGAGGCTCCTGCGTCGCCCGGATCTTCCACAGCGCCCACAGGAGTCGCGAGTTGTCCGCCACCTACACCACTTGGCGAGGCTCCTGCGTCACCCGGGTCCTCCACAGCGCCTACAGGAGACACAAGTTGTCCACCACCTCCACCTCCTGGAGAGGTTACTGCGTCGTCCGCATCCTCCACAGCGCCCACAGGAGTCGCGAGTTGTCAGACACCTCCAGCTCCTGGCGAAGCTCCTGCGTCGGCCGGGTCCTCCACAGCGCCCACAGGAGTCGCGATATGTCCACCACATCCACCTCCTGGCGAGGATCCTGCGTTTTCCGGTTCCTCCACAGCGCCCACAAGAGTCGCGAGGTGTTCACCACCACTACCTCCTGGCGAGGCTCCTGCGTAGCCCTGGTCCTCCACAGTGACTACAGGAGGGGAGACTTGTCCGCCACCTCCACCTCCTGGCGAGGCTCCTGCGTCGCTTTTGTCCTCCACAGTGCCCACAGGATTCGCTAGTTGTCCACCAACTCCAACTTCTGCGTCTCCCGGTACTTCAACAGCGCCCACAGGAGTCGCGATGTTGTCCGCTACCTCCACCTCCTGGAGAGACTCCTGTGTCACCCGGTTCCTCCACAGCGTCCACAGGAATCGCGAGTTGTCCACCATCCCCTCCTCCTGGCGAGACTCCTGCGTCACCTGGGTCCACCACAGCGCCCACAGTAGTCGCGAATTGTCTGCCACCTGCACCTCCTGGGGAGGCTCCTGCTTTGCCTGGGTCCTCCACAGCGCCCACCGGAGTCGCGAGTTGTCCACCACCTCTACCTCCTAGCGAGGCTCCTGCGTTGCCTGGGTACTCCACAGCACCCACAGGAGTCGCGTGTTGTCCACCACCTTATCGTCCTGGCAAGGCTCCTGCGTCACCTGGGTCCTCCACAGCGCCCACAGGATTCGTGAGTTGTCCGCAACCTCCCCCTCCTAACGAGTCTCCTGATCCCCCGGGTCCACCACATCGCCCACAGGATTCGCGAGTTGTCCGCCACCTCCACCTCCTGGCAAGGCTCCTGCGTCGCCCGGGACCTCCACAGCGCCCACAGGAGTCACGAGTTGTGCACCAACTCCACATCCTGCGTCGCCCGGGACCTCCACAGCGCCCACAGGAGTCGCGAGTTGTCCACCACTTCCACCTCCTGCGTCGCCGGGGTCCTCCACAGCTCTCACAAGAGTCGCGAGTTATCCACAACATCCACCTCCTGGCGAGGCTCCTGCGTCGGCCCGTTCCTCCACAGCGCGCACAGGAATCACGAGTTGTCCGCCACCTTCACCTCCTGGTGAGGCTCCTGCATCACCCGGGTAATCCACAACGCCCACAGGAGTCGCGCGTTGCCGGCCACCTCCACCTTCTGGCGAGGCTCCTGCGTCGCCCGGGTCCATCCACAGCGGCCCCAGGGGTCGCGTGTTGTCCACCACCTCCACCTACAGCGTCGCCCGGGTCCTCCACAGCTCCCTCAGGAGTCGCGAGTTGTCCGCCATCTCCCCCATTTGGCGAGGCTCCAGCGTTGCCCGCGTCCTCCACAGCGCCCACAGGAGTCCCGAGTTGTCCACCACATCCACCTCCTGGAGAGGCTCCTGCGTCGCCCGGGTTCTCCACAGCGCCCACAGGAGTCGCGAGTTGTTGGCCACCTTCACCTCCTGGCGAGGCTCCTGCGTCGCCCGGGTCCTCCACAGCGCGCACAGGTTTTTCGAGTTGTCCACCACATCTACCTCCTGGCGAGGCTCCTGCGTCGCCCGGCTCCTCCACAGTGCCCACAGGAGTCGCGAGTTGTCCGCCACCTCCACCTCCTGGCTAGGCTCATGTGTCGCCAGGGTCCTCCACAGCGCCCACAGGATTCGCGAGTTGTCCACCACATCCACCTCCTGGCGAGGCTCCTGTGTCGCCCGGGTCCTCCACAGTGACCACAGATGTCGCGAGTTGTTCGCCACCTCCACCTCCGGCGAAGCTCCTGCGTCGCCCGTGTACTTTACAGCGCACACAGGATTCGCGAGTTGTCCGCCACCTCCACATTCTGGCGAGGATCCTACGTCGCCCGGGTCCTTCACAGCTCCCACAGGAGTCGCTAGTTGTCCGCCACCTCCACCACCTGCCTAGGCTCCTGCGTCGAACGGGTCCTTCACAGCGCCCACATGTGTCGCGAGTTGTCTGCAACCTTTACCTCCTGGTGAGGAACCTGCGTCGCCCGGGTCATCCACAGCGCCCACAGGAGTCGCGAGTTGTCCGCCAACTCCACCTCCTGGCGAGGCTTTGCGTCACCCGGGTCCTCCACAGCCCCCACAGGAGTCGCGAGTTCTCCGCCACCTCCACCTTCTGGCGAAGCTCCTGCGTCGCCCGGGTCCTCCACAGCGCCGACAGGAGTCGCGAGTTGTCCACCACCTCCATCTCCTGGCGAGGCTCCTGCGTCGCCCGGGTCCTCCACAGCGCCCACAGGAGTCGCGAGTTGTCCACCACAACCACCTACTGTGTCGCCCAGGTCCTCCACAGCGCCCAAAAGAGTAGCATTTGTCCACCACCTCCACCTCCTGTCGGAACTACTGTGTCGCACTGTTCCTCCACAATGCCCACAGGAGTCGCGTGTTGTCTACCATCTCCTACTCCTGGCATGGCTTCTGCGTCGCCCGAGTCCTCCAGAGCGCCCACAGGAGTTGGGAGTTGTTCACCACCTCAACCTTATTCATCACCTAGGTCCTCAACAGCGCCCACAGGAGCCGGAGTTGTCCGCCACCTCCACCTCCTGGCGAGGCTCCTGCGTCGAACGGGTCCTCCACAGCGCCCACAGGTGTCGCGAGTTGTCTACCACATCTACCTCCTAGCAAGGCTTCTGCATCGCCCGGGTCCTCCACAGTGTCCACAGGAGTCGCGAGTTGTCCGCCAACTTCACCTCCTGGCGAGGCTCATGCGTCGCCCGGCTCCTCCATAGCGCCCACAGGAGTCGTGAGTTGTCCACCACCTCCACCTCCTGCGTCTTTCGGGTCTTCTACAGCGCCAACAGGAGTCGCTAGTTGTTTGCCACCTCCACCTTCAGGCGAGATTCCTGCGTCGCCCGGGTCCTCCACAGCGCTCACGGTATTCCTGAGTTGTCCACTACCTGTACCTCCCGGCGAGGCTCTTGCCTCTCCCGGGTCCTCCACAGCGCCCACAGGAGATGCGAGTTGTCCGCCACCTCCACCTCCTTGCGAGACTGTTGCGTCGCCCGGGTCCACAACAGCGCCCACATGAGTCGCGAGTTGTCCACCGATTCCACCTCCTGGCGAGGCTCCTGCGTCGCCCGGATCTTCCACAGCGCCCACAGGAGTCGCGAGTTGTCCGCCACCTACACCACTTGGCGAGGCTCCTGCGTCACCCGGGTCCTCCACAGCGCCTACAGGAGACACAAGTTGTCCACCACCTCCACCTCCTGGAGAGGTTACTGCGTCGTCCGCATCCTCCACAGCGCCCACAGGAGTCGCGAGTTGTCAGACACCTCCAGCTCCTGGCGAAGCTCCTGCGTCGGCCGGGTCCTCCACAGCGCCCACAGGAGTCGCGATATGTCCACCACATCCACCTCCTGGCGAGGATCCTGCGTTTTCCAGTTCCTCCACAGCGCCCACAAGAGTCGCGAGGTGTTCACCACCACCACCTCCTGGCGAGGCTCCTGCGTAGCCCTGGTCCTCCACAGTGACAACAGGAGGGGAGACTTGTCCGCCACCTCCACCTCCTGGCGAGGCTCCTGCGTCGCTTTTGTCCTCCACAGTGCCCACAGGATTCGCTAGTTGTCCACCAACTCCAACTTCTGCGTCTCCCGGTACTTCAACAGCGCCCACAGGAGTCGCGATGTTGTCCGCTACCTCCACCTCCTGGAGAGACTCCTGTGTCACCCGGTTCCTCCACAGCGTCCACAGGAATCGCGAGTTGTCCACCATCCCCTCCTCCTGGCGAGACTCCTGCGTCACCTGGGTCCACCACAGCGCCCACAGTAGTCGCGAATTGTCTGCCACCTGCACCTCCTGGGGAGGCTCCTGCTTTGCCTGGGTCCTCCACAGCACCCACCGGAGTCGCGAGTTGTCCACCACCTCTACCTCCTAGCGAGGCTCCTGCGTTGCCTGGGTACTCCACAGCACCCACAGGAGTCGCGTGTTGTCCACCACCTTATCGTCCTGGCAAGGCTCCTGCGTCACCTGGGTCCTCCACAGCGCCCACAGGATTCGTGAGTTGTCCGCAACCTCCCCCTCCTAACGAGTCTCCTGATCCCCCGGGTCCACCACATCGCCCACAGGATTCGCGAGTTGTCCGCCACCTCCACCTCCTGGCAAGGCTCCTGCGTCGCCCGGGACCTCCACAGCGCCCACAGGAGTCACGAGTTGTGCACCAACTCCACATCCTGCGTCGCCCGGGACCTACACAGCGCCCACAGGAGTCGCGAGTTGTCCACCACTTCCACCTCCTGCGTCGCCGGGGTCCTCCACAGCTCTCACAAGAGTCGCGAGTTGTCCACAACATCCACCTCCTGGCGAGGCTCCTGCGTCGGCCCGTTCCTCCACAGCGCGCACAGGAGTCACGAGTTGTCCGCCACCTTCACCTCCTGGTGAGGCTCCTGCATCACCCGGGTAATCCACAACGCCCACAGGAGTCGCGCGTTGCCGGCCACCTCCACCTTCTAAAGAGGCTCCTGCGTCGCCCGGGTCCATCCACAGCGGCCCCAGGGGTCGCGTGTTGTCCACCACCTCCACCTACAGCGTCGCCCGGGTCCTCCACAGCTCCCACAGGAGTCGCGAGTTGTCCGCCATCTCCCCCACTTGGCGAGGCTCCAGCGTTGCCCGCGTCCTCCACAGCGCCCACAGGAGTCCCGAGTTGTCCACCACATCCACCTCCTGGTGAGGCTCCTGCGTCGCCCGGGTTCTCCACAGCGCCCACAGGAGTCGCGAGTTGTTGGCCACCTTCACCTCCTGGCGAGGCTCCTGCGTCGCCCGGGTCCTCCACAGCGCGCACAGGATTTTCGAGTTGTCCACCACATCTACCTCTTGGCGAGGCTCCTGCGTCGCCCGGCTACTCCACAGTGCCCACAGGAGTCGCGAGTTGTCCGCCACCTCCACCTCCTGGCGAGGCTCATGTGTCGCCAGGGTCCTCCACAGCGCCCACAGGATTCGCGAGTTGTCCACCACATCCACCTCCTGGCGAGGCTCCTGTGTCGCCCGGGTCCTCCACAGCGCCCACAGTCGTCGCGAGTTGTGCTACACCTCGACCACTTGGCGAGGCTCCTGCGTTGCCCGCGTCCTCCACAGCGCCCACAAAGTCGCGAGTTGTCCACCACATCCAACTCCTGGCAAAGCTCCTGCGTCGCCCGGGTCCTCCACAGCGCCCACAGGAGTCGCGAGTTGTCCGCAACCTCTACCTCCTGGCGAGGATCCTGCGTCGCCCTGGTTCTCCACAGCGCCCACAGGATTCGCGAGTTGTCCACCACTTCCACCTCCTGGCGAGGCTCTGTGGGGTGTAAAAAATTACCTTGTGCGGGGAAAAACAGCCCACGTCCATCTCTACCTGCACTGCCAGTTACAGGCATTGTTTTTCAACCTCGCTTACCTTGACTTCGCCAAGGCTAGTTGCGTAAACGCGGTAGAGACGCAAAACTAAATTACAAGTTTGATGGGGTGTGCAGTATGTTATTGCAGCGTTCAAACCAATTACATTATATGCAAACATTTAAATTTATTCCCGATAAATTAGAATACATGAACTACAGACAAATAAAAAAAATATGTGAAAAACTACATAAAATTTACAAATGCTATACGTGACGCCCGGCCGTAGCGATCACGTTAGCTGCGGCACAAAAAACCTTGCCATCGCATGAGTCTAAGTCTGTCCATTACTTCGCGAGGGAGGGGAGGGAGAGTCCACACGAAATCTTGGCTAGCGTCCCAAATACAATCTCTTCTTACACCATTAATAAAATTAAAGTTTTACTTACATTAGTGGTCGCCGTGCCGTAGACATTTACCAAACTGTAGCGCCTCGGGTACCCGGGCTGTAGACTGGGCGTAGACGACCATGTTGCACAGTCAAATGGCGCCGGTCGACGCACTTCGGGACGTGGTGGATTAACACTCGCGACTTGCGAAAAAGTTTAAAATCGTTGAAGCGAAATATTTTGCCGTACATTACAGGTTATCCAAAATATAATGCAGCTGATGCGGGCCGCGGTGACGATAACTCCGCGTAGCAGTGTCCATGGTTAACCGTTAATAACGAAATATGGGTCGTGTCCCAACTCCATTGCACGGAGTTACCCTGGGATCCCATATTCACAACTGACCCGCCGTCGGTCAATCGCCCGCAAGCTTCTCTACAAGACTGCCCAGAGTCCAAAAAAAGTCCGCTCGCCGCATACGTCACTCACGTGACGTCATGCACCTCCCTCCGCTAATTTCCCCCTCATGCGCGGACAAGTCCATTCAGTAGGGGTCAATGGAAGCACGGTAAACCACAGTACTTGATTAAATATTAACTAAAACTAGTAAAGACGTATATAAAAATAAATATAAAAACATTACTTAAAAAATTACGTTAAAATTATAATTAAACATAATAAACACTAAACATAATCACATGAGACACCTGAAGTGTCTCAACCTCCCCGACAAAAAAAAATAAAAAATATAATACCCCTTTGAGTTATCTAACTATTAGTCCGCGTAAAGTAAGTATCACTAAAAGCAACACGTAGGAGACGAAGTAAGAAAGACTCAAAAGAGCCGCGAAAGAGAAAAACACAAAACTAAGACACAGATAGCGAACTCGAAATAGCACCAAACATTAACTGTAAAGCGCGACCCATAGCTAAACTCTCCAAAGGTTTTACAAAAAAAATTAAACTAAACTAAAATAATTTAATCCTGGATGTAAATTTAACCATTTAAAAAAAAATACAGCGACCATGAAACTTTCTATCCAAAACAAATTTTCCACAAACGGCTATAGGTAACTTAGATAAACGTCTAATACATACTAAATTTATTAGAGTCCAAAAATTCAGCTACCTGCCAAAATTACGGCAAACATTACAATATGTAAAGATAAAAGGCTCGCTAAAACACTTTCAAAAATCACGAAATATATTCTTACAATCATAATTTAAATATAAATATAGATATGAAAGTATATAAATTTTCTCACTTATTTACATCACAACTCCTTTATATTAATTGGAAACCAAATTACATTCGGACTACCCCCGACAATAGGGCTTCAACTGCGAAAGGTGAGCCTTTTTCACGCGAAAATGGTTCCCACATTCTTCTAACAATACGGTAACGGGCACCAAAAATTTCTTAATTACATAAGGACCCCCAAAGGCATACATCAATTTCGCCGTCTTACGTTTTCCTTTATCGCTGAGATGGTGCTCCCTACACAAAACTTCCTGGTTTACAGTAAAGGGGTTCGGCAACCGCCCTTTATTATACTGAGCCCTAACTACTTCCTTACTCTTTTCCAAATTCATGGCGACATCTACCCACACTTCTTCCAACTTACGCGGGCTATGAATTAACAAATTCTCTGGCGAAATGCCCCACACATTTAATAGGGGATGGCAGATGTCTCGCCCCAAGAATATTAACGCTGGCGTAAACCCCGTAGCCCCATGCTTGGTCATATTAAAAGCCATATTTAAAAAAATTAAAGGCTCATCCCATTTTTGATGGTCTTTCTCACTAAAGATGGTCATTGCTATTTTCACATTTTTATTTACCCTTTCAACAAGATTTGGGTT
Organism: Bacillus rossius redtenbacheri; assembly: GCF_032445375.1. Lineage (NCBI taxonomy): Eukaryota > Metazoa > Arthropoda > Insecta > Phasmatodea > Bacillidae > Bacillus > Bacillus rossius. The sequence goes on from NC_086336.1 coordinate 37,922,750, forward strand.
CGGATAATAAGGACTCGTTTTAATGTGTTTAATACCCCAATTAAGACACATGCTTTGAAACAGCTGACTGCAAAAATAACTGGCGTTAGCCGTTACAACCTGTTCGGGCCCACCAAACAAACTCCACACCTTCTCCACAAGGGCTTTTATAATCTGGCTACTTTTCATATCCCTCAACGGCAAAAATACGCAATATTTACTAAAACCATCAACCAAAATTAACAAACAACTATTCCCTTTCGTTGACCTGGGTAAAGGACCGAAAACATCTAAAAATACCCTCTGCCAGGGGCGCGTAATACTTTCCACACTATGGTACCCAACTTTACTATTTTGAGGTTGTTTCGCCAACTGGCAGGAGACACATCCTTTAACATATTTTCTTACGTCCTCTTTAATGGTAGGCCAATAAAAATTATCAGAAATTTTGTCTAAGGTTTTTTCCACGCCGTTGTGAGCTCCAACTTGTGAGTTATGAAAATAACGCATCAACATATTCACCAACGCACGTGGCACATAAAACCTCCTCTTTCCCCCTTTACTGTAGTGCAGTTTTTCATTGTGAATCTCAAAATTTTTGTATTGGGGGAGTTGAATATTTTCCCGGATTTTTCCTACCTCCTCATCTTTATTTTGCCATTCCTTTAAATCAACAAAACCCTCTGGGAAATTTCCTAATACATTACAAACATCAAAATTCTCTTCACTCTCTTCGTCTGACCTTTCACCTACTTCTTCAATCTCCTCGGCATTATACATACGCGATAGCGCATCCGCTACCACATTCTCAGATCCTTTGACATGCTTGATTTTAAAATTAAATCTACTCAAGCGCATTACCCACCTCCCAATCTTACCCAACTGACGGGGGTGGGTAAACAGCCACGTCAATGCCTGATTGTCGGTGCACAAATCAAACTCTGCGTCCTCTAAAAACGTCTCTAATCTCTCCAAGGCATAAATACAGGCCAGCGCCTCCTTTTCATACACACTGTACTTCTGTTCATGTTGGTTTAGGGTACGACTGATGTACATTATAGGTTGCATTCCCAGGGGGCCTTCCTGCAATAATACTCCTCCCAAAGCCAAACTCGAGGCATCAACCTGCACCACAAACCTCTTTTCAAAATCGGGCAAGGATAAAACAGGCGGGCTTGAAATTGCTATTTTGAGTGCTTTAAACGCCTTTTCTTGTTCCTCCCCCCACTCAAAAGGTATCCCTTTCTTTTTTAAGTTATTTAAGGGGGCACAAAGTTCCGAATAATTCGGGATGAACCGGCTAAAAAACCCAATCATCCCCAAAAATCTCATAACCCCTTTAACATTTTTTGGAGGAGGATAACTGACAATAGGTGAGATTTTCAAAGGATCCATCACTAATTTACCTTCAGCAATAATAAAACCTAAAAAATGTATTTGCCGCTTTGCCCAACAAATTTTTTCAGGATTTAGGGTAAACCCAGCCTCTCTCAATTTACCTAACACTATGCGTAAATGCTCAATGTGCTCCTCCAAACTATTTGAATACACGCAAATATCATCCAAAAAAAAACAAAGCAAACTTGTATTGCACGTCCTGCAAAATGTTTCCTAAGATTCTTGACAGACATTGAGCTCCAAAATTCACCCCAAACGGAACGCGGGTCCACTCATAATGTCCCCAAGGGGGGACGAAACCAGTATATTTTCGGCTCGATTCATCTAAAATACATTGATGGAATGCAGCATTTAGGTCCAAGATGGTAAAAAACTTAGCCTTTCCTAGGTATTGAAAAATAGTATCTATTTTTGGTAATGGGAACGGATCAAGCCTAATCTTCTGATTCAAAAGACGGTAGTCCAAAACAATACGAAATTCGCCAGCTTTCTTCTTCTTTACTAAAAATGCGGGTGACGCATAATTCGACTTTGAGGCAGTTATTATACCTTCTTTTTGCAAATCCTGAACAATTTCCCTAAAGGCTTTCATTTTTGGGGGCGAACACTGGGATGGTACACATTTAATGGGGATATCATCCGTCAACTAAATTTTATAGGGGTCCAAAATACATTTACCTACTCTTTTGGTAATGACATCCTGAAATTCATCAATCACTCCCTGAATTTTCTCAACTTCGCTTATACTCAACCTTTCTCGGCACCCCTCTATCCCTCCACAAATTACCTGTTCGCTACCCTGGGGTTTTTCCAATCCAATACGATACTTTGGTGCAAAACCGAAACTTAACCTACGAGTCCGGCAATCAATAACCGCTCGAGTATCACTCAAAAAATCAATTCCCAATATTATATTATACACCAAATTCTAAATCACATAAAATTCCCGATCCCACGATAATTTATCTACTTTTATATGCATAATTACTTTCACAACACTCTTATGAATTTTCCCGTCAGCTGTTTGCACCTGTATACCTTCCCCTCTCTCTACAATATGCCCAACTCGTTTCCCTTGTTTCAGGCATTGCTCAAAAAATTCTTCGCTCACGAAACTCTTACTCGCTCCGGTGTCTACAAGGGCTTTGACTGTTTTCTTACCTACTTCTACCTCCACACATAAATTATTTCCACTTCGCATCACTAACATATGGTGCTTATCTTTAAATCGAAAATGATTAAGTTTCAGCTTCTGCCGACATCTACTCGTTAAATGACCACTTTTACCACAGAACCCGCAACGCTTCTTACCACTCCTCCATTGCTTACACAATTTTTTTACATGTCCCATCTTACCACAACAAAAACAAATTTTATTAGAAGTACCCACATAACCATTACAACGAAAACACGTATCTCTTATATGACCTTTTTTCTTACAAAAATCGCATATTAAGGGCCTCGCCCTAAGCTGGGAATTTTCCTAAATGGACCTTTCACTAGCAAGTTCTATACCACTATGTTTACCTCCCACCTCCATTAAGGCATTCCCGGTTTCTATTTCCTGAGCGGCCGCACTGACTTCCCCTTCGTTGGACCTCCTGCTAGCATAATTTACATTATCCACTTCCACCGCCCAGTCCATTAATCCCGAAATACTTTCCGGCCTCTTAACAAACGAACATTCCACTCGTATTTCAGGGACCATATTTTCAATAATCATAGAAATAACTTCGTGATCCAAAAATCTCACTCCAAATATTTTTATGTGCCTAAGGACATCTACCACGAATTGCGCAGTACTTTCTCCACGCTTCTGAAAACGACTCACATACTCGTGTATCAAACCAAATTTAACTCTCCTCGGGCACAAATTCTCCCACAACATCTCACGAACTTGCGGCTAACTACGCGTTTCTACCAATCCGCGCGCAATAATTTCCCTCATTATGCCGGTACTTTTCCCCAAAAGACACCTCAACATACTATAATCATCACAAAAAATTTTTGTATCATTCAACATTTCGACTTCAAACAATATTTTCCTCAACTCATCAACATTATTTGCCTCTAATCGCGGCAAGTTTTTCAACATGTTGACACCAATAGTTGCCAGTACATCGGCTGCCAAATCCCGTTCACGAGCATTCTCAGGGCTTTCCACAAATGACCACTCGTCTCTCCCGTTTAGGTATTCGACTAATTTAAGACGTAGTAAGTGCACGTCATCATCGTTCTCTACCATTCGCCCTGCGGCATGCAAATTGGCAATTAACTGCTCCCTTTCTAAGTTGAATACCCAGCTGTTCGCCATGTCTAGGGTGGACCGAATCAATGACAAATGTAAAACTAACGCAACTGCAATAACCACTGCAACTCTAAAAGCAGAGAGGCGCACTTGTGGGGTGTAAAAAATTACCCCGTGCGGGGGCAAACAGCCCACGTCCATCTCTACCTGCACTGCCAGTTACAAGCATTGTATTTCAACCTCGCTAACCTTGACTTCGCCAAGGCTAGTTGCGTAAACGCGGTAGAGACGCAAAACTAAATTACAAGTTTGATGGGGTGTGCAGTAGGTTATTGCAGCGTTCAAACCAATTACATTATATGCAAACATTTAAATTTATTCCCGATAAATTAGAATACATGAACTACAGACAAATAAAAAAAATATGTGAAAAACGACATAAAATTTACAAATGCTATACGTGACGCCCGGCCGTAGCGATCATGTTAGCTGCGGCACAAAAAACCTTGCCATCGCATGAGTCTAAGTCTGTCCATCGCCGCGCGAGGGAGGGGAGGGAGAGTCCACACGAAATCTTGGCTAGCGTCCCAAAAACAACCTCTTCTTCCACCATTAATAAAATTAAAGTTTTACTTACATTGGTGGTCGCCGTGCCGTAGACATTTACCAAACTGTAGCGCCTCGGGTACCCGGGCTGTAGACTGGGCGTAGACGACCATGTTGCACAGTCAAATGGCGCCGGTCGACGCACTTCGGGACGTGGTGGATTAACACTCGCGACTTGCGAAAAAGTTTAAAATCGTTGAAGCGAAATATTTTGCCGTACATTACAGGTTATCCAAAATATAATGCAGCTGAAGCGGGCCGCGGCGACGATAACTCCGCATAGCAGTGTCCATGGTTAACCGTTAATAACGAAGTATGGGTCTTGTCCCAACTCCATTGCACGGAGTTACCCTGGGATCCCATATTCACAACTGACCCGCCGTCGGTCAATCGCCCGCAAGCTTATCTACAAGACTGCCCAGAGTCCAAAAAAAGTCCGCTCGCCGCATACGTCAATCACGTGACGTCATGCACCTCCCTCCGCTAATTTCCCCCTCATGCGCGGACAAGTCCATTCAGTAGGGGTCAATGGCCGCACGGTAAACCACAGTACTTGATTAAATATTAACTAAAACTAGTAAAGACGTATATAAAAATAAATATAAAAACATTACTTAAAAAATTACGTTAAAATTATAATTAAACATAATAAACACTAAACATAATCACATGAGACACCTGAAGTGTCTCAGCTCCTGCGTCGCCCGGGTCCTCCACAGCGCCCGCTGGAGTCGCGGGTTGTCCACCACCTCAACCTCCTGCGTCGCCCGGGTCCTCCACAGTGACCACAGGTGTCGCGAGTTGTCCACCACCTCCACCTCCTGGCTAGGCTCCTGCGTCCAACGGGTCCTCCACGGCGCCCACTGGAGTCGCGAGTTGTCCACCACCTCCACCTCCTGGCTAGGCTCCTGCATCGAACGGGTCCTCCACAGCGCCCACTGGAGACGCGAGTTGTCCGCCACCTCCACCTCCGGCGAAGCACCTGCGTCGCCCGAGTACTCTACAGCGCACACAGGAGTCGCGAGTTGTCCACCACCTCCAACTTCTGCGTCGTCCGGGTCCTCCAGAGCGACCACAGAAGTCCTAAGTTGTCCGCCACCTCCACCTCCTGTCGGAACTCCTGTGTCGTCCGGTTCCTCCACAGCGCCCACAGGAGTCGCGTGTTGTCCACCAGCTCCTCCTCCTGGCGAGGCTCCTGCGTCGCCCGGGTCCTCCACAGCACCCACAGGAGTCGCGAGTTGTCCACCACCGCAACCTTCTTTATCGCCTGGGTCCTCAACAGCGCCCACAGGAGTCGCGAGTTGTCCGCCACCTGCAACTCCTGTTGAGGCTACTGCGTCGTCCGGGTCCTCCACAAGGACAACAGGTGTCGCGAGTTGTCCGCCACCTCCACCACCGGCGAAGCTCCTGCGTCGCCCGAATCCTCCACAGCGCCCACAGGTGTCGCGAGTTGTCCGCCACCTCCAGCTCCTGGCGAAGCTCCTGCGTCGCCCGGGTCATCCACAGCACCCACAGGAGTCGCGAGTTGTCCACCAAATCCACCTCCTGATGAGGCCCTTTCGTGGCCCGGGTCCACCACAGCGCCCACAGGAGTCGCGAGTTGTCCACCAAATCCACCTCCTGGATACGCTCCTGCGTCGCCCGGTTCCTCCACAGCGCCCACAGAAGTCGCGAGTTGTCCACCACCTACACCTCCTAGCGAGGCTCCTGCGTCACAAGGGTCCTCCACAGTGACCACAGCAGTCGCGAGTTGTCCGCCACCTCCACCTCCGGCGAAGCTCCTGCGTCGCCCGAGTACTCTACAGCGCACACAGGAGTCGCGAATGTCCACCACCTCCAACTTCTGCGTCGCCCGGGTCCTCCACAGCGCCCACAGGAGTCGCGAGTTGTCTGCCACCTGCAACTCCTGGTGAGGCTCCTGCATCGTCCGGGTCCTCCACAAGGACCACAGGTGTCGCGAGTTGTCCGCCACCTCCACCTCCGGCGAAGCTCCTGCGTCCCCCGAATCCTCTACAGCGCCCACAGGAGTCGCGAGTTGTCCACCAAATCCACCTCCTGGAGAGGCTCCTGCGTCGCCCGGTTCCTCCACAGCGCCCACAGGAGTCGCGAGATTTCCACCACCTTCACCTTCTAGCGAGGCTCCTGCGTCACAAGGGTCCTCCACAGTGACCACAGCAGTCGCGAGTTGTCCGCCACCTCCATCTCCTGGCGAGGCTCGTGCGTCGCCCGGGTCCTTCACAGCGCCCACAAGAGTCGCGAGTTGTCCACCACCTCCAACTTCTGCATTGTTTGGGTCTTCAACAGCGCCCACAGGAGTCGCGAGTTGTCCGCCACCTCCACCTCCTGGTGAGACTCCAGTGTCGCCCGGGTCCTCCACAGCGCCCAAAAGGAGTCGCGGGTTGTCCACCACCTCCACCTCCTGCGTCGGCCAGGTTGTCCACAGCGCAATCAGGAGTCGCGGGTTGTCTACCACCTCCACCTCCTGCGTCGCCCGGGTTCTCTACATCGCCCACAGGAGTCACGAGTTGTCCGCCACCTCCACCTCCTGGCGAGACTCCAGTGTCACCCGAGTCCACCACAGCGCCCACAAGGAGTCGCAGGTTGTACACCACCTCCACCTCCTGCGTCGCCGGGTCCTCCACAGCGCCTACAGGAGTCGCGAGTTGTCCACCACCTCCACCTCCTGCATCGCCCGGGTTCTCCACATTGCCCACAGGAGTCGCGGGTTGTCCACCACCTCCACCTCCTGCGTCGCCCGGGTTCTCCACAGCGTCCAAAAGTAGTCGCGGGTTGTCCACCACCTCCACCTCCTGCGTCGCCCTGGTTCTCCACATCGCCATCAGGAGTCGCGGGTTGTCCACCACCTCCACCTCCTGCGTCGCCCAGGTTCTTTACAGCGCCCACAGGAGTCGCGAGTTGTCCGCCACCTCCACCTCCTGGCTAGGCTCCTGCATCAAACGGGTCCTCCGCAGCGCCCAGAGGTTTCGCGAGTTGTCCGCCACCTTCACTTACTGGTGTGGATACTGCGTCGCCCGGGTCATCCACAGCGCCCACAGAAGTCGCAAATTGTCCGCCACCTCCACCTCCTGGCGAGGCTCCTGCGTCACCCTTGTCCTCCACAGCCCCCACAGAAGTCGCGCGTTGTCCGCCACCTCCACCTTCTGGCGAGGCTCCTGCGTCGAACGGCTCCTCCACAGCGCCCACTGGAGTCGTGAGTTGTCCGCCACCAACACCTCCTGGCGAGGCTCATGCGTCATCCGGGTCCTCCACAGCCCCCACAGGAATCGCGAGTTGTCCGCCACCTCCACCTTCTGGCGAGGATCCATCGTCGCCCGGGTCCTCCACTGCGCCCACAGGAGTCGCGAGTTGTTTCCCACATCCACCTCCTGGTGAGGCTATTGCGTCGCCCAGGTCCTCCACAGCGCCTACAGGAGTCGCGAGTTGTTGGCCACCTTCACCTCCTGGCGAAGCTCCTGCGTCGCCCGGGTCCTCCACAGCGCGCACAGGATTCGCGAGTTGTCCACCACATCTACCTCCTGAAGAGGCTCCTGCGTCGCCCGGCTCCTCCACAGCGCCCACAGGAGTCGCGAGTTGTTTGCCACCTCCACCACCTGGCGAGGCTCCTGCGTCGCCCGGGTCCTCCACAGCGCCCACAGGATTCGCGAGTTGTCCACCACATCCACCTCCTGGCGAGGCTCCTGTGTCACCCGGGTACTCCACAGCGCCCACAGGATTCGCGAGTTGTCCACCACATCCACCTCCTGACGAGGCTCCTGCGTCGCCCGGCTCCTCCACAGCGCCCACAGGAGTCGCGAATTGTCCGCCACCTCCACCTCCTGGCGAGGCTCCTGCGTCGCCCGGGTCCTCCACAGCGCCCACAGGATTCGCGAGTTGTCCACCACATCCACCTCCTGGCGAGGCTCCTGCGTCGCCCGGCTCCTCCACAGCGCCCACAGGAGTCGCGAATTGTCCGCCACCTCCACCTCCTGGCGAGGCTCCTGCGTCGCCCGGGTCCTCCACAGCGCACACAGGATTCGCGAGTTGTCCACCACATCCACCTCCTGGCGAGGCTCCTGCATTGCCCGCGTCCTCCACAGCGCCCACAGGAGTCGCGAGTTGTCCACCACATCCACCTCCTGGCAAAGCTCCTGCGTCGCTTGGGTCCTCCACAGCGCCCACAGGAGTCGCGACTTGTCCGCCACCTCTACCTCCTGGCGAGGCTCCTGCGTCGCCCGGGTCCACCACAGCGCCCTGAGGAGTCGCGAGTTGTCCACTACATCCACCTCCTGGCGAGGCTCCTGCATCGCCCCGGTCCTCCACCACGACCACAGGAGTCGCGAGTGTCCACCACATCTACCTCCTGGCGAGGCTCCTGCGTCGCCCAGGTCCTCCACATCGCCCACAGGAGTCGAGAGTTGTCCACTACATCCACCTCCTGGCGAAGCTTTTGCATCGCCCTGGTCCTCCACAATGCCCCAGGATTCGCGAGTTGTCCACCACATCAACCTCCTGGCGAGGCTCCTGCGTCGCCCGGGTCTTCCACAGCGCCCACAGGATTCGCGAGTTGTCTACTACATCCACCTCCTGGCGAGGCTCCTGTGTCGCCCGGGTCCTCCAAAGCGCCCACAGGAGTCGCGAGTTGTGCGCCATCTCGACCACTTGGCGAGGCTCCTGCGTTGTCCGCGTCCTCCACAGCGCCCACAGGTGTCGCGAGTTTTCCACCACATCCACCACCTGGCGAAGCTCCTGCGTCGCCCGGGTCCTCCACAGCGCCCACAGGAGTCGCAAGTCGTCCGGCACATCCACCTCCTGGCGAGGCTCCTGCGTCGCCGAGTCCTCCACAGCGCCCACAGGATTCGCGAGTTGTCCACCACATCCAATCCTGGCAAGGCTCCTGCGTTGCCCAGGTCCTCCACAAAGCCCACAGGAGTCGCGAGTTGTCCACAACATCCACCTCCTGGCGAGGCTCCTGCGTCGCCCGGGTCCTCCACAGCGCCCACAGGAGTCGCGAATTGTCCACCACATCCACCTCCTGGCGAAACTCCTGCGTCGCCCAGGTCCTCCACAGCGCCCACAGGAGTCGCGAGTTGTCCCAAACATCCACCTCCTGGCGAGGCTCCTTCATCGCACCGGTCCTCCACAGCGCCCACAGGAGTCGCGAGTTGTCCACCACATCCACCTCCTGGCGAAGCTCCTGCGTCGCCTGGGTCCTCCACAGCGCCCACAGGAGTCGCGAGTTGTCCGCCACATCCACCTTCTGGCGAGGCTCCTGCGTCGCCCGGGTCCTCCACAGCGCCCACAGGATTCGCGAGTTGTCCACCACATTCACCTCCTGGCGAGGCTCCTGCATCGCCCGGGTCCTCCACAGCGCCCACAGGATTCGCGAGATGTCCACCACATCCACATCCTGGCGAGGCTCCTGCGTCGCCCGGGTCCTCCACAGCGCCCACAGGAGTCGCGAGTTATCCACAACATCCACCTCCTGGCGAGGCTCCTGCATCGCCCCGGTCCTCCACAGCGCCCACAGGAGTCGCGAGTGTTCCACCACCTCGACCACTTGGTGAGGCTCCTGCGTTGCCCGCGTCCTCCACAGCGCCCACAGGAGTCGCGAGTTGTCCACCACATCCACCTCCTGGCGAAGCACCTGCGTCGCCCGGGACCTCCACAGCGCCCACAGGAGTCACGAGTTGTCCGCCACCTCTACCTCCTGGCGAGGCTCCTGCGTCGCCCGGGTCCTCCACAGCGCCCACAGGATTCGCGAGATGTCCACCACATCCACCTACTGGCGAGGCTCCTGCGTCGCCCAGGTCCTCCACAGCGCCCACAGGATTCACGAGTTGTCCACCACATCCACCTCCTGGCGGGGCTCCTGCGAAGCCCGGGTCCTCCACAGCGCCCACAGGAGACGCGAGTTGTCCACACCATCCACCTCCTGGCGAGTATCCTGCGTTGCCCGGGTCCTTCACAGCGCCCACAGGAGTCGCGAGTTGTTCACCACATCCACCTCCTTGCGAAGCTCCTGCGTCGCCCGGGTCCTCTACGGTGCCCACAGGAGTCGCGAGTTGTCCACAACATCCACTTCCTGGCGAGGCTCCTGCATCGCCCCGGTCCTCCACAGCGCCCACAGGAGTCGCGAGTTGTCCACCACATACACCTCCTGGCGAAGCTCATGCATCGCCTGGGTCCTCCACAGCGCCCACAGGAGTCGCGAGTTGTCCGCCACATCCACCTCCTGACGAGGTTCCTGCGTCGCTGGGGTCCTCCACAGCGCCCACTTTATTCGCGAGTTGTCCACCACATCCACCTCCTGGCGAGGCTCCTGCATCGCCCGGGTCCTCCACAGCGCCCACAGTATTCTCGAGTTGTCCACCACATCCACCTCCTGGCGAGGCTCCTGCATCGCCCGGGTCCTCCACAGCGCCCACAGGAGACGCGTGTTGTCCACAACATCCACGTAATGGCGAGGCTCCTGCATCGCCCCGGTCCTGCACAGCGCCCACAGGAGTCGCGAGTTTTCCGCCACCTCGACCACTTGGCGAGGCTCCTGCGTTGCCCGCGTCCTCCACAGCGCCCACAGCAGTCGCGAATTGTCCACTACATCCACCTCCTGGCGAGGCTCCTGCATCGCCCCGGTCCTCCACAGCGCCCACAGGAGTCGCAAGTTGTCTACCACCTCCATCTCCTGGCGAGGCTCCTGCGACGATCGGTTCATCCACATGGCCCACAGGAGTCGCGAGTTTTCCGCCACCTCGACCACTTGGCGAGGCTCCTGCGTTGCCCGCGTCCTCCACAGCGCCCACAGGAGACGCGAGTTGTCCACCACATCCACCTGGCGAAGCACCTGCGTCGCCCGGGACCTCCACAGCGCCCACAGGAGTCACGAGTTGTCCGCCACCTCTACACTCCTGGCGAGGCTCCTGCGTCGCCCGGGACCTCCACAGCGCCCACAGGATTCGCGAGATGTCCACCACATCCACCTACTGGCGAGGCTCCTGCATCGCCCAGGTCCTCCACAGCGCCCACAGGATTCACGAGTTGTCCACCACATCCACCTCCTGGCGGGGCTCCTGCGTCGCCCGGGTCCTCCACAGCGCCCACAGGAGACGCGAGTTGTCCACACCATCCACCTCCTGGCGAGTTTCCTGCGTTGCCCGGGTCCTTCACAGCGCCCACAGGAGTCGCGAGTTGTTCACCACATCCACCTCCTTGCGAAGCTCCTGCGTCGCCCGGGTCCTCTACAGCGCCCACAGAAGTCGCGAGTTGTCCAGAACATCCACCTCCTGGCGAGGCTCCTGCATCGCCCCGGTCCTCCACAGCGCCCACAGGAGTCGCAAGTTGTCTACCACCTCCATATCCTGGCGAGGCTCCTGCGACGATCGGGTCATCCACATGGCCCACAGGAGTCGCGAGTTGTCCACCACTTCCTCCTCCTGGCGAGGCTCTGTGGGGTGTAAAAAATTACCCCGTGCGGGGGCAAACAGCCCACGTCCATCTCTACCTGCACTGCCAGTTACAAGCATTGTTTTTCAACCTCGCTAACCTTGACTTCGCCAAGGCTAGGTGCGTAAACGCGGTAGAGACGCAAAACTAAATTACAAGTTTGATGGGGTGTGCAGTAGGTTATTGCAGCGTTCAAACCAATTACATTATATGCAAACATTTAAATTTATTCCCGATAAATTAGAATACATGAACTACAGACAAATAAAAAAAATATGTGAAAAACGACATAAAATTTACTAATGCTATACGTGACGCCCGGCCGTAGCTATCACGTTAGCTGCGGCACAAAAAACCTTGCCATCGCATGAGTCTAAGTCTGTCCATCGCCGCGCGAGGGAGGGGAGGGAGAGTACACACGAAATCATGGCTAGCGTCCCAAAAACAACCTCTTCTTCCACCATTAATAAAATTAAAGTTTTACTTACATTGGTGGTCGCCGTGCCGTAGACATTTACCAAACTGTAGCGCCTCGGGTACCCGGGCTGTAGACTGGGCGTAGACTACCATGTTGCACAGTCAAATGGCGCCGGTCGACGCACTTCGGGACGTGATGGATTAACACTCGCGACTTGCGAAAAGTTTAAAATCGTTGACGCGAAATACGTTGCCGTACATTACAGGTTATCCAAAATATAATGCAGCTGAAGCGGGCCACGGCGACGATAACTCCGCGTAGCAGTGTCCATGGTTAACCGTTAATAACGAAGTATGGGTCGTGTCCCAACTTAATTGCACGGAGTTACCCTGGGATCCCATATTCACAACTGACCCGCCGTCGGTCAATCGCCCGCAAGCTTCTCTACAAAACTGCCCAGAGTCCAAAAAAAGTCCGCTCGCCGCATACGTCATTCACGTGACGTCACGCCCCTCCCTCCGCTAATTTCCCCCTCTCATGCAGGGACAAGTCTATTCAGTAGGGGTCAATGGCCGCACGGTAAACCACAGTACTTGATTAAATATTAACTAAAACTAGTAAAGACGTATATAAAAATAAATATAAAAACATTACTTAAAAAATTACGTTAAAATTATAATTAAACATAATAAACACTAAACATAATCACATGAGACACCTGAAGTGTCTCAGCTCCTGATGCGCCCGGGTCCTCCACAGCGCCCGCTAGAGTCGCGGGTTGACCACCACCTCAACCTCCTGCGTCGCCCAAGTTCTCCACAGCGCCCACAGGACTCGCGGGTTGTCCACCACCTTCACCTCCTGGCTAAGCTCCTGCGTCGAACGGCTCCTCCACAGCGCCCACTGGAGTCGTGAGTTGTCCGCCACCAACACCTCCTGGCGAGGCTCATGCGTCATCCGGGTCCTCCACAGCCCCCACAGGAATCGCGAGTTGTCCGCCACCTCCACCTTCTGGCGAGGATCCATCGTCGCCCGGGTCCTCCACTGCGCTCAAAGGAGTGGCGAGCTGTCCACCACATTCACCTCCTGGCGAGGCTCCTGCGTCGCCCGGGTCCTCCACAGTGACCACAGGTGTCGCGAGTTGTCCACCACCTCCACCTCCTGGCTAGGCTTATGCGTCCAACGGGTCCTCCACGGCGCCCACTGGAGTCGCGAGTTGTCCACCACCTCCACCTCCTGGCTAGGCTCCTGCGTCGAACGGGTCCTCCACAGCGCCCACTGGAGACGCGAGTTGTCCGCCACCTCCACCTCCGGCGAAGCACCTGCGTCGCCCGAGTACTCTACAGCGCACACAGGAGTCGCGAGTTGTCCACCACCTCCAACTTCTGCGTCGTCCGGGTCCTCCAGAGCGACCACAGAAGTCCTAAGTTGTCCGCCACCTCCACCTCCTGTCGGAACTCCTGTGTCGTCCGGTTCCTCCACAGCGCCCACAGGAGTCGCGTGTTGTCCACCAGCTCCTCCTCCTGGCGAGGCTCCTGCGTCGCCCGGGTCCTCCACAGCACCCACAGGAGTCGCGAGTTGTCCACCACCGCAACCTTCTTTATCGCCTGGGTCCTCAACAGCGCCCACAGGAGTCGCGAGTTGTCCGCCACCTGCAACTCCTGGTGAGGCTCCTGCGTCGTCCGGGTCCTCCACAAGGACAACAGGTGTCGCGAGTTGTCCGCCACCTCCACCACTGGCGAAGCTCCTGCGTCGCCCGAATCCTCCACAGCGCCCACAGGTGTCGCGAGTTGTCCGCCACCTCCAGCTCCTGGCGAAGCTCCTGCGTCGCCCGGGTCATCCACAGCACCCACAGGAGTCGCGAGTTGTCCACCAAATCCACCTCCTGATGAGGCCCTTTCGTCGCCCGGGTCCACCACAGCGCCCACAGGAGTCGCGAGTTGTCCACCAAATCCACCTCCTGGAGAGGCTCCTGCGTCGCCCGGTTCCTCCACAGCGCCCACAGAAGTCGCGAGTTGTCCACCACCTACACCTCCTAGCGAGGCTCCTGCGTCACAAGGGTCCTCCACAGTGACCACAGCAGTCGCGAGTTATCCGCCACCTCCATCTCCTGGCGAGGCTTGTGCGTCACCCGGGTCCTCTACAGCCCCCACAGGAATCGCGAGTTGTCCGCCACCTTCACCTTCTGGCGAGGATCCTACGTCGCCCGGGTCCTCCACAGCGCCCACAGGAGTCGCGAGCTGTCCACCACATTCACCTCCTGGCGAGGCTCCTGCGTCGCCCGGGTCCTCCTCAGTGACTACAGGTGTCGCGAGTTGTCCGCCACCTCCACCTTTGGCGAAGCTCCTGCGTCGCCCGAGTACTCTACAGCGCACACAGGAGTCGCGAATGTCCACCACCTCCAACTTCTGCGTCGCCCGGGTCCTCCACAGCGCCCACAGGAGTCGCGAGTTGTCTGCCACCTGCAACTCCTGGTGAGGCTCCTGCATCGTCCGGGTCCTCCACAAGGACCACAGGTGTCGCGAGTTGTCCGCCACCTCCACCTCCGGCGAAGCTCCTGCGTCCCCCGAATCCTCTACAGCGCCCACAGGAGTCGCGAGTTTTCCACCACCTTCACCTCCTAGCGAGGCTCCTGCGTCACAAGGGTCCTCCACAGTGACCACAGCAGTCGCGAGTTGTCCGCCACCTCCATCTCCTGGCGAGGCTCGTGCGTCGCCCGGGTCCTTCACAGCGCCCACAAGAGTCGCGAGTTGTCCACCACCTCCAACTTCTGCATTGTTTGGGTCTTCAACAGCGCCCACAGGAGTCGCGAGTTGTCCGCCACCTCCACCTCCTGGCGAGACTCCAGTGTCGCCCGGGTCCTCCACAGCGCCCAAAAGGAGTCGCGGGTTGTCCACCACCTCCACCTCCTGCGTCGGCCAGGTTGTCCACAGCGCCATCAGGAGTCGCGGGTTGTCTACCACCTCCACCTCCTGCGTCGCCCGGGTTCTCTACATCGCCCACAGGAGTCACGAGTTGTCCGCCACCTCCACCTCCTGGCGAGACTCCAGTGTCACCCGAGTCCACCACAGCACCCAAAAGGAGTTTCAGGTTGTACACCACCTCCACCTCCTGCGTCGCCGGGTCCTCCACAGCGCCTACAGGAGTCGCGAGTTGTCCACCACCTCCACCTCCTGCATCGCCCGGGTTCTCCACATTGCCCACAGGAGTCGCGGGTTGTCCACCACCTCCACCTCCTGCGTCGCCCGGGTTCTCCACAGCGTCCAAAAGTAGTCGCGGGTTGTCCACCACCTCAACCTCCTGCGTCGCCCTGGTTCTCCACATCGCCATCAGGAGTCGCGGGTTGTCCACCTCCTCCACCTCCTGCGTCGCCCAGGTTCTTTACAGCGCCCACAGGAGTCGCGAGTTGTCCGCCACCTCCACCTCCTGGCTAGGCTCCTGCATCAAACGGGTCATTAACAGCGCCCACAGGTGTCGCGAGTTGTCCGCCACCTTCACCTCCTGGTGAGGATCCGGCGTCGAACGGGTCCTCCACAGCGCCCAAGGAGTCGCGAGTTTTCCGCCACCTCCACCTTCTGGCGAGGCTCCTGCGGCACAAGGGTCCTCCAAAGTGACCACAGCAGTCGCGAGTTGTCCGCCACCTTCACCTCCTGGTTACAAGGGCGCCCATACCCGGGGGCAGGGGGGGGCCGTGGCCCCCCCCTAGCTTTCAGGGAAGGAAAAAAAATATAGTGTAGTCAGGTGTTTTACTTTAAAGAAAATTATTTAAATTCGGTATTATGTAGAAGTGGTTCAACACGAAGATATTATTGTATATCGTTTTTTACATGTCTACTTCATTTTTTATGTTAGTTGAAGCATTAGTTTCTGCTGCTGCGATATAAGGTGTTGTGAACGGGGAGAAAACGCTGTTCAAGCGCAACGCCCGTGGCGAGTCATTCCCCTTCGTAATCCTGCCCAAGCTCACTCGATAACACAACGCAACAGATTTAGACAAGTCAGAGTTAGACGACGCGACAGTTGACATGTACTTGTAGACGGCGAAATGTTTTGCTACTTTTTCGTCATAATAATGTGTATGTTCACAAATAACATCTCAAAACAGATTTTTCAATAGTCTTTAGGTCTACAGTTTTATGCATCTGGTCTAGATTTAGTTTAGTGTATTCAGTCAGTAAAGATAACTTAAGTGTAAATAAATCAGTGAAAAGTGTAAAGATAAAAACCATTGTTATTATGTAGTGTTTCTTAGTTTTCCTCATTCGTCACATCCGCTCAGAATATTCACAAATTTTAAGGTAAGCTAACACCTTTAAAGTTACTCAAATAAGAATTATTGTTCAGAAAAGTCTACAACGTAAAATTTATGTTGGAATTTTGAATTTAGAGGAAAACCACTTTTTCCCCTTCAAAAGTGTTTAAAGGGATAAGGATTCCGCTACCTTCAGTAGACTCGGAAGCAATTTACACTGGAATCTCGATTTTACGTACGCTCACGGTCGCTTGGATTGCATTCGTAAAATCGTTATCTTCATAAAATTTTAAACACCCCACCCCGTGAAGATACATGTTATAATTTATTGAACGGAATATATATATAATATAAAATAGTAAAAACAATGACTGCCGTCTTCCCTCTACCCTCCCCTGCGTTCCCCTTATTTTTTTAGCATTCCACAACTTGCCTCATTGCACGAGTGATATAAAAGTGACATCACAGCGACTAAACACAGTTGCACCACGCATTGCATCATGTTAACTTTTGTGTGGTGACAGTAGGTTGTCCGACATGCCTTTCTTGGATATATTTCCTTTTCGTAAGACGCGTGCTACTAAAATAAATTTATATTTGAGTTTGCAAACTTGTCCACTCCTTGCCAGAGACGACTGAACACAGACGAGACTATCCAGGGTAGGGTTGATGAGCTGGAAGCATGGGCGCAAATCTGTAGGATTTCCAGGGGGGGCCCGTGAATTTAATTTAAGAATTTTGCGCTAGAGGTCAACCGAAACAAGTCTTCTCTGGATATTAAGCTCGTATGTTATACACTTTATTTTTACGTAAGTGATATTAACAATAAAGCAGAGCAACATATGTTTTAGTAATTATCAATTAATGACTATAGAAGTGATCTCTCAAACATGTTTGAATAATTTGCTAACCTAAATACATAAAATATCCATGAAAAAATCTATAAAAATAATATACGTGAATATAATGCAAATAGATAACACCCCACCCATACATTACCATTTTCCAAAAGTGTTTATTCTAATTTCAATTTAAAAATAAATGATTAAATTAAAATAAAACAAATATTTAAGGGGGGCTCCCATACAACAAACGTGAAAACAGAATAAAATTTCACAAATGAGGTATTTCTGTTGCCGCTATAACACTGCGCCCTAAAAACCCAAAGCGCCACAGCTAATAAACGGATCAACATCAAATGAACGATCGAATCATATTAAAACTCTTAAAGACTATTTTATTTAGTAAAGGCATCAACCAGGTAAAAAAGAAAAAAAAATTTAATGACACAAATGAAAAATCTCGGAGATAGAACTATGAAATTTATCCTACAGCTAATTGAACCACATACATTTCTCGGCTTATATTTAGTATAATCAGTATTTTGGCAGTGAATTATTTAGTTAAAATATGCCTCTTGATTAGTTATTAAAGAGACGCGTTTGCTTCCTTATTAACTTAAATACGGATGTGTAACGTTTAAATACTTCTTTCTCACTCTTACTTCTGTTTACTCGTGCAGTGTTGCAGTTATCAAATAACAAATGTTATAAAGTGATTATCGGCCATGAATTGTGAAAATTATCGTTTGATAATAAAAGGGGAGTGATTTTAAATTCCATATTGACGAGGAAAAAAATTATTCCATGTATATTCACATGTAACGTACAGAGCAGCTAGCCTTACAGAATGGAGATGAGCTAAAAAATTCCAGAAAATGGTATATAAGTTTCAGTTCGTAAATAAACTAAATTCTGCTATAATTACTGTTAAAGTATTAAGTTGTTTATTTACTGGAAAAAATAACGTTACATAATCACTTAAATAAAATATATATTACCTAAATAATAGTCACTACTTATAAAACAATCAAGCTTATCAGGTGAGAATCAGATTATGTTTTCCATTTCTTCCGCGTCACGAACTTATCCATGTTGATGTTTGCCAAGAAAGCAGAAGACTGGGGCACACGAGAGCAAAACCACTTTAAAAACAGACTACCTGAAACCTATAATACTGTCGTTTCAGATGACAAGGTAGTGTGGGTAACAATAGGGAGGAAAAGCTAACGGAACCCTACCCTAGCTTCTTCCTTTGGAATGAACGTTTTCTGGGAATTAAGGGTTTCAAAGTTCTCACTGGAAAACTCCATACCATGGCTTTCGCAGAAGGGGTAGGGGAAAATAACTACGGAACTCGAAGGTAGGAATGCAAAGCATGTCAAAGTGTCTGTCGTCGTTGTAAATAATAATAATATATATAAATATATATAAATATATATATAAATATATATATAAATAATATATATATGTTGTGTACACCATTAACTTTAAAATCACGAAGTGGGCCCCCCCAAGGAGGGGCCCATTAATTCCAGGGGGGGCCCGGGCCCCCCTGGCCCCCCCGGGATCTACGCCCATGGCTGGAAGAATTCCCTGCCTTGCATTTTTATGGACTTCACCTTATCATATTTATCAGTTAATCTTTAACAGATCGGCTTGAAAAATATTAATGAACGCACTTTTAGTAACATAATCGAGGAGAACAAGCACACAGTTCAGTGTACACCTGTATTGTTTCATAAAAGTGATCATAGGTAGGGATTGGAAAAATTCGCGGTTTCAATGACCACTAGGATATACTCCACGATTCTCTATGTACTCGGGCAAATATCACCTGGCTATTGGCTACCGACTCGGGACACCTGTTTATTGCGATTATTATGATTCGATACTTCTTTTGTTGAGTGTTTGCCATTGGCTCAGAGTCCTTCAGGTAAATTGCGGTCCAATCACTGACGCAGCATTAAGCTAAACGAGTTTGGATTCCAGCCTGTCTCGAAAGGAATCCACGAATATTTACGGTCTCTAATCATAGGCTTATTTGGTGAAGAAAAACGCTGCTCTGTAACGACAGACATCCATTAAAAACACAGTACATTTTAGTGCGAGAAGCCCTTGAATTTGTGATAGCCATAGGGAATTATTTGTTTGTATAGTAAGTTAAAAAAAGCTTAGTTAAAAACCCGCTCGTCACGTCTACTTGCTGCGTCACTTATACCATTTTTGAGCGTTTTTTACTGGGAAACCGATGCAGCGAAGGTAATGAATGCGACACATGTCAAGATAATGCCTAATGGCATGGGTTGCTGGATATTAGCGGAAAGGAGAGGAAGTAGCTAGGTACTCAATATCGTTTCTTTCTCTCACGCTTCACAAGGTTTCAAGCTCAGTTGCTATGCTCACGAGCTGGAAATGTTGGAATGGGTAAGGAATGTTGAGTATAGTTCATTTGCAGTAAAATTAATATTTTTACAGCCTTGACATAATTTTTCAATCGAAGAAATTTCGAACTTTGCGACAAATAGTGTACCTAGTCCATTTTTTTCTTTTCGATTTTGAGTTTGATGACGCAATAACGTATACAATATTCACTAACGGTAAATGGATGTAGTATTAGCTTAAAAATATGAATACGCTGTGCATTAAAATTAATATTTTTATATGTTTTCATAGTTTTTTAAATTTTTTATTAAATATATTTTGGTGTCAAATTTTCCGAATTTTAGATGGTTCCTGAAAAATGTATTCGTAAAATCGCGGCTTCGTTGAGTCCGGGCTCCGTAAAATCGAGGTTCTAATGTACTCTTAATTCTGAAGTTAAGTACTGAACATGTTATTTAAGGGTTTATCAGGGCCGTATTTACGCGCAGGCTATCTAGGCTGTAGCCTATGGGCCCGCACCACAAATGGGGGCCCGCACCACACGACACGAAAAAAAAATTATACTGCGACGTGGATCTTCTTATATTCTTAAAATATGCGTCGACATAGTGTCCAGTTGTTTTGTGTGGATTAATTGCGCCGAACTAAACTCTTCTGTGGAAAGCTGATATATGAGTTATGTCAGCATTTAGAAATTTTCGATTATTTTCATTGGTTTTGGTGTCACTTAATTCCTTAACCTCTAAATACTGTTTGGTTAAATTGTCTAGTTAAATAATAAACTAATTTTTTCTGCGCTTTTCTATCACTAAATAAACTTATAGTCCTCGACTACTGAATCCATCTGTGCTAATTCTAAATGATAAGCAATTATGATTCATATCTAAACATAGTAATATACATTTAATTGTGAAACAATTTTTGACTATAATTATAAGCGTAGTTCAGGTGTTACATTTAAAAACAACTGTTTTCTGACTGTGATAACATATTTAAATCGCTTCTCTCCCAAAGTTGAATCTTTTGACCAACACTTTTTAAACTTTATAATTATTTTAATTTAATTTGTACGCGACATTTATTTATGGGTAAAGAGAGCAATTAGTTGAAGGACTGTATTCTTGATATCCGTGTACCCGAGACGCTGCAAAAGTATAAGGACTGTATTCCTGCATTTTTGTTGCTAAAAATTCATTTGTTTCAATAAAATAGTTAATAATTAATTAATAAAGTAGCCAATATAGATTTTTTATGGCGAATGAGTACTGTAGTCTAGTATTTTAGTAACAGGACAAAAAATTTTAATAGGGTCAGAACTGGAACTATTTTATGGCTAGTAACAAGCCGCAGTTGTCTTCCAAAATATTAAAAATACTTCATACCCCTAAGTCTGGCCCCCCCCTACAAATTATCATATGGGCGCCCTTGCCTGGTTAGGATACTTCGTCGCCCGGATCCTCCACAGCGCCTACAGTTGTCGGGAGTTACCCACCACCTCCACCTCCTGGCGAGGCATTTGCGTCACCCAGGTCTTCCACAGCGCCCACTGGAGTCGTGGGTTGTCCACCACCTCCACCTCCTGGGTCGCCCGGGTCCTCCACAGCGCCCACAGGAGTCGCGAGTTGACCACCACCTCCACCTCCTGGCTAGGCTCCTGCGTCGAACGAGTCATTAACAGCGCCCACAGGTGTCGCGAGTTGTCCGCCACCTCCACCTCCTGGTGAGGATCCGGCGTCGACCGGGGCCTCCACAGCGCCCACAGGATTCGCAAGTTGTCCGCCACCTCCATCTCCTGGCGAGCCTCGTGCGACCCCCGGGTCCTCCCCAGCGCCCACAAGAGTCGCGAGTTGTCTACCACCTCCAACTTCTGCGTTGCCCGGGTCTTCAACAGCGACCACAGGAGTCGCGAGTTGTCCGCCACCTCCACCTCTTGGCGAGACTCCAGTGTCGCCCGGGTCCTCCACAGCGCCCAAAAGGAGTCGCGGGTTGTCCACCACCTCCACCTCCTGCGTCGGCCGGGTTCTCCACAGCCCCCACAGGAGTCGGGAGTTGTCCGCCACCTTCACCTCCTGGTGAGGATCCTTCGTCGCCCGGGTCCTCCACAGCGCCCACAGGTGTCGGGAGTTGCCCACCACCTCCACCTCCTGGCGAGGCTTTAGCGTCGCCCGGGTCTTCAACAGCGACCACAGAAGTCGCGAGTTGTCCGCCACCTCCACCTCGTGGCGAGACTCCAGTGTCGCCCGGGTCCTCCACAGCGCCCAAAAGGAGTCGCGGGTTGTCCACCACCTCCACCTCCTGCGTCAGCCGGGTTCTCCACAGCGACCACAGGAGTCGCGAGTTGTCCGCACCTCCACCTCTTGGCGAGACTCCAGTGTCGCCCGGGTCCTCCACAGCGCCCAAAAGGAGTAGCGAGTTGTCAGTCACCTCCACCTCCGGCGAAGCTCCTGCGGCACAAGGTTCCTCCACAGTGACCACAGCAGTCGCGAGTTGTCCGCCACCTTCATCACCTGCGAGGCTCGTGCGTCGCCCGGGTTCTTCACAGCGCCCAAAGGATTCGCGAGTTGCCCACCACCTCCACCTCCTGGCGAGGCTTTTGCGTCGCCCGGGTCTTCAACAGCGACCACAGGAGTCGCGTGTTGTCCGCCACCTCCACCTCTTGGCGAGACTCCAGTGTCGCCCGGGTCCTCCACAGCGCCCACAGGAGTGGCGAGTTGTCCGCAAACTTCACATCCTGGCGAGGCTTCTGTGTCGCCCGGGACCTCCACATTGCCCACAGGAGTCGCGGGTTGTCCACCACCTCCACCTCCTGCGTCGCCCGGGTTCTCCACAGCGTCCAAAAGTAGTCGCGGGTTGTCCACCACCTCCACCTCCTGCGTCGCCCTGGTTTTCCACATCGCCATCAGGAGTCGCGGGTTGTCCACCACCTCCACCTCCTGCGTCGCCCAGGTTCTTTACAGCGCCCACAGGAGTCGCGAGTTGTCCGCCACCTCCACCTCCTGGCTAGGCTCCTGCATCAAACGGGTCATTAACAGCGCCCACAGGTGTCGCGAGTTGTCCGCCACCTTCACCTCCTGGTGAGGATCCGGCGTCGACCGGGTCATCCACAGCGCCCAAGGAGTCGCGAGTTTTCCGCCACCTCCACCTTCTGGCGAAGCTCCTGCGGCACAAGGGTCCTCCAAAGTGACCACAGCAGTCGCGAGTTGTCCGCCACCTTCACCTCCTGGTTAGGATACTTCGTCGCCCGGATCCTCCACAGCGCCTACAGTTGTCGGGAGTTACCCACCACCTCCACCTCCTGGCGAGGCATTTGCGTCACCCGGGTCTTCCACAGCGCCCACTGGAGTCATGGGTTGTCCACCACCTCCACCTCCTGCGTCGCCCGGGTCCTCCACAGCGCCCACAGGAGTCGCGAGTTGACCACCACCTCCACCTCCTGGCTAGGCTCCTGCGTCGAACGAGTCATTAACAGCGCCCACAGGTGTCGCGAGTTGTCCGCCACCTTCACCTCCTGGTGAGGATCCGGCGTCGACCGGGGCCTCCACAGCGCCCACAGGATTCGCAAGTTGTCCGCCACCTCCATCTCCTGGCGAGCCTCGTGCGACCCCCGGGTCCTCCCCAGCGCCCACAAGAGTCGCGAGTTGTCTACCACCTCCAACTTCTGCGTTGCCCGGGTCTTCAACAGCGACCACAGGAGTCGCGATTTGTCCGCCACCTCCACCTTTTGGCGAGACTCCAGTGTCGCCCGGGTCCTCCACAGCGCCCAAAAGGAGTCGCGGGTTGTCAACCACCTCCACCTCCTGCGTCGGCCGGGTTCTCCACAGCCCCCACAGGAGTCGGGAGTTGTCCGCCACCTTCACCTCCAAGTGAGGATCCTTCGTCGCCCGGGTCCTCCACAGCGCCCACAGGTGTCGGGAGTTGCCCACCGCCTCCACCTCCTGGCGAGGCTTTAGCGTCGCCCGGGTCTTCAACAGCGACCACAGAAGTCGCGAGTTGTCCGCCACCTCCACCTCGTGGCGAGACTCCAGTGTCGCCCGGGTCCTCCACAGCGCCCAAAAGGAGTCGCGGGTTGTCCACCATCTCCACCTCCTGCGTCAGCCGGGTTCTCCACAGCGACCACAGGAGTCGCGAGTTGTCCGCCACCTCCACCTCTTGGCGAGACTCCAGTGTCGCCCGGGTCCTCCACAGCGCCCAAAAGGAGTAGCGAGTTGTCCGTCACCTCCACCTCCGGCGAAGCTCCTGCAGCACAAGGTTCCTCCACAGTGACCATAGCAGTCGCGAGTTGTCCGCCACCTTCATCACCTGCGAGGCTCGTGCGTCGCCCGGGTTCTTCACAGCGCCCACAGGATTCGCGAGTTGCCCACCACCTCCACCTCCTGGCGAGGCTTTTGCGTCGCCCGGGTCTTCAACAGCGACCACAGGAGTCGCGTGTTGTCCGCCACCTCCACCTCTTGGCGAGACTCCAGTGTCGCCCGGGTCCTCCACAGCGCCCACAGGAGTGGCGAGTTGTCCGCAAACTTCACATCCTGGCGAGGCTTCTGTGTCGCCCGGGACCTCCACAGCGCCCACAGGTGTCACGAGTTTTGCACCACCTCCACATTCTGCGTCGCACGGGTCCTCCACAGCGCCCATAGGAGTCGCGGGTTGTCCTCCACATCCACCTCCTGCGTCGCCCGGGTCCTCAAAAGCGCCCACAGGAGTCGCGAGTAGTCCACCACCTCCACCTGCTGGCTTGACTCCTGCGTCGCCCGGGTCCTCCACATCGCCCACAGGAGTCACGAGTTGTCCACCACCACCACCTCCTGGTGAGGCTCCTGCGTCGCCAGGTTCCTCCACAGCACCCACAGGAGACGCGAGTTGTCCGCCACCTCCAATTCCTGGCGAGGCTCCTGCGTCACCCGGGTCCTCAACAGCGCCCACAGGAGTCGCAAGTTGTCAACCACCTCCACCTCCTAACGAGGCTTTTGCATCGCCCGGGTCTTCCACAGCGCCCACTGGTGTCGCGGGTTGTCCACCACCTCCACCTCCTGCGTCGCCCGGGTTCTCCACAGCGCCCACAGAAGTCGCGAGTTGTCCACCACCTCCACCTCCTGGCGAGGCTCCTGCGTCGCCCGGGTTCTCCACAGCGCCCAGAGGAGTCGCGAGTTGTCCACCACATCCACCTCCTGGCTAGGCTCCTGCGTCGAACGGGTCCTCCACAGCGCCCACAGGTGTCGCGAGTTGTCCGCCACCTTCACCTCCTGGCGAGGCTTCTGTGTCGCCCGGGTCCTCCACAGCGCCCACAGGTGTCGCGAGTTGTCCGCCACCATTACCTCCTGGTGAGGATCCTGCGACGCCCGGGTCTTCCACAGCGCCCACAGGAGTCGCGAGTTGTCCACCACCTCCATACCCTGGCGAGGTTCCTGCTTCGCCCAGGTGCTCCACAGCGCCCACAGGAGTCGCGAATTGTCCACCACCTCCACCTCCTGCGTCGCCCAGGTCCTAGACAGCGCCCACAGGAGTCGCGGGTTGTCCATGCTACTCAGCCCTGCCGCACAGCTCACAGTTGTCCTCTTAGACCACGTCCTGGGACACGCTCCTCAAATGACTTATGCAATGGGGAGTTTTCTTGGACATACGCCACTCCAGTTTAGCGCTTTTTGTCATGGGAAATATTTATAAATGCAATATACGAATTAAAAATATAAACCTCTTATTTTCCTGTTTGCCAGTTCCCGAAACGTTGCAACTGTTTTGTGATCGGAAATTTTTGTGTTCGTTGGTGTGTCATCGTTGTATTGTTTATAATATCAGGTTTGTCTTCATCTTTGTGTTGGTATATATTTCCGCGTTGACCAAGTTTTGTTGTTTGCCTACATTTACTTTTATTGTTAAACTATGGTTCGTCTGTGCTGATTGTATTTTTTCATGAGTAAATTCCTACCACGGAATTAGTAAGCCCGTACCTGTAAGTCCAGGCGAATCAGGCCTGTAGCTATGCGTAGTATTTACGCAGTATTTATATTTGCTAATTTGCCAGACCGTGCCCCTCTCCCTTTTTCATCCCTTGAAGCTGGCAAGCCGTGACCGCGGGCATTTCCTCGGACGCTGTCTAAATCCAAAAGTCAAGAAGCTGAACACTCCGACCCGTAAGCTCACGATCAAATTGTTGCTATAAATCAGGATGCGAACAAGTTTGCCACCGTGCTGCTAAGGCGATCGGCACAGCGCGTTTCTGAAGGACCGCGAGCCAATGGAAGAAGCGAGGGGTCACAGGCATCTCAGCCAGCAGACGTCACAGTTGCTCGGTTACCGTTAGGCCATCGAACCCACGTGTGTCTCCGGTCTTTAGCTTCAACCAGCGACCCTGAACGGACCACACTTCTTCTTACACGCCCTGGGCGGCCCTGGCCAGTTACGAACGACAGAAGGGTCTCAGACCTTTGTACTCCGTTAGGCTTGTGTCACACTGCGGGTCAGACCTTTGTACACCTTCAAGCCTGTGTCACACCGCGGGTTTCTGCCACTGCGACTAGCTTCCGCAGCTTTTATGGGCGAATGTTCTTTCGACCGCTTTTCTTAAGAGTGCGCAATGCAGGTTTCTTAAGGATGCACTACTTATAATAAATTTTTGAAAAAACGAACCTGTAAACAATTGATCTAGAAGAAATCGCCGAGTATAAACGGCCCAACCACTGCTTAGTGTGAAACCGGCCTTAGAAATCTGAAAGTTTTAGTATAAATTGCAGACATGTCACTGGTTTGCAGTAGTTGCTAACATTTTATGTTTAAAGAGAATGTTATGTCGTATACGCGAGCGATAGAAAAGGAAAATTTTCTAAAGTAGAGACTTTTCCGAGAAAAAACAAAAATCCGGAAATAGTTATCCTTTATTTATTATAATTACATTCTATCGAATTTCTGTGTACATTTACGCCTAAGATAAATTCTTAATTACATTTTTTATTGCACGTAAACGTGGACGTTTCGAGATTCAAAGATTGTTTAAAGTTTACTCTGTGACATTAGAAAATTTCATAAATGAGGAGAAATTTAAAAAAAAAAATAATGATTTGGCAATATAATAAACATAAGTTCGTTTAAAAAGTACCGTTTCTGGTGTTGAAAGTCGCGACTGCAAGCTACAACCAACTACAGCAGCGAGGTACCTGGTTCGCGGTTCTCCAAGACAGCCTCGTCGTCCGGGACGTGTCGAGGCCCTCGCAGACTCCGCACCTTCACGCACACTAGCTCCGCACACAACGTGCACACCACTAACACCTTCATCGCATCTAACATCTGCATCGCTAGCTCGGCTCAGATTTCTGAATGTGATTTAGTCGCCTGGCGTTCTCTCAATAATGCTCTCTGTGTGTCCTGAATGTTAAAACGCTCTGTTGGCTGGAACATGGAGAAACAGCTTTCAAGGAACACGAAGCGAGCAATTAAACTTCTTTGCAACCTAACCTGTTGTTACTGACATGGCACCGGGTCTCTGGGGCCGCTCATTATTACGTAAGGTCCCAATAGGAAGGCAGAGTTAAAAAAAAATCTCTACATGACCTTACCTTGTGGTGGAAACAAGGGGTGGAGGGGTAAAAGCAATTGTAGTTTCGAATTTCCTGTTGTGTCGCGCTGCTGATTGCTATCTGCGATTTATGGTGGCAAGCAACGTATACTGGTTCAATATAATAACACTAGCGTAAAAAATTTTTTTTTTAATAGTGATTTTTTTAATTATACATATTTTTTAACTAATAAAATCCACAGTACAGATTGCACCTAGAGTTCACCCAGGGAAGAAGCGCCGGTGGACGCGGCAGCTCACTGGCTCCGCCAGCTGCATCGCCGCCGCGAGGTCGAAGCACGGGGCGCCCCAGGGGCCTTCCCACGGCGAGTCCCACGGGGCGTCCCATTGGCGCTGTGGTTCCACGACGAGGTCCACGCCGGCCAGCTTCAGCCCTGCCATGATCGCTGCCACTGCCACGACGACGGGGAGCGTCGCGTATAAAACCAGCACCTCTGGTCTCCTGGTCTCGCGTGTCCCTTGTCCTGGGCTCCTTCGCCATTGTCCCAACCCCTCCTCCTGGCGAGGCTCCTGCGTAGCCCTGGTCATCCACAGCGGCCAATGGGGTCGCGAGTTTTCCCGCACAGGCACCTCCTGGCTAGACTCTTGCGTCGCCCGGGTCCTCAACAGCGCCCACAAGAGACGCGGGTTGTCCGACACCTCCACCTCCTGGCTAGACTCTTGGGTCGCCCGGGTCCTCCATAGCGCCCACAGGAGTCGCTTGTTGTTCGCCACCTCCACCTCCTGGCGATGCTATTGCGTCGCCCGGGTCCTCCACAGCGCCCACAGGAGTCGCGAGTTGTCCGCCACCTCCACCACCTATCTAGACTCTTGCGTCGCCCGGGTCCTCCACAGAGCCCACAGGAGTCGCGAGTTGTCCGCCACCTCCACCTCCTGGCTAGACTCTTGCGTCGCCCGGGTCCTCTACAGCGCCCACAGGAGTCGCGATTTGTCCATACTCCTCAGCCCTGCCGCACAACACACAGTTGTAATCTTAGACCAGGTCCTGGGACACGTTCCTCAAATGACTCATGCAATGGGGAGTTTTCTTGGACATACGACACTGCAGTTTAGCGCTTTTTGTTATTGGAAAAATTTATAAATGCAATAAACGAATTAAAAATATAAAACTCCTTTTTCCCAGTTTGACAAATTCCGAAACGTAGCAACTGTTTTGTCATCGGAAATTATTGTGTTTGTTGGTGTGTCATCGTTGTATTGGCCATAATATTAGGTTTGTCTTCATCTTTGTGTTTGTATATTTGCAGCGTGTTCCAAGTTTTGTTGTCTGCCTCTATTTACTTTTATTGTTTAAACTATGGTTCGTCTGTGCTGATTGTATTTTTTCTTGAGTAAATTCCTTCCAGGGAATTAGTTAGCCCGTACCTGTAAGTCCAGGCAAATCAGGCCTGTAGGCCTGTGTAGTATATACACAGTATTTATACACGTTGATTGGCCAGACCGTGCTCCCCTCCCCTTTCCAACCTTGCAGCTGGTAAGCCGTGACCATGGGCATTTCCTCGGACGCGGTATAAATCCTTAAGCAAGAAGCTGAACACTCCGACCCGTTAGCTCACGATCAGAATGTTGCTATAAATCAGGATGCGAACAAGTTTGCCACCGTGCTGCTAAGGCGATCGGCACAGCGCGTTTCTGAAGGACCGCGAGCCAATGGAAGAAGCGAGGGGCCACAGGCATCTCAGACAGCAGACGTCACAGTTGCTCGGTTACCGTCAGGTCATCGAACCCACGGGTGTCTCCGGTCTTTAGCTTCTACCAGCGACCCTGAACGGACCACACTTCTCCTGACACGCCCTGGGCGGCCCTGGCCAGTTACGAACGACAGAAGGGTCTCAGACCTTTGTACTCCGTTAGGCCTGTGTCACACCGCGGGTCAGACCTTTGTACACCTTCAAGTCTGTGTCACACCGCGGGTTTCTGCCACTGCGACTAGCTTCCGCAGATTTTATGGGCGAATGTAATTTCGACCGCTTTTCTTAAGTGTGCACAATGCAGGTTTCTTAAGGATGCACTACCTATAATAAATTTTTGAAAAAACGAACCTGTAAACAATTGATCTAGAAGAAATCGCCGAGTATAAACGGCCCAACCACTGCTTAGTGTGAAACCGGCCTTAGAAATCTGAAAGTTTTAGTATAAATTGCAGACATGTCACTGGTTTGCAGTAGTTGCTAACATTTTATGTTTAAAGAGAATGTTATGTCGTATACGCGAGCGAAAGAAAAGGAAAATTTTCTAAAGTAGAGACTTTTCCGAGAGAAAACAAAAATCCGGAAATAGTTATCCTTTATTTATTATAATGATATTCTATCGAATTTCTGTGTACATTTACGCCTAAGATAAATTCTTAATTACCTTTTTTATTGCACGTAAACGTGGACGTTTCGAGATTCAAAGATTGTTTAAGGTTTACTCTGTGACATTTGAAAATTTCATAAACGAGGAGAAATTTAAAAAAAAAAAAAAAATGATTTGGTAAGATAATGAACATAAGTTCGTTTAAAAAGTACCGTTTCTTGTGTTGAAAGTCGCGACTGCGGGCTACAACCAACCACAGCAGCGAGGTACCTGGTTCGCGGTTCTCCAAGACAGTCTCGTCGTCCAGGACGGGTCGAGGCCCACACAGATTCCGCACCTCCACGCACACTAGGCACGCACACAACGTGCACACCACTAACACCCTCATCGCTTCTGACAACTTCATCACTAGCTCGGCTCAGATTTCTTAATGTGATTTAGTTGCCTGGCGTTCTCTCAATAATGCTCTCTGTGTGTCCTGAATGTTAAAACGCTCTGTTGGCTGGAACATGGAGAAACAGCTTTCAAGGAACACGAAGCGAGCAATTAAACTTCTTTGCAACCTAACCTGTTGTTACTGATATGGCACTGGGTCTCTGGGGTCGCTCATTATTACATAAGGTCCCGATAGGAAGGCCGAGTTTAAAAAAAACTCTACATGACCTTACCTCGTGGTGGAAACAAGGGGTGTAGGGGTAAAAGCCATTGTAGTTTCGAATTTCCTGTTGTGTCATGCTGCTGATTGCTATCTGCCATTAATGGTGGCAAGCAACGTATACTGGTTCAATATAATATCACTAGCGTAAAAAAAAATTTTTTAATCGTGATTTTTTAAATTATACATATTTTTTAACTAATAAAATCCACAGTACAGATTGCACCTAGAGTTCACCCAGGGAAGAAGCGCCGATGGACGCGGCAGCTCACTGGCTCCGCCAGCTGCATCGCCGCCGCGAGGTCGAAGCACGGGGCGCCCAAGGGGCCTTCCCACGGCGAGTCCCACAGGGGCGTCCCATTGGCGCTGTGGTTCCACGACGAGGTCCACGCCGGCCAGCTTCAGCACCGCCATGATCGCTGCCACTGCCACGACGACGGGGATCGTCGCGTAGAAAACCAGCACCTCTGGTCTCCAGGTCTCGCGCGTCCTCTTGTCCTGGGCTCCTTCGCCATTGTCCCAACCCCACCTCCTGGCGAGGCTCCTGCGTAGCCCTGGTCCTCCACAGCGACCACAGGAGTCGCGAGTTTTCCCGCACCTGAACCTCCTGGCTAGACTCTTGCGTCGCCCGGGTCCTCCACAGCGCCCACAGGAGACGCGGGTTGTCCTCCACCTCCACCTCCTGGCTAGACTCTTGCGTTGCCCGGGTCCTCCACAGCGCCCACAGGAGAAGCGAGTTGTCCGCCACCTCCACCTCCTGGCTAGACTCTTGCGTCGCCCGGGTCCTCCACAGCGCCCACAGGAGTCGCTTGTTCTTCGCCATCTCCACCTCCTGGCGAGGCTCCTGCGTCGCCCGGGTCCTCCACAGCGCCCACAGGAGTCGAGAGCTGTCCGCCACCTCCACCTCCTGGCTACACTCTTGCGTCGCCCGGGTCCTCCACAGCGCCCACAGGAGTCACGGGTTGTCCGCCATCTCCACCTCCTGGCGAGGCTCTTACGTCGCCCGGGTCCTCTACAGCGCCCACAGGAGTCGCGAATTGTCCGCCACCTCCACCTCCTGGCTAGACTCTTGCGTCGCCCGGGTCCTCCAGAGCGACCACAGGAGTCGCGAGTTGTCCGCCACCTCCACCTCTTGGCAAGGCTCTTGCGTCGCCCGGGACCTCCACAGCGACCATGGGAGTCGCGAGTTGTCCGCCACCTGCACCTCCTGACTAGACTCTTGCGTCGCCCGGGTCCTCCAGACAGACCACAGGAGTCGCGAGTTGTCTGCCACCTTCACCTCCTGGTGAGGATCCGGCGTCGACCGGGGCCTCCACAGCGCCCACAGGATTCGCAAGTTGTACGCCACCTCCATCTCCTGGCGAGGCTCGTGCGTCCCCCGGGTCCTCCCCAGCGCCCACAACAGTCGCGAGTTGTCTACCACCTACAACTTCTGCGTTGCCCGGGTCTTCAACAGCGACCACAGGAGTCGCGAGTTGTCCGCCACCTCCACCTCTTGGCGAGACTCCAGTGTCGCCCGGGTCCTCCACAGCGCCCAAAAGGATTCGCGGGTTGTCCACCACCTCCACCTCCTGCGTCGGCCGGGTTCTCCACAGCCCCCACAGGTGTCGGGGGTTGTCCGCCACTATCACCTCCTGGTGAGGATCCTTCGTCGCCCGGGTCCTCCACAGCGCCCACAGGTGTCGGGAGTTGCCTACCACCTCCACCTCCTGGCGAGGCTTTAGCGTCGCCCGGGTCTTCAACAGCGACCACAGGAGTCGCGAGTTGTCCGCCACCTCCACCTCTTGGCGAGACTCCAGTGTCGCCCGGGTCCTCCACAGCGCCCAAAAGGAGTCGCGGGTTGTCCACCACCTCCACCTCCTGCGTCAGCCGGGTTCTCCACAGCGACCACAGGAGTCGCGAGTGTTCTGCCACCTCCACCTCTTGGCGAGACTCCAGTGTCGCCCGGGTCCTCCACAGCGCCCAAAAGGAGTCTCGAGTTGTCCGTCACCTCCACGTCCGGCGAAGCTCCTGCGGCACAAGTGTCCTCCACAGTGACCACAGCAGTCGCGAGTTGTCCGCCACCTTCATCTCCTGCGAGGCTCGTGCGTCGCATAGGGTCCTTCACAGCGCCCACAGGATTCGCGAGTTGCCCACCACCTCCACCTCCTGGCGAGGCTTGTGCGTCGCCCGGGTCTTCAACAGCGACCACAGGAGTCGCGAGTTGTCTGCCACCTGCACCTCTTGGTGAGACTCCAGTGTCGCCCGGGTCCTCCACAGCGCCCACAGGAGTGGCGAGTTGTCCGCAAACTTCACCTCCTGGCGAGGCTTCTTTGTCGCCCGGGACCTCCACAGTGCCCACAGGTGTCACGAGATTTCCACCACCTCCACATTCTGCGTCGCACGGGTCCTCCACAGCGCCCACAGGAGTTGCGGGTTGTCCTCCACATCCACCTCCTGCGTCGCCCGGGTCCTCAAAAGCGCCCACAGGAGTCGCGAGTAGTCCACTACCTCCACCTGCTGGCTTGACTCTTGTGTCGCCCGGGTCCTCCACATCGCCCACAGGAGTCACGAGTTGTCCACCACCACCACCTCCTGGTGAGGCTCCTGCGTCGCCCGGGTCCTCCACAGCAGCCACAGGAGTCGCGAGTTGTACGCCACCTCCAATTCCTGGCGAGGCTCCTGCGTCACCCGGGTCTTCCACAGCGCCCACAGGAGTCGCAAGTTGTCAACCACCTCCACCTCCTAACGAGGCTTTTGCATCGCCCGGGTCTTCCACAGCGCCCACTGGAGTCGCGGGTTGTCCACCACCTCCACCTCCTGCATCGCCCGGGTTCTCCACAGCGCCATCAGGAGTCGCGGGTTGTCCACTACCTCCACCTCCTGCGTCGCCCGGGTTCTCCACAGCGCCCACAGTAGTCACGAGTTGTCCACCACCTCCACCTCCTGGCGAGGCTCCTGCGTCGCCCGGGTTCTCCACAGCGCCCAGAGGAGTCGCGAGTTGTCCACCACATCCACCTCCTGGCTAGGCTTCTGTGTCGCCCGGGTCCTCCACAGCGCCCACAGATGTCGCGAGTTGTCCGCCACCTTCACCTCCTGGTGAGGATCCTGCGACGCCCGGGTCTTCCACAGCGCCCACAAGAGTCGCGAGTTGTCCACCACCTCCATACCCTGGCGAGGTTCCTGCATTGCCCAGGTGCTCCACAGCGCCCACAGGAGTCGCGAATTGTCCACCACCTCCACCTCCTGCGTCGCCCGGGTCCTAGACAGCGACCACAGGAGTCGCGGGTTGTCCATGCTACTCAGCCCTGCCGCACAGCTCACAGTTGTCCTCTTAGACCACGTCCTGGGACACGTTCCTCAAATGACTTATGCAATGGGGAGTTTTCTTGGACATACGCCACTCCAGTTTAGCGCTTTTTGTCATGGGAAATGTTTATAAATGCAATATACGAATTAAAAATATAAACCTCTTATTTTCCTGTTTGCCAGTTCCCGAAACATTGCAACTGTTTTGTGATCGGAAATTATTGTGTTCGTTGGTGTGTCATCGTTGTATTGTTTATAATATCAGGTTTGTCTTCATCTTTGTGTTTGTATATTTTCCACGTTGACCAAGTTTTGTTGTTTGCCTACATTTACTTTTATTGTTTAAACTATGGTTCGTCTGTGCTGATTGTATTTTTTCATGAGTAAATTCCTACCACGGAATTAGTAAGCCCGTACCTGTAAGTCCAGGCGAATCAGGCCTGTAGCTATGCGTAGTATTTACGCAGTATTTATATTTGCTAATTTGCCAGACCGTGCCCCTCTCCCCTTTTCATCCCTTGCAGCTGGCAAGCCGTGACCGCGGGCATTTCCTCGGACGCGGTCTAAATCCAAAAGTCAAGAAGCTGAACACTCCGACCCGTAAGCTCACGATCAAATTGTTGCTATAAATCAGGATGCGAACAAGTTTGCCACCGTGCTGCTAAGGCGATCGGCACAGCGCGTTTCTGAAGGACCGCGAGCCAATGGAAGAAGCGAGGGGTCACAGGCATCTCAGCCAGCAGACGTCACAGTTGCTCGGTTACCGTCAGGCCATCGAACCCACGGGTGTCTCCGGTCTTTAGCTTCAACCAGCGACCCTGAACGGACCACACTTCTCCTGACACGCCCTGGGCGGCCCTGGCCAGTTACGAACGACAGAAGGGTCTCAGACCTTTGTACTCCGTTAGGCCTGTGTCACACCGCGGGTCAGACCTTTGTACACCTTCAAGTCTGTGTCACACCGCGGGTTTCTGCCACTGCGACTAGCTTCCGCAGCTTTTATGGGCGAATGTTCTTTCGACCGCTTTTCTTAAGAGTGCGCAATGCAGGTTTCTTAAGGATGCACTACTTATAATAAATTTTTGAAAAAACGAACATGTAAACAATTGATCTAGAAGAAATCGCCGAGTATAAACGGCCCAACCACTGCTTAGTGTGAAACCGGCCTTAGAAATCTGAAAGTTTTAGTATAAATTGCAGACATGTCACTGGTTTGCAGTAGTTGCTAACATTTTATGTTTAAAGAGAATGTTATGTCGTATACGCCAGCGAAAGAAAAGGAAAATTTTCTAAAGTAGAGACTTTTCCGAGAGAAAACAAAAATCCGGAAATAGTTATCCTTTATTTATTATAATTACATTCTATCGAATTTCTGTGTACATTTACGCCTAAGATAAATTCTTAATTACCTTTTTTATTGCACGTAAACGTGGACGTTTCGAGATTCAAAGATTGTTTAAGGTTTACTCTGTGACTTTAGAAAATTTCATAAACGAGGAGAAATTAAAAAAAATAAATAATGATTTGGCAATATAATAAACATAAGTTCGTTTAAAAAGTACCGTTTCTGGTGTTGAAAGTCGCGACTGCAAGCTACAACCAACCACAGCAGCGAGGTACCTGGTTCGCGGTTCTCCAAGACAGACTCGTCGTCCGGGACGGGTCGAGGCCCTCGCAGACTCCGCACCTCCACGCACACTAGCTCCGCACACAACGTGCACACCACTAACACCTTCATCGCATCAAACATCTGCATCACTAGCTCGGCTCAGATTTCTGAATGTGATTTAGTCGCCTGGCGTTCTCTCAATAATGCTCTCTGTGTGTCCTGAATGTTAAAACGCTCTGTTGGCTGGAACATGGAGAAACAGCTTTCAAGGAACACGAAGCGAGCAATTAAACTTCTTTGCAACCTAACATGTTGTTACTAACATGGCACCATGTCTCTGGGGCCGCTCATTATTACGTAAGGTCCCGATAGGAAGGCAGAGTTAAAAAAAAATCTCTACATGACCTTACCTTGTGGTGGAAACAAGGGGTGGAGGGGTAAAAGCAATTGTAGTTTCGAATTTCCTGTTGTGTCGTGCTGCTGATTGCTATCTGCGATTTATGGTGGCAAGCAACGTATACTGGTTCAATATAATAACACTAGCATAAAAAATTTTTTTTTAATCGTGATTTTTTAAATTATACATATTTTTTAACTAATAAAATCCACAGTACAGATTGCACCTAGAGTTCACCCAGGGAAGAAGCGCCGGTGGACGCGGCAGCTCACTGGCTCCGCCAGTTGCATCGCCGCCGCGAGGTCGAAGCACGGGGCGCCCCAGGGGCCTTCCCACGGCGAGTCCCACGGGGCGTCCCATTGGCGCTGTGGTTCCACGACGAGGTCCACGCCGGCCAGCTTCAGCCCCGCCATGATCGCTGCCACTGCCACGACAACGGGGAGCATCGCGTTGAAAACCAGCACCTCTGGTCTCCAGGTCTCGCGTGTCCCCTTGTCCTGGGCTCCTTCGCCATTGTCCCAACCCCACCTCCTGGCGAGGCTCCTGCGTAGCCCTGGTCCTCCACAGCGGCCAATGGGGTCGTGAGTTTTCCCGCACCTGCACCTCCTGGCTAGACTCTTGCGTCACCCGGGTCCTCCAAAGCGCCCACAGGAGACGCGGGTTGTCCGCTACCTCCACCTCCTGGCTAGACTCTTGGGTCGCCCGGGTCCTCCACAGCGCCAACAGGAGTCGCCTGTTGTTCGCCACCTCCACCTCCTGGGGATGCTATTGCGTCGCCCGGGTCCTCCACAGCGCCCACAAGAGTCGCGAGTTGTCCGCCACCTCCACCACCTATCTAGAATCTTGCGTCGCCCGGGTCCTCCACAGCGCCCACAAGAGTCGCGAGTTGTCCACCACCTGCACCTCCTGGCTAGACTCTTACGTCACCCGCGTCCTTCGGAGCGACCACAGGAGTCGCGAGTTATCCGCCACCGCCACCTCTTGGCGAGGCTCTTGCGTCGCCTGGGTCCTCCACAGCGCCCACAGGAGTCGCGAGTTGTCCGCCACCTGCACCTCCTGGCTAGACTCTTGCGTCGCCCGGGTCCTCCAGAGCAACCACAGGAGTCGCGAGTTGTCCGCCACCTGCACCTCCTGGCTAGACTCTTGCGTCGCCCGGGTCCTCCAGAGCGACCACAGATGTCGCGAGTTGTCCACCACCTCCACCTCTTGGCGAGGCTCCTGCATAGCCCTGGTCCTCCACAGCGACCACAGGAGTCGCGTGTTGTCCGCCACCTGCACCTCCTGGCTAGACTCTTGCGTCGCCCGGGTCCTCCAGAGCGACCACAGGAGTCGCGTGTTGTCCGCCACCACTACCTCTTGGCGAGGCTCTTGCGTCGCCCGGGTTCTCCACAGCGACCACAGGAGTCGCGAGTTTTCCGCAACCGGCACCTTCTGGCTAGACTCGTACGTCGCACGGGTTCTCCACAGCGCCATCAGGAGTCGTGGGTTGTCCACCACCTCCACCTCCTGCGTCACCCGGGTTCTCCACAGCGCCCACAGAAGTCGCGAGTTGTCCACCACCTCCACCTCCTGGCGAGGCTCCTGCGTCGCCCGGGTTCTCCACACCGCCCAGAGGAGTCGCGATTTGTACACCACATCCACCTCCTGGCTAGGCTCCTGCGTCGAACGGGTCCTCCACAGCGCCCACAGGTGTCGCGAGTTGTCCGCCACCTTCACCTCCTGGCGAGGCTTCTGTGTCGCCCGGGTCCTCCACAGCGCCCACAGATTTCGCGAGTTGTCCGCCACCTTCACCTCCTGGTGAGGATCCTGCGACGCCCGGGTCTTCCACAGCGCCCACAGGAGTCGCGAGTTGTCCACCACCTCCATACCCTGGCGAGGTTCCTGTATCGCCCAGGTGCTCCACAGCGCCCACAGGAGTCGCGAATTGTCCACCACCTCCACCTCCTGCGTCGCCCGGGTCCTAGACAGCGACCACAGGAGTCGCGGGTTGTCCATGCTACTCAGCCCTGCCGCACAGCTCACAGTTGTCCTCTTAGACCACGTCCTGGGACACGTTCCTTAAATGACTTATGCAATGGGGAGTTTTCTTGGACATACGCCACTCCAGTTTAGCGCTTTTTGTCATTGGAAATGTTTATAAATGCAATATACGAATTAAAAATATAAACCTCTTATTTTCCTGTTTGCCAGTTCCCGAAACATTGCAACTGTTTTGTGATCGGAAATTATTGTGTTCGTTGGTGTGTCATCGTTGTATTGTTTATAATATCAGGTTTGTCTTCATCTTTGTGTTTGTATATTTTCCGCGTTGACCAAGTTTTGTTGTTTGCCTACATTTACTTTTATTGTTTAAACTATGGTTCGTCTGTGCTGATTGTATTTTTTCATGAGTAAATTCCTACCACGGAATTAGTAAGCCCGTACCTGTAAGTCCAGGCGAATCAGGCCTGTAGCTATGCGTAGTATTTACGCAGTATTTATATTTGCTAATTTGCCAGACCGTGCCCCTCTCCCCTTTTCATCCCTTGCAGCTGGCAAGCCGTGACCGCGGGCATTTCCTCGGACGCGGTCAAAATCCAAAAGTAAAGAAGCTGAACACTCCGACCCGTAAGCTCACGATCAAATTGTTGCTATAAATCAGGATGCGAACAAGTTTGCCACCGTGCTGCTAAGGCGATCGGCACAGCGCGTTTCTGAAGGACCGCGAGCCAATGGAAGAAGCGAGGGGTCACAGGCATCTCAGCCAGCAGACGTCACAGTTGCTCGGTTACCGTCAGGCCATCGAACCCACGGGTGTCTCCGGTCTTTAGCTTCAACCAGCGACCCTGAACGGACCACACTTCTCCTGACACGCCCTGGGTGGCCCTGGCCAGTTACGAACGACAGAAGGGTCTCAGACCTATGTACTCCGTTAGGCCTGTGTCACACCGCGGGTCAGACCTTTGTACACCTTCAAGTCTGTGTCACACCGCGGGTTTCTGCCACTGCGACTAGCTTCCACAGCTTTTATGGGCGAATGTTCTTTCGACCGCTTTTCTTAAGAGTGCGCAATGCAGGTTTCTTAAGGATGCACTACTTATAATAAATTTTTGAAAAAACGAACCTGTAAACAATTGATCTAGAAGAAATCGCCGAGTATAAACGGCCCAACCACTGCTTAGTGTGAAACCGGCCTTAGAAATCTGAAAGTTTTAGTATAAATTGCAGACATGTCACTGGTTTGCAGTAGTTGCTAACATTTTATGTTTAAAGAGAATGTTATGTCGTATACGCCAGCGAAAGAAAAGGAAAATTTTCTAAAGTAGAGACTTTTCCGAGAGAAAACAAAAATCCGGAAATAGTTATCCTTTATTTATTATAATTACATTCTATCGAATTTCTGTGTACATTTACGCCTAAGATAAATTCTTAATTACCTTTTTTATTGCACGTAAATGTGGACGTTTCGAGATTCAAAGATTGTTTAAGGT
The DNA here is from genome assembly GCF_032445375.1 of Bacillus rossius redtenbacheri. Classification (NCBI taxonomy): domain Eukaryota; kingdom Metazoa; phylum Arthropoda; class Insecta; order Phasmatodea; family Bacillidae; genus Bacillus; species Bacillus rossius. Next base: position 37,961,596 of record NC_086336.1, read on the forward strand.
TTACTCTGTGACATTAGAAAATTTCATAAACGAGGAGAAATTAAAAAAAATAAATAATGATTTGGCAATATAATAAACATAAGTTCGTTTAAAAAGTACCGTTTCTGGTGTTGAAAGTCGCGACTGCAAGCTACAACCAACCACAGCAGCGAGGTACCTGGTTCGCGGTTCTCCAAGACAGACTCGTCGTCCGGGACGGGTCGAGGCCCTCGCAGACTCCGCACCTCCACGCACACTAGCTCCGCACACAACGTGCACACCACTAACACCTTCATCGCATCAAACATCTGCATCACTAGCTCGGCTCAGATTTCTGAATGTGATTTAGTCGCCTGGCGTTCTCTCAATAATGCTCTCTGTGTGTCCTGAATGTTAAAACGCTCTGTTGGCTGGAACATAGAGAAACAGCTTTCAAGGAACACGAAGCGAGCAATTAAACTTCTTTGCAACCTAACCTGTTGTTACTAACATGGCACCATGTCTCTGGGGCCGCTCATTATTACGTAAGGTCCCGATAGGAAGGCAGAGTTAAAAAAAAATCTCTACATGACCTTACCTTGTGGTGGAAACAAGGGGTGGAGGGGTAAAAGCAATTGTAGTTTCGAATTTCCTGTTGTGTCGTGCTGCTGATTGCTATCTGCGATTTATGGTGGCAAGCAACGTATACTGGTTCAATATAATAACACTAGCGTAAAAAAAAAAATTTTTTAATCGTGATTTTTTAAATTATACATGTTTTTTAACTAATAAAATCCACAGTACAGATTGCACCTAGAGTTCACCCAGGGAAGAAGCGCCGGTGGACGCGGCAGCTCACTGGCTCCGCCAGCTGCATCGCCGCCGCGAGGTCGAAGCACGGGGCGCCCCAGGGGCCTTCCCACGGCGAGTCCCACGGGGCGTCCCATTGGCGCTGTGGTTCCACGACGAGGTCCACGCCGGCCAGCTTCAGCCCCGCCATGATCGCTGCCACTGCCACGACGACGGGGAGCATCGCGTTGAAAACCAGCACCTCTGGTCTCCAGGTCTCGCGTGTCCCCTTGTCCTGGGCTCTTTCGCCATTGTCCCAACCCCACCTCCTGGCGAGGCTCCTGCGTAGCCCTGGTCCTCCACAGCGGCCAATGGGGTCGTGAGTTTTCCCGCACCTGCACCTCCTGGCTAGACTCTTGCGTCACCCGGGTCATCCACAGCGCCCACAGGAGACGCGGGTTGTCCGCCACCTCCACCTCCTGGCTAGACTCTTGGGTCGCCCGGGTCCTCCACAGCGCCAACAGGAGTCGCTTGTTGTTCGCCACCTCCACCTCCTGGGGATGCTATTGCGTCGCCCGGGTCCTCCACAGCGCCCACAGGAGTCGCGAGTTGTCCGCCACCTGCACCTCCTGGCTAGACTCTAGCGTCACCCGGGTCCTCCACAGCGACCACAGGAGTCGAGAGTTGTCCACCACATCCACCTCCTGGCTAGACTCTTGCGTCGCCCGGGTCCTCCAGAGCGACCACAGAAGTCGCGAGTTGTCCACCACCTCCACCTCTTGGCGAGGCTCCTGCATAGCCCTGGTCCTCCACAGCGACCACAGGAGTCGCGAGTTGTCCGCCACCTGCATCTCCTGGCTAGACTCTTGCGTCGCCCGGGTCCTCCAGAGCGACCACAGGAGTTGCGAGTTTTCCACCACCGGCACCTCCTGGCTAGACTCGTGCGTCGCCCGGGTCCTCCAGAGGGACCACTGGAGACACGAGTTGTCCGCCACTCCACCTCCTGGCTAGACTCTTGCGTCGCCCGGGTCTCCAGAGCGACCACAGGAGTCGCGATTTGTCCGCCACCTCTACCTCTTGGCGAGGCTTTTGCGTCGCCCGGGTCCTCCACAGCACCCACAGGAGTCGCGAGTTGTCCGCCACCTGCACCTCCTGGCTAGACTCTTGCGTCGCCCGGGTCCTCCAGAGCGACCACAGGAGTCGCGAGTTGTCCCACCTCCACCTCAAAGCGAGGCTCCTGCGTAGCCCTGGCCCTCCACAGCAACCACAGGAGTCGCGAGTTGTCCGCCATCTGCACCTCCTGGCTAGACTCTTGCGTCGCCCGGGTCCTCCAAAGCGACCACAGGAGTCGCGAGTTGTCCGCCACCTCCACTTCTTGGCGAGGCTCTTGTGTCGCCCGGGTCCTCCACAGCGACCCCAGGAGTCGCGAGTTTTCCGCCACCTGCACCTCCTGGCTAGACTCGTGCGTCGCCCGGGTCCTCCATAGCGACCACAGGAGTCGCGAGTTATCCGCCACCTGCACCTCCTGGCTAGACTCTTGCGTCGCCCGGGTCCTCTTGAGCGAATACTGGAGACGCGAGTTGTCCGCCACCTGCACCTCCTGGCGAAGCTCCTGCGTAGCCTTGGTCCGCCACAGCGACCACAGGAGACGCGAGTTGTCCGCCACCTCCACCTCCTGGCTAGACTTTTGCATCGTCCGGGTCATCCACAGCGACCACAGGAGTCGAGAGTTGTCCACCACATCCACCTACTGGCGAGACTCATGCGTCGCCCGGGTCCTCCACAGCGACCCCAGGAGTCGCGAGTTTTCCGCCACCGGCACCTCCTGGCTAGACTCGTGCGTCGCCCGGGTCCTCCATAGCGACCACAGGAGTCGCGAGTTGTCCGCCACCTCCACCTCCTAGCGAGACTCTAGCGTCACCCGGGTCCTCCACAGCGACCACAGGAGTCGCGAGTTGTCCGCCACCTGCACCTCCTGGCTAAACTCTTGCGTCGTCCGGGTCCTCCGGAGCGACCATAGGAGTCACGAGTTGTCCGACACCTCCACCTCCTAGCGAGACTCTTGCGTCGTCCGGGTCCTCCAGAGCGACTACAGGAGTCGCGAGTTGTCCGCCACCTCCACCTCCTAGCGAGACTCTAGCGTCACCCGGGTCCTCCACAGCGACCACAGGAGTCGCGAGTTGTCCGCCACCTGCACCTCCTGGCTAAACTCTTGCGTCGTCCGGGTCCTCCGGAGCGACCATAGGAGTCACGAGTTGTCCGACACCTCCACCTCCTGGCGAGACTCTTGCGTCGTCCGGGTCCTCCAGAGCGACTACAGGAGTCGCGAGTTGTCCGCCACCGGCACCTCCTGGCTAGACTCTTGCTTCGCCCGGGTATTCCAGAGCGACCACAGGAGTAGCGACTTGTCCGCCACCGGCACCTCCTGGCGAGTCTCCTGCGTAGCCTTGGTCCTCCACAGCGACCACAGGAGTCGCGAGTTGTCCGCCACCTCCACCTCCTGGCTAAACTCTTGCGTCGTCCGGGTCCTCCGGAGCGACCATAGGAGTCACGAGTTGTCCGACACCTCCACCTCCTGGCGAGACTCTTGCGTCGTCCGGGTCCTCCAGAGCGACTACAGGAGTCGCGAGTTGTCCGCCACCGGCACCTCCTGGCTAGACTCTTGCTTCGCCCGGGTATTCCAGAGCGACCACAGGAGTAGCGAGTTGTCCGCCACCGGCACCTCCTGGCGAGTCTCCTGCGTAGCCTTGGTCCTCCACAGCAACCACAGGAGTCGCGAGTTGTCCGCCACCTCCACCTCCTGGCTAAACTCTTGCGTCGTCCGGGTCCTCCGGAGCGACCATAGGAGTCACGAGTTGTCCGACACCTCCACCTCCTGGCGAGACTCTTGCGTCGTCCGGGTCCTCCGGAGCGACCATAGGAGTCACGAGTTGTCCGACACCTCCACCTCCTGGCGAGACTCTTGCGTCGTCCGGGTCCTCCAGAGCGACTACAGGAGTCGCGAGTTGTCCGCCACCGGCACCTCCTGGCTAGACTCGTGCGTCGCCCGGGTCCTCCATAGCGACCACAGGAGTCGCGAGTTGTCCGCCACCTCCACCTCCTAGCGTGACTCTAGCGTCACCCGGGTCCTCCACAGCGACCACAGGAGTCGAGAGTTGTCCACCACATCCACCTACTGGCGAGACTCATGCGTCGCCCGGGTCCTCCACAGCGACCCCAGGAGTCGCGAGTTTTCCGCCACCGGCACCTCCTGGCTAGACTCGTGCGTCGCCCGGGTCCTCCATAGCGACCACAGGAGTCGCGAGTTGTCCGCCACCTCCACCTCCTAGCGAGACTCTAGCGTCACCCGGGTCCTCCACAGCGACCACAGGAGTCGCGAGTTGTCCGCCACCTGCACCTCCTGGCTAAACTCTTGCGTCGTCCGGGTCCTCCGGAGCGACCATAGGAGTCACGAGTTGTCCGACACCTCCACCTCCTGGCGAGACTCTTGCGTCGTCCGGGTCCTCCAGAGCGACTACAGGAGTCGCGAGTTGTCCGCCACCGGCACCTCCTGGCTAGACTCTTGCTTCGCCCGGGTATTCCAGAGCGACCACAGGAGTAGCGAGTTGTCCGCCACCGGCACCTCCTGGCGAGTCTCCTGCGTAGCCTTGGTCCTCCACAGCGACCACAGGAGTCGCGAGTTGTCCGCCACCTCCACCTCCTGGCTAAACTCTTGCGTCGTCCGGGTCCTCCGGAGCGACCATAGGAGTCACGAGTTGTCCGACACCTCCACCTCCTGGCGAGACTCTTGCGTCGTCCGGGTCCTCCAGAGCGACTACAGGAGTCGCGAGTTGTCCGCCACCGGCACCTCCTGGCTAGACTCTTGCTTCGCCCGGGTATTCCAGAGCGACCACAGGAGTCGCGAGTTGTCCGCCACCGGCAAATCCAGGCTAGACTCGTGCGTCGCCCGGGTATTCCAGAGCGACCACAGGAGTCGCGAGTTGTCCGGCACCTGCACCTCCTGGCGAGTCTCCTGCGTAGCCTTGGTCCTCCACAGCGACCACAGGAGTCGCGAGTTGTCCGCCACCGGCACCTCCAGGCTAGACTCGTGCGTCGCCCGGGTATTCCAGAGCGACCACAGGAGTCGCGAGTTGTCCGGCACCTGCACCTCCTGGCGAGTCTCCTGCGTAGCCTTGGTCCTCTACAGCGACCACAGGAGTCGCGAGTTGTCCGCTACCTCCACCTTCTGGCGAGACTCTAGCGTCGCCCGGGTCCTCCACAGCGACCACAGGAGTCGCGAGTTTTCCGCCACCGGCACCTCCTGGCGAGTCTCCTGCGTAGCCTTGGTCCTCCACAGCAACCACAGAGGTCGCGAGTTGTCCGCCACCGGCACCTCCTGGCTAGACTCGTGCGTCGCCCGGGTATTCCAGAGCGACCACAGGAGTCGCGAGTTGTCCGGCACCTGCACCTCCTGGCGAGTCTCCTGCGTAGCCTTGGTCCACCACAGCGACCACAGGAGTCGCGAGTTGTCCGCCACCGGCACCTTTTGGCTAGACTCGTGCGTCGCCCGGGTATTCCAGAGCGACCACAGGAGTCGCGAGTTGTCCGGCACCGGCACCTCCTGGCTAGACTCTTGCATCGCCCGGGTATTCCAGAGCGACCACAGGAGTCTCGATTTTTCCGCCACCGGCACCTCCTGGCGAGTCTCCTGCGTAGCCTTGGTCCTCCACAGCAACCACAGAGGTCGCGAGTTGTCCGCCACCGGCACCTCCTGGCTAGACTCGTGCGTCGCCCGGGTATTCCAGAGCGACCACAGGAGTCGCGAGTTGTCCGGCACCTGCACCTCCTGGCGAGTCTCCTGCGTAGCCTTGGTCCTCCACAGCGACCACAGGAGTCGCGAGTTGTCCGCCACCTCCACCTTCTGGCGAGACTCTTGCGTCGTCCGGGTCCTCCAGAGCGACTACAAGAGTCGCGAGTTGTCCGCCACCTCTACCTTCTAGCGAGACTCTTGCATCGCCCGGGTCCTCCGGAGCGACCACAGGAGTTGCTAGTTGTCCGCCACCGGCACCTCCTGGCTAGACTCGTGCGTCGCCCGGGTCCTCCACAGCGACCACAGGAGTCGCGAGTTGTCCGCCACCGGCATCTCCTGGCTAGACTCGTGCGTCGCCCGGGTCCTCCACAGCGACCACAGGAGTTGCGAGTTGTCCACCACCTCCACCTCCTGGCGAGACTCTTGCATCGCCCGGGTCCTCAACAGCGACCACAGGAGTTGCGAGTTGTCCGCCACCGGCACCTCCTGGCTAGACTTGTGCGTCGCCCGGGTCCTCCACAGCGACCACAGGAGTTGCGAGTTGTCCGCCACCTCCACCTCCTGGCGAGACTCTTGCATCGCCCGGGTCCTCCACAGCGACCACAGGAGTCGCGAGTTGTCCGCCATTTCCACCTCCTGGCTAGACTCTTGCGTCGCCCGGGTCCTCTACAGCGCCCACAGGAGTCGCGAGTTGTCCGCCACTTCCACCTCCTGGCCATACTCTTGCATCGCCCGGGTCCTCCACAGCGACCACAGTAGTTGCGAGTTGTCCGCCACCTCCACCTCCTGGCGAAACTCTTGCATCGCCCGGGTCCTCCACAGCGACCACAGGAGTTGCGAGTTGTCCGCCACCTCCACCTCCTGGCGAGACTCTTGCATCGCCCGGGTCCTCCACAGCGACCACAGTAGTTGCGAGTTGTCCGCCACCTCCACCTCCTGGCCAGACTCTTGCGTCGCCCGGGTCCTCCACAGCGACCACAGGAGTCGCGAGTTGTCCGCCACTTCCACCTCCTGGCGAGACTCTTGCATCGCCCGGGTCCTCCACAGCGACCACAGGAGTTGCGAGTTGTCCGCCACCTCCACCTCCTGGCGAGACTCTTGCGTCGCCCGGGTCCTCCACAGCGACCACAGGAGTCGCGAGTTGTCCACCACTTCCACCTCCTGGCCAGACTCTTGCATCGCCCGGGTCCTCCACAGCGACCACAGTAGTTGCGAGTTGTCCGCCACCTCCACCTCCTGGCGAGACTCTTGCATCGCCCGGGTCCTCCTCAGCGACTACAGGAGTTGCGAGTTGTCCGCCACCTCCACCTCCTGGCGAGACTCTTGCATCGCCCGGGTCCTCCACAGCGACCACAGGAGTCGCGAGTTGTCCGCCACCTGCACCTCCTGGCGAGACTCTTGCATCGCCCGGGTCCTCCTCAGCGACTACAGGAGTTGCGAGTTGTCCGCCACCCCCACCTCCTGGCGAGACTCTTGCATCGCCCGGGTCCTCCACAGCGACCACAGGAGTCGCGAGTTGTCCGCCACCTGCACCTCCTGGCGAGACTCTTGCATCGCCCGGGTCCTCCTCAGCGACTACAGGAGTTGCGAGTTGTCCGCCACCTCCACCTCCTGGCGAGACTCTTGCATCGCCCGGGTCCTCCACAGCGACCACAGGAGTCGCGAGTTGTCCACCACCTCCACCTCCTGGCGAGACTCTTGCATCGCCCGGGTCCTCCTCAGCGACTACAGGAGTTGCGAGTTGTCCGCCACCTCCACCTCCTGGCGAGACTCTTGCATCGCCCGGGTCCTCCTCAGCGACTACAGGAGTTGCGAGTTGTCCGCCACCTCCACCTCCTGGCTAGACTCTTGCGTCGCCCGGGTCCTCTACAGCGCCCACAGGAGTCACGAGTTGTCCATACTCGTCAGCCCTGCCGCACAGCACACAGTTGTCGTCTTAGACCACGTTCTGGGACACGTTCTTTAAATGACTCATGCAATGGGGAGTTTTCTTTGACATACGACACTGCAGTTTAGCGCTTTTTGTCATTGGAAAAATTTATAAGTGCAATATACGAATTAAAAATATACCTCCTTTTTCCAAGTTTGCCAGTTTCCGAAACGTTGCAACTGTTTTGTCATCGGAAATTATTGGTTTGTTGGTGTGTCATTGTTGTATTGGCCATAATATTAGGTTTGTCTTCATCTTTGTGTTTGTATATTTGCCGCGTGTTCCAAGTTTTGTTGTCTGCCTCTATTTACTTTTATTGTTTAAACTATGGTTCGCTTGTGCTGATTGTATTTTTTCTTGAGTAAATTCCTTCCAGGGAATTAGTTAGCCCGTACCTGTAAGTCCAGGCGAATCAGGCCTGTAGGCCTGTGTAGTATATACACAGTATTTATACATGTTGATTGGCCAGACCGTGCTCCCCTCCCCTTTCCATCCTTGCAGCTGGCAAGCCGTGACCATGGGCATTTCCTCGGATGCGGTATAAATCCAAAAGCAAGAAGCTGAACACTCCGACCCGTTAGCTCACGATCAGAATGTTGCTATAAATCAGGATGCGAACAAGTTTGCCACCATGCTGCTACGGCGATCGGCACAGCGCGTTTCTGAAGGACCGCGAGCTAATGGAAGAAGCGAGGGGCCACAGGCATCTCAGCCAGCAGACGTCACAGTTGCTCGGTTACCGTCAGGTCATCGAACCCACGGGTGTCTCCGGTCTTTAGCTTCAACCAGCGACCCTGAGCAGACCACACTTCTCCTGACACGCCCTGGGCGGCCCTGGCCAGTTACGAACGACAGAAGGGTCTCAGACCTTTATACTCCGTTAGGCCTGTGTCACACCGCGGGTTTCTGCCACTGCTACTAGCTTCCGCAGCTTTTATGGGCGAATGTTATTTCGACCGCTTTTCTTAAGTGTGCGCAATGCAGGTTTCTTAAGGATGCACTACCTATAATAAATTTTTGAAAAAACGAACCTGTAAACAATTGATCTAGAAGAAATCGCCGAGTATAATCGGCCCAACCACTGCTTAGTGTGAAACCGGCCTTAGAAATCTGAAAGTTTTAGTATAAATTGCAGACATGTCACTGGTTTGCAGTAGTTGCTAACATTTTATGTTTAAAGAGAATGTTATGTCGTATACGCGAGCGAAAGTAAAGGAAAATTTTCTAAAGTAGAGACTTTTCCGAGAGAAAACAAAAATCCGGAAATAGTTATCCTTTATTTATTATAATTACATTCTATCGAATTTCTGTGTACATTTACGCCTAAGATAAATTCTTAATTACCTTTTTTATTGCACGTAAACGTGGACGTTTCGAGATTCAAAGATTGTGTAAGGTTTACTCTGTGACATTAGAAAATTTCATTAACGAGTAGAAATTTAAAAAAAATAATGATTCGGCAAGATAATAAACATAAGTTCGTTTTAAATGTACGGTTTCTGGTGTTGAAAGTCGCGACTGCGGGCTACAACCAACCACAGCGCGAGGTACCTGGTTATCGGTTCTCCAAGGCAGCCTCGTCGTCCAGGACGGGTCGTGGCCCACGCAGATTCCGCACCTCTACGCACACTAGCTCCGCACACAACGTGCACACCACTAACACCTTCATCGCTTCTAACAACTTCATCATTAGCTCAGCTCAGATTTCGGAATGTGATTTAGTTGCCTGGCGTTCTCTCAATAATGCTCTCTGTGTGTCCTGAATTTAAAAACGCTCTGTTGACTGGAACATGGAGAAACAGCTTGCAAGGAACTCGAAGCGAGCAATTAAACTTCTTTGCAACCTGACCTGTTGTTACTGACATGGCAAATGGGTCTCTGGGGCCGCTCATTATTACGTAAGGTCCCGATAGGAAGGCCGAGTTAAAATAAATCTCTACATGAGCTTACCTCGTGGTGGAAACAAGGGGTGGAGGGGTAAAAGCCATTCTTACGTAATTTGCCTGCACGGAAAAAGAAATGGTAACGCAAGAGTGTTTCAAATACAGTCTTTCATTATGTTACAAAAAGTATTCCTCATTTGTAGTTTTTTGACTGATTAGTTTCCTTACTTTAAGATTGTTTCAAATCTTACATTTAATTATAATAAACATTTTCCAAAGACTAAATAAATACTTTTTTTAAATTTATGTCAAGTAATATATATATTTTTAGTATAAGTGAACATTTTCTAACGACATTTAACTATTTAACGCTTTTTTTAAAAGGGAAATCCTAGGTATTAAAATCTTACGCAAGAAAAAGAGAAAAAAAGGGGGAGGGGTTGAACAATCTTTTGTGTCCTTACATAGGGGTGGAATTGTCAAAAATGGCCAAAATCGTCCATACGTAATTAATTAAAGCCCCCTCACACGCTGGGTTGTTATTTCAGTTCCTTGTCATTGCCATCAGTTAAGGGAGTTATTCCTGTAAATTAATTCCGTTTACATTCTGACATCTATTGTTGGGTCACAAACACTTCGCCCGGATATTTACTAAACTTTATTTATATACGTAAAAGGCCACGCAAGTTATCGTGTGATAATTTGAACTTGCGTGACTTTTTACCGCTTTTAGAAAATATCGAGTGAATATCCGTTGAGTTAATTTGAGATAAAGCATGAACTGCACGAGAGCCATCGTGACGAACACAGGACACGTCCTGACACTCGGCGAGCGAGCTCTAACAGCGCGCGGACGGTAAAGGCGACTCTGGCACGCCCAGCACTCGCCTCCTCGCCTCTACGCGCCGGGCAACGAGCTGGAGCGCAGTGTTTATCGCCGGAAACGTGCCTCTATAGTTCTGTGGTGGAATATTGGAGACAAATACACCCTGCACTCTCCCATACACAGTGGCGGATTTACCAGCAGGCTGAGTAGGCTTGAGCCTGGGGCGGCAGATTTTTGGGGCGGCGCATTTGGGGACCGATTTTTTTTTTTTTTTTTTTGCTACCTCATAGAAATCAAAAATATTTCTGCATGATGGTTTTATGTTTTTTGATGTTTTACAGATAGAATTCTGCAACAAAATGTTCCGATGACATTCCCCTCTCCCTTGTAATTGTACGTTCCTCTGCACACACTTTGAATGAGCGAAAAGAGCGAAATTATAAAAAATGTATTTCACTCTTCCCCTCTATCAACCCATACAAGTCAGTCCTACTACTGGTTGGAGTCTGCGAACTGGATGGTTTGTATATAATGAACCAGATTACTTACGACGATATCATCGATGATTTTGCCAAAAAAAAATCGCGCAAAAAGGTATTGTAACGATCTTTTATAACTTGACTGAGTTGATTATTTTTAACTGTTTGATAGCGGAATAACGATTATTTAATCACGTTTACCAAATGTACATTATTGTGTAAGTAGCATGCTCAAATATATATAAAAAAAAAATATTTTACGTGCAATTTAAACGAAATTGTTGGATATAAAATTAATCTAGGATATGAAAATTGTAGAAGCAAGGGCGGCAAAAACTTTACAGTCTATACCTACCTTTTTTTCATAGCTAAAAACGTCAGTGAAAACATTCGCTCCAGCCTTTTCCACTGTCCGAAACTTACGCGTTAATAGATGGAATAAAACTTGTATAGGCAAGTGTAATGGCCCTTAAATACTACTCCTAATCAGACACTTTTCATACATGTACGGTTTGTAAATGGTGCGTTCAGACCCGGAGTTCTGTACGCTGTTTGGGAACCTTCTATTTCAGGTCATGATTTTATATTTACTTAAATCACAGATAAACTCGTAGCCTTTTTGAATAGTTTAACTTTAAAGAAATGAACATCGCATACTTTTTGCATGTTTAGCTGCCAAAATTACATTTTTAATGCTTTTTGGGGGCGTACAAATAACGAGAGTCAACTGAAAAACTGGACTAACACATTCTAGGCTAATAGCAATGATACTGGCAACTTCGATATATGGTTTTTATGTCTATTACAAAAACTAATTCCAGTTTGCTTAGCTGGCAAATCCTCACAAACTTGAGGATTTTAAAAGGCCAGCAACCGTTTTATGACGTAGCCACTAAAATTTCTGTTAAACCTAAAAAAAAAGGATCTGTCATAATGTCCAGTTGATTCTCTTTATTTGAACGCCCAAAAAAAAAAACGTTGAAAATGCATGCATGCGATGTAAATATTTCTAGTTTCTTGGAAGTTAAACCGTTAAAAAAAAAAAGTCTACATGTTTACCAGCGTTTCACCTAAGGGGCAGAGTTGGCGCCACTTGTTGGACCTGGCGTCGCCGGTCCGGCAGCCCGTGTAGGGGGGGGGGGGGGGGGTGGAGGAGGAGGAGGCGTCTCTTAAATGCGTCGCGTCGGCCCTCTTCACCAAGTACCCCCCACCCCCCTTAAACGACTGTCGGGCCAGGCGCGGGCAATGTCGGCTTCCATCTGCCTCGTGGTGACCCCCTCCCTGCCCAAGGTTAGTTGCCTGAAGACAGCCTAGTATTAATTCCTGCCCGCTCTCAGCGTCGGGCACGCTATCACCTACGCAGTGGGCTCTTTGGCGTCCCACACGCCGTCACACTCATCATGGTCACACATATTCAAAAAATAAAAGAATTCATTTAAATTTACACGCCTTTATTTATTTGGCCAACTTTGATTACACACGCACACAATTTAAACTGTAACAAACGCCCGCGGCACGAATCGTTTTAAGTGCAGTGACCAACCACGTGGTCACACTTCTACTTACGTATGAAACTTAAGAAAAGACTGATAAAGGTCACAAGGTAATTACTAAAGCAGTCCCCCGACCGAGAGATGCTCCGAGGACTAAACGAAAAAGATTTAGAGAGAATTAAAGATGAACCTAATTACTAAGCAGAGATGAACAAGCGGTGAGGTCCCCGGAGTGCTGAAGCGTCTGCTCTCGGTAGTTGATGGAGGAAGACTGGGGTGAGCTCATTGCTCGGTTAGCCTAACATGGCGTCCTCCCGCCGAAGCAATTGCCGTTAATGGTATTTTTGATTCCGTCCCACGGGAAACTAAAGTAACATGAAAAAGATTCTTGAAAAATTACGTGATATTTACTGAATAAAAAAAAAATATACTAGAAATTACAATTATTAAGAAATATATTTAAATATTGTCTGGCTTCGGTTTCCGTCGGTGTGCTTCGTGAATGTCCGGAAACTTTCTTATAATTAATTACACAATTCAAAATAAAAGTACATAAAAACCCTCCCGGCCGATCTGGCGTCACGTCGCACTCGGGAAACAACAAAAACAATTTACAAATTTGAATTTAATTATATTTAGGGGTGCGGCGCACTGGCTCTAGAGCGCCCTCTTGCCGGGCGAACACACACGCACACACGCACGTGTAGGCGGGAGGTTTGAATGGAGGGTGGGTGGTGTTTGGGCGGTGGCATATCGGACTCAAAAGGGGCCGCAGGCCCGGACGATGTCAATCCATTATCAACTTATTAATTTTTTAGTGATTGTTCCTGATGTCATGAATACTGGCATGTTCTACATTCATTGTTCTGTCCTTTAAAATCCACATACTTTAGTACCCTTGCAAGAGTATCCAAGTTAATTGCATTGCACTTCTTTCCCGTGGTTATCACAAAATTATTGCACTGACTGAAAATCTTGTGTCATAGTTTAAAAAAATTGTTGATAGTTTTTTAAAAAAATATTTAGCATATTATGTTAAACTTTTGCTGCACTATATATAAATTTGACTACTCATGTTGTAGTGATAGTTTTGTGGTGTACATTTGTACATTAAGTTTGGTACGCTTGTAGCTTTGATCTATCCAAGTACAATGAAAAGTGATACCACCACTGATAAGTAAATTCACATAACTGATAAGGATGCAATATATTTGTTGTTCAGCATTAATGTAAGAATATCATTAATTAAAAATCAGATTCGTAAACAGCATTAGATTTTGTAACCAAGAAGTAGCTCATACAATATTTATTGCAATTTATTTATTTGTAAAGATGTACCATTTTTCAACATTTGAATTAGGAATAAACTCTGGTAATAGATTTTCAATTATTTTACTTAATAATCTATGTGATCTCAGTGTAGTAATTTTACTGCATTTTTATTTTAGACCTCAAAGCTGTGCCTACTTACCTAAGCATTTCACTTACACATTTCATTATAGCGAAGTGCAGTTACTTTTATTCAACATGTTGTTATCAGGTATTATCATAGCACTTAGATAACAATAGAACATACCGACCAATTTTATTGCTCTTTAGATTTCATTACGAACTCCTACTACGTATTCTGTCTGGTTATTATTATTACTTACTATTTGTATTGTATTAACTTTATAGGAACTGCATTCAAGTCTGAACAAATAGCAAGTACGTAAATGAATGATAACAATGATTATTTACTAGTTTCTTCCAGTTTGAACTCCAGAGTAACACCCAGCCTTTCTTTTATTTAGTTGGCAGTTATCTAGGAGTGATTGATATTATCAGTAAGCCTACATATTTAATTGTTTGTTATTTTGGAACTGTGGAATAAAACCTTTTAATTATTAGTATTTGTTAATCTTTCAATTGAACATTTCATTTTGGTTGTCACAATACAATTTATGACAACTCCATCTATGGAAGTCCATTTGTGTCTCAATTTTTCTTTTGACATCATCAAATCTGGACTTTATTAATTTGTATTTTTTCTTTGTTGGATTTGGTTCTGTGTGACAAGAAACAATTTCGCAATGACGTTTGTCTATAATTTTTGAGATTATTGTAGGATACTAACTAAAAAGTATGCATAGTTGCAAGAATGGTTCTTAATATTATATCGTGTCAATTGTTTGGTTCACTTCTATTGATATGTTCTTCAAACGAAGTTTGAGCTTTCTGTTAACTGGAATTATTGAGAGCGATTTTGATTTCATTGTAGAAAAACTATTGATTCAGTGAATGCAATTGTTTGATCTCTTAACAGAGCACCATGCATGATACACTAAATGTTTTAAAATATGGTTCACTTGTGCTTAAAACCAGAAATTGTATCTTAAAATCTATTATTTATCTACACCATGACTTCAGATTACGTTAGTAGGTATCTATCGGTTTTTTTTTTCTGGATTGTATTAACACACCTGTGATAGATGTACAGGTATAACATCAATACTGTATTGTTTAGCCTTGTAAAAACTGGAGAGTGTCACAATGTATGCATTTTAACATTGTTGGATTTTCATCATGGTTTATTCGGATCATTTGGTAAAAAAAGGTGTTTTGCCAAGTTATGTAAAGATTTTATATTTTGTTAGCATATAATGTAAATAATACATAACGATTGTAGAATAAGAATTGTATTTTAGGGTTTAAATATATTTTCTCTACAATCCTTTGTATGGAATTAATTCGTAGTTTATTTACGCGTCATGATCCAAAAGTAATTATAGCAAACTCCCGATTGACTACGCTAAGGCCCGTTCTACAATTACACGGAAGCGGAAACGGAGACGAGTCTCAAGGAAAGGAGTATTTACAACGGCACACATGCGGACAAGAACCCGTACGGATTAGCTCGGCAATGCTGAGCTCGTTTACGTTACCCCATCTCCGTGCCCCGTGCTACCAACAGAAGCCCCGTGTGTTCATGTTTAAAATACGTTAAAATTTAATTTTAAGTACAAGTATATCTTGTGTAATATCGTTAAATTGATGTTTTTTATTATTTATCTTAATCCTGGCCATGTTGTATTCTTGTATCTCAATTTTTTTTCAATTAAATTATAATTTAACCATGAAATTCATTCTCATTGGTTGCCATTCGTTACGTTCCGTGCATTGTGAAAGCGGGAGACGGATGGTGAAACTTAATATCTTGCGGTTCGTCGATCCGTTTACGTTTGCGCGTCATTGTGGAACAGGTCTAATTGAGTACGGCGATTTTGCGGATAATCCCCAAGGTATATAGTACAAATAGTTCATATTACATTTATTACGGTATGTATGCAAATACTGTAAAGTATTTATTGACAAAAATTATTTAAAAATTGGGTACTTCAGAAGGGCATATAAAGCCTCTGTAGTCGCCAAAGGAACAATAAACAAATAGTTGTGCCGAACGTTTTAGCGAGTGGCGAGCTTGCAAGGAAATAAGTGGTCGCAATATTTAAATTATGATTTAATCCACGAGTCACATGTCTTCCGAAAAAAACTATTCCACAAAAGGGCATCTTAAACGTTTTGCTGTCGCAAAGACGATTGAATGTGTTTGCTAAGTCCATTTTCATGAGCTTCAGAAAAACAATTTTTCTTAACATGTGAATTTATTTCAATAATGAGACGTCTCCCGAGTAAAGTGTTCATTTCAAGGATACATACGACCTCTTACTGTAACCAAAAGAAAGCAAGACCAAAGAATTGCGTCTAGCTTTCAGCGAGAGGCCAGTACAAAGTCCATTTTCAGACGCTTACGCATGAAAATAAAATAATTTAGTTTGTGACATGTTCCGAACATAAATTTATCACAGAGGGGAATATTCGATGACTTTCAATCGCAAACGTTTTAGTTTTTCTAGCTGTTACACACCGGTTATGAAGTGAAACAAGTCTTAGGGCCAATTTCACCACGCTGTCGTTAAAAAAAGTTGAACTAAAATCGTTTAAAATTACCTGACCTTTTTAAACAACTTAAACTTGTTCTCTTCAAACACATTGGTTGTGTTTCATTAACTTCAGGTAGTTAAGAAATGTTTGACTTTATTAAAGTTCATTATAAATTCAACTACAAGCAGTGGCCATTCTATTTTGTTCGTTTTTGGGTCCTTTTAAGTTAATTTTGTAAACATAAATAATTGCAAATAATATTACGAATGTTAATTAAAATATTTTGAAAACATGTACATATATTGAAGTTTTTAAGTGTTGTAAATTGTAAAGTAATATTTGAAAAATGTAGCATTGATATGGTGAGCAACCCCAACTTCATACATATAAATTCATTTAAATGTTTTATTTTGATTTAATTTGATGTCATGTACATCCTTGAAGGTTTCAGTATTCCCTTATTAGCTATGCTTACACATAATACATGTCCTTCGATTAATTCCACTTTTCCATAGTTTATCAGGTGTCAGAAATATCCACATATCCTCATAAGTGTATTACTTTTTGACAGGCCAATCAAGTTGGAATAGAATTATTCCAGACAAGAATGAGTGTAAAGTAGTTGGCAGACATTACATCGTGGAAGACGTCTCCAGTGTGTGGGGCGATCCAGATCCGTTTAGGATCCCGCGCTGGGGACTAGAAGAGTCGCAACCACCAAGAGTATAATTATTTGCTTATAAATATCGTGTGATTCAGGAAGTCTGATTTTTCTTGTATCAGACTTAGAGTCGACGTGAACCTTGTCTTCCTACCGCGACGGTCGAATCCGAATGCGAGTTGTGCTGTTAAATATATGCAGATTTGGTGAGCTAGTTACATTATATATCACTTCACAGCTACCTGGAGGATCTACAGTGTCCAGTTCCTGTTCTAAAACCCGAGTTGTTGTAGTAGTTTACCAGTCCTTCTTCAGATTGTATCCTGATTATCTTAGGCCAACTTTCATTAGTCCTGACGACAAAGAATTCAACTCTACCGAATCCGGAGCTACATAAATTTACCGTCTACGTGTGTAAAATACATAATGGTATTGCATTCGTCATGGTTATAACATAAATTATGCATAGACTGACATAATATTATCTATGTGTTTGCTCAGTGTGATAAGTATTATAACAACTACACTAATGTTTTAGTAAATGATTCACATGAAAGTGTTGATATTAATTGGGCATTCAAAGTAATTGTGTATATATTATTTGTAATCAATTGGACAAAAGGAATAAAAAATGTTGACAATTTGCATTAAAGTAAAGAACGTTATCAATCACATAATCTATTTTATAATATAATCATTTAGCAACACACATTCAAGGTTAATGATATTGATAAGTGAATGCGCTCTTTGTGGTATCATACAATTGCCTACACACTAGTTGACGTAAGGATCTAAGTAATATAATTTTTAAACATGTTAAATATTACACCTATGCTTCATGATGGTGGGTATTGATGGTTTATTTCAAACTTTACTGAGTATAGTATAATATTCTCTGCCCTGTGGTTGTTATATTGCCGGGTAAAAGCAATCTTGATAATTCAGGTATTTCCATGAATATTCTCTACCCTGATTTCACAGCGATATCAGTAGATATTTGTATTGGCCTTGGAAAGTAGTAAGCGCTTGGTCCAAGAGCTTCATTAATTCGCTTTTTACGCTTTAATATCTGTAACTTTCACAACACAGATGTGCATTCCGACTTTGAGATCGACAAAATAATAGTAAATCTAGGCCGTATTGAACTCTCGTCGGTAGAGGAAGTGGATGGCATCACAGAACTCGCCGAGCCAAAGTAGAAGTTTTAAATCAGCTAAAACAATGTTTCCCGTTATTCTGTCTGAGACAAGACACGCTGTCAGTCTCTCGTGGGTTTACGATTAAAAATTAAGAATCAGTCGTGTACTTAACATATAACTCTGTGTAGGTATGCTGGTGGAATGGTTTATGATTGCCGTGTAGGATATTATGAGGGGTCGTGTGCGAATCATATGTTGACTGAAGACTTAAACACAGGGGGTATATTTTATATTTTTCCTTAAGAATTAAGGGAAGCACAAATCAGTAGAACGTGTTGGCGTGAAATAAAATTTCGTTGGGAAAGCAGGTTATGATGTAAGCCTAGTATGTAAGAAGTAGTAAATAACTAATTACTAGTATTTTGTTAAGAAATAATAAAACACTTAGGACATTGTACGAAAATTTAAAAAAAAAAAAACTCAGATTGGAATATGTATTTTGTTTTTGAAGATTTCGGAGACTGATGTTTCTGGTAAAGGTTTGCTATTACACGAGTATTTAAATATGTATTTACAATTTAATTAATTTTTTTCTTACTCTAAAGCTATTTTATGGTGGCTTGGAACACATTATATTAATTAACATTGCATGAACTAGTATTTATATATTAAAGTTAAATATCCCCGATTCTGATTTGTTTCACGGACTAAAGGTTTAAACTGATTCAATTTGTAGGTTCATTCATGTCTGGTATTTCAAGCAGGTACATAACAAATTTCACCAAGGATTAAAAAAGGTAGTTTAAACAAATTTTCAATTGGCAATGATTACAAATCGAAATAAACTTCGAAATGCAGACGGCAGTGGCGGATCTAAGGGGGGGCACCAGGGGCAAGTGCCCCCCCCCCCCCCTTTTTGATAAACCAGTTGTCTGCTACATTAATAATTGCCGACGAAAATGATTGTTTCTGAAACAAATAAAATATTTTAAGATTATTAAATGAATTTCTTGAAGAATCATAAAATCTGGTGGTTGGATGTTATGTGTAGTGTGTGAGTAGATTAAATACAAATTTAGTAATTTTAAGACATTTTTTCTCTGGCTATTCTGAAATCCTAGAGTGCCCCCTCCGCGGCGAACCTCTGGATCCGCCACTGGCAGACGATACCTACGAATACAAAAATTCCACTTAAATAACATGGCTGTTTTCTCGCCCGGCGGCTTCTGGAGACCACTCGGCGGTAGATGTGGACCACCTGTTGCAGCGGACCGCAGCCCGAGGACGAGGCCCGAGTTCCTGGCTTCAACCCACTGCGAGAAGGAGCGGACCTCTCCTCGGATACAACACGCAACACACGGCGGGGTTTTCCGCGCCGAAGTTGTGCGCTGATATTCACGTTCCAGCCAAGACAAATAACTTTGCCAACTTCTAGTCCACTACCGTGAATTAAAAACCACGGAATAAATTACGTAAATATTCCTCCGTTTGGTATTTAATGAGACTTGCTGTGGAATTGGGGTCCTTTCAAGTTAACGTTTGTTTTGGATGACACACGACAGCGTATTGTCAGTAGTCATTCATATCGTTTCAGGCGCTCGTGTGAACAGGGCTTCCAGAAGGCAGGCGTTCCTACCGCTACAAGTTCACTGAACGCTGTTTTAAAAATGCTCATGTTTGTAACACAATCTGAGGAAGAAATTTTTTTTAATAAATGAGTTCAGTGAGTAAAAGCATACCTTGCATTGATACTTTTTTTTCAGTCGAGAAAAGGTAGTAACCCCGACATTGTAGGTTCATTTTCATTAAATCCGCAAGTAAACAGTGAGCCCCCAGTGTCCCCCACAATGAACTAGTTAAATAATATATTAATTAATATTTAGTTCCACATACACTAATTACCAAACCAGAATGAATTTTCTGGAAGATTAACACAACTATGAAGTCAGAGCGAAAAAATTGGCAAATGCGACATACATCCCGATATAAAATATTTTTCTATTTCCGTCGTTTCGCTGGCGTGGTGTTACTGAAATGCGTGTTAGAATTTGGTTTTCAAAAGATAGTTAAATGTTTCATTGGTAATTATGTTATTATTCTTGAATTTTTACGGTTTTCTTTACTTAATTTACCTGCGAAATATCTGAAATCGTTCACGCACAGTGATCTTTACAACCAAATATTAAATTTGAATTAAACAAACTACTGTCTCAAACATATATATTGAAAAAAAAAACCTGCAAGCATTGACGACTGCCGTTTGTTTGGTGCGTAAGTAACAGCTAGAAACATTTTATATACAATTGTTTATTTTGGTTTTCGGGGGGGTAAAAACTCCATGTTCATAATAACGAGAGTTGACTGTATATGCCATTTTTCAAACTGATGTCATTTAAATTAGTCATAAACCTATTCTTAATTATTAAACACTGTTTTGCCAAAAGAAACCAACCCAGGTTTTATTGCTGTGTTTTTTTTTTTACTGAAAGTATTATTATTTAGTTACGAAATTTCGTTTATGCGGTGATGATGTCATCTACAACTTGGTGGTAAGAAAGACAAGTCTAATCATCATTCAAAGATCATCAATTATATATAACACTCAATTTTGCTCCAAAGTTTTCAACACTAGCGCTTTCTGTTTTTTTTTTTCTGTTTAGATTTATTTACAGCTCCTATAATATTAACATTACTAAGAAGAACACTTGGTCGTTAAGAGGTTGCTAGTAACTCCACAATATATTTGGTAAAAGAGTATCGTGAACCCGCATTTACATTATTTAACAACGTAAACACGACACACATTGTATTGAAGAGGACATAATAATAAATATATCTAAATTAAGTTTCGGAAGAGCTCAGTATTAATCGTTCACTTGATATCTAACATTATTTGGCAACTGAAAATGCGTATATATCCCAATACGGTTTGTAAATGTATCTTACTTGGATATTTGATAATTTTTAACATAATTGATTCAAATAAACGTACTCTTTAAAAAACGTAATTTTTTTTTTTACTATACTAGCAGATGTAATTTTTAAATGTTAACCAATCACGCATATAACTCAATGTGAAATTTCAGAATCTGTATAGCTGGCAAGTGCTTCGAAAAGGAACAAAATAATAATTCAATGATAAATTTTTGCTGTCGAGTTGTTTAAGATAATTTCACATGCTTATTTTTACCTATGAATGTTATTTTCACTTCTGCCTGTATTAGTGCCAAAAATTATCATGATGTGATTGCACAAATTCACTGATGAAAACTTAATTATTCTTCATTATCGTGGAGTAAAATGAAAACATTACCTTTTTACTAAAAGCATAAATAACTTTCTATTTCCACAGGTAAACAAACACAAAATTGGTGCCTCTCTAAACAAAAGGTAGCAGTGCATTCATTGAAAGAAACTGTTGCAAATAAAACAGGAAAAGTTATTTTTTGTTTGAAACGAATCCCAGATGTGCATCCAAGTCAATTCTTGAGATTTTCTGGGTGTATCTATGACAAGTTGTCATTTTGGAGTTCCCTTCTACTTGTTGAAATCGAGTTAGATTGCTTTGAAAGGAGTGTCTTTAAATGTGTTTTATAAATTGATTCCCGTGTATTCCATTCGGGCTGCCTTGAGATGGCGAACCCCGTGAAGTGTTATGAAGGAGGGGGGGGGGAAGGAGATCAGAAAGAGGGTATAGAGAGTAAACAAGGTTGACCTTTGTGTATTTCCTAAAACCAATAATATGAAGTCGGAGAGGAGGGGCTGGGAAATAAGAGAGGCTCTCTGTCTTCTGCTGGTGTGGTGTCGTTCTCATGTGAAACTCCTGTGCCCCTTTCAGCAACAATCCTCGAGCTGACTTTCCCAATTCGGATAGTATATAAAAAAATTATTGAATTTTTTACTAAGTGAACAGTCATAGTGAGATACGTTTGACTAGAGGCAGAGTCCGGCCGAATTAGCCGAAATAGCCTTGAGTAAATACATGTATGTACAAATCCAAACTGAGTAAAGTTCGTTCAAGTAAGAAATAGCTTGAAATGAGGTATTTGAGAAACACAAAGAAACGTAAATGTAAAAAAAAATTGTATTAACATTTGATAGCATTTTTATTGGTTTGCAGCAAAACAGATAGTTATGATAAACGTTGCAAGTGTATTCCCTTGCACAACCAAAGTCAAAAATAATTCGTTCGGTTCGATTACCAAGAGGTGACGTAACCGTTACGACGGATAACCGTAGTAAGACGTTTAGGCATGGACATCACTAAACGGCTCAATGTGTCTGTAGGGATTTTTCCCCATTACTGCCGCAGATAATCCTTTAATTGTTGCGGGTACAACGCTGGGCCATCTTCCTCTTAAGAATTCTCCAAATATTCTCTATAGGAGCTATATCCGGACTTGCTGCTGGCCGCTCTAAAAAAGGGACACTTTTGTGCGTGTCTATTTGTGTTATGTTCGCCGTATGAAGCCGTGCGTTATCTTGTTGGAAAATATATCGTTTTCTGCCAAACAGTCGCTGCACTGATGGGCGTATATTCACATCAAGAACGCGTGTATAGTCTTGAGCCTTTATCGCACCCGTTAAAAAAATGAAAATTGCCAACCCCATTCGCTTCCATGCAACCCCACACCATCATAGAGCTTGGTTTAAGAACCACGCGTTTGTAACAGGATGGATAGTTTGCTTCATCCGTCTCCCTAGTAACCTTTCAACCAATATTTCTAAATGAAACCTGAAAAATGTATTAATTTGTCCACAGTAACTTTTTTTACGTGAATACGTCTTTAAAGTTGCTTCCATAGTGGGAGGCAATTCAAAAAACGAATGATTATAAAATCAGGGGATACAGTTTGGTGCTGCAGCTACATATCTATCATCTCCATCCAAAATTTAATTACACCAATGGATAGCTAAATGATCAAATAATTATTTACGCTAAGTGAGGACTGTGACGCATCGCGTGCGGTGGAGGGGGAAGCGCCGCCATTTTGAGGTCATTTTGCTGCGTTTCGAGATTTACATTTAATATAATTTTTGACTCTGAGAAGCTACGACGTTCGTTTGAGTTTCAATCATCAGCTCTCGTCAAAATCTATCGATTGCATATATAAAACTTTAGTGTAAAATAGTTACAGTGAATATATATGGTGTTAAAATAAAAAATAATAATTATAACATACATAAAATAACGTATTTTATTTTTTTTTCTCCACTGAGCTGAAGTCCGGCTGAGGTGAACGAACTTTATTGAGAAGTGTTGGGCTTCAGAAGGCACCTTTCAGACCAACTTTCCTTTCCTTCTTTGTTTTTTATTTTCCCTTCTTCAGATGTGACACTTGTACATTGTCTAGATATACATATAACAATGCATTTTAAAACGTTTCAATGACCCCACATTTCATTTTTTTTAATTACAGAAACCTTAGTGAACGAACTTCATTGACGTTGACTTTGTACTTGTCCCTGGAAGTGACATCACAAAGGGCTGTCCGAATTTAATTTGAAGTATGCAGGTAGGTACGCAAGTAAGTTTATTTCTCGCGTAATCCCAGGTAATAGAAACGACACTATTTTGAAAACAGTTTTTTGTATGTTATGTTTTATAGAACATTTAAGTAATATAAAAAACCATAATATTATTTATATATACATGTATTACTGGTGTTAACATATTTAATACATAAATATTTATATTTTAACATGTTTTGAGGAAGTTTTCAAGAAATAGTTACATGTATGCCAATTGTAACTTACGAAGCAAAGGTTCAATCTTAAAGTAGGTTGCCTTAAATTCATATATCAGTAGATGAATGACCAATGCCACTTTTTGCAGTTAAAAAAATTTTCTGCTTAAATCACACAAAAAATTTGTATCTACTTACAAACTAACATAATTTAAATTTAAAAGTTAATACAAGCACATAATTTTTAATATAACTATTTTAATAGTCAAAATAAATGTAGGTACAAGTTTTATTTCATTTCTTTAAGGTTAGTTGGATTTCCTTCTTTTTATTCTTTATGATCTTTTCTCAGCTCAAATTATATCCATAAAACAAACGCGTAAGCAACAACATAGATAAGTACATTTCACCTGCCAAAAAATGTCCCATTTTTTACGATAAGGTTGCTTTTTAATGTTGTGTTAATAAAATTAAACACCACTTTGTGTTTTGCTGTTATAGATTTTTTTTTAACTGTTTTTAATTTATTTATCTACAACTAGCCTGTTAATGTCTCTTCCATGTGACAAAGAAAAAAGACTATGAGCTGTGCATTATACACCAAATTTAACTCACATCTTACAACTTGTAATCGTTAAGGAATCACAGCAGTATGAACTTATCTATGATCAGGGAAAAGAAGATATAGCGGCTCGATGAAGGTCAGACTGCACAGCAGTGTGGATCCAGAAGAATATAAAAAGGGGGGGGGGGGGGGGGAGAGAGTTTACCTTGAGAGGCAGGAGGGAAGTAACTAATTCGCTTCTAAACACAAGCTGATTCTTGACGAGCCTTTGGGTCCACCAGTCCTCCATAGTCCTCCAAGGTCCTCCATAGTCCTCCATGTACTCGTGCAAATAACACCTGTCCAATGGCTAATGACACGTGAGACGTCATGCCTGTGATTCGATACTTCTTTTCTTTACATTTTATCATTGGTTGGTAATCCTTCAAAATAAAAAGTGGTCCAATCGAGAAAAAAAAAAAAGCACATCACGAAATGAACACGCCAATTTCTCCTTTTTTTTCTAGGATTGAATTGGTATTTCAGTGGACGATGTGTGAGCTAATAAAGCACAAACGTTTTGAACCACATTAACTGCACCCATGTATCGTAGCACAGTGATTAGCATCCACACCGGTGGTTTTTCTTATGCGAGAGGCTATGATCACACTTCTTACGAAGCCTTTTGTGCCGTGGCTTCACGTGCACCAGAAGCAAAAAATACCGGACAGCCCCAAGATGTTCTGGCGTGTTTGTCCCGTCAGGCAGACGATTTGCCCATCAGTATGGACCATGTATTTGTTTAATACATGTGGTGCCAACATTATGACGACAACACACATTCATTGTTGAAAAATAAACCTATAGTGATTCAAATTTCTTTAAAAAAAAGTTAGTCTTGTTTGACACCAAATAATATAATGTATAATTTAACACCTCTCGCCGGTGGGTTATTGCTCACAGCCTAGCCTGTGCTGGGGAGCGCACGCATAGTTTCAGTCCCGAGCGTGTCGCCGGTGGTCGCGTGGTGCGCTGCGGAAGACGGCGGGGCGCCGGGGGGAGGCTCGCAGGGAGTCACGCGGCGCCCAGCGCCAGGAGCGACGCGGCCAGCACAACGCCCGCGCCGCAAGAGTCGCGGCGGCTGCACCCGGCCGCTCGCGCTGCGAACAACCCCACTGTCTCTCACTCCTCTCTTCCCGGGCACGTCTAGGACACGTCTCGGACACGTCTCGGACACGTCTAGGACACGTCTCGGACACGTCTAGGACACGTCTCGGACACGTCTAGGACACGTCTCGGACACGTCTAGGACACGTCTAGGACACGTCTAGGACACGTCTCGGGCACGTCTCGGGCACGTCTAGGACACGTCTCGGACACGTCTAGGACACGTCTCGGACACGTCTCGGACACGTTTCGGACACGTCTAGGACACGTCTCGGACACGTCTCGGACACGTCTCGGACACGTCTAGGACACGTCTAGGACACGTCTAGGACACGTCTCGGACACGTCTAGGACACGTCTCGGACACGTCTAGGACACGTCTAGGACACGTCTCGGACACGTCTAGGACACGTCTCGGTCACGTCTCGGACACGTCTAGGACACGTCTCGGACACGTCTCGGATACGTCTAGGACACGTCTCGGACACGTCTAGGACACATCCAGGACAAGTCTCGGACACGTCTAGGACACGTCTCGGACACGTCTCGGACACATCTCGGACACGTCCAGGACACGTCTCGGACAAGTCTCGGACACGTCCAGGACACGTCTCGGACAAGTCTCGGACACGTCTAGGACACGTCTCGGACAAGTCTAGGACACGTCTAGGACACGTCCCGGACACGTCCCGGACACATCCCGGACACGTCTCGGACACGTCTCGGACACGTCTAGGACACGTCTCGGACACGTCTCGGACACGTCTCGGACACGTCCAGGACACGTCTCGGACAAGTCTCGGACACGTCCAGGACACGTCTCGGACAAGTCTAGGACACGTCTAGGACACGTCTCGGACAAGTCTCGGACACGTCTAGGACACGTCCCGGACACGTCCCGGACACGTCCCGGACACATTCCGGACACGTCTAGGACATGTCTAGGACACGTCTCGGACACGTCTAGGACACGTCTCGGACACGTCTAGGACACATCTAGGACACGTCCCGGACACGTCTCGGACACGTCCCGGATACATCTCGGACACACAAGTGGGGAAAAATATCTGCACTTTTACAAAAAGTGGCCAAGAGATAGCTCATAATACTGCAATAAAGATATTGGAACGTTGTACAACACATGGCTACGGTTATTTTTGCATACATGAAATACGTTATTAGATATATAATACTGAGTGTTTATTTACAAAAATTGGGGTATAATATTTATTTTTTTAATTGATGTTACATTCAAAAGTAATTTTTTTAAACAATGTAAAAGATAATTGTATATTCAAAAATTTGAGAATTAACATGTGCAGTAAATACTGGAAAGCTGTTCAGGGAACGGTTTAAAAATTACTTCAACTATCGGAGGTACTGGAACAACACAAATCATAAATATCTGGGTAAGAATCCGAATCAAAGTGTTTCTACGAACACAATTTTGTAGCGATAGAGTTGTTTTTATGTAAATGCACAAAATTAAAAATTAAAAAAATCTGTAATTTTAAGTGAATATTCCGGTTCCATTAAGAAAAGACGAAACTTTATTTCTTTAAAATCTCTTTTTTAGTCAATAATGTATTTTCAGGCCTCGAGCTTTCTCTTGTTGATAGTTGGTTGCCACTCATAATTCTCATCGAGTCGCGACTTATTTGTAACGTTAGCTCTTAACTGAAGAACCTCCAAAATGCTTTACCTCCATGTTGAAATGTCCGTGTTAAAATATCATTAGTGTTAGAAGACTAGCTACTTGTGAACAAAAGGGCAGCTAATCTCAATATTTATCAAACTGTCAACCATGTTTTCGAAGATTTAAGATTATAACCAAGCAAAGATATATATATATATATATATATATATATATATATATATATATATATATATATATATATATACACACACACTAGCTGCAGTACCCAGCGTTGCCCGGGCTGAACACAGGGTGAAGGGGAACTGTTTAGAGATCAGATGTAGTTAGTAATTGTCTTCTTAATTTTAATGTCAAGTGTGCAAAATAATTTATATCACTTTCAGATCCCGACAGACGTTGTTCTGCCAGTTTATAATTATTTACCTGGTCTGTATGTAATCTAGACTCTATAAAGCAATATAGGAAAAAAACTGAAAAATAAGGGATTACTAATATTGAAAAGATTCCATTATCTAACTAATACTCGGCATGCATTGCAATGCCTCATTCAGTTTTGTTTTGTAATATGTTTTAAGTAGTTACACATATACAAATAATCTATCCATGTCTCTAAATATATATTTATCTCTATCTACATCTATAGTCCTATATATCGATGTATCTCTCTATCTGTATTTATCTCTTTATATCTACATATATACCTCACACTATCTCTATGTATTCTATATGAGGGTACTGATTGCTTCGTTGTTAATATCACACGGGTATTTTTTACTTGTATGGGAAAATTAAGAATGATAAGGCATCTAGTGCGTGGCAACAATGTTAATAGGCAATAGGAAATAAACTTCTAGCGCCTGCACTTCTAGCGCCTGCGGCATTGTCAACACACACTTCGTACGTGTACTGCATGTTGTATCTAACTCCCTCCAACGCATTTGATTCTAAATTAGACTTTTAGTAAAAATCCCTAATGTTATTGATAATATAATATAGCCTATAGCCTTCCTCGATAAATGTACAATCCAAAACTGAAAGAATTTTTTCAAATCGGACCAGTGGTTCCTGAGACTAGCGCGTTCAAACAAACAACCAAACAAACAAACTCTTCAGCTTTATAATATTAGTATATATATATATTTTTTTTTTTGCCTCGGTATGAGTAGTTACCGATAGTTCTCTTTTTAAAATGTGTTCAAAAATTTTTTTTAACTCGTTTGGAGGGGAAAAGTTGTAAAAATATTTTTGTGTTATATTTTCTCGTGAGGCGTAGCCAGTGTTATTGAGAAACACCCTGTAGTTGTGATGATCATCGTGCTGAGCGAATTGATCCCAGGTATCGGCGCTGCGGACGCACCTGGGGTTGCAAATGCAGGGGTCGGGGTTAGTGAAGCAATCTGATCGTTCACTGAAATGCAATAATGTACGGCCGCGCTAGCGATTGTTCCCGTGTAACTGGCGGCCGTCTGCAAGAGCCATTCAGGACGCGTTTGCCTCCGCACTGGATGGCTGCGATTGATGTGCCGACATTTTACCTGGAATAAACTCAGCAACCACGAAACACAGAAAATGCTACAAAGTTTTACACACGTCTGGGCTAGAAATCTTTTCGCGGAAAAGTAAGTACACAGGTAGGCGTACTACGCGAACAGAGGATGTAGCCAAGACGACCAAGTAATTACACACCACTCGAGGCTTCGTCTCGCACGCAATGCTGAGTTTCTAAGATAATTTTCCCGTCATTTGTGTCACGGCAAGGGATAATAATTACGAAAATTTGCGCCACGTTCTACGCCCATTATGTTGCACTTATTGAAAGCCTGTTAAAAAAATATTCGTGACAGAACAAAAAATGCAAGCGAGGTATCGCATTAAGTTTACTGAAATAGCCCTAAAGTAATAGAAATGACGAAAAAATTAAAAGAAAAAGAAAGACATGTGAGCGAGCCTTTCAGTACTCGCCTGAGATGCGTAACATCTAACTAAACTCGGTAACGAGCAAATCCATGTGTTCTCGTGTTGCAAATACTTATACTTATAATACATAACTGACACCTGAAATTTAACGTAGAATTCTCTCAAATAATGCCTATTGTGATAAATATAAACGCAAATTGTGTTTTCAAACTACATTCCTTGGCGCGAATCACACGTAGTTTTCCGCACCTGCCTCTAGATTTTTTTTTTTTTTTTGCCGGAGCAGCTACGTCATTTGATTAGCAGACCGAAAGTTAACATTTTTGGACCTGATTTCCGTTAATACTGTCCATATTGTTAAAATTCATTTAACAGTTCATTAAGGCTACACAGTTTCCAGTTGGCTTTGTGAACTCTGGTTCGCACCACCCGCCACAGATGGCAGCACCGTGGTTGCACATTCACGAAATGACGGGAAGCCTTCGTTTCACAGACGAGAGAGCTACACCCGAAGTTCATGCTCGCTTTTTTTCTTCCGTTCTATCTCATTGTATAAACCGGTGTGGCATTAAATTTTGCGGTCGATTAGGATAGGTTAGCTACATTATAAATACTTTTAAACATTGTGGTTGGTTGGTTATATTAGGTAAGTATAGCTACATTAAAAAATACTGTAAAATCATTTTATGGTTGCTTAGCAAAAAAACTTTTTAATGTGTAGCTATCCAGAGCTAGGAAACCGTTTACATGATTTCACAGTATCTTTAATGTAGCTATCTTAATTAAAGCAACCGTCCACAATGTTTTAAAGTAGGTATTTATAATGTAGCTAACCTAACCAGTAGTTGGAAATGGGGGGTTAAAGGCCAGGCGGAGGATCGAGGAACCGGCGGCCATCTTGGATGACGTCATCTAATCCGTATGCTAATCCATGCTAATCCGTATGCTAATCTATGCTAATCCATGCCAATCTATGTTAATCCATGCCAATCCATGCCAATCCGTATGCCAATCTATGCCAATTCGTATGCCAATCTATGCTAATCTGTATGCCAATCTATGCTAATCCATATGCCAATCTATGCTAATCCATATGAAGGGTGCAGGGGAAAAACCAACAGGGTCCATAAAACTAAATTGTGCAGGAGAGAGAAAAGAAAGTTTGAAACGTTATAAGTGATATAATGTAGTGTCCATGTTTGTATCAATTATTTAAAAAATTAGTTTAGACCTCGTTGTGTTCCCCTTGAAAATACAGTAACATTCTGTTTTTATTTTATTGCACAATTAATTATTTACTGAAACAGTGACTGGACTCTGTTGGTTATTCCCCTGGATTTTGTAATAGGCTCAATATATTTCTGGAAATATTGTTTATTATTGAATGTTTTATTAGACTATTAAGTCTGAAAACAACAAGAAACAATCTACAGAGTATATACCTTCGTTAAATTATTTGAGGTCAATGGTTTCTTTTTATGTTCAACTAACATTAAACAATATAAGATATACAATTCTGATAGCAAAAAAAAAATGCTTTTCTATTTAATTATGTGACAGTATCTTTCCACAGATATCTTTATAATATTGAAATTATCAGCACACATCTAGATATCACTTTCCTCATCAGGGATGTCATTATCATGGCTGTGCTGATGAATAGCAAGAAGTTGTCTGTAGTATTCCTTGGATCCCTCATCTTCACAGAACTTTGACAGGATTTCCAGGTCTCGACACTTCTCATTGGGCAGAGGAATAGGTGCAAGGTAGAGCTGGGCAGGTTCTTTAAGATTTGACAGTGTGGATTTTTTCTGCCGCTTCTTCAATTGATCCTTTACAAGTGCAGAGAAGAACACTCCATTGTACATTTCTCTGTGATCTACGGTTTTTGGATCTGATTGAACGAATCTTAGCTGTTTTACTGGCCTTATAGCAAAAGGAAGCTTCTTCTTGTACAATTTTGAAGAAAGAAATCCACCCCAGGCTTTGAACATTGGTTGGCCACATGATACAACAAAAAACGGATTCGGCTTGGCTCTGGCCCCTTCGATAACTTCTCTCCAGGCATTAGGAGTTTCAGCCTTTGCATGCTTAGGGATTAAACCCATATTTTTATCAGGTTCCATGAAAGAATGGCCACGCACCTGGTATGTAACAGTAACCATCTCAAAACACCTTAATTCTGTAGTTACATAGTGCAGGAACTGAATGATATTATGATTTTTGTTTTGTCCTGCACATGAGTCGGCGAAGATATGAAGCTTTTGAATGCCAGTGTCCAGATAGGTGTAGAAAAAATGATACAGCATTGAGCAAA
Organism: Bacillus rossius redtenbacheri; assembly: GCF_032445375.1. Lineage (NCBI taxonomy): Eukaryota > Metazoa > Arthropoda > Insecta > Phasmatodea > Bacillidae > Bacillus > Bacillus rossius. The sequence continues at coordinate 37,992,756 of NC_086336.1, forward strand.
CATCATCTTACCCCTTTTTTGCCACTGTCTGGTCATAGATATACATGATTGAGGAGCCACTTGATAAAACATGTACATTGAAGATGTAAAACGCAAGCTGTCTTCTAAAGTACACCTCACTTGAGGTTATGTTTGGCGTAGGAAGATTTGCCCCGAAATCAATAGCAATGACCTCAACAGTTGGAGACTGCATAGCTTCCTTTTTGGCACTTCTTTTCTTTTTGTAGAACCAGTCAGCTTTCTTGAGGTGAAGTGTTCTCTCATCTTCTAGCCTCCTATGATCCTCCTGCAACTTCACTAGATCCTCATTACTTGTAGCACTGGAAATTTTTCTTGCGGTATCGGTGAGTTTGGCTTTATGTTCATCACACCAACAGCATGTTTCGGTTCGAGGATAGCTGAAAGCAATGTTGAACTCAGACACAAAAATTTTTCGGAATGTTTCATAAGAGATCTCAATATTGAGATGTTTAGTCAAAAATAGCCCAAGAAGTTTTTTGACATTCAATTCCTCTGGAAGATACACTTTTTGAGAGTCTTTCAAGCTGTAGTGTGCTTTACGTCCCTTTAAACTACCAAAAAACTGCATCACAGCTTCATGGGTCTGTTCAGTGAGCTTATGAGGGCGATTAGCGTGTTTGCCTCGTTCATCAATAGGTGACGTGCCTGTTGTTCTCAAAGATGTTTTGATTGTGTGTAACCGGGAGGGTTTAATTCCAAACAGTGACTGGAACCCTTTAAAGCATACTGGTACTTCTACTGTACAGCCACTCCTTACCACACGAACTTTGTAGCTATCATTTAACCTAGCATCTTCTACATTCTTCCTTGGTCTTCGCCGTGCCACAGGATGTGTTGAAATAAGGCCTGAGAGATAACTGTTCTGTGCATTAGTACCACCTTCATGTCCAATGTTGTTGAATGTTCTTATTAATTCATTTCGTTCAGCCAAAGAAATATTCTGAAAACATTCAAACCGTTTACACTGACAGTCAACTCCAGTTTCAAATGTCGTTGCCCGCAGCTGCTTGGTAACATCTTTGAGGCGGCCAAATTTCTTGCGTTTTTTCGTTGTTGTTTCATCACGTGCATGTACATTTTCATCACTCACTTCACTTTCAAGTAATTGAAATTCGTCGTCAATCATTGTTTGCACACAAGTTACTACAGAAATTGAAGAATTATTTCATTCACCATGAAACATTGATTGTAAGAATCTTTTATAACTGGTATAACAAAATACAATCTGCATCAATAAACACAAACACACAAACAACATAAGACAATAAAAACCGTCTGGGCCAAAGATAATATAACACACAGCAGTGCAATACCCTACAAGAATAACATAAGTCAGAACTAGGACTGTGTTGGTTATTTCCCTGTTTCAGATGGACTCTGTTGGTTTTTCCCCTGCACTGTAAAAATAAAAGCTGCAATACCTTTGGACTGCATCGTTTTTTTCCATTTTATCAACTTGCAATGTTAGAATAAAGCATGACAGCACTGCATTACAATCATAACCTCAATTTTAACTTTTTTGGACTCTGTTGGATTTTCCCCTGCACCCTTCATATGTTAATCCATGCTAATCCATGCTAATCCATCCGCCATTTTGTATTTCTAGAAATTTCCACCAACTTCGAATCGTGACGTCACCGTTGCACTTTTCGTCACGGCCGCCATCTTGGATTCGAATTTTTTTTTTCGAACTTTGAAATTCGATGTAATCATCAGCCGCCATCTTGTTTCGTCTGCTGGTGGCCGCCATCTTGTTTTCGTCTGCTGGTGGCCGCCATATTGTTTTCGTCTGCTGGTGGCAGCCATCTTGTGACATCATATAGTTATGTTGGTCGCCACCAGATAGCAGCAGGGATTATTTTATTTTAACTAAAATATTTTCAGTGCCGAGGCTGGGATTCGATCCATGGGACGTGAAAACGTCCAGGATGTCGTGGTTACTAGGCGGACGCCTTGACCACTAGACCACGAGACCAATTGGGATATGGTGGAATAAATAATCTATATATGCTACGTACTGACAGCAAGTTTATGATAAATGGGGGAGGGTGTTTTTGCCTTCCTTAATGCATACCTAAGGCGCCACATTTGAAATTAAAATTATTATACAGCCGCCATCTTTAATTCCAGCACAGACTACCAGATGGCGCCAAATTCAAAAAATAGTTGCCAGAGACGCCGCCATCTTGGTTCTCAAGTTGGCTGGTAGATGTCGCTAGTATCGCGCGCCAAATTCAAAATTAGTTGCCAGAGGCGCCGCCATCTTGGTTCTCAAGTTGGTTGGTAGATGGCGCCACCGTCGCCATATTTTAGTTAGTATAATCGATACCAGATGACGCCACCGTCGCCATCTTTAGTTCCTAGTGTTGCTTACAGAGTGTGCCACCGTCGCCATCTTTAATTCTTAAAGTTACTGCCGGATGGCGCCAAGTGTTATGTAGTCAGTCGAGACAAGTCGGGAACGAGTCGAGACAAGTCTAGACAGTCGAGACAAGTCGGGGGGACAAGACGAGACAAGTCGGTAGCCTGTATTCACCAAGTTCTCCGTTGCCGCCATCTTTAATTCATAAAGTCGCTACCAGATGGCGCCACTGTCGACCGTCTTTAATTCAAGGCATTGTTGCCGGATGGCGCCAAGTTTGAATTTAAAAAACCTACAAGTGTTATGCAATGTGTAACCAGTCGAGACAAGTCGGTAGCCTGTATTCACCAAGTTCTCTGTTGCCGTCACTGCTATCCGGGTATCTGACGAGTCCTAATTAATATACTCGTACACATCCTACCTCTATGACCTCTACAAACAATCTGACCGTACATACTCCAAAATGACATATATATTACACCCACATGCAAACATTTGATAACCATCAAGAATGCCATCATACAAAAATAAATTAACCATCGCTGAAACAAATTTCCCAACATTAATTACAATAAAAAAAGTCCGGTAAGATACTGTATTTTGTCTATAATTTAATAAATGATGATAGAGTATTAATAAAATATTGGTGTTGTGTAGAGTCTCTCTCTTCTTCTCGTAGTGGCGGAAGACTTCTCGAAGCCAGTGTTAGAATTTATGTATTAAAGCAATCACTCTAGCTGAGGAGGTTAATAACTTATAGTTACAACTTTTTAAAAATACTCTGAATTTAAAACAATTTTTAATAAGAGGGACCATTAAACGGTTTGAAATTAAAGCAAACAACTTAAATGTTAAACACATATTTATTTAAATCTTATTACAAACAGCAAGGGATAAGAAAAATCACTGATTTAAAAGAATTAAATAATGAATAATAAAAGTACATAATATTCACACACTGCACATCATAGTGACAAAGTCAACATAACCTATTTACATAAACCAGAGACCCAATACCTAAATATTAAGCATAACTACAAGTTACATAGAGTATAATATACTCTGAAATACATATTAAAGAGAAAATTGATATAAATAATATCATACTTTGCTCAATAGTTCCAGAAGTAATGAACGTACAGCTACACGAGCAATCTCAACAGTTCTTTCATCACTAGTGGTTTCTGTGGAACATACTTGAGTGGTGTCTTCACTGATCGGACCTAGATGACTGAGATCTCGGGTTCGACTCTTGCGAGATGTAGGAAGGCGAAGCTGACGCCGGCGTTTAGGCTGGACTGCTACTGATGTAGTAGGTGCTGGCGATGTGGGACTCATCTGGGTACAGCTAGATGATGTCTGGACTGACGAAGTCTGACCACATGCAGATGCTGGCAATGACTGAATAGCTGGTTGGTTGAATGCATGTGCGAAAACCTCTTCAGGCGTTGCAGGGAGAACTGTATCATCTCTCATCATATTCACACTACAATGTCCATAGCCCAGACAGTTGATAACTTCTAGAGGCGTATCTTGAGGTCCTGGGTTTAAAACCTGTTTCACGTGAAACACAGCGTCACAACTCCCCGAAAAATGTTTTAAAACACCGTCGATCCACTCACTATAATCAACAGTGACTAGTCCAGGTGTTACACTGGAGTATATCCTGTTCGGTTGAAAGTTAGACATCTTGGTTAACTACTTCTGCTGTAGGTCCTTACACCACCACAGTTTCAGCTCGACTGCCATCGCACGAGTCGAGGGTCGTATCTAAAAATATATGTATTACTTGTATACAACATTCCAACATGGTGATCAACCATCCAAGCCCTAAGCATGCTCGCATTGTGTCTTGAGATCGAACCTGAACATGTATTATTGCACGTGTACAATTTATTTAATTCTTTCAATGATGGACACTCATATTCTGCTTGTACATCTAATATTAGCACATGTTGCTTATAATAGTTAGTTAGCCACCGTTTCTGCTCTATTCCTACAACCAATACAGTTCCGCTCAGATGACTTGCCAATATGTTGGGTATTGAAGCATAAGGAAAGAGTCCGTGTTCCCACTGTAAACCATGAAAATTTCTAGTGAGCCAGACATTTGTTTTTTGATGCTTCCTGGTGAGATATCGCCATTCAAATGGAGGTTGAAAGTTACATGTTATTACATTTCCTTCTTCATCTGCAATGCTAAGTTCCTTGATAATAAATCCATACTGACTAGAGAAGCCTTGGAGGTTTACACATTTCGTCATGGAGGTCGAGACGAGACTAAGCCGGTAATGTACTGCCAGGTCTTAGATAATGGACGACACAATCTACCTTGTTGCAGGATGTCTCGATTATATCCGGAGCCTCCTCGTCACAATCACTGGTCCAGTGATGACCGAATTTGCCAACCTCTAGTTGAAGTAACCATCCTCGGTGACGTAGTGCACATGGCGGAATCCTGGCGTTACTTCCGCGTACTTTGCAGTTGGATCGAACAGCATTTGCTTGAATTTGTAGCAGCAGCTCTATACCCACACGACTATGTGTTGACTGCTGTGTCTAGGGTGTTGACCTCAATTTATACCGCTAGGACCCCCCTCCAGTCCAGTCACGTGTACCGTTGCTTCCGTTGTTGTCCCCCCGCCTTGCTGGCGGCCTCCAACATTCGAACGAGGTGATAAACCATCCAAGCCCTAAGCATGCTCGCATTGTGTCTTGAGATCGGACCTGGACATCCAAGTTACATAGAGTATAATATACTCTGAAATACATAATAAAAAGAAAATTGATATAAATAACATTATACTTTGCTTAATAGTTCCAGAAGTAATGAACGCACTGCTTGACCAGTGACAGGTGTAACTAAATATTAAATATATTTTATATTTTATTTTCCATTACTTTTCGTGGAATTTATTAATCATTCACTCTACGAAAAACAACTCAAGACAATATACCTGACCATCGAATTAAATACAGTACCGCTATGCCTTACATGAAAGTCTAATTATTCGATAATCTGAATAACCTACAAATCGTTCATGTACAAAGCCACACGTACAGGCCAATTGTCTATGGACCATGAGACCGAGTCATGACAATATCAGACGTATAGGCTAGAAATTTCAGAACCGCAGGACCTTCTTCGTCTTTAGATAAAGGACCAAGCGACCTTGAAAAATATTTTAGTAACACCAAGAGGTTTTGAACTAGTAAATATTCAGTCACTACATATTTTACTACGCGCAATCAACAAAAAGGAAGCACCATCAACGAAAAGGCAGCACAATCAAAAAAGGCAGCACAATGGAAGCACCATCAACATAAAGGCAGCACATTTTGGAAGCACAATCAATAAAGGCAACACATTTGGAAGCACCATCAACAAAAAGGAAGCACATTTTGGAAGCACCATCAACGTAAAGGCAGCACATTTTGGAAACACAATCAAAAAAGGCAGCACATTTTGAAAGCACAATCAAAAAAGGCAGCACAATGGAAGCACCATCAACAAAAGAAGGAAGCACATTTTGGAAGCACCATCAAAAAGGCAGCAGATTTTGGAAGCACAATCAAAAAAGGCAGCACATTTGGAAGCACCATCAACAAAAGAAGGAAGCACATTTTGGAAGCACCATCAAAAAGGTAGCACATTTGGTAACACAAGTTACGAGAACTAAGTCTTAGTTAGAAATCAGAATGCAAGAAATAAAAACATTACATTTTTACTTTTAATAGTTAATTTATTTCTTAACATTATACAAATAGAAGTAAAATAAGCCATTATTGTATGTAACCAGCTTTCCTCAGTTCTTAGAGTATGAATGATATTTCTTTTATGCACGAATAGTTTCCTGCACAAAGGGAGCCATGTAGAAGTCTTAGCCGGTCAACCAATAAGTTTGGATCTTTCCACGATGTGTAATCAATCTCTTCTACCACCATCTCACTTGCTTGTTTATTATAAATACTTTTAATATCACAATCGTCCCAGTGATCATAATAAGCGTTATCAGATTTATTTATTATAACACGTCGTTTCCATCGTTTCGGTCTCAGGACACCGTTACATTCTTCGATCTTGTCAGCTTTAGGTGCTTCATCACAGTCAATGCTTTTGTCAACAGCCTCAGAGTCACTGTAACAATCACTGTAGAAGACATCCTCTTCACCCAGATTACCATTTGAATTCGATATCGATGATGTCGAAGTGCCATTATCGTCTTCATGCTTCCTTTTTAGGAGTCCATCATTTTTACAAAGTAAGAAAGATCTACTTGAATTCGGCTTTTCACGTTAAGGATTCTTCCATTGTCTTCATTCTTCCATAAATCATCATCGTCCTTCAATTTAAGTTCTTCGTCGAGATCGGAAGAGCCACGAACATAATCTTTCTCAAGACAAGGAAAATTATCGTCGTAATGCAGATCACTATTCCTTAGTCTAGTAGATCCATCGTTGTCCTCTGGCTTGTACGCAGTCTTAACGTTACAAGTTCTGTCATGTCTTTTTAAGCTCTCTCTCCGCGTAAACGACTTGCTACATCGAACGCAACTTATCATATTGCGTAGTGGATTTTTAACACAGTCATTCTTCTGGTGTTGTCTTCCATTCTTTCTCAAGATAAATTCTTTGCTGCAAAACTTACACCTGTGTCCTTTCGATACAGCGACAGACACCGAATCAGGATTCATATTAGTTACTGTGACTAATGTTAGATACAAACAGACAGTTTTCCAATTGGAACCATTACTTAAATATAATTTTTAAATATTTCTTAAGCGAAAGTTAAGTTATCTCATGCAAAGGTACTTGTTGTAAGTAGTTCTGCTTTTCAACAACAGATGACACCACGTATTGCTTGCAGGTAAATATTATTTCTTTCTTTCATGCGTGATGCAGGATTCTCACTAACGATCGCAATAGAGGGATGGCATCGCTAGACTCCAAGGAGAAGGTAGTTTGTTCTTCCAGTTAGTGTTTCTCAGGGTATATATTATTATTTGACTGAATAATGATTTTTTTTTAAATTCCACCTAATAAAAATAAAATAGAAGCACTCAGAGAAAACTATCAGGGATGATGTTGTTTATAAACATCATAAATTACCAATTTTTTTTAAAAAAGTCCATATTTAATCCTACTTAAGCAACATTAGAGTTCTAGCACAAGCCCGCTTGTGAACTCTTTGCTTAAACAACATGAGAGTTCTAGCACAAGCGGGCTTGTGAACTCTTTGCTTAAGCAACATAAGAGTTCTAGCACAAGCGGGCTTGTGAACTCTTTGCTTAAGCAACACGAGAGTTCTAGTACAAGCGGGCTTGTGAACTCTTTGCTTAAGTTATTTATATCAATTTTCTCTTTATTATGTATTTCAGAGTATATTATACTCTATGTAACTTGGATGTCCAGGTCCGATCTCAAGACACAATGCGAGCATGCTTAGGGCTTGGATGGTTTATCACCTCGTTCGAATGTTGGAGGCCGCCAGCAAGGCGGGGGGACAACAACGGAAGCAACGGTACACGTGACTGGACTGGAGGGGGGTCCTAGCGGTATAAATTGAGGTCAACACCCTAGACACAGCAGTCAACACATAGTCGTGTGGGTATAGAGCTGCTGCTGCAAATTCAAGCAAATGCTGTTCGATCCAACTGCAAAGTACGCGGAAGTAACGCCAGGATTCCGCCATGTGCACTACGTCACCGAGGATGGTTACTTCAACTAGAGGTCTGCAAATTCGGTCATCACTGGACCAGTGATTGTGACGAGGAGGCTCCGGACATAATCGAGACATCCTGCAACAAGGTAGATTGTGTCGTCCATTATCTAAGACCTGGCAGTACATTACCGGCTTAGTCTCGTCTCGACCTCCATGACGAAATGTGTAAACCTCCAAGGCTTCTCTAGTCAGTATGGATTTATTATCAAGGAACTTAGCATTGCAGATGAAGAAGGAAATGTAATAACATGTAACTTTCAACCTCCATTTGAATGGCGATATCTCACCAGGAAGCATCAAAAAACAAATGTCTGGCTCACTAGAAATTTTCATGGTTTACAGTGGGAACACGGACTCTTTCCTTATGCTTCAATACCCAACATATTGGCAAGTCATCTGAGCGGAACTGTATTGGTTGTAGGAATAGAGCAGAAACGGTGGCTAACTAACTATTATAAGCAACATGTGCTAATATTAGATGTACAAGCAGAATATGAGTGTCCATCATTGAAAGAATTAAATAAATTGTACACGTGCAATAATACATGTTCAGGTTCGATCTCAAGACACAATGCGAGCATGCTTAGGGCTTGGATGGTTGATCACCATGTTGGAATGTTGTATACAAGTAATACATATATTTTTAGATACGACCCTCGACTCGTGCGATGGCAGTCGAGCTGAAACTGTGGTGGTGTAAGGACCTACAGCAGAAGTAGTTAACCAAGATGTCTAACTTTCAACCGAACAGGATATACTCCAGTGTAACACCTGGGCTAGTCACTGTTGATTATAGTGAGTGGATCGACGGTGTTTTAAAACATTTTTCGGGGAGTTGTGACGCTGTGTTTCACGTGAAACAGGTTTTAAACCCAGGACCTCAAGATACGCCTCTAGAAGTTATCAACTGTCTGGGCTATGGACATTGTAGTGTGAATATGATGAGAGATGATACAGTTCTCCCTGCAACGCCTGAAGAGGTTTTCGCACATGCATTCAACCAACCAGCTATTCAGTCATTGCCAGCATCTTCATGTGGTCAGACTTCGTCAGTCCAGACATCATCTAGCTGTACCCAGATGAGTCCCACATCGCCAGCACCTACTACATCAGTAGCAGTCCAGCCTAAACGCCGGCGTCAGCTTCGCCTTCCTACATCTCGCAAGAGTCGAACCCGAGATCTCAGTCATCTAGGTCCGATCAGTGAAGACACCACTCAAGTATGTTCCACAGAAACCACTAGTGATGAAAGAACTGTTGAGATTGCTCGTGTAGCTGTACGTTCATTACTTCTGGAACTATTGAGCAAAGTATGATATTATTTATATCAATTTTCTCTTTAATATGTATTTCAGAGTATATTATACTCTATGTAACTTGTAGTTATGCTTAATATTTAGGTATTGGGTCTCTGGTTTATGTAAATAGGTTATGTTGACTTTGTCACTATGATGTGCAGTGTGTGAATATTATGTACTTTTATTATTCATTATTTAATTCTTTTAAATCAGTGATTTTTCTTATCCCTTGCTGTTTGTAATAAGATTTAAATAAATATGTGTTTAACATTTAAGTTGTTTGCTTTAATTTCAAACCGTTTAATGGTCCCTCTTATTAAAAATTGTTTTAAATTCAGAGTATTTTTAAAAAGTTGTAACTATAAGTTATTAACCTCCTCAGCTAGAGTGATTGCTTTAATACATAAATTCTAACACTGGCTTCGAGAAGTCTTCCGCCACTACGAGAAGAAGAGAGAGACTCTACACAACACCAATATTTTATTAATACTCTATCATCATTTATTAAATTATAGACAAAATACAGTATCTTACCAGACTTTTTTTATTGTAATTAATGTTGGGAAATTTGTTTCAGCGATGGTTAATTTATTTTTGTATGTTGGCATTCTTGATGGTTATCAAATGTTTGCATGTGGGTGTAATATATATGTCATTTTGGAGTATGTACGGTCAGTTTGTTTGTAGAGGTCATAGAGGTAGGATGTGTACGAGTATATTAATTAGGACTCGTCAGATACCCGGATGGCAGTGACGGCAACAGAGAACTTGGTGAATACAGGCTACACTTGTCTCGACTGGTTACACATTGCATAACACTTGTAGGTTTTTTTAATTCAAACTTGGCGCCATCCGGCAACAATGCCTTGAATTAAAGACGGTCGACAGTGGCGCCATCTGGTAGCGACTTTATGAATTAAAGATGGCGGCAACGGAGAACTTGGTGAATACAGGCTACCGACTTGTCTCGTCTTGTCCCCCCGACTTGTCTCGACTGTCTAGACTTGTCTCGACTCGTTCCCGACTTGTCTCGACTGACTACATAACACTTGGTGCCATCCGGCAGTAACTTTAAGAATTAAAGATGGCGCCGGTGGCGCGCTCCGGTAGTAACTTTTATAATTAAAGATGGCGACGGTGGCACACTCTGGTAGCAACACTAGGAACTAAAGATGGCGACGGTGGCGTCATCTGGTATCGATTATATTAACTAAAATATGGCGACGGTGGCGCCATCTACCAACCAACTTGAGAACCAAGATGGCGGCTCCTCTGGCAACTAATTTTGAATTTGGCGCGCGATACTAGCGACATCTACCAGCCAACTTGAGAACCAAGATGGCGGTGCCTCTGGCAACTAATTTTGAATTTGGCGCGCGATACTAGCGACATCTACCAGCCAACTTGAGAACCAAGATGGCGGCGTCTCTGGCAACTATTTTTTGAATTTGGCGCCATCTGGTAGTCTGTGCTGGAATTAAAGATGGCGGCTGTATAATAATTTTAATTTCAAATGTGGCACCTTAGGTATGCATTAAGGAAGGCAAAAACACCCTCCCCCATTTATCATAAACTTGCCGTCAGTACGTAGCATATATAGATTATTTATTCCACCATATCCCAATTGGTCTCGTGGTCTAGTGGTCAAGGCGTCCGCCTCGTAACCACGACATCCTGGACGTTTTCACGTCCCATGGATCGAATCCCAGCCTCGGCACTGAAAATATTTTAGTTAAAATAAAATAATCCCTGCTGCTATCTGGTGGCGACCAACATAACTATATGACGTCACAAGATGGCTGCCACCAGCAGACGAAAACAATATGGCGGCCACCAGCAGACGAAAACAAGATGGCGGCCACCAGCAGACGAAACAATATGGCGGCTGATGATTACATCGAATTTCAAAGTTCGAAAAAAAAATTCGAATCCAAGATGGCGGCCGTGACGAAAAGTGCAACGGTGATGTCACGATTTGAAGTTGGTGGAAATTTCTAGAAATACAAAATGGCGGATGGATTAGCATGGATTAGCATAGATTGGCATACAGATTGGCATACGAATTGGCATAGATTGGCATACGAATTGGCATGGATTGGCATAGATTGGCATGGATTAGCATAGATTAGCATATGGATTAGCATACGGATTAGATGACGTCATCCAAGATGGCCGCCGGATCCTCGATCCTCCGCCTGGCCTTGAACCCCCCATTTCCAACTACTCTAACCTAATTGACCATTAGTTATCATGAGTTACAATGAACAAAAAAAAAACCGAAGATGCACGATCGGGAGTTTGGCTCTCTCGTCTGCGAAAAGAAGGCTTCCCCGAAATGGCACCTGCCGAATGCAGCATGCCGAGAGCTAAGATGTCGTGGATGGGTGTGAGGCGGTGAGGGGCAGCGAGACCTTCGAATATATATACTGTATAGAAGTTGCCAGGCCAGGTTAAAATTTCTAATACGGTTTGAGGTAGTTGGTTAATTCACCGCCGCAATCGCCACCATCTCTAGGGCATCGACTTGTGGTGGTCCCTAGCGTTCAAGTGTCGAACTCTTCAAGCATTCTTCCCCCTCCCGTTGAATGACCTTGAGCTGCAGTGAATGTTGGGTTTGGGTGGTGCGTGGGAATGACAGCGGGCGACAGTGCTGCGCTCTAACGTGTAAATAACAACCTAAGACGATACAGGGCGGTACGGCAGCGCACTGCAGCGGTGAAGTTCCCAAGCTGCTCATCATACGCTCCTGGAAAACGTAGAGTAAATCCTATCCACTCGCGACTTCTATACAGTATATATCTGTACCTGTTGCGAATAAGTAAGTAAGTCTTATAATTAGAGACCGGAAAAATTCGCGGATTCATTTCGTGATAGGCTGAAAATCAAACATGTGTACAATTCTGCTGGTTCTGCTATTGGCTCGCAGTTTAACTGGAGCTGTTTGGGCCAATGAGAGACTATCGACCAAAGAAGCGTCGAATCACAAGCTATCCAGTGGAGACGCCTCACAATTTAGTATCCAATGAACACGCGTGTTTACTTTGAGAAGTGCAGAGGATAATGGAGGCTATCCTAGAGGTCATCGAATCCGCGAATTTTTTCCGGTCCCTACTTATAATATAAGATATCGACTTAGTTATTCACGCTTGATACAGATATATTGAAAGGCGAGACGCACCCAGCAGCAGGACCTCCCGCGAGTAGTCGCGCAGCGGGCGGGCGCCCGGAATGGGGCGAGGCCCCGGGAACACGCTGGCCACGCAGCGCGCCCGCAGCGCGACGGGGGCGCCCCTGGCGGCGGCCGGCCGGAAGCGCAGCCCCAGCGCCGAGGAGACCAGTCCGTGCGCGTGCGCCGCCTCGGGCAGCGGCACCAGCCAGTCCTGCCGCTCCACCTGCCGACCAACAACTACAACTAGCACCAGGGCCGCAACGACTAGCCTACATTTACAAAGGATGGGGCAATATACCTTTTTATAAAGAATCATCGATCCCCCCCTATTGAAGCGGGGGGTCCGGAGGTCCTCCCCCGGGAAAATTTGTATTTCAAGGTGGAAAATGGTGCCATTTCAGCAGTTTTATTATCTAAAAATTGATTACACAGCACTTTCTTTGCCCCCGTTTGCCACCACTTCAAGGTGTCAGAGGGGGGGCAACATACCCTTGCCCCCCCCCCCCCTGTTGTTGCGCTCGTGGTGTAGCATATACCATCTCTTACTCATTTATTACAAAACTGTATTACGATTTATTTTTGAATTGTTCTGCACAGTTGAAACCTCTTCTACCAAGTAATTAGTCAAGTAGTTTAATTATTTTAACGCTAACGCCTCTCGCTCACTTCATTTTCTTGCCACTGCTACTAGTAACGACTAGGAAATTTTCGCGTTTTCAGCAACTATACGTCTACGATAGGCTCCACAGTTCATGTCACATGTTCATTGGCTGCCGACTGGTAAGACGTCTCAACTTAGATGGCCTGTGATTTGGTAATAATTACTTAGACAACGTTGAAGGTTTCTCACTAGCTAAGACAGACAATCAATCCCCTATGAACTGCGTGCCAATAGCAGACGCAGTATAGATGTGTACACACGTTAATTTCATCCTATAACGAAATGAATCCACGAATTATTTCCGGTCCCAAGCTAATCGTCAATTGCCTCGCCTACCCGGACACACATGCGGTGTGCAAAGCTTCAGAAACAAAAAACGGAGCTAGTAGTATAGGATAGTATGTTCTGGCACAGGCGGCAGGCGGTGGAGCTGTGTGTCCTTTCCGCCATCTTGGATTGTGACGTCACAGCGGCCATCTTGGATGACCTTGACCTTGACCTTTGACCTTGACCTGGAATTTGATCCTCAAAAATCGCCAAAAATGACCAAAATTGGGCAAAAATTGCCCAAAATTCCTCAAAAATCGCCAAAATTTCAATTTTTTTGAAAAAAATTTCCGCCAAAAAATCTCAAATAATTCCACAGTTCAAAAATTAGGATTTCGAAAATCCTCAAAAGTCGCTTTGCCCTAGAAAAACGAAAACTCCTAAAAGCGGCTTAAAACTCCTAAGAGCTAGCCGCTTATAAGCCGCCGACCTTGAAAATAAGGATGTCATGGCAGCCATATTGGATGATGATGTCACCGTTGCAAATTTTGTTACGGCCGCCATCTTTAACTTTTTTATTTATTATCCGATTTTAATGAAAAAAAATTTAAAAATTATAAAAAATCCATTTAATAAAATTTTAATTTTTTTTTTTTAAAAATGTACTTTACGACACGGAGCTCAGAGTCCTCGGTTCGAACCCGGTGAGGGCAAAAAATTAAAAATGACATCCGATCCTTCCCTCGTGGAGGGCGCTGGCATACTGACTCCCACCACTTTTTTCAAAGCATATATATCGTCACCTAGTATGACGTCATGTCCGCCATCTTGGATTGTGACGTCACGGCGGCCATATTGGATGAGTGTAAGGGACACAGCGTAACGGGACAAGTAGATCACGGCGGACATTTTGGATCCGCCATCTTGGATCCGCCATCTTGGATCCGACATTTTGGATGACGTCATTTTGTTTTCTAGAAAATTCCGGCATTGTTGTTTCCGACATATTGGATGATGACGTCACCATTGCAGTTATCGTTACGCCCGCCATCTTGAAAATCCGCAATTTTTATGTTAGAAAATCGGGAAAAATTTTAAAAATCATTAAAAAAATTATTTAATCGAATAAATAATAAAATTTTTAAAAACCACTGTTGCAGTTATCGTTACGGTCGCCATCTTGAAAATCCGCAATTTTTATGTTAGAAAATCGGGAAAAATTTTAAAAATCATTTAAAAAATTATTTAATCGAATAAATAATAAAAATCTTAAAAACCACTGTTGCAGTTATCGTTACGGTCGCCATCTTGGATTATACAAATGTTGAATATTTCATTAAACCCGCCATCTTGGTTGAGTACCATGTCATTCTTACACTTTACGTTACGACCACCATATTGGATCTTATTAATGTTGCAATCATCGTTATGGTCACCATCTTGAAATTTAGACGCCATATTGAAAATCCGTAATTATTTAGCTAGAAATTCGGGAAAAATTTCTAAATTTGTTAAATAAATCACTCATTAATTTACATATTGATTCGATCCGCTCCTGTCCTTGGTTCGATACTTGATCGATGCAATAATGTTTAATTTTATGTAAAAAATAATAATTTCAATAAACCATGTTCAACATTCGTAAAGAGACTCTAAATCCTCTACGACCACCATCCTATCAGACATCAAGACCACCATATTGGAAATGCGTAATTTTAATGCTAGAGATTCGGGAAAAAGTTCCAAAATTTATTAAATAAATTTGCAATCAATATACTGATTGACCCGGTCAGTTCCTATCCTTGGTACGATTCTGGACGTTGAAAAAAAAAATATCAATTTAACATAATAGTAACAGGTTCGAGGAATTAAACACCACAAGTTCTTTCACAAACATAATATTTATTACATAATTTCTATTCTACTACAGGATCACTTACGAAAGCCAGCAAATTTACAATCATTTAGTTAGGCAGCGGTGTGAAATGACTAATTCTTAGCTCCAATCGGTTTATACTAGACAGAGTCCAGCCAGAACCTTTACAGACATAGTTCTCCTCTTCTTGACAGAGTTTCTGGATACCGTTTTTAACAGTTTGCTTCACATCGTCAGAACTGTAAATTACTGCAGCCGATGTCTTGAATGCACACTTCTTCACTTTGTCATCTAACGGATACGGCTTTCCATATAGACAGTCCAACCACAAGTTATATTTCAAAGGTCCGTTTGTCGCTACGTCATCAGTAAGCTGATTGATTATGTCCTGTCTGATATCATCAAGAAAAGTACAAATATCCTTCGACTCACCGAACGTATTTAGATAATAATAGTCTTTCAACGTTCCACGAAATGCAGTCTGCGCCAAGTAGAAGCCATTATCGTTCACTTGTAATGCTCCGAACACAGTCTTAGGTTTAGGTCCATGTCCAGACGTCATAGCAATCGGTTTCTGCACATCTGTTTTTTTGCTTGTACGCTCACGAGTCTCCAATCTAAAGCGAGGAGTCGAAATGTTGACAGGTAGTTCAGCAGGAGCACAGACTCCACCTTTACATTTTTTCGCATGATGTCGCAAACTGTCAATTCGAGTAAACCATTTAAGGCACTCATCACATCGAAACTTTATACGAGAAGGATTCTTTTTGCATTTGCTCCGCTCATGTCTTCGTGCATCATGGGAAAATGTGAACGACATATCACAGTAGCTGCAAGGATACCGTGCCGATGTAGACGAACCTTTCAGACCCGATCCAGATATGGACGTTGCAACAGTAGTACCATTTCCAGGCATACTCTTATGAACATCGACGCATCGCTGTTGCACCGAAACCTTTACTTTCTGCCGCACAGCAGGACCTTTACATGTCTTCATGTGCGTTTTCATATTATCTTTTCTGGCAAACTGCTTATGACATTTCTCACAAACAAACATTTTACGATATAGGTTCTTGGCACATTCTCTCTTCTCATGCCGTCGAGCAATGCTGCTGTTTGAGAAAATCTTGTCACAGTAACAGCACCGATGTTCGTTAGTTGTTGTCGATTCGGCATCCATTGAAGTCTCCATCGAGGGCGAAACGAAGTTCGTCGAGTTTTCCTGCACAGCCAGCACTACCGGGATTAAAGTCTCTTCTGCTGGTGGTATCACGTCTGTTGAAATCTCCTCCAGTGTTGTCGACGTGGTTGTCAACGGAATCTGCTCCTTCTCCGTCGTAGCTGTCGTAAAGGTTCCCGTAGACGATGGTACAACCTCCATCGAGTTCGACGTTAAAGTCGGTAAAGATGCCATCGAGTTCGCAAGAACAGGTAATTACGTGATTAATGCACCAGAAGAAATAAACTAGGTGATCCTTACACCGCCGACGTCAGTAACAAACTGAGCGCCCTGCTGTCTAGGACTCGCTTATATACATGCACCGTATGGAATAATACGCTAGTCAAATCAAGAAACATCTACAATAATACTAGAGTCAAAACAACATTAAAAATAGAAGGACCATCAACAAAAAGGAAGCACATTCTGGAAGCACAATAAAAAAAAGGCAGCACATTTGGAAGCACCGACAACGAAAAGGCAGCACATTTGGAAGCACCGACATCTAAAAGACAGCACCGCCATCGAAAAGGCAGCACATTTTGGAAGCACCGACAACGAAAAGGCAGCACCGTCATCGTAAAGGCACGGACCGCAAGTCCGGGTCATGTCAATATCAGACATATAGACCATGAACACAGTACACACAGGAAACGGATCGTACACACAG
The DNA here is from genome assembly GCF_032445375.1 of Bacillus rossius redtenbacheri. Taxonomy (NCBI): domain Eukaryota; kingdom Metazoa; phylum Arthropoda; class Insecta; order Phasmatodea; family Bacillidae; genus Bacillus; species Bacillus rossius. The sequence continues at coordinate 38,010,021 of NC_086336.1, forward strand.
TACACACAGGAAACGAAACGTACACACAGTACACACAGGAAACGGAACGTACACACAGTACACACAGGTAACGGAACGTACACACAGTACACACAGGAAACGGAACGTACACACAGTACACACAGAAAACGGAACGTACACACAGTACACACAGAAAACGGAACGTACACACAGTACACACAGAAAACGGAACGTACACACAGTACACACAGAAAACGGAACGTACACACAGTACACACAGAAAACGGAATGTACACACAGTACACACAGGAAACTGAACGTACACACAGGACACACAGGAAACGGAACGTACACACAGTACACACAGAAAACGGATGGCATCAACAGTCTTTTGGCTCCAATATTCATTGTCTCCAATATTCGTAGGCTCCAATATTCGTTGGCTCCAATATTCGTTGACTACAATTTTCGTAGGCTCCAATATTCATTGTCTCCAATATTCGTTGGCTACAATTTTCGTAGGCTCCAATATTCGTTGGCTCCAATATTCGTTGACTACAATTTTCGTAGGCTCCAATATTCATTGTCTCCAATATTCGTTGGCTACAATTTTCGTAGGCTCCAATATTCGTTGGCTCCAATATTCGTTGTCTCCAATATTCGTTGTCTCCAATATTCATTAGCTCCAATTTTCGTTTGCTCCAATATTCGTTGACTCCAATATTCGTTGGCTCCAATAATCATTGGCTCCAATATTCACGGGCTCCAATATCAATTGGCTCCAATTGCTCCAAATGCTCCAACAGGCTCCAAAAGGCTCCATCAGTCTTTTGGCTCCAATTTTCATTGGCTCCAATATTCATTGACTCCAATATTTATTGGCTCCAATATTCATTGGCTCCAATTTTCATTGGCTCCAATATTCATTAACTCCAATATTCATTGACTCCAATATTTATTGGCTCCAATATTCATTGGCTCCAATTTTCATTGGCTCCAATATTCATTGACTCCAATATTTATTGGCTCCAATATTCATTGGCTCCAATTTTCATTGGTTCCAATATTCATTAACTCCAATATTCATTGACTACAATATTTATTGGCTCCGATATTCATTGGCTCCAATAGTCATTGGCTCCAATAGACATTGGCTACAATAGACATTGACTCCAATAGTCATTGGCTTCAATATTCATTGGCTCCGACAGTATTTTGACTCCAAAAGTCATTGGCTTCTAAAGTCATAGGCTCCAACTGCTTTTTGTCTCATCAGCGCCAAATATATTTGGCTAGAATGCTACGGGTCTAAGAGACTATGAACCGCAAGACTACAAGTCTAAAAGGATCTAGCTGGTTACGAGTTATACATGCCTGCGAGGCTACAGAGCTACGAAGCTTCTAGAACTCAAGTTTAAGTGACCGCGAGGATACAGGACTACAAGTCTGCATGAGTACTTGACTACGAAGCTACTCATCTACAAGGCTCCAATTGCCGCATCTGTCTTCGTCGGAATTTTCTCTTTTGATCCATCTGCTCCAACAGCATTATGTTATAAGAATTACAAGGCTACTTGATTACGTAGCATCAAGTCTACAAGGCTCCATTGCATCATTACTACGAGACTACAAGCCATGAGGTTACGAGACTATGCGATTGCAAGTCTTAAAGGTTACGTGATCGCGAGGCTATAGGACTACGAAGCTTTCAGTACGCATAGTCACGAGACTGCATGACTAATTGGCCGCGTGGCTACGAAACGTCACGTCTCTAACTGACTACAATAGCAATATTCAGTGGTGAGAGTAAATTTATCTCATGCAAAGGTACTTGGTGCAAGTAGTACCGCTTTTCAGCATCAGATGACGTCACGTGTTGCTTGCAGGTAAATAATATTTCCTTTATGCGGGATGCGGGATGCTCACTATCGATCGCATAAGAAGGATGAACTTCCTTCTCCTTGGAGACTATCGAAGCCATCCTTCTTATGCGATCGATAGTGAGCATCCCGCATCCCGCATAAAGGAAATATTATTTACCTGCAAGCAACACGTGACGTCATCTGATGTTGAAAAGCGGAACTACTTGCACCAAGTACCTTTGCATGAGATAAATTAACTCTCACTACTGAATATTGCTATTGTAGTCAGTTAGAGACATGAATTTTCGTAGCCACGCGGTCAATTAGTCATGCAGTCTCGTGACTATGCGTACTGGAAGCTTCGTAGTCCTATAGCCTCGCGATCACGTAACCTTTAAGACTTGCAATCGCATAGTCTCGTAACCTCATGGCTTGTAGTCTCGTAGTAATGAAGCAATGGAGCCTTGTAGACTTGATGCTACGTAATCAAGTAGCCTTGTAATTCTTATAACATAATGCTGTTGGAGCAGATGGATCAAAAGAGAAAATTCCGACGAAGACAGATGCGGCAATTGGAGCCTTGTAGATGAGTAGCTTCGTAGTCAAGTACTCATGCAGACTTGTAGTCCTGTATCCTCGCGGTCACTTAAACTTGAGTTCTAGAAGCTTCGTAGCTCTGTAGCCTCGCAGGCATGTATAACTCGTAACCAGCTAGATCCTTTTAGACTTGTAGTCTTGCGGTTCATAGTCTCTTAGACCCGTAGCATTCTAGCCAAATATATTTGGCGCTGATGAGACAAAAAGCAGTTGGAGCCTATGACTTTAGAAGCCAATGACTTTTGGAGTCAAAATACTGTCGGAGCCAATGAATATTGAAGCCAATGACTATTGGAGTCAATGTCTATTGTAGCCAATGTCTATTGGAGCCAATGACTATTGGAGCCAATGAATATCGGAGCCAATAAATATTGTAGTCAATGAATATTGGAGTTAATGAATATTGGAACCAATGAAAATTGGAGCCAATGAATATTGGAGCCAATAAATATTGGAGTCAATGAATATTGGAGCCAATGAAAATTGGAGCCAATGAATATTGGAGCCAATAAATATTGGAGTCAATGAATATTGGAGTTAATGAATATTGGAGCCAATGAAAATTGGAGCCAATGAATATTGGAGCCAATAAATATTGGAGTCAATGAATATTGGAGCCAATGAAAATTGGAGCCAAAAGACTGATGGAGCCTTTTGGAGCCTGTTGGAGCATTTGGAGCAATTGGAGCCAATTGATATTGGAGCCCGTGAATATTGGAGCCAATGATTATTGGAGCCAACGAATATTGGAGTCAACGAATATTGGAGCAAACGAAAATTGGAGCTAATGAATATTGGAGACAACGAATATTGGAGACAACGAATATTGGAGCCAACGAATATTGGAGCCTACGAAAATTGTAGTCAACGAATATTGGAGCCAACGAATATTGGAGCCTACGAAAATTGTAGCCAACGAATATTGGAGACAATGAATATTGGAGCCTACGAAAATTGTAGTCAACGAATATTGGAGCCAACGAATATTGGAGCCTACGAATATTGGAGACAATGAATATTGGAGCCAAAAGACTGTTGATGCCATCCGTTTTCTGTGTGTACTGTGTGTACGTTCCGTTTCCTGTGTGTCCTGTGTGTACGTTCAGTTTCCTGTGTGTACTGTGTGTACATTCCGTTTTCTGTGTGTACTGTGTGTACGTTCCGTTTTCTGTGTGTACTGTGTGTACGTTCCGTTTTCTGTGTGTACTGTGTGTACGTTCCGTTTTCTGTGTGTACTGTGTGTACGTTCCGTTTTCTGTGTGTACTGTGTGTACGTTCCGTTTCCTGTGTGTACTGTGTGTACGTTCCGTTACCTGTGTGTACTGTGTGTACGTTCCGTTTCCTGTGTGTACTGTGTGTACGTTTCGTTTCCTGTGTGTACTGTGTGTACGATCCGTTTCCTGTGTGTACTGTGTTCATGGTCTATATGTCTGATATTGACATGACCCGGACTTGCGGTCCGTGCCTTTACGATGACGGTGCTGCCTTTTCGTTGTCGGTGCTTCCAAAATGTGCTGCCTTTTCGATGGCGGTGCTGTCTTTTAGATGTCGGTGCTTCCAAATGTGCTGCCTTTTCGTTGTCGGTGCTTCCAAATGTGCTGCCTTTTTTCTATTGTGCTTCCAGAATGTGCTTCCTTTTTGTTGATGGTCCTTCTATTTTTAATGTTGTTTTGACTCTAGTATTATTGTAGATGTTTCTTGATTTGACTAGCGTATTATTCCATACGGTGCATGTATATAAGCGAGTCCTAGACAGCAGGGCGCTCAGTTTGTTACTGACGTCGGCGGTGTAAGGATCACCTAGTTTATTTCTTCTGGTGCATTAATCACGTAATTACCTGTTCTTGCGAACTCGATGGCATCTTTACCGACTTTAACGTCGAACTCGATGGAGGTTGTACCATCGTCTACGGGAACCTTTACGACAGCTACGACGGAGAAGGAGCAGATTCCGTTGACAACCACGTCGACAACACTGGAGGAGATTTCAACAGACGTGATACCACCAGCAGAAGAGACTTTAATCCCGGTAGTGCTGGCTGTGCAGGAAAACTCGACGAACTTCGTTTCGCCCTCGATGGAGACTTCAATGGATGCCGAATCGACAACAACTAACGAACATCGGTGCTGTTACTGTGACAAGATTTTCTCAAACAGCAGCATTGCTCGACGGCATGAGAAGAGAGAATGTGCCAAGAACCTATATCGTAAAATGTTTGTTTGTGAGAAATGTCATAAGCAGTTTGCCAGAAAAGATAATATGAAAACGCACATGAAGACATGTAAAGGTCCTGCTGTGCGGCAGAAAGTAAAGGTTTCGGTGCAACAGCGATGCGTCGATGTTCATAAGAGTATGCCTGGAAATGGTACTACTGTTGCAACGTCCATATCTGGATCGGGTCTGAAAGGTTCGTCTACATCGGCACGGTATCCTTGCAGCTACTGTGATATGTCGTTCACATTTTCCCATGATGCACGAAGACATGAGCGGAGCAAATGCAAAAAGAATCCTTCTCGTATAAAGTTTCGATGTGATGAGTGCCTTAAATGGTTTACTCGAATTGACAGTTTGCGACATCATGCGAAAAAATGTAAAGGTGGAGTCTGTGCTCCTGCTGAACTACCTGTCAACATTTCGACTCCTCGCTTTAGATTGGAGACTCGTGAGCGTACAAGCAAAAAAACAGATGTGCAGAAACCGATTGCTATGACGTCTGGACATGGACCTAAACCTAAGACTGTGTTCGGAGCATTACAAGTGAACGATAATGGCTTCTACTTGGCGCAGACTGCATTTCGTGGAACGTTGAAAGACTATTATTATCTAAATACGTTCGGTGAGTCGAAGGATATTTGTACTTTTCTTGATGATATCAGACAGGACATAATCAATCAGCTTACTGATGACGTAGCGACAAACGGACCTTTGAAATATAACTTGTGGTTGGACTGTCTATATGGAAAGCCGTATCCGTTAGATGACAAAGTGAAGAAGTGTGCATTCAAGACATCGGCTGCAGTAATTTACAGTTCTGACGATGTGAAGCAAACTGTTAAAAACGGTATCCAGAAACTCTGTCAAGAAGAGGAGAACTATGTCTGTAAAGGTTCTGGCTGGACTCTGTCTAGTATAAACCGATTGGAGCTAAGAATTAGTCATTTCACACCGCTGCCTAACTAAATGATTGTAAATTTGCTGGCTTTCGTAAGTGATCCTGTAGTAGAATAGAAATTATGTAATAAATATTATGTTTGTGAAAGAACTTGTGGTGTTTAATTCCTCGAACCTGTTACTATTATGTTAAATTGATATTTTTTTTTTCAACGTCCAGAATCGTACCAAGGATAGGAACTGACCGGGTCAATCAGTATATTGATTGCAAATTTATTTAATAAATTTTGGAACTTTTTCCCGAATCTCTAGCATTAAAATTACGCATTTCCAATATGGTGGTCTTGATGTCTGATAGGATGGTGGTCGTAGAGGATTTAGAGTCTCTTTACGAATGTTGAACATGGTTTATTGAAATTATTATTTTTTACATAAAATTAAACATTCTTGCATCGATCAAGTATCGAACCAAGGACAGGAGCGGATCGAATCAATATGTAAATTAATGAGTGATTTATTTAACAAATTTAGAAATTTTTCCCGAATTTCTAGCTAAATAATTACGGATTTTCAATATGGCATCTAAATTTCAAGATGGTGACCATAACGATGATTGCAACATTAATAAGATCCAATATGGTGGTCGTAACGTAAAGTGTAAGAATGACATGGTACTCAACCAAGATGGCGGGTTTAACGAAATATTCAACATTTATATAATCCAAGATGGCGACCGTAACGATAACTGCAACAGTGGTTTTTAAGATTTTTATTATTTATTCGATTAAATAATTTTTTAAATGATTTTTAAAATTTTTCCCGATTTTCTAACATAAAAATTGCGGATTTTCAAGATGGCGACCGTAACGATAACTGCAACAGTGGTTTTTAAAAATTTTATTATTTATTCGATTAAATAATTTTTTTAATGATTTTTAAAATTTTTCCCGATTTTCTAACATAAAAATTGCGGATTTTCAAGATGGCGGGCGTAACGATAACTGCAATGGTGACGTCATCATCCAATATGTCGGAAACAACAATGCCGGAATTTTCTAGAAAACAAAATGACGTCATCCAAAATGTCGGATCCAAGATGGCGGATCCAAGATGGCGGATCCAAAATGTCCGCCGTGATCTACTTGTCCCGTTACGCTGTGTCCCTTACACTCATCCAATATGGCCGCAGTGACGTCACAATCCAAGATGGCGGACATGACGTCATACTAGGTGACGATATATATGCTTTGAAAAAAGTGGTGGGAGTCAGTATGCCAGCGCCCTCCACGAGGGAAGGATCGGATGTCATTTTTAATTTTTTGCCCTCACCGGGTTCGAACCGAGGACTCTGAGCTCCGTGTCGTAAAGTACATTTTTTAAAAAAAAAAATTAAAATTTTATTAAATGGATTTTTTATAATTTTTAAATTTTTTTTCATTAAAATCGGATAATAAATAAAAAAGTTAAAGATGGCGGCCGTAACAAAATTTGCAACGGTGACATCATCATCCAATATGGCTGCCATGACATCCTTATTTTCAAGGTCGGCGGCTTATAAGCGGCTAGCTCTTAGGAGTTTTAAGCCGCTTTTAGGAGTTTTCGTTTTTTCTAGGGCAAAGCGACTTTTGAGGATTTTCGAAATCCTAATTTTTGAACTGTGGAATTATTTGAGATTTTTTGGCGGAAATTTTTTTCAAAAAAATTGAAATTTTGGCGATTTTTGAGGAATTTTGGGCAATTTTTGCCCAATTTTGGTCATTTTTGGCGATTTTTGAGGATCAAATTCCAGGTCAAGGTCAAAGGTCAAGGTCAAGGTCATCCAAGATGGCCGCTGTGATGTCACAATCCAAGATGGCGGAAAGGACACACAGCTCCACCGCCTGCCGCCTGTGCCAGAACATACTATCCTATACTACTGGAGCTGTATTTGGAAATGTTCCTTTGGCAAATCGTAAAACACTTATGGTATCTTGGCGCACAAGTACTACTTATATATTTTTTTTTACATGTTTCCACAAAATTTAAGTGTTTCATAAGATGGCGTTGACAACTGACCGCCAGTACCCCCTTCAAGCCGCGTCACAGCAGGCGATGGATTATCGCCAGCGGCCAGACACGTCGATTCTCCCCCCTCTCCCAACCCCCCAACCACACGGGCTCTGTCCACTTGGCCGTCAGGAGCGCAACCAGGATTTCATCGGGGGGAGAAGGGGGAATGCAATCGTTTTCCCCGTTGTTTGCTTTCAATTTCTTTCTTTTGTTGGTGGAAATGATAGATTATTTAAGATTTCTGAGGGATGTGATATTTCCTCTCATCCCCCCCCCCTCACCATCATACCTTTTCCCTTGTGTATACCACTGTCGTCCGTAACTGCGAAAATATACGCAATGGATATGGCAATGAAATAATTTAAACATGCTTGTTTTTTTTTTACTTACAAAACGAACGTCACAAAATTAAATAAATTTATACTAAACCCTATGTCACGTAACTTGTCTCAAATTGCACAGGTCTGAAAAGTGGTTATACCAGTGGTAGCCATTTCCAAAAACCTGACAATCACGCGAAGTTGTTTACAACCACGACAACGGTGACAGAAAAGTAAAATGTATACAGGATTGCTCCCCCATTTTGTTTTGTTGACCCAGCCTTCTTAGCCGAAGCCCTAACGGCCTGGGGCCCTCATGTGCGTGGATACGGAATACCACGTATACGCGAAACAGGAGAGGTTTTATAAGAGATCCAGCTATGTGCAGAGGCTGAGGCTACCCATCCCAGCATAGACACCACCTTCACCCCCCGCCTCACTCAGATAACCAGACAATTGGCTGCGTCCTAAGCCCTCGGACCTTATCAGCGTTGCTGGTGACAGGAAGAGATTCACTGCCACCAACTTCTAAGCGTTCTTGTTGGTGAAACGTAAACGAGCTGTTCCTCTCGCTATTGCCGGACGCTGACGGCTAGAGTTGTGACCAATGGCCGGCGACCTGTAGCTCGACGCGCCGCTATGGTGGAACCCGCCTACCCGGACACGCATTCGGGGCGCAGGGCTTCAGGAAAACACCGCGCGATTCATAAACGGCTCAACATATCCGAGTGGTGTCTGTTTACGAAAAAAAAAAAAAAAAATTGGTTGTCTGTAAAGTCGGTTTACGGACGATAGTTTAACGTGACGTCATAACAAAACATTGATGAAATGATTGTATACTTTTATGAATAAAATTGAATCATTTTTATTGAATTATTACTATTTTGTATGGATACAAAGAAGGAGTGAAATGAAATCTACAATTTAATTGATAAATTTACTTTTATTTGCACTCATTAATTAAAATATATTTATTACTTTAACGAAGAGATTATTTTAACTATAACTTTTATACATGTTTGCTATTTAACTTCTTCCAATCTGTGTTATTCTGTTTTAAGGCTAGGACGATGATAGGTAAAGTAGGAAACGAATGGGAGTGTTTCAAGTTTAATGTGCCTCGAAAAAGTCAAATCGATGGTTGTTCCAATCGAGTGGAAGAGAGAAAGATGCGGCGCAAGCGTACAATGAGCGTAACGGGACACCGCGTAACGGGACAATGTGCGTTACGGGACTTTTTTTCGTGCGTGCATCCGGCGTTCATCGATTTATTAGACGTCACGTCAAAAAACATTTAAAAATACGCTGATGAGTACGTGGATGAGTAGTTCTGTTCCCGTATTTCGTTTTTAATCTGTATTTTTAAAAGAAAGAAAAAGGCTCAAATGCGTGTTTTCACAATATGTATATATATATATATATATATGTATATATATATATATATATATATATATATAAGGCACAAATCATCTGGTACAGACTAGTGAAAGCACTCCAGGAGACTTGCATTACACCTTTATCTCAATTTCTCCGCCATATAAGGTTATAGTACCCGCTCAAAACTCACAGTTGTCCAGTCACCGGGATCGCGACAGCGCGACGGAAACCACGTGAGTGATGCGAGGGCAAAATATCGCATTACTGTTCAGCGTGCGGGTTTTAACCGCGCGACGGACAGTTTCTTGACATTGCATTCGCACTGCACATGCGATAGCCATCTATGTTTTACGAGTTTGCTTTAATTAATAGACATGTTAAAAAAATAGTTTAATCTAAATTTAATATTTTTCTGGAAAAAAAACTATTTTTTTTTAACTTTTTACAAGAGAATTTAGTAAACAAAAATTCAAAACTACGCGAATCATAACCGAAAGGTCCATTCTACAAAGACACGGTAACGGAGACGGATCACGTAAACGGAGACGTATCTCACGTAAAAAAGTTTCTACAACAGCACGCAGACGGAGACGGACCCGTACGGATTAGCTCGGCAATGCTGAGCTATTCCGTTTACGTCGCTCCGTGCGACCAATAGAAGCCAAAATATTTGGCTGCGGTGGTAGCCATGTTTGTTTATGTTCTAAATACGTTAAAAATTGTTTAAAGTATTGTGTTCTATTATTTCTTTGTGGTTTATTTTACTAAAAAATTATTTTTCCCGTACTATAATATCGAAGCATAATGAATATTTTTTATAAAATTAATATTTCGTAACGTTGAAATGCAAACTCATTGGTTGTCATTTGTTACGTACGTTTCCGTGCATTGTGCAGGCAGCAGAGACGCGATAGTGGAATGTTCCGGGAGATCCGTCTCCGTTTACGTGCCATTGTTGAACGGGCTTAATAACAATACACCAGTTTGAACATAATTTGAAAACAGAATCGTCGCACTTGTAACAGCGCCAGTGACGTGGTGGCAATAGAAAAAAAAACTTTCTAATCTCCAAGCCTGTCACGTCCGCGGGTTTCGTCGGGTTGGTGTCGCAGCACAGACGTATTGGAACATGATTGGTTAGGGCTAGGGCCGTCAGGACTGCGCGAGTCGTCTCTGCAGACGGAGGCAAGCGCAGAGTTTTAACAGTCACGTGTGTGTGGGTGGTGGCAAGCGAACCAGGCACTGTAAGGAAGTATATAGCCCTTTTGTAGTCAGGTGTTCAGTTAAGGTCAAATGAATAAACTTACAGTTTAAAAAAAAACATTAAAAATACCGCTTTTATCGTTGAATGAACTAAAAATTAAAAAAATTAGATTTAAATTTAAGTTTTCTGTCCGACACACCCAAATAATGCACCACAACTCTGGCAATATTTTCGTATTTCAGGGTTGGCAGATATCAGCTTGTCGTTGTGTGAAGCTACTCCTTACGTTGCTACTGCAACAATGTGCAAAATATCATTGAAGGCAGGTATGTTATTTGGGGTGATGCAAGGTGAGCTGCTACAAAGCCTGCATTTTCAACTGTGTGAGAAGCTGCCTCACGTTAGTGTAAATATTATTGTTTTTTTTTACTACACGTGTAACAATTTAATTTTTTTTCCCCCAAATTCTCCCCCCCCCCCCCCCCAAAAAAAAAAAAATCGCGTATCCGCCATTGGTTGGATAAACTCGATCACTCTCTCGTGGTCTAATATACAGGCATGTCTGAATAAAACAGCCAGTCAATAGAGAAATCTTGCGGTTCGTGTACTTCAGAATGAGATTAGGGAGTATAATTACACGTACGACAGGCTCCGCCCTGGTGGTAATAATCAAAAAGGTAGACTAATTTATGCATTCGCGGGCAGAGGAAGTTTCCATGATGAGGGTAATTTAAAAATAAATAAATAAATTTAGAATCTATATGTTAAAAAAAACTTACGTCAAAACCAAGGTGTTTAGACTGTTGCATTATCACTGTCAACATGAGTCACTTCCTGCATCACCAAAAATAACACACTGCCTTCAACGAAATAATCCCCTAATTACCCTCCCCTCTACCCATTGCTTCCGCTAGTGGACTAACGGTAATGTTTTACGTCCCGCTGGTAAGTTAGAGGGTTGAAGGCGACGTAGACCACGTACGTCTGGGTGGAATCGACTCCACGAACAGAGCGCAATAGAGCGCGGCAGCCAGAGAAGAACCCTGGTGTTGCTAACGAATGCTCGTTCTGCGAAAAATGTTAAGAGTTGTAATTGCTCGTGGTGATGCGTGACGAGCAACAACATTTCGGTCATGAAGAGGTGTTCTGGAACGACGGTTGGTCTCGCTCGGGAGAGGCGCGCCGCGGCGGGGTTAATGACGCTCGTAAACCCGGCAGCCGCCGCTGCGAGCTGTTGCGTTTCTTATTCACGGCTCGCCGAGAGTGAATCGCGCCGTTCCGCCAGTCTCTTCACGAAGGCGCCTCGGGGTGTTAATTTACCAACCGCGCCCACTCGCGCGGATTTTAAAACTCCGAAACTCGCCCCGCCGCGTTCTCGAGGAAGCGGGGAGAGGGCGTGGCCAACTTTTTTTTTCTCCCGGCTCTGCTCGTAAATGGGGGCCTTAAAACAACAGCGGTAATTTAACTTTGCACATTTCAAAACTCACGAAGTATACGCGTGCTTTTTTTTTTTTTTTTTTTTTTAATGCACGAGGACGTAAATGAAGACACCGAGGATTTCAGAAGAAAAATATCAGTTCATATTAAATTTAGGAATTTTTTTTTTCTTTTCACGCTGACACAATTTCAGAACAAAGTTGCGTCGTAAGGGTCTATTGTAAGACCATCAGTCCCGGACTCCAACGTGTGTTTGTGCTTCCCTAACTTGGCACGCCTTTTGCTCGTCTTCTCCATCTGGGTTGGGCATTCTTACGCTGACAAAACCTTGGTTGCTTTGAGTCCTTCACGTCGTGCTAGCTATGATGGCATTTCGAGCTAGGAAATCATCTTGTCCCGAACAAATCAGTGACCTCATAGGTGCGGGATTGCTTATTGGAAACACGAGCAGAATGTTGAATTAGCACTCAGAAACTATATAACACGTGGGGAATTTTCCGTTTGTAAAAAATATTAACTTTTTTTTTACGAAATATTTTTTTAATCTTAACAGTTTCAGGAGTATTTCAGAACTCGCTAGTGATGTGTAAACATCTTCTCTCTCGGTAACGAGAAAATACGTGTGTTCTCGTGTTGTTCATGTTGCAAATAAACGTATAATACGAAATATGGACACGAAATTTAAAGAATTATTTAAAATAATGCCGATTGTAATAAACCAGAGGTGCCCCCCCCCCCCCCAAACACTATGACTTACCCCCCCCCCCCCCCAACCTAATGATGCGCTCCCCCCCCCCCCCCCCCCGAAATTTTTATGCCATTTTCTCAATGATTTACTCAATGATTTTATAATATTATACTTTTTTAGTATTATATTTTATCACATTTTGCATTAATTAAAACTGATTTTCTAATAATAATAATAACTTTGGTCATATCAGGTAATATTTCCATCCTGAACCGACAGATGCCAAACTGCTTTTGTTGAGGAAAGTGTGGGGTTGCCAATTTGATTTACAAGATCCCTTTCAATTATCAAAGCACCAGAAACGTATTTTCACATTAGAAGCTATAATTATGTAAATAATATATACATTTTTCTCGTCTTTTAACCAACCCCCCCCCCCCCTGAAATTTTAATGACGCAGTCTGCGTCGTTACCCCCCCCCCCCCTTGTGGGCACCCCTGAATAAACATACTGATCAATAAAACATTCGCTTTTTTTTTCTAGACGCACCTTTACTTTCTGCGCCCGCCGTTAGATTGGCTGCCTGAATCGTGAACGTTGCTTGCCACCATCACCTGCAGATGGTGGCACGAAACAAACGGATATTTTAAACTATTTGAAATGGCTCCGATAAAAACGAAAAAAGATTCTAAAATATCTTTAACCCCGTATTGGGGCCTGATTTCCGACAAGGAATTTGATTATTGTACTGTTTATCTGGTTAAAATTCAGTAAACCAGTTAATACTATAAAGTTTTTTCACACATTAGAAGTTATACTCGATGGAATTACTAAAATATTAACCTGAAACATTTAAAAACACATTTTATAAACACTAAGTGTATGTTTTTAGGTTTTTTTCTGAAGCGACTGAAAACAGTGTATAAATAATTACTACAAACAAACTTTTACCTTGTTGAGCAGATTCAACATTATCATAATATAATATTATGTATTAAAAAAGTAAAAACAATTTTTTGTGACAAAATTTTAACCCCTTTCCTCGAGACTAACAAACACGTGCTCTACCGCTGTACTATTAAGCCAGTTATGAATGTAATAAGAGAATATGACTGTGTTATGATCTTTAATACCCATTTTCTTTAGTCTTTCAAAACTTGAGATTCCTTTTTATTATGACTATTTTAGCTCACCAAATATATTCCAAAGTAGTTTCGCTATCATAAAGTTATATTTGCAACACCAATACGTTTGGTATGTACCCTAATGTTTACGAAAGTGACTATGTACGGGTTTTGTGTTGCTACAGGTTGGTCCGCCATCTTTGTGTCACATTTCCGTTCATCGACTTCCATTCCATTTCCACGAAATTACTCCTACCAAATGTCGTACACGTCAAGCTAAACTGTTTACACATCAAAACGTCCTGTTTGATTCATTTTGTGAATATTGAGCTCCCGAAGCTCCAACAATTAAACAGTATGAATATTTTTTCGAAAACATTATGTCAAAAAATAAAAATGTATTATTCTTAAAACTTTGTAAGTTTTCTAAACAAGATCAGTTAGAGGCCCCAAATCCAGGGTTTATGAACTTGTATTGGCTACGGAAAAGGAGGTCGTTGGTCAACGTTAAGAACTTTTTTTTGCGTAACTTATACATTTTGAATATTTTGAATTAAAATTGACGCTAGCAAATATCAATAACTCACTTTTATTGGTGTATCTATCAAAACTTACAAATAGAATGAGGAGGTGTAGAGGGGGGGACTAGAATAAAAGAGGCCGCGGGCTGCAATCCCGGTCTGGCTATCCAGATTTTGGTTTATATCCTCCCTAAATCACTCTAGGCAGATGCTCGGATGGTTCGTTACTCTAGTCTAGACTGAGGCCGCTTCCTTTCCTGCAAGTAGTTTCCTTGGACTAAGTTGTTGATGTTTAAAACACTTACACAGAGCAAATACACTTCTCTTTACGTTAACGTAATGACATATCGTTATAAATAAATATTGAATCATATAAAGTATAAATAGATATCTGCATACGGGGGATTTATTATTATTTCTGATGACATGACCCTTACAGCAGGCAATAAGGGACTCGTATAACTTCCCCCTTCCCCCATCAACGAACCATTGGTTCCACCATCCCTGCATCGTAAAAAAAAAAATTGGTAACGTTTTAAAAATGTCACGTGAGTTACTAACCAATAAGAGCAACGAGAATTGTACCGTACTAATATGGTACGTTTCCCACGCACGTCTTGCTCTACAAACACAGAAGTGCTTTTAATTCATTGTAAGAAGTATGCCTGACTGAACGTTACCAAAATTATTTTGTTTCTTTTCAACGGCGTGGTTCTGTAGGGATAGCCTACAGTTCACAGGGATGAAAGCCACAACCATAACCCGAACAGTTCCGAAGTTTACCGAAGTAAAAAAGAAGTTAGGTTATGTTCGGTCAGTGTAATAAATAATAGTTCTTTTTTTCCCCTTCGGGAGTGTAGATTATGTAGGTTATCGTAAATAAAATGAAAGGTTGGTTTGGTAGGTGTTATTTTAAATACTCTAGTACCATGAGTGTTTTTTTAAAAAAAAACATTCGGTAAAGTTCGGATAACTTGGGAGCCGCCCGGGCGTGGCTGCAGGGACGAGGTAGTCGGGCGCGCGGTCACCTGCTTGTCGTCTATGTACCAGTGCAGCACGGAGGCCGGGTGGGAGCGGCCCGAGGTGCAGTTCAGGCTCACCTCGTCGCCAGGTTGGTACTCCTGGTCGCCGGAGATGTGCGGGCCCTCCTTCGGCAGATCTGCGCAGAGACACGCACTTTCACACTGCCCGGATCGCCAACACTGCGTGTTCGATCGATAAATATAATAAGTTTTAATACGTCTTAATTTTTGCTATTTATTGATTTTTCTAAGACCATGAAATAGCATCTTTCGACAATATTATTACAGTTGTGTACATTCTGAAAGAACGTATATCAATTCTAAGTAATCATAAAATAACCCTATTATTGAAAACAAAAATAAAATCAAACATGCTATAATTTGAGAGGGGGGGGGGATGATTTCAAAGACTTATACGGCAAAAAAATTTAATCGGGTTAGTTTGTCTAGTCATTTAGTAAAAAAAGATATATTTTTTAATGAATTAGCAAGTTATTTGAAAATATGGGTGATTAAATCAAATAACTTGCTTGGTTAGCAAATTTAATTGAGTCACGTAGTGGCGCCTGTGTGTCGGGCATAACTTCTAAATGCATTATCGGCAGAGCTTATCAGAAAAGTTAAGCTGGAAAATTTTGTGTGTCACCCAGGGGAATAGTGCCAAATGCACGCCACGTTGATGAAACTTGCAGAGTGTGTTTTGTTAATAATGTCCTAGCGTGCAAAATTGTGATTTGGGAGTCACGAGGGGTTTGAAGATGTAAATTACTTCCATTTCGGCCGCAAAGAGCCCGAGACGTCTGGGTAATTATAATATACGTAGTTCATTGATACAAATAGCGTTTCACGCACTTTCAGAGAACACGTAACTACGGATATGCTCTCTTCACTGAACTGCATTTCATGAGAGCACTTTTTCATTTCTTGCTGACTAGAATCCTTAATGCATAAGATTGAAAGAAAGATGAATATCCAGCATATATGTTAGTGACAGCAGACTGACAAAATCAGTTATTTATGAACTATCACAGGTTGCCTACTAAAACTTATAAATGAGATCTTAATGTTTCAAAATATTTAAATTTGTTTCATCGACAAAGAGAACATCAGAGGCAGCTAAGCCTATGCATAAAAACGCCTTTATTCAGGGAAATTGAAAAAGAATCGGCAAGGAAATATAGTAACGAACAAGTACCGCATATTTCTGAAGTGATTTGGGGAGCTACGCAAACCCTGAATCAGAATTTGTGTACGTGATTCCAAGCTTTTACTATCGAAGCAGCTATCTCGGTGAAAATAATAAGCATTTTAATAAAGATATCACATATTTGGGCTTCAACATAAAATAACACAATTTTTGTCTCTTACAGCGTCTGTAAGCTTCTGGGCATTACGATATTTTACAAGAATAAGCTCCTCATGCATGAAGTGTACTTTTTTGCATTAATATATGTGCACCAACTCCGCGTCCTTCTGAAACCAGCTTATGACTTCATTCCATGCATTTTACTCAGCTCTGTTCTCTCAATTTTACTCATAACATTATCACACACGCATGAATTTCCGTACAAGTCACGTGTCACGTCAATATCTCGAGTGTAACTCCCCCACCCCTTGTGCCATTGAGTATGCGTCTGCATGCATCTTTAATGACTTCTTCAAGCAATATAATATCCTTTATAAATAATGCATGAGTTGAATCTGCCTCTAAAATAAAATCACACGTTGTGTTAGTTTGTTTGGCTGACATATTTTCTCATTTATGAGACAACAGCTTTTGCACAATATTTAATGCAGTGTTAATATTAAATGCAGTTTTTGATGCGCACTATATATATGTATATATATGTATATCATGAAATCAAATGGCTAAGAAAAGTGTGTGTGTAACTGACACACGATATATATTAACTACAAAGAGTATGTATTCGCTTTAGCTCACAGAAGTAACATAAAATTATGATGTTCTTTGTAACGACTTTAGCGTCTAGCTCAAAGTCACAGACTGTGTGTTTACTTGGTTACAGGGCAGCAAACATACTATATTACAAAATTATAAAGAAATTGTTCTTCTAAGTGACAGTTTGGAGTAAAATATACAACAGCCGAATGTACACACAGTAAATAAAGCGAGCGTTGGTAAGCAGTAAGCATGCAGTTTTTACTAAAGCAGGTAAAATATTAAAAATTCCACCCAATAATAGAGACTATAAAGGCCACAGAGGCCGTAAAGTAACCATGGTTATAAATGTGGTTTTTATACCCTGGCCTATGAAAACAATATAGCTCTTTTACGAGGCATACGCCAAAAGAATTATATTTGCCCAACACAGTTTTGTTAAGAACTTGAGAAGTAAAATAAAATGAAAACGGTTTTAATAAATGTGGTACTTAAGTAGATACAAATATTTTCTCTATATTTCTGAGTTCTGTTTTTTAATACTGCTACACTTAATTAGCTTTTATAATTATACTATCTGAATACTAATGTAATTACGTGAGTGGTTAGTTATGACATGCAATAAATGTATCTACATGCATTTATACACTAATTAGAGACACCTGTAGTTTGTGAGAACGTTTAGTGTCACGATAGTTCTCAAAACACTCTAGCTTATTCCTACTGCTATGATATATACCTACACAAAACCAATTGTGTAAAAGATTAATACACTGTGTCAAAGATCAACAAATTGTAGTGGTACAAACTTACAAACCATGAATACCAATAGAAATATGATGTAATATTCCTTTTCAAGTTTATATAAAGATTGTCCTATTTAGAGAAAAAATATTAATTTTTTATTTCTAATTACTCAGAAAAATTCGCGATTTCAATGACCTATAGGATAGACTCCATGACTCTTTATGCACTCGGGCACATTACACCTGCTCATTTGCTACTGACACGTGACACCTGTCAACTGGGATGATCGTGATTCGATATTTATTTTGTTAAAGGTTTTTCATTGGCCCAAGAGTCGTTCAGATAAACTATAACCCAATCATTGAAGCAGCAAAAAGGCAAACATATTGTCGCGAAATAAAAAATAAATCCGTGAATTTTCAGGTCTCTACTTATTACTTGTAATTTTTACGTACTTGAAAAGTTTCAGCCTGGATTCAGTTCTTACATTTACACAAATATAGGCTTCGTTTTACGTCTATCACTTTGTTAGTAAGTCTTGCCAGCAGGCTTGCAAGATTTGCAAGAAGGCTCTAATAGAAGATTTATTTCGATGAAAAACTTTTTCTAAAGCCATAAAATTCGCAGTGGCTGTAAAACATAATTCAATTAAAAATAAGAAATATTGTTCAGCCCCAACTTCAAAGACCTATACCAGACTTGGTAACCACTTTAGACCATAAGTCATAAAGGTTTTCAACTTATTTTGTCGTGATGTACCTGCTGCCGAAGTTTTTTGATAGAATATGAATATATATAAACATACACATACACACACATAAATCTCCCAGCTCTCAGTTGATTTTGAACCCTGAAGATGTCTGATGCAATACACAGCGAAACGTCGGTACAGTACACTACCACTTCGACGTAGCTCAAACTCGAAAGCTAAGATAGTTTACGAAACAATGGTCGTGAAAGCCTGTTATTTACTTCACACGTGTGTAGCCTGCATGACTTTATCAAACAGTACGTAGGCTACAGATAAGTAGAGACCGGAAAAATTCGCGGATTCATTCGGCGATAGGCTAGAAGTCAAATACATATACCTTTTAGATGATTTTGCTATTGGCTCACTGTTCATCTGTACGAATCTCAACCAATTATAAACCCTCAACCAAAGAAGGATCGAATCACAGACAAACCCGCTGAGACGATTCACAAGTCAGCAGCCAATGAACTGGCGTTATTTGCCCGAGTGTACAGGGGAATGTGCAGTCTATCCTGAAGGCCATCTAAACCGCGAATTTTTTCCGGTCCCTACAGATGAGTAAATATCTAGCATTAATTAAGTCGCAAGTTAGAATGCAACTGTGTTCATGATTGGACCGCAGATATTTGTGACACGCCCCTCCACGACCGTGAGCCAACGATGCCCAGCTAGCAGAGAAGTAGGCGAATCAGATGTGTGTCAATTAACACGGATAAATAAATAAGAAATCATTCACACAGTGACTTCGAGGCCAGAAGAATCCGCTCTGCGGAGAGCCGCAGTAGTGCGAGTGCAGGGTGGACGCTAGTCGCTACTCGCTACTCACAGACGACCTCCATGCGGGCCTCCTTCTGCGCAGACGCGAACGACGGGGCCTCCGCCGACACCTCGCAGCGGTACAGGCCGCTGGACTGGAGGTTCACCGACCTCAGGGCCACTGTCTTGTCGTCGGACAGCACGTGCTGGAACAGGCGGCACGTCGCTACACACACGCGACACTGCGTCTGCTGACAGTCTGGTCGTTGTCGTATGTCTGTCGTAGCATTGCGACCCCAGTTTTGCAGTATATTAAACAGCGAGAACACTTTTCTTCCTTCAAATCGCATGTTCATCTCATTAACAACGGAACACAAAGCTACGAAGTCAAATTCAGGCTAGTTTCTACGTAGATCCATTCATCTGGAGCTAAGAATACTTACTTACTTATTTATTTATTTGAGTTCGACCCGCCCCGAAGGACCAGGAGCCAATCACAAAAAACCTACACATAAAACACTTTTTTTTTTGTACTTTTACGAAAGATTTCTTTTGGAAACCAGTCGCCAATAAATAATTTGCAATACTACAAGAAAACCACCGTAAATTTTTGCAACACATCGCTTTGGTTATTTTTTCATGTACGAAATACTTTTTTTGGAAACAAAACTACACATGTGTAGTCGCGCTTACGAAAATTGTTTGATATTGGTTGACATTTTAAACAATCAATTTTTTTTTAAATCATGATAAAGATAATACTCAACTATTGGTCTTTATTTTTTTAATAGTGTTTATTATGTGCGCAGTTAGTTAATGCTGGAAAGCTATCCGTGGAACGGTTTACAAATAACTTTTACTATTCAAGGAACTGGGACAACACAAAGCACAAACGCCCGCGCAAGAATCTGAACCCAATAGTAATGCCAACCTTTTTTTTTATATAGCGTTACAGTTGATTTCATGTCAATGTACAAATGTATAAATATCTATAGTTTTACATGTTAATTCAGTTCAGTTTAGGAAATAAAATAATAAAACAATTACAATGTAGGAAAATAGCTGACCGATTCATGTGCAACCCGGAGAGGCGACAATGTGGCCGTGGCCAATAGGCGCGTGACATCGACTTAATTACGCACACGTTTATGGATCTAGCCTGGAAACAGAAAATAAAGCGAACTTTGCAGGTCTCTGTACACCACGTATTCGGCTAGAGCAGTCGAAATGGACGAGATGGTGCGAGGAAAAGGCTGCTTCCATGACAATGCGAGTTTCGTTGACAGCGAGATCACTGCAGACGGAGGAAGAAACAATTTATAATTTTTATTTTACGAACGTAACGAAAAAAAAAATGCGACGGACACTGATCACTGATTGACCCACGTACGTAACCTTCTGACATCATGCGTGGTGTGGACGATGGTCCGAATATATTGGTCAACTTGAACTTTTGAACCCAATCTGTGTTTTTTGGTAACATAGAACAAAAACAAAACACCCACGATATATGAATTTTCGGTTCCCATTTCAAAAAAAAAAAAACATTTATTAGCATTTACTTTCGCCTTACAGAATAAAGAAATATTATTGAACTCCCAAAAATTTCACAAGTTAACTAAATATTCAAAACTTAGCTGCGTACACATTTACGAAACATGAATTTAGTAAACAAAAAAAAATCGAAAAAAAATTATTTTGACGCTCTATATTTACTGCGCCCTGGTGACTATTTTAGAATCAGTAGATTCGGACATCGGACATCGTAATTGTAGACTGGGCTTTTTTTTCATGTGACAATGTGACATCATTCACATTAGGATGACTGATTATTTTTTCCTAAACTAACTTAAACTAACAATGTGCGGGAGGGGTCTACTCTAAGTCCGTCTCAGGCCTAATCATGCTGGGTTTAAGTCATGCAGGAAGGGTAACATATATCATGCGCTAGGAAGGGATTGGCCAGCCATGGCTGCGATTGGCACCATGACTAATTCCAATCACTTCTTAACTCTAGACTAAACACTATATAAGTTGAGCCCAGGTAAAACCTGCATAGACACAGGGAAAACCATGGGCACTTACATGCGGGAAGCAACATTTCATGCATTAATTACAAGCAGGTTGGTTACTGGAAACAGAGGGATGGTTCAGGAAGAAGAGTTGGACAGAGTAGAAAGAGTCTACCATGCGGGGGTTGGCGCTTGGACTTTATGTCCACATTGGGCTTGGGGGGCGCTGTTTTGTTTGGGGGCGACTCTGTGATGTTTCCCGCCAGGATGCCAGCCAGCCTGTTTTTCACATACCAATATGGCGGACTTTTTTTTACATTTGTATCAGCTGTTCTAGTCTTCTTGTATTAATGACCGTAGTTAAGCTGTTCGGAATGAAATTAGATTAAACTATTACTTTTTTTGTATTTTTTAAAAGTCAAAAATAAATCTTAATAATACAAATGTAATGATATGAGTTGACATTTTTCTCCAATTTACCTCCAAGACAAACGGCCGCCATATTGGTACGTGTAGTACACTGAAATCCCCCTCCCATTTTGGCTCCATCTGTATGTTTTCCTCATGTCTGCATCTAACGCGCGTGGCCGAATCACCAAATGTGTTTGGGCTTCACGCTTTGACAGTGAGTTGTGTCGGCAGAAAGCCGTTCGATGTGGACATATTTAGTTTGTGTAAGTAGAGAAGTGGTAAGTGGCGCGACATTGTCGCTGCTCTCAAAGAAATGAGCCTGCAGCAGTACGACTGTGCAACAATGCGCTGAGGGATGATGAGGGGGAGAGGGTGCTGAGTGAAGAGTGCCAGGAAGAAGACGTGGAGTGAAGATTGGGGGATCGATCCAGCTGCCGAGAGAGACAGGAACAGCTGAAGGAGGCTACTCGCGCAGTGCAACTGCGTCCGTTGCCATCGAGGACTTGGGTTGTTGGAGAGTCACGGGCATAAACGGCGCGGAACGGGTCTCGATTATGTAACGTTGGGCGCGTTCACTCGTTGCTGATCAAACTCGCTAGGTGTCCCTTTTCTCGCTACTTTCCTGGTACCGCTGTTTTCGCAGTTTTGTTATTGTAGTCGATGTCTCTACCTAAAGTATGAAAGTGCCAATGAACAAGTTCATATTGGGTCTGAATTCGACCAACAAACTTTGGCTGCAGTTTCTCTGAGAGAAAAAAAATTGAAAACAATAAAACCATAAAAGAGAAAATGCTTAAACTGGAACTTAGACTGGATTTTAAAAAGCGTCTGAATGTTTTATTAAACAAAACGAAAAATATTGCCTTTTACCGTTGACCCAACCGTTTTAGAGAGATTCTAGTATAAAAAGTAGTATACAAAATGGTAGGTTGCCATATGCACGACACCTAGTATGCTAGAGATTACGGACACTTATTTTTTAATGAAGTACACACCTATGAAGGTATTATAAAAAAAAAACAATTTAATTCAGATTAATAAAAGATATTTTAAAACCATATTGTATATACACCTCAAAATTTTCTGCGGGAAATAAGTGTGTTATGTCTAATAATCTCAAATACACCAGTTTGCGACAGTGAATATATTATTGCGGTCTTTGTAGAACTTTGCTCAACTGAACATTACCCAGACGATCAATGTTCCATCTTAAACACTCACTGTACTATTTGCAATAAAACAATTGTTCAGCTCCCACTGCTAGGGCCTAGACAAGCCTTGTACCATAAGTCTTATATATGTTTGCAACTTGTCTGATAAACTTAAAGATGGAATTTGTCGGTCAAATTTAGACCCATCCTGAATGTATTTATGCTACCGTTTAGTTTTTTTTTTTTTTTTTTTTTTTTAAATAATGTAAACACATAAAAAAACAGGAAAAACCGTGATCCACTAATAAAAATATACGTCACGTGAAACTTTATTTTTCTATATTAAAATTTTACTTTATATGTGTTGTATCGTCTGGCAGTCGGTCGTTCTTAGTTAGAATGTTTTATTAACAAGTCGCCCCTCATGGATTTAGCTTTTTTCTTCCCGCCTCAAAATCTATGTTCTATTGTTTGTCCAGATTTTTGGCCACTCCAGGGTGTTAATGATAACCGCACGCTCTTTCTTGCGTGGTTACAGGCTTAATAAAAGTATGATATCAATCGAAAGGCTGCACCCTACATGTTGCAAATTTGGGGGTAAGCAAACTTACTTACATCACATAGGCTGCCAAATACAGACGGTGACTTAAAAAAAAAAAGGGACCACAGTTTTTTTTCAAGCCAAATAACATAAAACATATTGCATTTCAAGTTGTGGCAAAACGTTGTATGGAAAAGTAAATAAAACTAAATAATAAATAAATACAATTTTTTTTTTTTTTTTTTAAAAAAATAAACGGTACATATGTTGGGGATCATATCCTAATCCAAAGCCATCGCTGCTGACGTATCGATTTAGGTCCCTCCTTCCACATTCCTTCCTTCTCTCTCTCTCTCTCTCTCTCACTATCTCTCTCTCTCTCTCTCTCGGCCCGGTAATCCTGTTAGTCGGCAATCCCGTGACATATAGCCAGTCGGCTGTTAGCGACCGGATTGGTAATTGCCGAGCGATCAAGTCCCTGGCAAAACCTCCCCTCCCCCCTCCGTCTTTTCCAGCAAGTCAGCTGACGTCTCCCACACTCCCCCACCCAGCTACCCCCTACACCCTCCCCCTCCCCCTCCTCCTATCAAAGCTGGTTGTTCCCTCGCGTCTGCAGTCATTCTTTACCGCGTGCTGGTCGGAGAAGGGTCAGCCTCTCTCTTTGCCTAGCCTGGCGTTCCTAAACAGGAAGCTCAGGTCAGTGGCCAGTGCGTAAGGTGCTAGGTTCGATAGGTAGCTAGGACGCGGCGAACAGATAGGAATACCACGCTAGTTAGGTCGGACGATACGCCTGTTGTGTGCCCTGCTTTTTTCAAGGCGGGGCACCTACTTGCGATGAGTAGTAGCGACGATGAGATGGAGGTAGGCACGGCGACAAAGCGGCTGCACGAGAGTAGCGAATCAGACACCGAACAAGCGAGTCAAATCAAAAAACCGTCAGGGCTCCAGCCCACAACAACAATCGATGACGACAACAGTGGCTTCACCACTGTTGAGCGTAGACAACGCAGGCGTAATAGCGATGCGTCACAAGCGGTACCGACACCGCAACAACGGACACCGACTGACGAGGCTCCGCGCTACAAACGCGTACCATTCGTAATCCGCAACAGTCAGGCAATCGGCAGCTTGGGCCCTGCCTTCGCGCGACTCGGCATCAAAAACCGAATGACGCTGACGAAGCGTCAAGAAGTGCGCATAACTTTTGATGGCAAATTGGACCAAGACAAAGCGACCGCTTGGTTTAAGGCAAACGATGTGCCTTTCCACACTTTCTCCCAGCCCAGCGAGCGAGGGGAAAAAGTAGTGATAAAGAATTTGAGTAAATTCACGCCGGTTGATGCGATTTCTGAGGAGCTCACCGCGCTCGGGTTTAAAGTAAATTTCATCAAACAGCTCAGTCGGCGGCTAACAGACCGCAACTCAGGGCAAGAGTTTTTCGAGCCAACACCGTCATTCGTGGTGTGCGTGGCACCTAGCGCGCACGACATCTACGCCGTCAAACAACTATACTACACAAGTGGTATAAAGATTGAGCGGTACACGACTCGCGCGGAAGACGTTCCGCTCTGTAAGAGGTGTAGTTCCTTCGGACACACCACCGGAAACTGTTCAGAAGTACCTAAATGCATCAGGTGCGCGGGTTCGCATCCCCGCAGCGAATGCCCAGTCCCAGAGGAGGCACCAAAGGTGTGCTCGAACTGTAAAGAGACAGGCCACACCGCGGCCTGGCGACAGTGCCCCGCGTTTTTGAAGATCGTAGAGTCGCGGAGACAGGCCGCCGCGGAACAGGCAGCACAGAAAGCTGCGCGCACAGCCTCGCGAGCACAGCCGGCCGCACCGACGCGGGAAAGTTTCCCCCCTCCCCCCGCACCCACCAGGGAACACGTGCACCGGGCAACAACAACAACAACAGAGCGCAGTCCGCGAAACGCACGGCCCAGCGAGCAGGCCAGCCAACCGGGCATAAATCAAACACAGGCAGTAGCTTCCACGTCATACGCGGCAGCTACGTCAGGCGTAAGCGCACCGCGGCGCACGGCAACGGAAATCGTGCAGGCTCGCGTCGAGAAGAGCCAGCAGCATAGAACAGAAACCGCGCCAGAAGCACAGCCAAATAATAATATCACTAGCCTCGCGGAACTAGCAGAGATCCTGCGCATGTGCGATTATTGGAATTTAGTGAAGGCACTCGAACCGTATTACGCACGCATCCGCTCCACCGAGAGCATAAAATACCGCCAAACCATTCTATTGGAAGCACTCGCGACAGTGCTCCAGTAAATGGCAGTAAACATGGGGAAAACACTACAACTCCTAAACTTTAATGCATGTGGTCTCCGCCTTCGGTCGTACGAGTTGGAACAGTGCCTTGTAATATATGGGATTGATGTGGCATTCATTACCGAGACTCACCTATCACCGCATCATCGATTTAATATTTGTGGTTACACCACTTACCGCACTGACCGCGCCACTCGTGGGGGCGGCACAGCCATATTAATTAAACACGGGATTCATCACCATCCGATAGAAATAACTGGCTTAGAGCACCTAGAGGCCACCAGCATAAATATTCGTAATAAAAATGCGCATGTCTGCATGTCGGCAGTATATAAACCCCCAGGTAAGCCACTACTTTCTAGGGATTTAAATAAATTAATTAATCCACAGCAACACTTTTTCATCGCAGGCGATTTAAACAGCAAAAACGAAGACTGGGGATGCAAAAATACTAACCCAGCAGGCAGAAAATTATTAGATCATTCGGTAGCAAATAATTACGAAATTTTTGCTCCAGGCTCGCCAACTTGCTATCCAACGAATGGTGGCATGCCTGACATATTAGATATAGCTCTTACAAACATACCAGGTGCGCAGGTTATTTCAGAAAAATTAGATGAGCTTGACTCAGACCATTTTCCGGTACTTATTCAATTAACTTTTAATGCTCAATTTTGCGCAGCGATATTTAGCCGCACTTTTGGTATTCCCGACTGGGACAAATTTCGCGAAGACCTGGAATTAACTTTTACAGAAACTCCAGCGATAGACACAGCAGATGAGCTCGAAACTCACGTAAAACTTTTCACCGACACAATTACAGACGTGCGCAAAAAACACACGAAAATCGTGAATAAAAGAGAATTTACGCGAATAAATTACCCAGATGTAGACATGCTAATCGTTTTAAAACGGCAGGCGCGCAACACTTACCAACGAACGAGAACACCGCAAGCTAGGACTGAATACAATCGCCTTAAAGCTCAAGTCTCGCGAAAACTTAAAGATTTAAAAATAGAAAAATACGGAAACTTAATAACAGAGTGCGCAACTCAACCTCGGCAAATGTGGCGGCTCACACGCAATTTACGAGGGAAAAATAAATTTATCTCCACACCAGCCATTGTTACAAACGCGGGCATTAAATATGACGCGATAGATAAAGCAAATGCTATAGCAGACATTTTTGAAAAACAATTTTCACCAAACGAGGACATAAACGAGCCTCAGTTTACTAGGACCACGACAGTAGCTGTTAATAACTATTTACAAATCGTTCCACAAGCCGAGCCGGAACTCGTAACAATTAAAGAGCTCTTAGAAGCTATTCACTCGCGACCAAAAAATAAAGCAGGCGGACCTGACGGAATAAATTTTGATACTTTAAAGAAATTATCATTTCAGGCTATACAATACTTTCTTAAAATAATAAATGCTATTTTTATTCTTAAATCCTACCCAGCGTCATGGAAACTAGCTAAAGTTATCACCATTCCGAAACCGGGAAAAAATGCGTCACTACCACAAAACAGGCGACCTATTAGCCTCCTAAATAGCATGAGTAAAATTTTCGAAAAAATTTTACTCAAACGACTTCAACACCATTCGGACGAACACGAAGTCATTCCAGATAACCAATTTGGTTTTAGAAGGGGCCACTCTACCTCTCACCCCCTAATTAAGCTCATTGAAGAGGCCACTGACGGTTTTAATTCACGAGCGAAATTTACTGTCGCAACGATGCTAGACGCGGAAAAAGCTTTCGACAAAGTTTGGATACCTGGCTTAATTCAAAAATTAATTACATTTAACTTTCCAGACACGTATATTCATCTGGTGGCCCACTATTTATGGCGTCGAAATTTTTTTGTATCAATAGAGGGGGCGAAATCATCCACTCGGGAGCTGACAGCAGGTGTGCCGCAGGGGTCCCCACTCTCACCCTTTTTCTATAATGTTTACACAGCCGACATCCCGCGGGAACATGCCCACGTGCAATTATATGCAGACGACACTGCAATAATATATCAATCCCCGAATTTGAAGTTTGCTTTAACCAAAGTTCAGAGGCAGCTTACCTCACTCGAACAATGGTACACTCGCTGGCGCATTAAAATAAATGGAGCCAAGTCCACAACTTTAATTTTAACTAAAAAATACACCGCCCCCGACCGCGAATTAAAAATTTTTAATCAAGCCATACCATTTGTTAAATCGGCTAGATATTTAGGTTTAACTCTAGATACCAGGCTCACCTGGAAAGTTCACACCACTAAGGTGACACAGTTTGCGCGAGGCACTTTGCGCAGCCTATACTCAATGTTTAAGGCCCCCCAATTTCCTAGAAAGAAAAAATTACAGCTGTATTTACAAATAGTTCGCCCTCAATTATTATATGCTTGCGAAATCTGGGGCTATGCAGCAAAATGCCATATCGATAAAGTACAGGTCACTCAAAATAAATTTCTTAGAGCCATTGCAGATTGCGGCTGGTACACCAGCACACTAGAAGTACACCAGCTACTCAAAGTAGAATATGTAGAGGAATATATAAAACGGCAAAACAGGTCTTTTTATGGCCAGCTCCCTGAACATGCCAATACTTATATGAATTCACTTCCGGACTACGACCCAGCTGCACAGCGACAGTTTAAAAAACCGCGACTTGCCTAAGCCAGGTTATACTAGAATCCACACATCCCATGTACGCAGGGCAACTTAGCAAACATAGCAGACGTTTCTCTCTGGCCCCGATGTGCCTGTCTACGTCCTGCGGTGCAAATAATCAACATTGGACTAGCCAATGATTGACATGCCCAGGACTCGTAAATATTGCGTCAACACTACTTTTGGCCCAGCGGGGCTCTATTTTATTGCGTCAACACTACCTTTGACCCAGCGGGGCTCTAATTATAAACCAGCGACAACTCGACCGCAGGCCCTAATTCCTTTAATTACCAAATCTTTCCTTCCCCCACCTCCTCCACTAGTCCTTGCTAGTTGTTTTCCCCAGCCATTATTAATTAATTCATTAATGTAACTTTCATTTTCTTGCTAATTCGAAATGGTCCGAAGCATGCAGGTGTAGGTTTTGACCCATGCAGCGGTCCACTGCCTGTGTGTTAGGGCTGACTCCGTATGCCTGAAGGGCGAGACCCGCCTGGCAGGCTTCACCTCCAGTGCCGGCCGCGTTTCGGAAGGCATGGGTTTTTGAATTGCGACAAAAAAAAAAAAAAAAAAACACTGGACGAGGGCATCTCTCTGCTCGAACAATAATAGAATAGGATGACATTCATTTACTAATTTCACTCTCTATTTTTCAGGTTTAGACGACAACAGCCTGGGGGCTAACTACAGCAATACTGGTTTAGCCTAACTTTGACCGAACTATACTGGAACGCAATAGTTCGGTCCTTAAGGCGGCCAGGTGTTTACTAATCTATGTAATTTCTCCTACACATCGGTAAACTTACACGATGATATGCCTGCTTGGTCAGCCGGGTATGTGCGGCCTTGGAGCTATACACTACACTCACACAACGAAATTAATTAGGCCATTTTTGCGCACACTCCACACGCCTCTAAATACAGACATCACGACACTCTCATGCATCAGTTAGCCAACTAACTGAGGGGAAAGGGTGACCTCACCCCGCCTGACACCTACACTATTAAAAATAGAGCCAAGCAACATGCGACAGCTATTTTACTTCTTCTGGACCGTGAGCCACCTTTAATCTTAAAATCACACACATCGCGCCCCGCCGACGTTTCCAATGATTCGATCAAAGTGACGGGGTTGCACTATTTATATTGGCGACCACATAGCGAGTTATGGGAACGTAATAGTTCCCGGTATCGCTGTCACACGCTCCCGGCCGAGCATATGAGGAAACGGCGGCGTCTGCAGTGAGAGACACACACTCGAGCAAGGCTCACCCCTGAGCTACGTCACGCACAGGGTTTGTGTTTGTATCCATATGATTCCACAATGCTTTCATAGTGGTTTTTATGAAGGGAGAAGATTACTACCTGTTTGAAACAATGATTACAATGAGTATCATGGGGTTGACGTCTTCAGATATTTACTTACCTACCTTAACGATCACACGGCGAAGTTTATGGTGTCACCTGGATAATTAACCACTGCGAATGTAGCTTCCGTGTACACAAAATTCTCCATCGAGCAATAACACTGGAGTTCCTCCTTAAACTTTCCAATTAGTGGCCCACTTCCGATACCAAACTATCTGGCCAATTCTAACTAGAAAGTATTATATCGGTAACCGTAGCAGACCAATGTCAGTTGTTAGCTGTAGGTACATCTTGCCCGTCTTGCTCAACAATTCTCTCATAACGTGTTTTTTTATAATTTATTTCCTACTCAGATTTCTCTGGTTTACCTTTTATTATATGATCATATATAGGTATACTCAACAAGTGCGGCTCCATTGGTGGAAATGGTGGTGGGGGGGGGGGGGGGGTTGATAGAGGCGATAGTCCCTCCAAGCCTAGAATATTTTTTTTTTTTGTATTTCAGTTTTAAGGGTATATTAAATTGTGAATATGAATCTCTGACATCTAATGTTATTTTTTACAGCTGCATTCTTTCTTTGTACGATAGCCCTTCCCAAAATGTAAAATAACTATGTTCCATTCTCAAATGCCCATTTGTAAATTACGCAAGCTGCGAAAACAAAGACGCGAGCATCAGCCAGCTTTAAACTGATTGTTTTTCTGCTTGCGTTTCCGAAAATTTCGGGCCTTTTTTTTATAAAGGTCATTTCCTGATATATTATATCAAACTCAACACACTTATATTGTCGATTGAGAAAAAAATTTAAATACGCATGACAATGACTTTTGAAGACGGTTAAGGTAATATTTCACACCACCTGTTATAATGATTATATTATTCCAGATAAATTTATTTTTCAAGCACTTAAATGGGATTTCCTGGCCATGGGACATAGTTGATTAATGACTTAACAAATTAATATAAAAATTAAGTTACAGCTTCATCCTGGTCTCCAGTACGTGTTCGGCGAAGATACGTGAATAACATCGCAGAATCTCATTTCTGCAACAAAAAAAAAAGTAACGAAAAGCATTTTCCTATGCACTTAATCAAGTATTAATAAAACAATAAAAAAAGAAAGTTTGAAACTGCTACGTAAATCACTTCCATCTGCAGTTAATTTTAACACTGCCATGTCTCCCTCGGCCACTTAAACTATATAATTGACGCCGGGACGAACACCCAGAATATTAATTCGATCTGGCTATTTCGACTAACTCTCTGCCCGACTGGCAATGTCTCCTCCACAGTTAACGCAACTAAACGGCTTTAATTCGACCAATAATTATTTTAAAAGCTCATTCACATCCCCGGTGCAATTTGCGCTCATCAAAAAACCACGTATTCTCCCGAGCGAAATGCACTTCAGGAGGCAGAGTCTCACAGTTCACAAACATGGCATGAACGTTTCTAGGCACAAGCAGCTTATTTCACTGGTGCGGAACACACGTGAAGGTATAAGTAGGGTGTGTGGTTGCTTAAAGTAGGCGTTTACGTCACACGCGGTTTCGCACAGGGGCTTCAGGCCTCATCTCTCTCATCATGCTGAGTTTCGGGTGGGAAAATATTTCTGAAATATCAGTGTATAAGTCCAACTGCATGCTTCGCCCAGCTGTAGATACTTATTAACTGGCTTTTAGTGAGACACCGTGACGCAATTAGTATAACAAATAAATTTCAGATGCGTATATTTGCCGAGGTATTGCAAATAACGATCAAGTGTAGCATAATTTACAAAGAGTGTCAGAATTCGACCCTCAAACTTAGGCTCCAGGTCCATGACGTAAAAGAAACCTTTTATACAACTTACGGTCTGATGTACTTCCCAAGACTGTGCACTGGGGTGAAGTGCTGAAGATCGAAGATGAGTCCTCGATGGCTATTCCCTTCTCCCCTCTACTCCTACCGTGGCTGTTTCTTTCCCCTCCCCCTCTTCTGGCTAGGTGTGCTTAGCTCGACCTTCATTTGGATTCGGATTCACTGTTGATATCTAGTCTTGTGAGAGTCCCGAGGTGGCGCTGAGGTAGGTCTTGGCAGAGTCTAAGTTGAATTGAGTTTGCAGCCTGGCATGCGGTGGACATGCCCCGTGATGCAAATTGTAAGTGTCTTGTATAAAAATATGTTTGGTTTCCACCTTCCGAATTTCAGTTTGGCTTAGTGGCCGCGTGGCCGTTAACGTAACTTTCTCCTGCTTGTTTTCTGCCACGGCGGCCTGGGAGCGCCTGCCGGGGTAGCCCTCACTGATCTGAGTTGCGGCTCAGTGTCGCTGCGTCCATGGGCGTCGAGAGGATATATTTTTTGCGGGGGACTTCAATTGATTTAGTTGTTGAGGAATATCCATCCCCTAAGAAAAAGGCGGGGGTCCGGGGGTTCTCCCCCTGGAAAATTTGGGGTTTGAAGGTGCAAAAAGGTGTTTTTTAGGCTTTTTTTTCCTAAATATTCTAATTATAGTTGGTTGCAATATATAATTTATTTTTTATAAAAAATATTTTCAGAAAACAAATTTGTAAAAACACAGTTAACATATCTGCTGGTGCTATATCCACACAAAATCATTAATTTAAACATCAGGAGAAACCTGAATGTTACACTTAAATGCCGCAGAAGTATTAAGAATATTTCGCACATGTACACAAACATAAGTAACAAAAAGATTATATTCACTATTATTATAGGAGGGGACGAAATTGAATACTTTTATTATTGGGGGGGCGTGTCCACCCCCCCCCCCCCCCCCGCCCCCCGTCACACGTCATCCCCGGTTGCGACGCCCATGCTGCGTCTGCTCAGACTCATGACTAAATCGTAGTTTTTTTCACCCGCCTTCTATGAGTCCTTATCATACAGTTACTGGTCAGTTGTTATAAGGTGGGGAGTAATTTTTGACCCTGGATGATGCGTGCGCGCACATCGTATAACCTCTAATTGTACTCGTATTTTTTTTTATTCCATGTGAACTTTGTTCTCAAGTAAATTGTTAAAGTTTGAAGTATAATAGTTTGTTGAATAGGGGCAGACACCTATAAAGTTTTTTGTGTGTCTGTTGTATTTACAGACAAAGACAAGCAACTCCCTTTTAAGCTCTAACTTTATACAACGTCTGTGCAGAGAACGTCTATGCAGATGGGTTAAAGAAACTGGTCCAGCGTTACGAAAAGTGCTTAGAACTGAATAACGATTATGTGGAAAAAATGAAGTAGATATTATTAAACTCAAACTGTCAATGAAAACCTTTTCTAACGACGTTTTTTTTATGACCAAACTAACTTTAAACAACTCTAGTAAATCCGCAAAAAAACAGTTTTATTTTATGTGTTAGTTTATTTTGTGGTCTGAGCCCCGTTTTTTATAATTTAAGTTGAACGAACAACAGAAATTTAGTTAGGAATGAACATTTTCCGAAATTCATTCAGCAATGTTTTGCTCTATATATAAAGTTTTTTTACAGCCAAAAAGGAGTTTTTTATGGACGTTTTTAGGTGTGAACAATTTGTAACAAGGAATTTGCAGTATAAAGGTAACCCACAAATACATTTTGGGATCACCGGTTTAAGTCCCATAGAGGAGCATTACTGACGCAAAGACTGCGCAATGACCTGGTGCGTAGAAGCGAAGAGGCGTGTGCTGCGCGAGCAAGAGTCGCCTTTAGCGCCCAGCCAGGTCGGTATTCTTGATTTAAGGACAGTTGCGTATTTATTCATTTTTACTGTAAAATATTAAAATAAAGAAAGTAATAAGATTTGTTTGCGATGCAAAGCTGTATAATTACAAATATATATATATATATATATATATATATATATATATATATATTATTTTGAACATATGCATAAAACTTTGAGGAACATTGTCCCCGTGAGCAACTGTTCGATGTAGCGTATCAAATTGTTTTTTGAAGAGATGTACTCTAAATCTTTTATATAAACTGGAGATTTCCGAGAGCATTTTTTCCGTGTAACGTATCAAGTTACATTTTAACGTAAAATATATAAATGAAGTAAGCAGTTGAATGTATATTTGATGCGAAACTGTGACTATAAACAAAAAATATATATTTAATCCTGTAAATATAAGTTACAAAACTTTGTCTGTAAACTAGATATGCAATACGGAAAAAGTTAAGGCCCGTCTACAATTGCAATGACCTAAATTGTGTCCAACGGACACTGCTCGCTGATTGGTCCACGTGACCCTCTGACGTCATGGGTGGCGTGGCCGATGGTCCGAATACATTAGTCAACTTGAATTTTTTGTCCCAATCTGTGTCTTTTGGTGGCATGGAAGGAGAAGAGCGCTCATTATATATATATATTTCAGTTCCTGTTTTAAAAAAGTGAACTGAAAATAACGGAAAATGCGGTGGGAGCAGGAAGCCAAGAAAACCGAGACAAAAATTGTGCCGTCCATTTTCAAAGGCCGAACACCCAAATACATTTTTGGCAGCGTAATATTACATTTATTAGCATTACCGAATAACTAAATATTATTTAACGCTTAAAACTTTCACGAGTTAAATTAGTATTCAAAACTAATTTGTATACTCACTACGCATTAATAAAATAAACCAAAACCTTCTAAAAAAAATCTATTTGGCGTAGAGGTGTAAAAGTAACGAAAAAATGCGTACCCGTATGTAATCGTTACTATAACAATTAGTACCTACTCGTTACTATCGTTACATTACTCGTTACTTCTGATACCGCATAACATGCTATGTTATGTTGCAGCAACGAATCCAGTCGTATTGCGTACGCGTACAGTATGACGTCGCGTAAATAATAATAAATAGAATATAAACAATTAACAATATTTGATAATTAATAGTTTTTGTTAACCAAGAAACAATTAAATCTCATTAGAGCGGCTTTTTAATATTATCTCTTTTAATATAACAACAAAAAACGTGAAAATACGCGATTATAAAAACAAAAACATACATATTTCTAATTTGTAAAAAATACTTTCTTACGTTGTTTTCTGTTCCAATCTCAAACTTTGTCTACACACACAATACCTTTAATAAACAGTAAAAAAAACTTGGACGACGAATTTCCAAATTATACTTTACTTAATAAACAAACCTCGTTCTTTGTAACGTAAATTCATCGAATATGCGCGCGCATGCGTAAAACATACGAAAAATGCGAGTAACGAGATGCAGCCGTGTCTAACGTTTCGTTACTCGTTACTAGATGGCGCACCCGTTACTCAGTACCGAATACATACGGTTTGCTACAGCTCTAATTTGGCGCTCTACATTTACTGCGCTCTATTGGCTACTTTAGAAACCAGTGGACTAGGACATCGGACATGGCAGTTTTCCGTGCGACGTCACGTCATTCACATCGGAATACAAGGACCGCCCACGGGTTCGGGCCTTTACTGACATTTGTAACGGCGTGTCCGTCCACCAGGAGCAGTTTCTTCCGGAGCTGTTCGTGCGAACTTGTCGCAGCAGGAGCGCATCTGTATGCTGATTGATTCCCGGCGCGGTCTCTCAAAACGCGTGGGTGGGAACGGGTGGGGATGGGATAGGGGGGAGGGGATAGTAAAGGGGGACGGGGAAGTAAAGGGGGTCGAGAAAGGGGGGGAGAAAGGGGGTGGGGAAAGAGGTTTAGGAGGGGGCCGTGGTATTCGCTAGCACTAGAGGGAGAGGGAGTGGCGCCGAGTTTTCAAACTGGCGCTTCCTCTCGCCAGGTCATCATCCCTTCGAACCACGAGGTAACGAATTTCCTCAGGAGCGCAGTGCCGCAGTCGCACCGCGGTGTCTGCGAAGAGAAGTTCCACCAACCTCTCAGCAGTTCGTGTGTCGCAGAGCCAACACGTCGAGCAGTTGTCCTTCGACGATACGTGCAGCATCAAATTCAATGCAACGAAATTTTTTAAAAAAAGTTTTATATTTCCTTATTAATTTGATGCCCAGTGCGTGGTTTTAAATAGACATAGACATCAAGGCCGTAAAGCACTTAAACAAACACATTTTAAAACAGTTGGAACGTGGAAAAGCAGAAAGTTCACTTTATTTTTCACCCTTTCAACCACGTAAACTTACAGTTTTTTTTATTTATTTTTAGAAACTGTACTACCAGTTTTTAATTATATGACAAACAACTCGTATTTTGAAGTTTCTTAGCTTGAGGGTTTTAGCCACATCAGATGTGAAGAGTTCACCAATGGTTCGGTCGACGCTGTAGTCGCTATCATAAGGATTAAAATAAAAACACAAGCTAAGAAACCTCAGAAAATGGCCGCAAAGGTCTGCGATTCTTATTAACTCGTATTTTAATTGTTGCTAGTAATTTTTTTTTAAGGTTAACAAAATTTAAGTAATGGCAAATGTTTTCGATTACTGGATTAAATTGTGAAATTCATTAATTCGAAAATATATTTTAGTGCTAAAGGTGCGATTACACGGGTAGAATAAACAGGAAAGCAGTTAGGGCAAGTGAGCTCTCCTGAATACTCTACTATCCTATACGTGATATAGGGTAGTAGCTGTTCACGCACGCAAGTCCCAAACGGGATATTTCCGTGCATAAGTGGCTTCCAGCACACAATGTGCAAACGTGTTCGTCGTCGCGCTCTAACAAAATTTTTGAAAAAAAATTGTGCAAAAGCATCGTTGCAAGAGGTTCGGGAATCTTAAGAAGACAGTGGAAGGGATAAAATAATATCCTCATGTTCTGCCTGTCTCATGTCCCCGTTTCTGTAACGTACACTGTTAATGCCCCACACGCATTCATTTTCGCAGTACAATTCTGCAGATTTGATAGTTTCTGCTTCAGACCACCTTATCTTCCTGGGTGAATTGAGCACCGCGTGTTTGTGAACTAGCATAACTCTTCTAGACTACACCGGTTCACACAGGTGGAGTACGTGTAGCAGTCTCACTCGACTCTTAACTACTAGCTCTACAAGGGGAAGGCAAGACTTCGGAAACTCACGAGATGAGACTTGGTGCATTAGTAGCATAGCATACCTTTAGGGTGTTCGCCTCTTAAAATAATAATACAAAAAAAACACTTCGGCCAGCCAATTCCTAGAAGAAAAAAACCTGTGTGAAAATTTAAGCACAGTATTATATTCTAGACAAGTTTCCCTCTGGCAACGGCGCAGCGGACCGGGTGGTTACGTACTGCTTGCTGCTCAGACGCTCGGATATCCACTCTCGCTGAAGGTCACTTTTTTAAAATAACAATCACTTATTTTAATAAATATAATTTATACAAATATTATTAACTAAAATGAAAATTATTTTAGTTTATTTACAACAAATAAGTTTTTATATTTTAGATATTATTTCATAGTTAAATTATATTAATAATTCAATCTTTCAAATAATATAAAATAATGTGGGTACAATAATAATAGTTTTAATAGTACTTATATTAATTAAAAAGTTGATGAAATTCTTAATTTTTTGTTTTGTTTAATATTATTTTCACATTTTAAAAATATGATTTCTTTTATGATATTCATATTCGCAAAATATTCGAGTGAATTTCATGAATGTCCAGAAATATGCGAATAGTTGCGAATGCGAATATTCGTTAAGGCGCATCCGCACTATGACGTATGGCGTCGTTCGTCTCATTCTGTTCGACTTTTCCGTTCGGCTCATTCGACTCGTCATTACGTCCAAACAGCTTTGTAGTGTTGACGATTCGAAAGGGTGGAAAGAGATTGATTCAGAAATAACTCTGTAAATGTTTAAATCTGCGTTCTACTTCCTCCTCATCAATTCCAAATGAAACTTCAATTTCCGTTCACATAGCATGTCTTACATTGTTTGCATATTATATATATATATATACATATACATATATATATATATACATATACATATACATATATAAGTACTGTCCCGTGAATCCCACAGCACATTTCAAAGAACCTCAAAAGTGTTTCACCGCTCCACTCCATTGTTTAATTAAAAGCAATCAGTTTGAAACGGAGCGCTACGAGATGTTCACGCAAGGACCGAGAGAATAAATGAAGACTGAGGAAGTAGCCGCGACACGATTCGACGCGGGATTCAAAACACGTCCAGACGAGGGCAATCCCCGGTTCGATTTCGACTTTCATCAACTTCGAACACGTTTGCATTCGCGTTTGGATTCGTTTCCGTTCGATTCGACTTTGCGACTCGACCAGGGCCGGTGCAAGGGTAAATTGGCGCCCTAGGCGAAAAAACCTTAATGCCCCCCCCCCCCCCCCCCAGGCCGGACACCCAAAAAAAATTTACCTTGCCTCTAAATACATCACGTAAGCCTAAGATTTTGTCAACAATCAAATGTAAGCAGGTTCGTGTTTTTTTTTTTACTTTTTTACTTATTACAAATCATAAACAGGTCACCGTGTACTTTTAAATAATTACTTATCTCAATATAAACATTCCAAACTGTTACAAAAATCCATTTTCATCTAGTTTCAATAATGGTTAAACATATAGTATCAGCTGTTATGTGTCGTGCTGGGCCCTATTTCATAAACACAGTAATAATATTAGTTCCTAAATAGTAGTGAAATAAAAAGTAGCTATTAGTGTAGAAATTTGTGTTTCATAAACAAAGTTGAAGGACTGCTAAAATAGTTCACTAATTTTATTAGTTTAATAGTCAGCTGATGTTGGTGGGTGATATTTTGATGTTTACATTTTTGAACATTGTGTAAAAATGGCTAAAAGAGAACTTAAAAACAGGAAATATGAAAAAATGTCGAGAATAGGGATGTTCTGTTTGGTGCATTTTCTGGCACTTTAACAAAAGATGTGAAGAAGTTATGCTAGACAGAAATTTGTG
The DNA here is from genome assembly GCF_032445375.1 of Bacillus rossius redtenbacheri. NCBI lineage: Eukaryota > Metazoa > Arthropoda > Insecta > Phasmatodea > Bacillidae > Bacillus > Bacillus rossius. The sequence goes on from NC_086336.1 coordinate 38,048,726, forward strand.
ATTATGTAGTAGCAATCGGTTTAGTCACAAACGACAAAGACTAAGCCAATTTCCCTCTAGACAGTAGCTTTTTAGAAACATTGTGCATGTTTGCTATGCAGTGGTATTGCACACCACTACCAAGCCAGTGTAGTGCTATTTGCAGTGGTTGCTTAGGTGAAAGTGCCTGGTTCCGCGCTGTTGGATGGAATAAAAAAGGTTCAATCCTTGTGAGCACATAATTAAAAACACCACGTGTTAACCTAAAACGTTCATTGTACTCATGTTTCCTCTAACAACGTTTAGGTTTTCCTTTCTTGAAAATGTCTCGGACGTCTTACTATTACATCATCTTCACTTCCACTAGAATCTTAGGATTCCATTTTCATTGTTAAATTTTTGTACTTCACAAACAGATACCACTGCTGTTCTCTAAAAATTGATGACTCTTAAAATGATTTATTATAAAGCCAAGATTGATAAATTTCAGTGCTAATAATCAGTGCAATATATTTGTGTTTGAAGTTTATGAAACACTCTTGATTTTGAACTCATTTTATCACTGATTATTAGGAGTCCTACACTACTAGCTACTTTTTTACACTACTAGTTTTATGAAACCAAACTTATAATTAGCATCTACTTCTATGACTCCTGACTCCTAATTATGAGACTAATAAGTTTTATGAAATAGGGCCCTGTGCCGCCCCCAGCTACTTGGCGCCCTAGGCGGTCGCCTAGTTCGCCTGTATGGACGCGCCGGCCCTGGACTCGATTGCTCGACTCGAGCGGAACGACGACGCAACTTCGGGGGCAGGGAGGAACAGGGCGGGAGGTACTCACGTCCACCCTGACGCCCGGCACCGGGTAGCTGGACTTGGGCGGCGTGGAGCGCGGCACGTATCTGTAGAACTCCTCGTCGTCCTTGTACCACTTGACGGAGTAGACCGCGTCGTCGCCCAGGTCGTAGTCGCACGCCAGCAGCGCGCTCTCCCCGCGCAGGCGGTACTGCGGCACGCGCAGCCGGCCCATGCGCAGCCCGCCGCCTGCCGGCACGCCACACACCCCTCCGCGACACCGCAACGGGAAGCCCACGATTAACTACATTTTTTTTTTTCCTTCCTAACCTAACTAAAACCTTTGAATATATTTACTGTATAGAAGTCGCGAGTGGATAGGATTTACTCTACGTTTTTCAGAAGCGTATAATGAGCAGCTTGGGAACTTCACCGCTGCAGTGCGCTGCCGTAATGCCCTGTATCGGCTTAGTTGTTATTTACACGTTAGAGCGCAGCGCTGTCGCCCGCTGTCATTCCCCGCACCCCCCCCCTACCCCATCTATCATTCACTGCAGCTCAAGGTCGTTCAACAGGAGGGGGAAGGGGTGTTTGAAGAGTTCGACACTTGTCCGTTAGGGACCACCACAAGTCGATGCCCTAGAGATGGTGGCGATTGCGGCGGTGAATTAACCAACTACCTAAAAACCGTATTAGAAATTTTAACCTGGACTGGCGACTTATGTACAGTATATATATTCAAAGCTAAAACTAAGTGTATTTTAGAGGGGTCCGGGTTAGGGAGGGACCTGGGTGCGTCTCAGGCCGAAGCCTATACGCCTAGTCATGCTGGGATTAGCCATGCATCATGTGCTAGGAGGGGATTGGCCAGCCATGGCAGCGATTGACGCCATGACTAACTCCCCTCACTCTTAAATCCAGACTATAACTAGAGATAGGTTGGGCCCAGGTAAAACCTGCATAGACACAGGGAAAACCCTGGGCACATTCATGCGGGATGTAAATTGTCATGCATTACGTGTAGGAATTTACAGGAGACAGAGGATGGTCTGGATGAAGTGTTGGACAGAGTAGAAAAGAGTCTACCATGCGGGGGTTGGGCACTTGGACTCGTGGTCCGCTTTACTAATTTTCCAGTACTGGATTTAGTGACCAGGGACGTAAGCGCCCCTGGTGGTGAGTGGTTGCACTGACCACTCACTCCGCCGCCAGTCAGTACCTAAAAAACTAAGAAACTAAGACAGAAAACAGATAAACACGATTCACTCGTCCTTCTGGACATACCCGAATACTCACGTTGGCAAGCCTTCTTTTCACAGACGAGAGAGCCAAACCCGAAGTTCCCCGAAGTTCATGCTCGCTTTTTTTTTCCGTACCACAACAGGTGTATTTATTTGGGGGGAACCGTTTACATGATTTCACAGTATCTTTAATGTAGCTATCCTAACCAAATCAACCGTCCACAATGTTTTAAAGTATTTATAATGTAGCTAACCTAACCTAATTTACCATTAGTTATCATGAGTTGTATATTTATTTACAATGAACAAAAAAAACTGAAGATGCACGATAGGGTTTGGGCTCTCTCGTCTGTTGTAAGAAGGCTTGCCAACGTGAGTATTCGGGTATGTCCAGAAGGACGAGTGAATCGTAGGCTTCCCTACTGCAACACTCACAACACATGGCTACTCTTATACTGGCACGAGAAGCCTGAGATGTACATCAAGTTCTGTTCCTGCCCGAACATGCCCGAATATTCACCTTCGGCCTACCTAGTGATTTGTTTTATTTTTGCGCAGGAAAAATGAATTCAAATATTTAAAGTGGTCGGTTAGGTTAGCTACATTAAAACACTTTCACACACTATGGACGGTTAGTTAGGTTAGTATAGCTACATTAAAATAAACAGAGAAATATAAATAGTATATAATAAACCCGAGGTTTGCCGAAGGTGAATATTCGGGCTGTTCGGGCAGGGACAGAACTTGATGTACATCTTAGGCTTCCCATACTTGCATACATGAAATACTTTTTTTTTTTTTTTTTTTTTTTTTTTTTTAGAAAATTCCTTACCAAGGTATGCGCACAAATTTTTTTAAACCCATGGGAAAGATAATCGAATATTCAACAATTTGACTATTTTGTTATACCATGCTTATTACCTACGCGCGAATTTAATACTGGAAAGCTTTTATGGGAACGGTTTACAAGTAACTTTAACTAATGCATGTTCTGGGACAACAAAAAGCATAAATTCACCCAGTATTACTGCGAACACTATTTTGTAGTGGTACAGTTGTTTTCATGTCAATGTACAAATCTACAAATATCTACAAATTTTACATGTTCCACTTACAAAAATAAAATTACACCATTTCTTTTCTCTGTGTCACTGGACCCAGTTGCTGACAATCATTCATAGATTCAGGTATTTGGCTGTCAACAACGATGCAAAATTATACGTGATAAACATACGCAAATTGTGTTTTCAACTATATCTCTGCAAGTAGTTTCCGCACCCGCCACAAGAATTCGCTGCCGGAGCAGCTACGTCGTCTGTTGAATCATTCGTTTAGCATAGCGCAATTTCAAACTATATAATGGTATAACGTATAATGTATATATAATGTATATATAATGTATAAGCGTTAAACAAAAGCTAAACCCCGGCTTTGGGCCTCATTTTTGATGAAGAATTTTCTTCAAATACTGTCCATCTTGTTAAAATTCACTATACAATAAATTAATACAATGAAGTTTCCCTTTAGCTTTGTGAACTTTTGTTCGCGCCATCCACCACAGATGGCAGCACCGTGGTTATTAAACATTTCCGTAACTTGGCTTCCGTCGCATTCACGAAATTACTCTCACCAAATGCCGTACACCGAGAGCTAAGATGTTACACAAAAATAATAATAAACTGCGGTTAAACAAATTGCTCCGTTGTTGGTGGATGCATCCAGACCAGTGCGTGTCTGGGAATTCCGGGCTTACGGTGGTCTCCGCGTGGAGTGGCGTGAATAAGCATCGCCATTCTCGATATTTCGGGCGTCGGGTCGTCCCGGGATGACGTGACCGTCGGTTCGAGAAGGGCGCCACAGGTATATAAGCAGCGACGCCAGCCTCCGCGAGAGTTCCGAGCGAGTTCCGAGAGTTCGGAGAGTTTCGCGAGTGAAGGGAAGTGTGACATCGGCGAAGAGGGTGAGAGAGTGGCGCGACGCGGAGCGACGGGATCGAGAGAGTGCGACTGAGTGTCGCGAGACTGTGTGTGTGGACAGGCGCGAGGCAAGGTGCGAACCACTGTCGAGCCTAGCTCCTGTGAGGAGTGCGAAATGTGGAACTTGACAGACATTGTGTGACTTGTGAATAAACATTTTTAATTGCCAGGGATTGGTAATCGGGCCTTTTCAAGTACAATTATTTATTAGTAATGTAAATATTAATTAATAAAACTGTGAAAAAAATTAATCTGTCTATCCTTTATGATCCTAGTTTTTCTCCACATAGGTCCCCACATAGGTCGAAACAATACTAACCAATAATATGTTGATCTAATTTTCTTCCGAACAGCTTAAGTAAGTCGTTAAAAAATCAGACTAGAATAGCTGATACAAATATAGATAATTGTCCGCCATATTGGTACTTGAAAATCAGAAGAAAAAAAATGGAGGGAAAAAAGGTGTCACGTCTGACGGCTAATCTCTGGTCTGCACATGTTCACATGGCAGCCGCGCTTATTTCATTGCTACTGTTACCGGTTCCGGTAACTTTCTTCATTGTTTAGTTAGCTGTTGCCTACGTGAGTTTATTTTCTTTGAAGAAGTCTTAAATTTTTTGTGTTTAATTAGAAACTATTCATTTTTATTGGTTTTTGCCATTTTGTCAAAGTAATTTCGTTAGGATGCTAAAATGAAACTGAAATCGTTTGCTACATGGACGCCAAGTGTTGAGTGGGTACTGGGTGTTCCGAGCAATCCCGAGGACGGCCGAAATTGCGCGACGATGACGTGGCGGAGTGACGCGCAGAGCTGTGGCGCGCGAGCCTGTGAGACGGGACTTGCGAGCCAGCGACGACGACAGCAACATGGGCCGCGTGGACGACCAGCTGGGGCCCAGTCAACGCATATACAGTAAGGAGTCGACGCACTTACACCTTGTTGCCGGAATAGGCGAAGGGCGGGCCCGTGTCTTACTAGCTTATTAACTGGACGTATTTTATTTTGGATGCTTTTTACGAGAGGTGCAACATTACCCACTTAGGCCGTGATTGCTCGAGACAGACAGCAGGCAAACGAGTCCATGCATAATACAGTAAAAGTGCGCGCACAGGAAAGACCTTTCATGTAATATTTTGTTTGACCAATCAAGTGAATTAAATGTAAATGTAATTAAAGACTTATAGTTTAATGTTCTTAGGAGTTTGTTTGAATCATGCTACTCAGTAACAGCCATGAAAGAATTAAAGAATTTGAGTCCTGCTCTTACATTGTTTGGTTTTAAAGCATCTCACACTTGCGGAATAAAAAGGGGAGCTATATTTTGAACTGTCGCACGCGGTGGGATCGTGCCACCCGCGTGAAGTTTGACCCTCCTTGGGGCCAGAGTGCGAGGACGGACTGTTGACCGCGGTGTTGCTGGAGTAAAGCAAGATAAGCCAACATCGTCAAAATTATTCCATAGTATAATATTTTGCCACTATACTCAATATACCACTGCGTTAACACAATATTTCATAAATTCTGAACTAAGAATTTTTGTGAAATTACTTCTTTTTTTTTTTAGTTACTATGTTTGAGAAATTTCTATGTTTTCTTTATATTTCAAACTTAATTCTTGTTATGTTGGCATTTCTCAACTGCGCATATTTTTTAGTGCCCATATTCCGCCTGTACAGTTGCACCCCCTGATGAGACGTGCGCCCCAGCGTGACGCGTGCTCGCCTGCTAGGGCCTAACTACAGGACCTGCTCTACAGGTCTGTTGCAAACAGGGGCGCTCCAAGCCCAGGCGAGACGGGCAACTCAGCGCTGGCCCTTTTCATTTGTACCTTCCTGGCGTGTTTAGTTTTCTGGCAAAAAAAACACGGAAATTAATGAGAACAAGAAAGTATTTGATAGTTACTAGCATGTAATCCAAAGTGCAAATTGAGTTTTCATGATTTCTTACTACAAAATTAAAAAAATATATATTCTATCATGCTATGACGCGTCTTCACCGCAGTTCGAACATCAGTATTTATAAAAATAATTCGATTTTAATCTACTACGAAATAATATCCTAATTTATTAAGCCAAATTACCAAAATATTATTCGGAATTTATGTTCAAGGTAGGATAAAACACGTTGTTTTAAGTAGTTTATTCTTCAAATTTCCCGGGGAATGGCTATTCCACACATATCATCCCGACAAGGCTACCGATAAGGCCCCTCTCCTAAACAGTAATATTAAATAGGTCAGGGCTCCGCCATGTATAGGGCCCCACTGGTTCCAAACGATAGGGAAACCTTTTCTATCATGGAGCCATAAGCGTTTGGGTAATGTTTAAATATTCTAATGTTCACAACCACTGTAAAACTTGTCGCTGTCGCATGATTATTTCATTGGCACTCTAACTTGCCATGTGTTATTACCCCCATTAAGACCATATAAGTCACATATTTGATCAACAAACGTTATCTAGATAATAATTTTCGCAGGTTTTCACGGCCATTGTCTGAAATAGCTTGGCGTCTGGGTTGCTGCCGTGTCCTTGGCGAATAATTCAACGAAGTTTCGGTCGACATTGCAGTCGCAGGGAGCAGTTACCTACTGTGATAAACTTGCAACGGAAGTTTACCTTTCTGATTCAGACTTATTCGTGTACACGCACACGTATATATTTAATATATGATAAATGTATGATATTGATGGCCTTGATTTGTCACGTGCTAGACCAGGTGAAGCCACAGGACCTGCTCTGGTCTCAGCAGGGTGATGCTGCAGTGGCTTGCCGTCACCAATGTCTGCAAGCGCCTGGCTCTGGGCGCCATGCCGGAAAGGGAGTATACAGAATATTCATAAACGACTGTCCCAGTTCCAATGTTACCTATATTACAACACTTTAATTTGGACTGTTCACAACAAATTGAAGGTAAACTAACCTAGTTTTTTTTTTACAAATATTCAATATGTGCACCTTTAGTTTTACGGTGCACATCCAACCCAAATTACAATTCATCACGCACTTAGGTTAACAAGTCAGGGGGTAATGGAAGAAATAGCCTCTTTAATTCTGTGTCTCAACTCTGGCAAATCATTTAGTTAGAGGCGGAACGTAGACACGATATTTCATAGAGCCCCAATGGAAAAAAAAAAAATCGCAGGTCTTAACCCTTTCGATCACGAAAATTCATTTTTTTGTAAAAAATTATGAAATTTGGCAGACATGTTATTCAAATTTTTTTATAAATTTTGATGTATTTTTTATTTTGATACGAATACTGAAATCCAAAATTCGGATCGTCCTCTACAGAGGACACTGTGAGCACCATGCAAATATATTTTGTTTTTAAATTATTTTTTTAACAAAGTACTAGGATTTAATAATGAATAAATACTATTTAAAAATGCTTTAAAGTTCATAAAAATCAGTGTCTATAGTTGACGTTTGTTAGAAATAATTTTATATATATGTGTGTGTATACATATATATGTATATATACAGAAGTTATCAAGTTCATCTCACACATTCATAGTTCAATTTGTGTGAAATAATTTAAAGCAGTTTCCTTCCCGTGTTATGCACATATGAACATTGCACTTCGTACACCTGATGAAGGTTTTTTCTTGTACAGCCAGGGCACTTGCACCTGGCAGTATTCTTCTGCTGACTGAACTCGGGTAAATGTTTGAAGCCATCGTATCTGACATCCTCGATGAGCCTTATTACAGCAGCCCTTTTCTTTGGGACTGGAGGGACTTGCTGTGATGAAGAGGGATGACCTCGCTTCTTGTCTACTGTCTTGCCTGCCAAAACTAAAGATTCCCCTACATGCTGGCGAAAATGAATGAAATCCATTACATTTTTTTCTGGCACTCCCAAACTGCTGGCAACCTTCCTGTATGTGAGTCACGAGTTTGTGATAGACATGTCAATTGCATGGGTCAGAAGTCGTAAAGTCAATTTCTTGGATCTTATGAAAGTTCTGTAAAGTGATATGAGGAAATCATATTTATCAACACCCCCCATGCTGGCAAGGTATAACTTGACACATTCTTGTCTCTGAACATGGATGTACTCTTAGTTTTTTTTTTCATCCCACCGGTGGCACACATCTTTTCCCCCAATTCCAACAAAGTTAGACCCAACTACAACACACGAATTATCATACCATTTTGTTAGTACAATACCGTCAGTGCTTACTGTTTCCTGCATGAAACCTCGAGTTGGTTTCTTCTTTATTTCTTTATCAGATTCCAGGGTAGGGTTTGAAAATCATTCGGTTCAAACTGTTCCTACAGCATGTATGTTCCTCTGCTGCAGCCATTGAAACAGCCAATAAGAGCTAAAAAAAATTATCGACAAACAAAAAGCTGTTCTGTGATGACATTCTTTCACAGAGCTGCATGACAACAGCAGGGCCAAGACCAAACTGTAAGTATTGTGTCTTTAGTTCAGTTTACGAGCCTTGATAGATTATAAAATCATGCATTCGCATTCAGAATCACACAAGTGAACAAAGTCGCTAACAAATAGGCTACCTGCTGAGCGAACATAATTGCATACATACTAGGACTTCCTCACACTACAGGCCCCCCCAGGAGTATAAAATTTCCCTCATGCTACTCACACAGTCCCATACAGAGGACAGTACTTCACAAGCACATTTATCTATGAACTGCTTAGTGTAGACATTTTTTACTTATTACAGTATTATCATTATATTGTTTTCTTCAAGAAGATAATTTTGTTATAATATTATTTATTTCTATTTATTGTAAAAAAAAATGGCGTTCTCAGGTCAGTTTCCTAATTTGGAGTCTCTTCCAAACCTGTTTTTTCAATCAATTTCTGGCATTTTGGTTGTAAAGCTACAGAGTGCAGCAGCTGTACTTATTGAAAAGTATCGTACCTGATATAGGACAATATGACTACGACGGCATACAGCCTTTGTTACAATTATTAAACAAAGGTGAACACATCGTCCTCTGTATGGGACACAGTGACCGAAAGGGTTAATGTCAGGTGAACGTGGAGGCCAGCGAAGAGTAGCTGTCGTTCAAACACTCTCGTACAAAGAGATTCCAAGGGGAGGATCACAATTATTAAACTTTAAACGAAATTCACGTTGGAATGTAATCACAGATTCAATCTTAGCAAATTGCAGAACACAAAACGCTTTACCCTGAGGCGTCGCCATTTTGCGTAGGAGGCGCTGCAGGCGAGGAAACAACAAAGCAGTACTCGCGCGTGCGTGTATCTAAAACTGTTTGAGTTACTCTTCAATTGTGACCTTGAACCGAAACTCTACAACGCATACAGTTGATACTATTATGAAAATTTAAATACTGTATAAGCCGGGAATCGAACCCGGAACCCTCGTCCCGCCAGGCCACCGAGCCGACGACAGCTCGCAGCTATTCAACTGGCTGAGACATGTCATATTCGCGTTGTTTCACAGCACCGCGGCATACTCCGCGATCCTGTACACGACCTTTTAAGTCAGTGGCGCGTTGGCTACTCCCAAATTTCGTCTTGTGTCCTTGTTGCACCGAACTCGGCCACGTGGCTCTCGTAAGATTCTGGTTGGTTTCTACTTCTTCAGGGAGTGTCAAATATTGTCGTCTAACACCTTTTTGTTCCTAAATATACATCGCCATAAAAACTTATATTTTTCTGAGTTTTAAATCAGTTACCGGTGTTTTAAGTAACATCTTAAATTGTCGTTAATGAGACATATTTTAGTGAAATATATGTGGTTTATGAAATTTTTATTTTTTAAAGAATCACGTTTAGAATTTTCAATGGGCCACTAAAATCTCCAGGTTTTTAGCAAAGTCAAAGAACGCAAATAGTCTACTGATACTGAGATGAATGTTTTTTTTCCCCACTCCACAAGCCCGATTTTATGCAACATTAACAACTATTAACTTCAACTTCTGGAAAATCTACCTTAAGCGCTGAAATTTCAGGGAACAAAGGTTCCACTACGTGATTCTCACGGCAATCCAGCAAAACAGACGAAGAATGCCCATGAGCATTAAGAACAGGAACTGCGTTCATTTCTAAGTTTTCGCTTCCTATAACCTCACTAAAAGTGTGTGTTCGTGTGAAGTGTTTGCTGCAACTCCTCAGTGCTCCATTCACGAAGAAGTCTGTGCCCAAGGCTTGCTCGCCCCAGGGTGATGGACATGTTTTCTGTTCCAGCATCTGCCGAAGTAAAGTTATTGTCATCGTCTATCCTCAAACATTCTCTCGGTGATAAAATGATGTGTTTTGATGTTTGATCGATTATAAAACAGGCATCGAGTCAAAATTCCGTCGTCGCTTGTAGTGATTCAGTCACGAATGTATAAAGTATCCAGTTCTTCAACAAAAAAAACACACATTCTTTTCTTGCCCTTGTTTTTTTTTTTTTTCCTTTTAAACTCGTATATTTTCTTATTGAAAAAAATATTTGTGAGCTTACCTTACTGTTTGTGTGTTCTGGCTGTACGCAATACGCGCAAGTGACGACAACCAAGAATAACTTCCCGCCTTTTTACACTTATGACATTACAATAAGTGAATAACTGTTGAAAATATTTGTGGCAGAACAACAAATGCAAGGGAGGTATGAAGTTAAAATTTTATAAATAGCCCTTGAATAAAATAACGACGAAAAAAAAATCAATATGCGTGTCGGACCGAGCCTTGACACACACAAACACACACATACATACATATATGTATGTATGTGTGTGTATGTGTGTGTGTGTGTGTCAAGGCTCGGTCCGACACGCACATTGAACACCGAAACTTTTCCGACTGCCCTACGATGGTGTTAGAATAAGTGGAACCAATTAGGTATTTCTAGGCCCAGAACAGGGTACATTTATATGTTCGTAAAAATTCCCTTCTATCCATGACTATGCGAGTGTGTAGATACGGCGCGCACTCGCACTGCGTATATGTATGATGATGTGCCTGTTTTCATCCTTTTTTTCTTCTTTTTTTTGTTTCCTCGACGTCTTTGTCCTGCCGCTCGTCCCGGCGATTACACGGCTTAACAGCTCCGTAATGAAAGCTGAGGCAGCGCGCATTAACTTTAATTACGTCATTTCCCCGCGGCGGCGACGGCCTGAAATATTAAACGAGCTCCACTAACGAGGCTTTCCTTCCCTCCCCCCCCCCTTTTTTTGTGTGTGACGTCTCCTCAATGCGAGTCCATCCACTCCGGCGCGAGCCAGTTCTCTCGAAGGCCGTATCCCAGCGACAATGAGGACAGGCGGCCCTCAGGCTAGAGGCCCCTGCCACCATCACCCCCGTCACCCCGTCAACCCCGTCACCCCCGTCACCCCCGTCACCCCCGTCACCCCCGTCACCCCCGTCACCTCCGTCCCCCCCGTCACATCCGTCACCCCCGTCACCCCCGTCACCCCCGTCACCCCCGTCACCCCCGTCACCCCCGTCACCCCGTCACCCCGTCACCCCGTCACCCCCGTCACCCCGTCACCTCCGTCACCTCCGTCACCCCCGTCACCCCCGTCACCCCGTCCCCGTCACCCCCGTCACCCCGTCCCCGTCACCCCCGTCACCCCGCCTCCGTCACCCCCGTCACCCCCGTCGCCTCCGTCACCCCCGTCACCCCCGTCGCCTCCGTCACCCCCGTCACCCCCGGCACCCCGACCCCGTCACCCCCGTCATCCCGTCCCCGTCACCCCCGTCATCCCGTCCCCGTCACCCCCGTCATCCCGTCCCCGTCACCCCCGTCACCCCGTCCCCGTCACCCCCGTCACCCCCGTCACCCCCGTCACCCCGTCACCCCCGTCACCCCCGTCACCCCCGATACTTCCGTCACCCCCGTCACCCCCGTCACCCCCGTCACCCCCGTCCCCCCGTCACCCCGTCACCCCCGTCACCCCGTCACCCCGTCACCACGTCACCCCGTCACCCCGTCACCCCCCGTTACCCCCGTCACCCCCGTCACCCCCGTCACCCCCGTCACCCCCGTCACCTACGTCACCTACGTCACCCCCGTCACCCCCGTCGCCTCGTCCCCCCCGTCACCCCCGTACCCCGTCCCTGTCACCCCCGTCACCCCCGTCACTCCCATCACCCCCGTCGACCCCGTCACCGCCGTCACCCCGTCACACCCGTCACACCCGTCACCCCGTCACCCCCCCGTCACCCCCGTCACCCCGTCACCCCCGTCACCGCCGTCACCCCGTCACCCCGTCACAGTCGTCACCCCCGTCACCCCCGTCACTTCCGTCACTTCCGTCACCCCCGTCACCCCCGTCCCCGTCACCCCCGTCACCCCGTCACCCCGTCACCCTTTCACCCCGTCACCCCCGTCACCCCGTCACCCCGTCACCTCCGTCACCCCCGTCACCCCCGTCACCCCGTCCCCGTCACCCCCGTCACCCCCGTCACCCCCGTCACCCCGTCCCCGTCACCCCCGTCATCCCGTCCCCGTCACCCCCGTCACCCCGTCCCCGTCACCCCCGTCACCCCGTCCCCGTCACCCCCGTCACCCCCGTCACCCCCGTCACCCCCGTCACCCCCGTCACCCCCGTCACCCCCGTCTCTCCGTCACCCCCGTCACCCCATCACTCCCGTCACTCCCGTCACCCCCGTCACCCCCGTCACCGCCGTCACCCCCGTCACCCCGTCACCCCGTCACCACCGTCACCCCGTTACCCCCGTCACCCCCGTCACCCCCGTCACCCCCGTCACCCCCGTCACCCCCATCACCCCCGTCACCATGTCACCCCCGTCACCCCGTCACCCCGTCACCCCATTTTTCTCGTCACCCCCATCACTTCGTCACCGCCGTCACCCCGTCACCGCCGTCACCCAGTCACCGCCGTCACCCCGTCACCGCCGTCACCCAGTCACCGCCGTCACCACGTCACCGCCGTCACCCAGTCACCCCCGTCACCCCCGTCACCACTCACCAACGCGGGTCGGCGAGGGCTGGCGGATAGCAAGTTAAACCTTTTTTTATTGGTGCGCAACGCCTCAGCTCTCGGCGTACGGCATTTGGTGGGAGTCATTTCGTGAGTGGAACGGAAATCGCATGGAACAAAAATTGTGTGATCACAGTGCTGCCATCTGTGGCAGATGGTGCGATCCAAAGTTCCCAAAAGCCAAATGGAAGCTTTACAGTATCAACTGTTTAATTATGTTTAACAAGATGGGCAGTATTGCAATAAAATTTCTTGTTTGGTAGTCTAATTTTTTTTCTACCAATAAAAAATTCCTTGGAAAATATAGCCTACCTTATACACTAATGCATTGTTATCTCATTAAATAATAAGTTATTTTACTTAGTTGTGTTCAATACCCTATTTTATCCTAGAAATATCACAACATTGTAAAAAAAAATTACTTTACCAAACTGTCTCTTTTCCGCATTTATTTTGATTGAGCTGACATGCAGGCAGTTATTTGCGATGCTGTTTTGTCACCGTCGGCTCTACGCCAGCACTAGCAGTGTGGTCGTGACGGCGGCTTGCTCTTGTCGCGACCCCAGCACTGCTAGCGGCCTCCCCCCTCCCCGCCCCACCCAACCCCGCTAATGGCGCGTAATGAGGCCGTCTCTGGGGTCGCAGGGGCCAGCTTCTTCGCAAGCCAGCGTGTCCGGGCAGTGCATTATTAAAAACCCCTGGATCGATAACGGCGAATCCTTTACAGCATGTCCCGGCACGGGAGGAAGTCAAATTAGCATGTCCGAGTTTCACACGTCTTCCTTCTCCCGATTTCTCGCGTCATCTTGGCTCTGTTTTTACCTGGACATTACCTCCAGTAAAAAGTGTTCATGGGTTGACGTGACACAAGGCACAGTTCATGGTATTTTTCAGAAATGGGCGATTACATACATAATTGTAATTAAGTTTATTTTAAATTTTGAAAATGTTTCTGGATACCCTACCTCGCGATTTTAGCATTGAAAATTTCACTCTTTTTTTTTTCACTACATATTCGGGAACACTGAATTTGATATATATATTTTTAACGGGTGTACAAGGTTCCACAGGTGACACATTTGCCTCACACGTGACAATAAACAACAGATACCTACTCCCCAAAAATTCTGACTTTAGTTCTCTTCCATAGTAGCTCATTAAATAGCAATAATCTATTGAACTATCAAAATCGGCAAATATCTGTTTGATTTGCGAACCTGTTTCTCTAAAGCTGTAAATGTGAATAAATTGTAGTAAACTCGTGTCTCATACGTGGCAGCTGGTATTTATTTTTCATTTATTTATGAGAATAAATTAATAATTACTATAGTTAAAATAAAATATGATGTAATATGATTTCATTCTATAATTATGTTTATGAAATATTTTTTTCAATTGTATTAAATTAACGAGATAAAAATGTAACTGGGAAATGAGTTTGATTGTCCCACGTACGATGGTGGAATCTCACATAAAGGTAATACTAGATTATTTCTCACGGTTTGTAACAAGACAAACTATTTGTATAGTAAAACTGAAACCACGTAAGTAAGAACGGAAATTGATTATTTATGTATGGATACAACAAAGGTTTTACGCATAATTCAAAGTAAAAATCACAAACGAACCATTACAACACACATTCAGTAGCGTAGCCATTAATTCTTCTTTTTCTCTGTATAATCACATCATAATTATTATTAGTACGCCTCTCTGGATCACTCTTTTCAAATCACACATTCTACAACGAATTTATTATTCATTTCATGAATTTAATGCTAAACAACACTAACTTACTTTTTGTCCAAACAGAAAATGTCACTCTGCAAGTAGGATAGGTGAATCCCGTATATATAGTGGCACATGTTCATTGTAGCACTGGCTTGATTTTTGTCCTCGACTGTTTACCTACTCTGCTAATGAAACATGTCCTTTACTCAAATTTTACATACATGTCACATACCTGGTTATTTTTCTCAGTCCCTCAGTTATGATGTTAATACATTATTAAATCATAAAAAAACCTTCAGAAAGAATAATTATTTTACTCAGCAAAACTACCACATTACTGTGCTTATGTTTACTTGTTAGCCATAATTACCAGGACACTCTATTACATAGATATTGGTACGTACGCGAGAGACCCGACCACGATGACAGGTTCGGAGCTGGCTAGCGGTCCTGCACGGCCACTGGCGTCACTCGCCGTGCCACGTGCCGCACACTGACGTAAGGCATGCCACGCGCGCCTGACCGGATTACAAGGGTCGTCACTAACACCCCTCCCCCTCCGCTCCCCGCGCATCACCAATCCTTGGCGCTGTTATACATCGCCGAGCGACCCTGGGAATTCCCCGGGCTGCCAAGTGGAGTGGCGTGAATGGGCGTCGCATTTCTGGACTTTTCGGGCGTCGGGTCGGCCCGGAATGACGTGACTCGTCGGTTCGAGAAGGGCGCCACAGGTACATAAGCAGCGACGCCGGCCTCCGCGAGAGTTCCGAGAGAGTTCCGTGAGTTCGGAGAGTTCCGTGAGAGACCCCCTCGAGAGTGGCGCGACGCGGAGCGACGGGATCGAGAGAGTGCGACTGAGTGGCGCGCGACTCTGTGTGTGTAGACAGGCGCGAGGTAAGGGGTGAACCACTGTCGAGCCTAGCTCCAGTGAGGAGAGCAAACTGTGGAACTTGACAGACCTTCAGTGACTTGTGAATAAACAGTTTTAAGTGCCAGTGATTGGTGATCGGGCCTTTTTAAGTACAATTATTTATTAATAATTCAAATATTGGTAACTAATAAAACTGCAATAAAACTTAATTGAAAAACTTAATGGGGCTATCCCTTACGAACCCAGTTCTCCCCACATATGTCGTAACAATATCTTAATGTATTAGGGTTCAACTCTCATTATTTTGTTTGAAAGGCATGTCATTTTCTCCTCATTTTATGCCAGTGGGTTTGATAGGAGAAGTTATACGTACTAATTTGCATACTAATCTCGAAATTAAAGTTTTAAAATTTCTAACGCGGAGAACCGAACCCTCAGACTTCCTTCACTGAATAGGTTAATCATTTAATACACAGCACTTTTTACCAACCCGGCAGCCAAGAGAATAAATGTAGGAATGAAAGGGCTTAACGACTTGTTGAATTCTATGTCATTAGGTCATTATACGGGTGATCATTTGAAGTGGTCTTTGGGTTTCTCGGGAACACGTCAATTTATTTCGTATTACTTTGCCACAAACACTGTCCATAAAAACCAAGAACTGCCCCTAATCATGGGTAACAGCAGGATTAATTTACCTGTATATTTGTATCCAGGTTGCAAAAAAAATATTTGTGTTTATGTCACCAATTATTGAGGAAGGGAATGATACATGTATGGCAAATTATTTCCATCAACTTATCCATTACAATAAAAATAAAAATTGTCTTAGGTAAAAGATTATTTTCTACTTTATGCATTTTTAAAAGTTGAAATGACGTACTATTAATACTTTTGTAAAAAAAATACCCTATGTTTTGAGAATCAATAATTGAAGTTTTCACTAATATGTATGTATTTTCGTAGCAACGTCTTGTAAATTGTAATCATATTAAATATATAAAAAAGGTTTTTTAGCTGTCACAATAGCCTATATTTTTGTCAAAAAATTTCGTGACGACTGCAAAACAGTTTATTAGTCTAAAAAAATGGATATTATAGACTACAAAATTTTGCTGTTACAAAGAAGTTTCTTCATGAAAAGTAAAATATTTAGTATGGCGTTTATTCACAATTATATTTTATAGTGGTTACAAAGCTTTTTTATGCTGGAAACGTATTGTTATGAGGAGACTATAGATGAGGCAGGCCTGTGTTGTGAGGCTGATGGGAACGAGGCAGGCCAATCAGCTCGGCGCACCGGTCAGCGTAGGAGGGGGGGGGGTCCCGGGGAGGCCCCACCCCCAGAGAAAGTTGCGCCCGTCACGCCGCTACATGGTAATCCGATTAGAACGGCGCCTCTGTCCATTTAGAGTGTTAGGCGCGTCTCAAGAGCCATGTTAATGTGAACCGACGTAACTAGGACGCCATTGTTCTTGTTACTTCGTGTATTTAGTCTATTTTGATCACGCGATACTTTTGAGGGCTACGAGGACTTTCCAGGGCGGAAGTGCGCAGTTATATGAGACGAAGCCGACCCCTGGTTGGTGTGTGAGCGGTTGATGGCAGCACCGGCGAGAGAGCGAGACTGGTGTGAGAGAGAGAGAGAGAGCGAAGTGAAGAGGGTGAGCGACCCCTCGGCGAGCGACAGCGGGCTTCGTGTGCTCAGTTCGGAGCGTCAGGGACGGTGTTGGGTGCGCGGCGGACGGGTTAGCAGTGCGAGGCAGTGTGTTGAGACTGAAGTGTGCGGCACTGAGAGAACCACTGTCGCGCCTAGCTTCAGTGGGAAGAGTAAAAAAATGGACTTACAAAGGTGTGATTGCTTTGTGGACATACATCTATGTTTCTGTGGTTTAAGATATAATGGAATTGTTAGCTAATGAATAAAACTTTAATCATTTGGGCTATGTCTTCGTACCTGTGTATTCCCACACTTGTAACAATAACTTACTGGTTTTGCTAATAAGTTATTTTTCCAGCGAAGTTAATCCGAAAGTAATACGTTGATTTCACCCGCGGAGATAGCTATTTCGTACAACATCCGTGTATAGGCAAACGTATATTTTCTGTTGGCACTGGAATGGAGTATACTTTGAGGTCTCTTTCATTTCTTTTTTTTTTGTCTTAATATCCGTCCACCGCCAGAGGAATTCCAATACCGACTTTCATATAGTGTTCACTGTGCTCTTTCGGGTTATACCAACGAAGATAAAGCCATAAAGGAAGACCGGCTGGCAAGGAATGAAAGAATGTGAATTCCAGAAAGATAGCCAAACCAGTTATTTCGGTAGGTTTCGTTCGCCCTGGAACCAATAAGTAATAATAAAGAGAAAGGTTGCTTGACGTTTATCTTGGATGACCATGTCTTGAAATACACCCCGTGGCAGGAATGAAAAAAAATTTGTCGCAGAAGCCGTTCATTTACATTTTTTGTGTAATAAACGTAAGAATCATTATAATGTCACTTCTACCACTACGCACATAACTACCATACATAAATATCAGCCTATGTAGGCTACATACTTTGTAGCAAAACCTTTTCCTCGTTTTAAACTCACAGAAATGTTCTCTATCTCTTTTAATTCTATAGTCACAATCGTGAAGTTGCAGATCTAAACAAGGTTCCATAACAAAAAAAAATCAGTTCTATAGCTTCAAAAATAATACAAATACTATAGAATTGAAAAAATATTAATATTTCGAATTAATTTTTTAGTCATCCCATTGATATATTCTGATATTATTACTATTCCATATGGTTAGGAGTAGGATTCTTGAAAATTTGCTTATAACTATAATAATTTTTTTAATATTTAAAAAAAAAAGTTTTTTGTTTTAATTTTAAAAATGACTTTAATTTAGACAGCAATTTTAATATCAGATTCTAAATAAAAACAAATATATATTGCTGGTTATTCTTTGACGATTACATAAAAACTTGTTCTTGTATTCTGTGGTGAAATGTTACGCTTATGACTGTGGGCAGATATATACAATACCCTCTTCCGGTAGTGCTACAATCCGCGATAGCCCTGGTCTGGGTGGGGCCACGGCGATTGAGTGATCTGACATCTAGTATTACACTGAGACGAAACGTAACGGACGTTGCTACGAGCTGGCGAGAATTATCGGGGTGCTCCAGTTCCCTAAACTAATACATTACACTGTCACTTCATCTCTTCGGTTTTCCGCTTGTCTATCTGTATCTCATGATTTAGAGATCAAGGAGACCCTTAACCCTCACTTATTTGTTCCTTCGTTCTTCTCGGCAACGAAGAATTGGCACACTGTCAGTGTCAGTCGGCCAGAACTCGTAAACACCTTCACCAATAGTTCTCGTTAACGCTAGCACGTGTCACCCTGGTACCCTGTCCCGCTGGTTCTCCTGTGTCGCACGGGTGCCCCTCTTGTGTCATAGTACCCTCTGTCCCCCTGGTACTTTTCTGTCACAAATGTAACCGTCTACCATCATTAATATCCCCTGTCTCTCGGGTAATCCTCTTTCACTCCGGTTTCCCCCTCTGCCAGCCTAGTACCCGTCTGTCATCATGGTACTCATCTATCACCTTGGTAATCTCTGTCCTCTTTTTGTCACCGTAGTTCCCCGCTCCGGTACCCCTTTATCATTCTCGTTCTCCTTTGTCACATTCTGTCACCTTTGTACCCCTCTACTGCCCTGGTTAACCTTTGTCACTATAGTACCCTTCTATCGCACCAGTTACCCTTTGCCAGCTTGATACCTATTTGTTACTCACTTACCCCTCTACCAACCTGGTACCCCTCTGTCACCCTTATTCATCTCTCTCATCCTGATACCCATCAGTCACTCTGGTTCCCTGTTATTACCTAGGCACCCTTTTATCACCTTTGTTCTTTTCTGTCATACTGATTTCCCTCTGTCTGCTTCGTATCTCTTTGTCACCCTGGTGTTCCACAATCACACTTGTTTCAGTCTGTTACCCTCGGATTTCAATAGCACCCTGATAACCCTTGATAATGCCTTTACCAACCTTGTTTCCCTTAATCACTCTAGTACTTTTCTATAACCATTGTTCCTCTCTGTCACCCTGATAACCATCTGGATCAACTTTTCCCTCTGTCAACCTGGAACCGATCTATCACCCTGGTATCCCTATGTCACCCTTGTTCCCTTTTGTCATCCTGAATCCCCTCTGTCACCCTGGTATACTTCTGTCACCCTGTTTTTCCACAGTCACCCTTGTTCCCAACTGTCACCTTGGTGGTACCCCAAAATCACCTTGGTTACCTTCTTTCAACCAAGTACCACTCTGTCACAGTACTATTCGCCAGACTAGCAACCATCTCTCAACCTGACACAACTCTACCAACCTGGTTCTCCTAGTTATCATGGTACTCTATCACTATGGTTCCCCTGTGTCACCCTGGTAACACTCTATCGCATCAGTTCCCTTGTGTAACTCTGATACCCTCTCTCATGCTGGTTCGCCTCTATCACCCTGGTACCCCTCATCACTATGGCTACCCTATTACACTCAGTGTACTCATCTATAACATGGTTCAATCTGTCACCCTGGTCTTCCTCTATCATTCCTTTACTTCTCTATCACCCTGGCACCACTATGTCATCCTGTACATATATCACCCTGGTAACCCTTTATCATTATGATTACCCACTAACACTGTGTAAACTTCTATAAACAGGTCATCTCTATCACCCTGGATTTTCTCTGTCATACTAGCACCCTCTGTCACCCAGATTCCCCTGGTACTCCTCTTTCACACGAGTTCTTCTCTGTCATCTAGGCACCCCTCTTTCGCCTCAGATCTTCTATCACCCTGATTCTTCACTGTCACCCTAGTACCCCTACATCACCCTGGTACCACTCTGTCACATTGATACTCCTTCACCCTAATTTCTCCTCTGTCACCATGGCTTCCCTCTGTCCTCGAATACCCTCTGTCACCCTGATTTCCCACTCTCACCCTGATTCTCCTCTGTCACCCTGGTACACTTCGCGTGTTCGAGAAGAAATGGTTACCACAGAAAGTATCCGGACTAAACTCACTCGCGGATGTAGGGGGGAGTCACTGACAGGTCACCTCGAGGTCTGCCTCATCTCTGGTACACACGCATCGGAGGACGTGTGAGGAAGGGGGCGTACCTTGAGGCGAACGAAGGTATTTTCGATTTTCACTCCCGGTCGCCTCTTTCCAGGAAATCTCAAGGTCCAATAACATACACACACTCTGTACCTTGAGGCAGACCTCTGAGGATAACCGGAGCGTGTGTGGCCGGCCTTAGTGACCGCCAGTGGCGACGTCGAGGTCATTAAGAGTCGGGCGAAACACACCAGAGATTCTGAGACAGGAATCGGCCAGGGCCTTTAGTAAAGTATCCTCCTTGAAAGATTTTAGGATACCAACTCGGGTCCTCTGGAGGGGTCTGATCGCTGCCGCACATGCCGTTACCTTGCGCGATGAGCGCAGTGACGACGGCCGCCAGCACTGCCGCGCGAGAGCCGCGCATCCTGGACGAGCGCCGGGGGTCACTCCATGGGGCGTCCCGTGTCTCCGCGGCGCAGGCGCGCGCCCGCCCTAGCTGCAACCAACAGCCGCGCAACGTCTGCTGGGGGGCAGCTCGAGGATACACATCAGTTCTTATCAGGGGCGTAGCCAGGGTAGGGGGGGGGGGGGTTTAGGGGTTGAAACACCGCCCCCCCCCCCCTTAGCACCAAATCTTTAATTAATTTTTTATTCATCACTCAAACAAATTTCATATTAAAATTAATAAAAAATTTACCATTACAATATTTAAATTTAAGTACCGAAAACTGCTAAAATAGCAATATAAGAGGGGGCCATGCTTCGTAACACCCCCCATACACAAATCCTGGCTATGCCACTGGGTTCTTTTTAGTTAAGTTGTTTAATTTTCACACTAAAATCTCAAATAACAAAAGCTTTCAGAATTCGAACGTTCACACGTAGATATTTAAGTAATGATTTTGGCTGAGAAAATAAAAATTGACATTTTATACTTTGGTTTTTTATTTGATTTTTTTTTTTAAATAATTTATTCCTTAGTCATTTATTTTTTTGTTGTTTTCGGTAAGAAAATTTGATTAATTCATATTTATGAATGTGATTTAATACATGAAACACACATGTCAAGTTTGTATGGAAGATACGCTTACAACTAACACGTGTGCGAACCGGCATTTAAATACAGAATTCTTGAAAACACAATTCCTACCACGTCTGTGTGTGAGGCACGTTGGGTTAGTGTATATGTCAAGAGATTCTTGAAATATATTATTTGCTGGGTATGTTTATTTCGCGGTGGGTCTCACCTCGCATAATTTGAACTGCTTTTATGTTTGCCCAGATAAACGACTTTCTAGATTTGCTACGATTTTGTCCTACTGAGACTACTGACCTATTTCCCCACCAAATGTTTAAGTACAATAGTTTGACCCAAATATAATTTGTATGTTTATCACTTAACATGATTATTCCAGTGATTAAAAAAAAAAACAGATAAAGATCTTGAAAGATTTTAAAAACTTAAAGACTCGAAACATTTCTTCTACTAACAGTTACGCCACGAAAAGTGAAGATTAAAAGTTAATTGTAAAAGACCATCAATCATTTTTACCAAAAACTGTATTAATTTTACGAAGAAATTATGTCTTAATTAATTGGGAGAATGCGATAAATGCTATGGTGGTGCAATAATGTGGACTTGGCTCGTCGAGTTAAGATACTGTTGGCTGTATTTAACCGATTCAATTTAAAAAAAAATATATATCTTACTTAACATTCAACAAAATATATATATGTCGCAAAGGCAAAACACACAATTTAGTCATACAAATTTACTACAAAAGCTGTTGTGTTCAGATAAGTACAGATCAATGAAATTAGATGCACATACGTGTTTAATCCTGCTGGATTTGTTTTTGTCGTGCTCTATAATTACGCTCGTTTGTGTGTGTATCCCGTCATGAATCGCCAACTTACCGCAGCCGCCGTCGACAACAGAGTAAAGGAGTTTGTTTTTACGAATGGTTCTCGGGCAGCCAGCCCTCAGTTAACGCGATGCGACACGCGACGTCAGCGCGCCCGCAGATGTATGCCTCCGCCAGACCCGGGCGGCGACCGGCTCGCTCGAAGCCGGCGACGCGACTGGCCCAGTCGCGGACCGCAGGCCGCAGGGCGATCCGTTTCCCTTCTGCGCATGCGCGGCCCGTCTCCCGGGCGCCTGCGCACACCGAGTGTGAGGAGAGGAGGGATTAGTTTGAGGATAACTTACAGTAACCACCTCAGGCCCGTTCTAAACTCAAAGGCGAATCCAGACTGAGGCTCAGGGAGGGGACAAATTATTTTTTCTAATAAATTTAAGTATATTTAGAATTGAAATGCCGAACAGTAAGTTCAGTATGGTCTTAATTAGCTTGCTGCTCTATTTAACAGCGGGTTGGAAGCTGAATAATAATTTTGTAGTTCTTATTTTTAGTCGTGTGCATTTGATTTATGGTTCAAAACCGTCCTATTATTTATAGCACTGCAGTAAAATAATACTCTAGTAATTTTGGAAAACTATGATTAGGAAAATCAGAAATTATTCAGGGTTCACGGGGGGGGGGGGGGGGGTCCATGCACTATGGTCCCTTCTTTCTGGATTCGCCAACGTCTACACTGGCACGGTAACCAATGACACGGAACTTCGCGATTACCTAAAATTAATTTAATCGATTAATAAATTGAGATCCAGGAAACACAACACTGCCAGGAATTACATTTATACTATACGTTGTACTTGAAACAAAATTTTTTACGTATTCAGAACGTAGGCAAACATTGCTACCATTGTGGCCAAATACTCAGTTGCTATGGATAAACGTAAATGTAAGAGCTGAGCATTGCCGAGCTAATCCGTACGGATCAGTGTCCGCATGCGTGCCACTGTTGAACAGGCCTTAACGAAGGAACATTTCGTCGGCCATTCAAGTATGGGCCTGTGATATATTCTCAACGAAAAATAATAATGTTCAAAATTAGCAGTAATTGTGCCTATTTCGTAACTCAAATACATTTTCATCGTTTACAATACTCACCTCATTATTAAATCTGTTCTGCAAATAAATTTTATAGACCCATTCTTTCAGTGCCCAAAAGAAAGGAAAGTAAAATCTCACTTACAGGATGCTTATATTTGTTGCATACTGCCCATATTTTGGCCTAGATGCACGAAATCAGCAGACATATTTAAAATAATCAGGAAGTTTTCCATAAACATAGTTTGGATGTTTACGTTTATTGACCCCGTTTCACAGTCAACATTAAGCTTGCCCCCTCAGTAAGGGACTTACTTGTTTAAGGTCTAACATCAGATTTGACTTTGTAACTTTAAATTTCTGCGTTGATATATGAGAATGATAATGATAAAAGTAGCTAATAGTAATAATAATTTAATTAATCGAAATGTTGTTTGCCAATTGTACGCCTCTGCCGTCATCCCTTCGAGAACCCTTAACCATAGAAACAGTGTTACCGATAGGACAAGGAAGATTATTACACACAGTATTCGGATATTGAAAGGTCATAAATGGAATCGGCGGCAGGAAATGCCAAAACAAGAAACTTCTATAAAGGAACATACGTCCGGAAACGCAAGCCTGCAAAACTACAGGCGCGAACTGTTTGAAATTCCGTACTTGGGCATCACTCCAGTGGCTGAAAGACGCGCGATCTAAGCCCGGTCATATTCAGCGCAGACGTTTATTCGTGAATGAATTATTATTCGATTCGCCATTTTAAATCATATATATATATATATATATTTTTTTTTTAAGTTATTCGTTACATGTCGATACAGCCATTGAAACTCATTCACAAAAATATTAAATGAAAGTAGTGTAAAATCTGAAAATAAAGAAGATTTATTGCTTTCTGCAGCATAGTAGGTATGTGTTTTATATGTAACAAATAATCCGCGATATTAATAGAAGTATAGAAGTACTCAATTCTTATGTATATAATTAGTTGAATTTAAAAAAAAATATTTCGAGCAAACATTTTTACTTGTTCAAAAAAATGCATTTCTGGGGTTTACTACTTGCTTTCTAAGCCACTATATTAACGTTCCAAATAATTTCTCACATTAAAATTTTTATTTTATTTCACATCAATTTCTCGTGAACTATGCGAAGAGTGGATGAAACGTTTCACTTATTGCTAGGAACGCGAGATACAAGACAGCAATGCGCGTCAGGTTCGGGGCGGGCTGGTGGCCACGCACGGTCACTGACGTCACGCGCCGGGCAGGTCAGGCGTGTCTGGCCGGATTACAAGGGTCCTTGCTACCCCCTTCCCCCTCCAATCCCCGCGCATCGTCCCGTCTCGGGCTATTATCACCTTTATCACCTTATCATCACCATTATCACCTTTAGATGCCTGGGAATCCCGGGCTTACAGAGGCCGCCGCGTGGCATGACGTGAATAAGAGTCACCATTCTCGATGTTTCGGGCGTCGGGTCGGCCCGTGATGACGCAACTCTTCACTGCCGCTCTCGTCGGTTCGAGAAGGGCGCCACAAGTATGTGCGCAGTGACGCCGGCCTCCCAAGCGAGTTCCGAGAGTTCGAAGAGTTCCGCGAGAGAAGGTTAGTGCGACATCGGCGAAGAGTGGCGCGACGCATAACGACGGGATCGAGAGAGTGAGACTGAGTGGCGCAAGACTGCGTGTGTGGACGGGCGCGAGGTAAGGAGAGAGTGAGTGAGTTTACGCTTCTGCGCACTGAGCTAAGATATACGTTACTGTGCAAGAAAAAAAAATACTGTTACGTGGATACTAGAGGTGAAGCGACGAGGCAGGCCAGTCGGCGCCGGCCAGCGGGGTGTGCCCCACCTCGCGGCTCCAGCGACCGTTCCTCTGCGGTAATCCGATTAGGAGCGGCGCCTCTCTCTCGCGCGGGTCTGCGGGACTGAGAAGGCATTGCACGATGTCCTCATGATTGTGGACCTAGCCCGGGAGAAATACGTGGTGGGGATTTTCCTTGACATCTCTGGGGCTTTTGAACATTCCTGGTGGCCGGCTATCCCCAACCGACTGCGAGACCTGCGGTGCCCTCGGAACCGTCGCCGTCTGCCTGACGGCTACCTCTTGGGTAACACTGTGTTGTACAAAACGAACACGGCTACTGTTGAGAAGCGGCTTACCAAGGCCGGTATTCCAAGACACATAAATAGGTGTTGCGTATGCTACACCTTTATCCTAACCGTGTTCCTAGTGCAATATAGGATACGGCCAGTCCCTTTATTTCAGGGAACGGATGATTTTGGTGTCTCATCCGTGGTCTATCTGTTGCCCAAACTTCCGCGCATGCCCAAAGTTCACTTCTTCGTTGATTTCATCCAGATGGTGGACCCGCTTCTAGCGCCACAAACTCATATATATTCAATTCCGTGATCATCGGGGAACGTAACAAACGTTAGGGTGTACAAAGTGAAACTTCGTGGTAGAAAAAATATCCTGAAATACATTTTGTACTCTTAAAAAGTACTTGAGAAAATTAGAGAGGAGGTTCAATTTTTGTGTGATGATGCTTCTATCTCTATGTACATTTTTTTCCGTAACAATTTTATCTATGGATACGAAACATCCGTTAGAATGCGTTGGAACCAGTTTCTAGCCTCGCGCAGGGCACCGTTTATTAAAAAACTGTTGCCGAACTGGGTTTTCGGCTTGGAAACGTTCTGGAATACAGCCCGCGAGTTAGGTAACCAAAAAAAGGCAGTGCTTATTCGCTACCTTGCCCGAGCGTCTTGGAACACCGCCCTAAGGGACGTCACCAGGACATTCCTCGGACCTCTATGATAGCCTTCTTCACCCGCCTCTACCTACTGGCTGCCAAACATTTGGGTATGCGAATGAAGGACTCATACTGACGCCAGGTCGCTCATGACTCGAACTGGAGCACTGTGCCTAAGCACTGCTGTTGCGAGGCATGTGCTCAATTTCGCTTAACCATGTGTGTTAATATTTTTATGGCCAACTGGACGCCATAACTGGATATTTTGTGCTGTCAATATTTTTTCTGAGTAATTTACGCATATTTATACCTATAAAATTTCTTTGTGTGTTTAATATTCAATTTTTCAGATATGTGATGTTAATAACTTCGTTTGAATTTTTCTACATCAAACAATTTTAATGGGTTCTTAACTCTCGCTGATCGTTCATTTAAATTACTATTTAAGTATTTGATGTCTAAATAAAATTTAATTATTCATATGGTATCAGTCGCAGAAGGTGATATGAACTGTGGATCCTTGCCTGCAGAAGTATCTAAAGGTCACCGATGTATTTATTGCAACAAGTAATTCAACTTGAGGCCGGACCCCATCAGAGTCCCAACTCCCACTGCAAGCATCAACTCTTGTTACCTTCCACAAGGTAAACACTTGCCCAGATGGGGCCTAGCCTGCATATTAAATTCAAACCCAAATACAATGGACAAAACCTATGCTGAAAAATGTAAGGTGGCAGAACATTGACCAAACACATAAAATTAGTTCCAACGTTTATTGTTAGTCTTTAACACATCTCATAAATAACTTCCAGTACAAAAATAGTTATATCTGTGAAGAGTAGTTAGTCCAAAATATTATAATTTACACACAATAAATACTATATCTAACACTATAGTTTTCTTTAGTATAAGCTCTAGACTAGAAAAGCCAACATTTATAAGCTACATTTGAATGCTTAATATATTTACCAATATTAAAATAAATTATTAACCAACTCATTAGGCAAGGTCTTTGGAGTGCTAAATCAAGTTATTGAAAACAATATGGCCGCCAAACAAGAAAAATGCACAGGAGGTGCAGAAAATGGAACAAGTGCCAAATCCACATTATGAGCACCTAAACAAAAAAAACTTTAAGTTTAAACAGGTGCATCATATCCACAAAAAACACAAGTCCAACTACACACACTATCAAAGTTATTATCATCAAAAATTCAAACTCTAATGGCCATTTCATAACAAATCATTACAACCCTACCAATACTTAGCTCTCCAAAACACCTTTCCTACTGTCGATCTCTCTCTCTCTCTCTCTCTCTCTCTCTCTCTCTCTCTCTCTCTCTCTCTCTCTCTCATGCCTCCATGCCTAACTGGTCAAAACCCCGAGCTTATATACCTATTTTCTTTCCCCCCCTTCCCTCCTATTGCCCCTCCAATTCTCTGGTTTAATTTAATAATAGAGATGATTCTAGAATGTTTTAGAAGGATCTTCACACCAGTTCACATAATCGATATATATAACCGATTTCCGGGATTTATTCTTTTTCTTCTTGAATCCGGAGTTGGTAACACTGAATTCGATGTTGTGTTGGAATGAAGTCTCCACTCTGACTATGGTTTTTGTGTGAAAGTGCACTGTCTCTGCCGCACACAGCCGTAGCCTATCTATGAGTCGTGATGTCACAAGATGTCTGTTTATTCCTACCCACTAACATGAAAGGTAGCTTCTTCATGTCCTTAAATGTTTGTGTGTAGAATCTTAAATTAACGTCTCGTGACCATACACGGCCTCAAACTTGAGAAAAATTGCAAGTGGCTTGAGAGGACTCTGTGTATTTTGGATCCTTACCGGAAATCTTTTATTTGCAGTCATTGTCAGAAATCCATACATCTTCAATAAACATCGCAAGATCTGTACAACCAAGCTGACTAATGATAACGAGAACGCGTCTACAAAACCAAATAATTGGAATTACTAGACGGCTATAATGACCACGAAGAATTTGAAAATGTTGATCATAACAACACTCTTCCAGATCTCGCTAATAATTTGTAATTGAAAGCTAACGAAGAAAGAAGTAGCGTCTTCATGGGAAATTTAAAAAAAAATTACACCAAATTTTAGTAGCCTCCACAAAATTAAGAACAGTATAGAACGACTAGAAGCTGACAAGATCTAAGACTGCGATGAAGCACCTGGAGCTGACGATATCGAAGACTGCGATGAAGCACTTGAAACTCACAAGATGTAAGCCTGTGATGAAGCGTTGCGACCAAAACGATGGAAACGACGTGTTAAAATAAATATTATTCTGATCAAACTTATGATGGTCACTGGGACAATGAAAATTTTAATGACAACAAGGCTCACTTTAAAACAAAAGACTTCATAGATCATAAAAATATTAAATATTATGACAGTAGCAGAAGAGGTTGATTACACGTCATGAAAAATATTTTCCTAACAACTGGAAATTTTGGCTCATTTCGGCTCATTTTGGGTCAATTTTGACCCATTTCAAATATTTTTATCAATTTTGGAAAATCTTAAAGGTCAAGGTCATCCAAGATGGCGGTCGGCTTCATGACTCCACACCCATGACCCAGCGCCAGGAGCCCCTATACTACTACTACTATTTTTCATCTTAAAAATATTTAAAAAGATATAAATAAAAAACAAATTTAATACTTTATGTAATTTAAGAGGACGTACAAATATATTTTTTAGTGTAAATGAGTCGTGAATAATTAGGGGATCACAACTCATCTATGCCGCCAATTAGTATCGCTCTGGAAACAGATCGTCAAACAACTGAGATGCTCTGCATGCCGCCTGACAACTCCCACCTGCACGTTCGCCCTGTGTTCCGGCGAGTGTGTGTGTGTGTGTGTCCGGCGAGTTGGCTGCAGTGTCGCCGGCGTGTGTGGGGGGGGGGGGGGGGCGGTATCAATTGGAGGCGGCGTCCCACAGGGCTGGGTCGTGTGACGGCCGGCCGTAGGGGCGAGCGTCGCACGTCGCGGCGTCCCGGCTCAGCGGGGAAGGGGGGGAGGGGAAAGAGGTTCGTGATGGGAAGAGCACGTGACCTGGGCCGGCAATGCGTGTCGGCGGCCCGTAAGCCCCGCCCCTCCCCCGGGTGCCGCCGCGGCCGGGGATCGCAGATAAATTGGCCGCGGAAATAAAACGCCGACAGCTGAGGACGAGATGGCACATCTGGGGCCGCGGCGGTCTCCCGTCAACGCGATACTCGTGCGATCGACCTCGGATTATTTTTTTTTGCAAGTGGGAAACGTGGCGGACGTTGCCTTAATGCTGTGCTTTTTTTTTCAGTTCTCCGTTCACCCCCCGAACACTTCACACCGACAATACTCCATACTCTTCTGCCTCCCCCCTTTTTGCTGTCACTAATGTCATTAATTCATTCATTACACATCTGGCCTGAATAATAAATTATGTTGCAATGGTCCACAAAGATATCCATTAGTCCTAATGTGATTTTCCATCATCATTTTTGTTGAATTACCAGAAACGCTCCAATTTCCATATATCTAACTTTAAAAATGACGAACTTCCATACGAACTTTTATCCCCTACTTAAACCCGTTAGGGGATGAATTTTCGAAAATACCCTCTTACTGCTCACCTACGTTTTATGAGGAACTCCTGCGCCATGCGTTGTCTGTCAGTCAGTGTTAAAGTTGTAGATAGCGAACATTTATTGTCTCTATAATAAACAGTTTTGTGTACACACAAAAAAATTGGTTGTCTATAAAGTCGGTTTACGGACGACAGTTTAACGTGACAACGTCATAACAAAACATTGATGAAATTATTGCATACTTTTATGAATAAAATTGAAACATTGTTATTTTAATAATAAAAGAATAAATACTTGAAATTATACTAGTAATCAGATTTGTAAAATGTAAGAATAATTAACCGTTATTACCGAAATTGTTGTTGTAATAAGCAATGAAAACCTCATTAACTTTTCACTTCACTTTATAAACAGTCGACGAAACAGTTCACGGAAGATGACATGTAACTAATTTTAAAAACTAGCGTTAAGCTATAAAGTTTAAATATAATTATGAACAAGTTTTCATATAAATAAACTGTAATCAAATATCTATTATCAATTATATGAATCACCATAATTTTTTAGTCAATTGTAACATAACCTATTATTACTGCACTCGCCGACAGCGTAACGGAACACAGCGTAACGGAACAATGAGCGTAACGGGACACAGCGTAACGGAAGAATGTGCAGCGCAACGGAACACTTTTTCGTGCGTGCAGTCGGCGTTCATCGATTTATTAGACGTTGTCACGTCAAAAAGGATTTGTTGTCATTAAAACTGATTTGTATTGCGAATATCTACAAAACATTAAGTGATTGCCGCAAAACAGTTTGTTTCCCTTTCAATGTTATACAACTGCACAATTAACTGAGTATGTGTATCTAATCAACCAGTGCTTAAGGGCCCACATACGTCAGGGGTGTATGTGTGTTGGTGAGGCGAGATGACGTAAGTGCGACGCTCGCTGGTGCGTCTAGCGCAGTGTCGCCTCTGAACTGGCGCGCAGTCTTCACGTCGTGTACAGGACAACTATGAGATTTGAGCGGTAGACATAACTTTATATGGTCAATGAAGGTAAAAGTGTGATGCAAGTCCCTTGAGTGCTTTCGAGAATCTTTTCTTGATGACAAAAAAAATATTCTGAAAATACGCGTTTTAGTCGTTTTCACGCTTCTAAAAATACAGTTTAAAAAATTAAATACGGAATCAGAACTACTCATCTGCCCTCATAATGTTCTTAAAAGCTTTTCGTAAACAGACACAACTCGGATATCTTGAGTCGTTTCTAAATTTTAGGTGTTTTTTTTTCTTCTCTGAAGCTCTGCACACCGTATGTGTGTCCGGGTAGTCGGGGCCTTAAGCCGGCTCTCCCATTAAGTGTTATTTTTCTCCCGCACTGTCTTTGTTCCTAATGCTGCCAACTGAAGCTAATCTCTGCACCTCTTGCTGCCTTTTGAAAGTTTCCTGCCCATCCGCTTTTACAATCCGGCGCCTGCTAGCTTATTCTGTTTGGTTTTCCTTCTTGCATACATCGCTCTCTTCAGCTTTACTGATTAATGTCCTCCGTGTCCTCTTCTGCTTTGATGGTGAAACATATCTTGTGGGCATCGCTGCTACTACTATTATTAACATGTACCCTTTTCTATCAGGTAGTAAATGTATTTTTTTCTCTGATTTTAGAATATTCATTACGTTCAACTGAGCCGAAAGTATAAATGTGATTGCTTTTATACAATTTTGCCAGTACAATGCAAGTCGTCAAGCAAGAAGTAATGTTTGCCCGCGCGCATAACGCGAGATGATGAAGCCAGTGAACGCGAACCGCGATACGGCTTGTTATTGCCTGCTATCATTAAATCCACGATTGCAGGCTCGTCCAACTGTGGGGGAAAAAAACGTGGGTTCTATTGAGTTTTCTGGAAGAATAAAACAGCCCTAGGTTCGAAAATGTGTTCCTCTATTTCAAGTCTCTGCAACGGCCAAAGTACCAGCGCTTGGCCATGATTCTACTATCGGTGGATGGCCTGGAGTATTTCCCATTTAGCAATAATGTAAATGTGGTGTCTCCAAGAGAATCAAAAGCCAATTCTGTGTTTGTTTCCGACGACATCGTGTGTGAGAAGCAAGGAATAATACAACAGTACTTATCTATGGGCAGTCACGCCTAAGTAGACTGAATTTACTTTTGTCAGACGTACAGACGTAAGTAGTATATAATAGGGCATCCGGGCACACGGGTCCGGGGCGTGGAGCCGGAGCCGGGGTCAATGACCGACCTCTGTGACGTCACGGCGGCAAAAATTCCTCAAAATTCCTCAAAAATGACTCAAAATGACTCAAAAAATCCCGTTTTAAGAAAACATTTCCCGTTTTCGAGGGAAAAATTCCCGTTTCGATGGAAAGGCAGACTGACTCCCACCACTTTTTTTCAAAGCATATATATCGCCAGTGAACATGACGCCACGTCCGCCATCTTAAAATTTGGATACCATTATTAAAATCTTTATTTATTATCCGATTTTAATGAAAAAAATTCCAAAATTCATCAAAAAATTAACTTATTTGAATTCTGTTTGATTAGATCGATTTACGTCCTTGGTTCGATTCCCGGCAAGAGTAAACAGTCAATCCTTCCTCCATGAAAGCTACCTAGACTGATCTACCATGGTACATTTATCATCAACTGATATGACATCATGTCCGCCATCTTGTCTTCATTCGCTGAAGACCACCATCTTGTTTTCGTCCACTAGAGTGTGCTGATACCATGTTAGTAGAATTATCTGGTCACAATACCTTTGACCTTGACCTTGTAATTTGACATTGACCTTGAAATTTGACCTTGACCTTGAAGTTTGACCTTGAAATTTGACCTTGACCTTGAAATTTGACCTTGAAATTTGACTTTGTCCTTGAAATTTGACTTTGTCCTTGTCAACCATCATGGATCCGACATTTTATGTTCAGTACATTCTACCAGGAGCTACCACCTGCTGGAGTACACCATATTGTGTGTGTACTCGTATTATAGAGTACATTTCCATCTGGATAATTTTATTCTAACCCGCTACAGTGCAGTAATCATTTATTACCGAGGTGCCCCCGCCATCTTGAAATTTGGGCGCCATCTTGAAATCGTGTAATAATGTAGCTAGAAAAGCGGGAAAAAATCGAAAATTCAAAAACAAATCACTCATTAACTTACATATTGATTCAATCCGCTCCAGTACTTGGTTCGATACTCGATCGATGCAATAATGTTTAATTTAAAAAAATAATAATTTAAATAAACCATGTTCAACATTCTTAAAGAGACTTTAAATCCTCTACTACCATCATCCTATCAGACATCAAGACCACCATATTGGAAATTCGTAATTGTAATGCTAGAGATTCGGGAAAAAATTCAAAATTCATTAAATAAATTTGTAATCTATATACTGATTGATTAGATCGACTAATGTCCTTGGTTCGATCCCTGGCCGATACAAAACAACTTTAATTTTTAAAAAGTACCAGAAAAGTGTAAGGTTCGAGAAATAAAACACCACAAAGTCTTTTACAAACATAATATTTACTACACAATTTCTATCCTACTATAGAATCACTTTCGAAAGCCAGCAATCTTATAAAAATTTAGCCCTGCATAGACGTGCAACGACTACTTCTTAGCTCCAACAGCTCCAAATGCTCAAACAGCTCCAAATGCTCCAACAGCTCCAACAGCTCCAACAGCTCCAAATGATCCAACTGTCTTTTCTTTCAACAGCTCCAATGATATTGGGCTACGATGCTACGAGTCTAAGAGACTACGAAGCTACAAGGCTACGAGTCTAAAAGGATCTAGCTGGTTCCGAGTTATACATGACTGCGAGACTGCATGATTAAAAGACCGCACGGCTACGAAACTACATGTCTATGAAGCTACAAGGATACAAGTCTACTCGGCTCCAACACGCAATGTACGAAATGTACGCGCAATACATGCAATTTACACGCAATAAATGTAATGATTACACAGTACACAAAGGAAACGGAACGTACACACAGTACACACACAGGAAACGGAACGTACACACAGTACACACAGGAAAAGGAACGTACACACAGTACACACAGGAAACGGAACGTACACACAGTACACACAGGAAACGAATCGTACACACAGTACACACAGGAAACGGAACGTACACACAGTACACACAGGAAACGGAACGTACACACAGTACACACAGAAAACTGTACGTACACACAGTACACACAGGAAACGGAACGTACACACAGTACACACAGGAAACGTAATGATCACACATACAGTAGCGGAAACACACACACAGGCTTAGTTGCAAATCAGAATACAAGAAATAAAAACATTAAATTTTTACTTTCAATATTTTATTACTTCTCAACATTACACAAATACAAGTAAAAGAAGCCATTATTGTATGTAGCCAGATTTCCTTAGTTCTTTGAGTATGAAGGATATTTCTGTGATGCACGGATAGTTTCCTGCACAAAGCGAGCCATGTAAAAGTCTTAGCCGGTCAACCAATATGTTTGGATCTTTCCATGATGTGTAATCATCTCTTCTACCACCATCTTACTTGCTTGTTTATTATATATACTTTTAATATCACAATCGTCCCAGTGATCATAATAAGCATTATCAGATTTATTTATTATGACACGACGTTTCCATCGTTTCGGTCTCAGGACATCGCCACATTCTTCGATCTTGTCAGCTCTAGGTGCTTCATCACAGTCTATGCCTTTGTCAACAGCCTCAGAGTCACTAACAATCACTGTAGAAGATATCCTCTTCACCCAGATTACCGTATGAATTCGCTATCGATGATGTCGAAGTGTCTTCATCGTTTTCATGCTTCCTTTTTAGGAGTCCATCATTTTTACAAAGAAGGAGGATCTACTGAATATAGGCTTGAATGTATTCTCACTTTTCACGGTGTTGATACTTCCATTAGTTTGAGTCTTCCCGAAGCCATTAGCATCCTTCAATTTATGTTCTTCCTCAGGACAAGGAAAATTATTGTAGTAATGCAGATCACTCTTCTTTAGTCTAGTTGATCCATCGGTGTCCTCTATGCCGTAAGTAGTCTTGACTTAACATGTTCTACCATGTCTTTTTAAGCTGTCAATTCGTGTTAACAACCTGCTACAACGATTACAGCTTACCATGTTGCGTAGTGGGTTTCTAGCACAATCATTCTTCTCATGACGTCTAGCATTCCTTCTCATGACAAAATCCTTGCCACAGTATCTACAAAGGCTTCCTTCCGATTCAGCTGCAAATATCTAACCATGATCCATGGTAGCTTCTATGACTAATGTTAGATACAAACTGTGAATTTTCTCCAATTGGAACCATTTCTTAAATATAATTTTTTAAATATTTCATCAGCGAGAGTTAAGTTATCTAATGCAAAGCAAATTGATACAAGTAGTACTGGCTGTCATCAACAGATGTCGCCACGTGTTGCTTGCAGGTAAATAATATCTATTTCATTAATGCGGGATGCGGAATGCTCACTATCGATCGCAAAGGAAGGTTGGCTTCGCTAGACTCCAAGGAGAAGGAAGTTCGTCCTTCCTGTTAGTGCTTCTTAGATTTCTCAGAGATTATTATTATTCGACTGAATAATGATTAATTTTTAAATTTCCACCTAATAAAATATTACTAGTGGTGATTAAGTAGCAGAAGTTCACTAATTAAATGCAACCTTCAATAAAAATGACAAGCATTTTTAAATAAAAAAATCCTTCCTGCAGAGATCAATTCCTCATCAGTAACCAGAAGCACTCGAAGAAAACCATCAGATGTCTAGTCAGGAATAATCAGAAGCACCCAGAGAAAACCATCAAAATATTGTCAAGAATAATCAGGAGCACACGGAGAAAACCACCATAATATTGTCAAGAATAATCGGAAGCACACGGAGAAAACCATCAAAATATTGTCAAGAATAATCGGAAGCACACAGAGAAAACCATCAAAATATTGACAATAATAATCGGAAGCACACGAAGAAAACCACCATAATATTGACAAGAATAAACGGGAGCATACGGAGAAAACCACCATAATATTGACAAGAATAATCGGAAGCACACGGAGAAAACCGCCACAAGTTTTCTTTGATATCATAAAAATACAAAAAAAATTAATAAAAAATTAAAAATAAAAACAAAAAAAATTCAAACATTCTGCTAGTTTGTGAACTTCTCTTTGATGTGCAAAGTTAGAGTTCTAGTACAAGCCAGAATGTTTGAATTTATTTTTGTTTTTATTTTTTATTTTTTATTAATTTTTTTTTTTTTTGTATTTTTATGATATCATAGAAAACTTGTGGCGGTTTTCTCCGTGTGCTTCCGATTATTCTTGTCAATATTATGGTGGTTTTCTCCGTGTGCTCCCGTTTATTCTTGTCAATATTATGGTAGTTTTCTCCGGGTGCTCCTGATCATTCTTGTCAATATTATGGTGGTTTTCTTCGTGTACTCCTGATTATTCTTGACAATATTTTGATGGTTTTTTTGGGTGCTTCTGATTATTCCTGACTAGACATCTGATGTTTTCTTTGAGTGCTTCTGGTTACTGATGAGGAATTGATCTCTACAGGAAGGATTTTTTTATTTAATGAAGCATGTCATTTTTATTCAAGGTTGCATTTAATTAGTGAACTTCTGCTACTTAATCATCACTAGTAATATTTTTATCAGGTGGAAATTTAAAAAAAAATCATTACTCAGTCGAATGATAATAATCTCTGAGAATTCTAAGAAGCACTAACAGGAAGGACGAACTTCCTTCTCCTTGGAGTCTAGCGAAGCCAACCTTCCTTTGCGATCGATAGTGAGCATTCCGCATCCCGCATTAATGAAATATATATTATTTACCTGCAAGCAACACGTGGCGACATCTGTTGATGACAGCCAGAACTACATGAATCAATTTGCTTTGCATTAGATAACTTAACTCTCGCTGATGAAATATTTAAAAAATTCTATTTAAGAAATGGTTCCAATTGGAGAAAACTGACAGCTTGTATCTAACATTAGTCACAGAAGCTACCATGGATCATGGTTTGTTATCTGCAGCTGAATCGGAAGGAAGCCTTTGTAGATACTGTGGCAAGGATTTTGTCATGAGAAGGAATGCTAGACGTCATGAGAAGAATGATTGTGCTAGAAACCCACTACGCAACATGGTAAGCTGTAATCGTTGTAGCAGGTTGTTAACACGAATTGACAGCTTAAAAAGACATGGTAGAACATGTTAAGTCAAGACTACTTACGGCATAGAGGACACCGATGGATTCACTAGACTAAAGAAAAGTGATCTGCATTACGACAATTATTTTCCTTGTCCTGAGGAAGAACATAAATTGAAGGATGCTAATGGCTTCGGGAAGACTCAAACTAATGGAAGTATCAACACCGTGAAAAGTGAGAATACATTCAAGCCTATATTCAGTAGATCCTCCTTCTTTGTAAAAATGATGGACTCCTAAAAAGGAAGCATGAAGACGATGAAGACACTTCGACATCATCGATAGCGAATTCATACGGTAATCTGGGTGAAGAGGATATCTTCTACAGTGATTGTTAGTGACTCTGAGGCTGTTGACAAAGGCATAGACTGTGATGAAGCACCTAGAGCTGACAAGATCGAAGAATGTGGCAATGTCCTGAGACCGAAACGATGGAAACGTCGTGTCATAATAAATAAATCTGATAATGCTTATTATGATCACTGGGACGATTGTGATATTAAAAGTATATATTGTTACGATTTGCCTGCGGGTTCGTAAAGGATAGCCCAATTAATAGATGTTATTTCACTCACACAGTTTTATTTATTACCACTACTTGTCACTTACAAATAATCTTCTAAATTGGCAGATAATTAATTACACGTAAAAAAGGTCAATTCCCCA
Organism: Bacillus rossius redtenbacheri; assembly: GCF_032445375.1. Classification (NCBI taxonomy): domain Eukaryota; kingdom Metazoa; phylum Arthropoda; class Insecta; order Phasmatodea; family Bacillidae; genus Bacillus; species Bacillus rossius. The sequence goes on from NC_086336.1 coordinate 38,086,625, forward strand.
GTCACTCGTTTCACACACCTTGCTGGGCCGCACTTCCGGCGCAACTCTCGCCGCAGCACCCCTCGTGGGTCTCCGCCGCGGGACTCCGTCGCCGCACTCCGCCGCCGCCGTCACACCCTTCGCCGAGATCCCACACGACGACTCGCTCGCCACTTCACTCGGGACTCCGCCGCGCCCACGACTCTATCGCCCGGAAACTCCCGACTCCACTGATCGCACTCACTCCCTGCCCTGGAACCTTCGTCCAAGGACTTCGCCCGGAAACTCCCGACTCCACTGATCTCACTCACTCCCTGCCCTGGAACCTTCGTCCAAGGACTTCGCCACTCTGCCGCACCCGCGGCACTATCGCCCGGAAACTCCGCTGCGGGAGAACTCCCCACTCCGACTCTGACTCAGACTGACTCGAAGGTCGGCCCAACCTTCTTTTATAGCCCTTGGGTTCCCGTCCAGAACAATCGGGCATGTCTCCGAGATATCGCGCGACCTTCGTCGTCGAAATGCCCAGAAACGCGTCGTGAGTCCTCGAAGGACGCGGCGGCTGCTCAAAGAACGCCGATAAACTCAACAAGCATCGGGTTCCCACAAAACACACCGATAAACATGTCTGAGTCCCTCCATTCCGCAGTGCGGCCTCCCTTAAGTAACTCGATCTGAGGCAGGTGCGCGCCGCGACAGTCAGGATGTCGCGTGATAGTATGACACGAGATACCAGGGAGAGGATGCGGGTGGAAGGGGGCGCAGACAGGCCGAACGAGCGCGGCGACGCCAAGCACTGCAGCCAAGCGCGATCGTAACAATATAATAAACAAGCAAGTAAGATGGTGGTAGAAGAGATTGATTACACATCATGGAAAGATCCAAACATATTGGTTGACCGGCTAAGACTTTTACATGGCTCTCTTTGTGCAGGAAACTATCCGTGCATCACAGAAATATCCTTCATACTCAAAGAACTAAGGAAATCTGGCTACATACAATAATGGCTTCTTTTACTTGTATTTGTGTAATGTTGAGAAGTAATAAAATATTGAAAGTAAAAATTTAATGTTTTTATTTCTTGTATTATGATTTCCAAATAAGCCTCTGTGTGTGTTTCCGCTACTGTATGTGTGATCATTACGTTTCCTGTGTGTACTGTGTGTACGTTCCGTTTTCTGTGTGTACTGTGTGTACGTTCCGTTTCCTGTGTGTACTGTGTGTACGTTCCGTTTCCTGTGTGTACGTTCCGTTTCGTGTGTGTACTGTGTGTACGTTCCGTTTCTGTGTGTACGTTCCGTTTCTTGTGTACGTTCCGTTTCTGTGTGTACTGTGTGTACGTTCCGTTTCCTGTGTGTACTGTGTGTACGTTCCGTTTCCTGTGTGTACTGTGTGTATGTTCCGTTTCCTGTGTGTACAGTGTGAACGTTCCGTTTCCTGTGTGTACTGTGTGTACGTTCCGTTTCCTGTGTGTACTGTGTGTACGATTCGTTTCCTGTGTGTACTGTGTGTACGTTCCGTTTCCTGTGTGTACTGTGTGTACGTTCCGTTTCCTGTGTGTACTGAGTGTACGTTCCTTTTCCTGTGTGTACTGTGTGTACGTTCCGTTTGCTGTGTGTGTACTCTGTGTACGTTCCGTTTCCTGTGTGTACAGTGTAATCATTACATTTATTGCGTGTAAATTGCATGTATTGCGCGTACATTTCGTACATTGCGTGTTGGAGCCGAGTAGACTTGTATCCTTGTAGCTTCATAGACATGTAGTTTCGTAGCCATGCGGTCTTTTAGTCATGCAGTCTCGTAGCCATGTATAACTCGGAACCAGCTAGATCCTTTTAGACTCGTAGCCTTGTAGCCTCGTAGTCTCTTAGACTCGTTGAATTGTAGACCAATATCATTGGAGCTGTTGAAAGAAAAGGCAGTTGGATCATTTGGAGCTGTTGGAGCTGTTGGAGCTGTTGGAGCATTTGGAGCTGTTGGAGCATTTGGAGCTGTTGGAGCTAAGAAGTAGTCGTTGCACGTCTATGCAGGGCTAAATTTTTATAAGATTGCTGGCTTTCGCAAGTGATTCTGTAGTAGGATAGAAATTGTGTAATAAATATTATGTTTGTAAAACACTTTGTGGTGTTTTATTTCTCGAACCTTACACTTTTTTGGTACTTTTTTAAAATTAAAGTTGTTTTGTATCGGCCAGGGATCGAACCAAGGACCTTAGTCGATCCAATCAATCAGTATATAGATTACAAATTTATTTAATGAATTTTGAACTTTTTCCCGAATCTCTAGCATTACAATTACGAATTTCCAATATGATGGTCTTGATGTCTGATAGGATGATGGTAGTAGAGGATTTAAAGTCTCTTTAAGAATGTTGAACATGGTTAATTAAATTATTATTTTTTTTATAAAATTAAACATTATTGCATCGATCGAGTATCGAACCAAGGACTTAAGCGGATCGAATCAATATGTAAGTTAATGAGTGATTTGTTTGATGAATGTTCGATTTTTTCCCGCTTTTCTAGCTACATTATTACACGATTTCAAGATGGCGCCCAAATTTCAAGATTGTAGGGGCACTTCGGTAATTAATGATGACTGCACTGTAGCGGGTTAGAATAAAATTATCCAGATGGAAATGTACTCTATAATACGAGTACACACACAATATGGTGTACTCCAGCAGGTGGTAGCTCCTGGTAGAATGTACTGAACATAAAATGTCGGATCCATGATGGTCAACAATGACAAAGTCAAATTTCAAGGTCAAGGTCAAAATTCAAGGTCAAGGTCAAATTTCAAGGTCAAGGTCAAATTTCAAGGTCAAGTTTCTAATTTCAAGGTCAAGGTCAAATTTCAAGGTCAAGGTCAAAGGTATGGTGACCAGATAATTCTACTAACATGGTATCAGCACAATCTAGTGGACGTAAACAAGATGGTGGTCTCCAGCGAATGAAGACAAGATGGCGGACATGACGTCATATCAGTTGATGATATATGTACCATGGTAGATCAGTCTAGGTAGCTTTCATGGAGGAAGGATTGACCGTTTACTCTTGCCGGGAATCGAACCAAGGACGTAAATCTATCTAATCAAACAGAATTCAAATAAGTTAATTTTCTGATAAATTTTGGAATTTTTTTCATTAAAATCGGATAATAAATAAAGATTTTCAAGATGGCATCCAAATTTCAAGATGGCGGACGTGGCGTCATGCTTACTGGTGATATATATGCTTTGAAAAAAAGTGGTGGGAGTCAGTCTGCCTGCATCCACCATTGAGGAAGGAGCCTGTCGCCATTTTTAATTTTTTTTTGCACTCGCCGGGTTCGAACCGAGGACTCCAAACTCCGTGTCGTAAATGTTTGTTTTTTAAAAAAATTTTATTATAATTTTATTAAATGAATTTTTTTTAATTTTAATTTTTTTTATTAAAATCGGAAAATAAATAAAGATTTTCAAGATGGCGGCCGTAACGGAAATTGCAACGATGACATCATAATCCAAGATGACGTCAGAGGCTTATCTGTAGCTGTAGACATGGATGCTTAAGCCTCTATATAGACATTTCTAGCCGTTGGGATTTTTAAGGACTAAAACGGGAAATTTTCTCTCGAAACGGGAATTTTTCCCTCGAAAACGGGAAATGTTTTCTTAAAACGGGAATTTTTGAGTGATTTTGAGTCATTTTTTAAGAAATTTTGAGGAATTTTTGCCGCCGTGACGTCACAGAGGTCGGTCATTGACCCCGGCTCTGGCTCCACGCCCCGGACCCGTGTGCCCGGATGCCCTATTATATACTACTGACGTATACCGAAACATCTCCTACGAGACAACGCGAACATCATAGTACTTTTACGCATGGATGAACTTAATTTACGTCACGTTTATGAATATCACGTAAACATCGACATGACTTTACAGGAATTCAAAGACATGTCCTCCTTATGCTTGAAAAACGAGCACGGATTCTAAGTTATATTAAAGGACTGGCCTCCATATAAAAGCAGGTACAAACAAGGTTTCGATCAGTTTATCTCTAAACATGAGTCATAGCATTTCGAAATTCGGTCGTAGTAGTCGTGCTACCGCATTGCATACTGTTCTCAAGTCTCACTACGCCGATATCCGCATATACATTTCGCTACTAGGTCGAAATGTAGAAAGTGTGAAAAAAGAATTACTACAGTACCTGCTAGCGAGGGGAGTCCTCGGATTATCGAATTCGCGACATTTTCGAAGAATCGAATGCACAAAGGCGTGCTGATTTGAGGACTTTTCCAAGTATTCTGAATGCATCACTTACTCACTTGACAAAAAAAAACAGTTATTGCCAACCACAATAAGTTTCTGCGGACTAATAAAAAAAGACTAAAAGGAAGACTTGTCATATGTTTTCAGCCAGTACAATGCCGAACTTTGCCAGTGACCTTCATCGTCAGGGCCACAACTAGAATCTCTGGCAACCGGGGCATGAATGGTATCATGCCCCCCCCCCCCCTCTTTTTTTGCACATACCACACCAATAAAGCGGATGTTCGGAGGCCCTCCCACGGAAAAATGGTGCTATTTAAACATTTTCCATTACTACATGTAACAGTTTCTGTGCTACTGTAACTTCCATGCAAAAACTTTTTACCAATTACCAGTTGTAGTAGGAATTACAATGCAAGCGATTTCGGCGCCCCCCACAGCTTTGCACCCGGGGCGTATGCCCCGCTTGCCCCCTCCCCCCCCCCCTAGTTGCGGCCCTGTTCATCGTGCTATACAGTCTGTTCGTGAAAAATATATACATGCTAGAAGAGCCAGACTTTAACGTGTAATGACGTGTTTTGACGAATTTAAAAATAAGTAAGAGCCACCCATCACGGTAAAGACAGAAGTTGATGATGAAACGTCACTGTAAAGAAGAGTAAATATGAACCAGATCGAGAAGAAGAGGACTCTACGAGTACAGAGTCTATGGACAAGAATATGAATGATGGATAAAGGGACACCAAGTCAATACAATTGTCCGGCCATACCTGAGATCTTACATGAGTCGGAATAATGACATGACCTATGGTGTGTACAGAAAACATAAATGTAGTTCTTCGGTGCTAAAGAAATAGACTTTTTACCGGAAAATATCTCCGGGTCTGTACAAATTACTGTTAATCAGGGAGACTAAAGGCTATTCTCACGATAATTTACAAGTGTACAAATAACTGCTAGAGCTAACTCAAGCACATTTTCGAGATAACGACCGGGAAAGTGGCATATATAAATACAAATATAATTAAACAATCGACATTCTCGTTAATCTCTTCGGTGAACTAGCAGTACATGATGAAGGTTTAAAAATGCTAGAAAGTGGTCAGACCATTGACTAAGTGTATTGGGAAGACCCAAACGAATGATTGGACAAGTTAAGACCTCTACATGCTTCGCTTAGTGCAGGAAACTATTCGCACATCAACGAAATAGTCTCCATACTCGGAGAACTACCTTCGGCGCAAAGTCATAGTGCGTGAACTTGATGATTTATTCCAAGCAGCCCTTGTTGAGATGACACCATATTCCCGATTGAATAAAGGTTTCAAGTACATGTTTGACAGTCATCGACGTGTATAGCAAGGATGCTTAGGCCAGTGCTGTAAATTCGAAGAATGCATTCAACGTAACCAAGGCCATGACAGACATTTTGCGTGATGGGCGTGTAGCATCGCACCTGCAGACGGATCTCGGCAAAGAATTCTACAATAAGACTGTCAAAGCTATGATGAAGTATGGAATCAAACATTACTTTACATTTAGTAATGTTAAAGCCTCTGTTTTCGAAAGGTTTGACAGAACTTTGCGCCCCAAGATGTGGCGATAGTTCACGACTAACAGAAATTACAAGTGGCTGGACATCTTGCCGAAACTAATAAGCGAATACAATAATTACACTATGCATAGTACCACGAAAATGAAACCTAAAGACGTGATGGATGATCACTTGCTTTGAACAATGTTTTCCAACAGGAAGAAGAAAGATCCACGAAAGCCTAAGCTAACGGTGACGTGCGAATCTCCAATCAGAAAATTGTATTCGTGATAGGTTTTACTACGAATTGGAGTCCCGAACTTTTCAGTGTGACACATGTTCGTGAATCTGAGCCTAGGACCTACTACCCTGAAGATTTGGACCACAAGCCAATTCGTGTCGGCTTCTATGCCGAAGAGATTCAGCCTACGTTGTATCCCGATACGTACTTGGTGAAGAATATTCTCAGACGAATAAATGGACAATCGTACATCAACTGATGGGGCTCCGCCCCTCGATTTTTTCGTGGGTAGCGGATGCAGAACTCGAGAAATGCTAAAGACTTTATGAATTTGCTTTTTTTTTTTTTACTTGTAGAAGTGTAGAATGTATGTAATAATTTTTTCTTTGTTTGTAAAAGAACTTGTGTTTTATTTCTCAAACCTGTCACTTTTATAGTAGGCCTATATTATTGATCAAGGATCGAAGGAAGTACATAAATTCATCGATTCAATCAATAAATTAATGAGTAAATGTTTGATGATTTTTTTAATTATTTTCTGAATTTCTAGCTTAATAATTAGATAACTTCAAGATAGCTGTCAATATATGTTATAATCGGCTTACTGGAGGCTGGTAGTAGAGGAATTTAAGCTTCGTTTAAGACTTTCCAACATATTTATTGAAATTAATACTTTTTACGAGAAATATTTTTTTTCATCGATCAAGTAATAAACCAAGGATAAAAATCAATTGAATCAATCAGTATATTAATCATAGATTTTTTTTTAATGAATTTTGACATTTTCCTCGACCTTTTAGTTAAATAGTTACGAATTTCCAAGATGGTGCCCAAATTTCAAGTTGGCGGGCGCCACAGTAATACATGATTACTGCACTATAATGGATAAAAATTAAACTATCATGGCGGCAGTGTACTCTAGCAGCCGAAAACAAGATGGCGGCCTCCAGTAGACGAAAATAAGATGGTGGCCTCCAGCAGACGGAAAAAAGATGGCGTATGTGACGTCATACTAGCTGGCGAGATATAAACATTGGCATTAGTGGTGGAAGGTCAGTCTGCAGGTGGCATCCGTGGAGGAATTATTCGTCGACATTTGAATTTTTGCCCTCACCAGGTTCGAACCGAGGACTTCGAGCTCCGCAATGTCAGAGCGTTTTTTAATAAGTATTTAATCAAAATTTTATTAATTACATTTTTTATGTTTTAAAATTGTCTCCATTTTTCTGATAATAATTAAATATGGTGGCCATAATTAAAATTGCAACAGTCACATATTTCAAAATAGCAGAAAGTACTAGAACAAAATGGTGAATGTAGCGTCATAATAGGTAATAGGCGATTTGCCTAAAGTCATTTCGCCTAAAAGCGTTTTGCCTAACGCCGAATTGCCTAACGGCGATTTGCCTAAAGGCGATTTGCCTAAAGGCGATTTGCCTACAGGCGATTTGCCTAAAGGCGATTTGCTTAAAGGCGATTTGCCTAACGGCGTTTTCCCTAACGGAGTTCTGCCTGACGGCGTTTTGCCTAACGGCGTTTTGCCTAACGGCGATTTGCCTAACGGCGTTTTTCCTAAAATGTTACTATGATAACAAAACCTCGTTTTGCCTAATGGCGAATTGCCTAACGGCATTTTGCCTAACCTAACCTAAGCTAAGCTAACCTAACCTAAGCTAACCTAACCTAACCTAACCTAACCTAACAACGTTTTGCCTATCAGCGTTTTGCCTGAAGGCGATTTGCCTAACGGCGTTTTGCCTGACGGCATTTTGCCTAACGGCGTTTTACCTAACTCCCATTTGGCCAACGGCGTTTTGCCTAAACGGCGTTTTGCCTAAAATTAGGCAAAACGTCTTTAGGCAAAACGACACATGCCCGTCATAATTCAAAATGGCAAAATCCAAGATGGCCGTCGGGGTCAAAATTAAAGGCCAAGGTCATCCACGATGGCCACTGTGACGTCACAATCTAAGATGGCGGACCGGCACCATGCTTTTCACCCTGGCTCCTGTAGCCGGACCGGCTATTAAATAACACTGCTGTGCAACCAACTGATAACGTTGGACTGCAAGTGTCATCATTTGCGATCAAAAATAATGTTGACAGTGAAAATGTCATGTATAAGGGAGCGTGAGTGCTTACACAATTGCTTTCAGCTACGAAAATAATGGTATAACTTCTTAAAAACACCAGAGTAACTTACGGTTTACACTTACATTTTTTTCCTTCATATATTCACCATAAAATGATGATGTAGTCACACAACGGCTTGAAGAGGCGTGCCGACGACGGAAAGACTGCACGCAAGTTCAGTACTTAGAGGCGACGCAGCGCTGGATGTACCGCCCAGTGTCAACCTTACCGCTCCTGCCCCTCCCCCGCTCCTGGATTTCTAACACGTAAAACTGATCCATGTTCACGGGTTTTCCTTTGGACCGCATAACCACCCTCACAACTTGGAAATATGTTGATATGTATTTTGACATACCAGCTCAATGGCGCTGTTATGGGAGGGGTGGATCACCCAAAACCCATCACCCTCACCCAATCCAAGAGCTAAAAAAAATACTGGAGTGATATAAAAAATAATACACTCTAGACTGCACCTATCCTTAGAATTCGTTTCTATTTTTTTTTGTAAACATTTATAATGGTGCATTTTTTAGTGTTTGTGTGGCGTCAGAAATGCAATAAAGTAGGCTTGTCAGAGGCTATTGATTTTAACAATTTTGTACTCCCCTTTTTTTTAGTGTATTTTCATACAAACTCCCCCCCCCCTCCTTTTTTTTTCTCCCCTCCCTAACACATACAAACAGTCCTAGCTACACTTCACTCAAACCAGAGATCCCTCTTGCTCGAATGTTTACCTTTAAGTGCTGTTCCGAGGAATTCTTTGTGAGCGGAGGAGTTTAAAAACTACTGTAGCGCAAAGAATATTAGAAAGTAATGAAACAGGAGCAGTAGCATTGGGCATCTATTACTGCTAATCTTAAACTTACTTCGCAATGTTTTACTGCCGAAGCACATCTTCACGTTCAAAACATAACCGTTTGCTGGGCCCATCCCACGCTTTCTGTTGCTTCCATGCATAAAGGAGATTAGACTTGATTAAAAATTTACGAGGGGTTTTCGCATAACGGTGTTTTCTTTTTTTTCTTTTTTTCCTCCCAGTTTAGAACAGAACCAATTTCCGATTTTCTCCGGAGCATTTCAACTGCGCGTATTATTTACAGCGCTAGGGACGTTCTTTTCCTGTTCCAGTCGCAGAGTGCTTTCCTGCCAGGGGAGAAACCTCGCCTCGCCAACAGCGGGACGCAGCAGTTGGAGATGTTTGGTATTGGAAATGAAACTGCGCAGTTCAGCCGGCCGGAACTGCTTCTGCAAGACACGCCTCTTCAGCGAACCGTGTTCGCTTCGGCAGGCTGACGAACCATTGCTGTTGGGGATGAGAGTAAAGGTGCAAGAGTGGACGCCTTGACACTGCAGCTCAGCGAGCTAGCCTAGTTCGTCTGCTCACTCAAGGCTGCTCGGCTCGGTACGTCTTATGTTCAGAGGGGCAGGCATTTTTTCGTGGGAAAAAAAAAATCTCTGAAGACTTCCAACAAGTCACACCCGCACCAGAGTTTCCTTCCTTATGATTGGCAGCCGTCTGTGAAAGAAGTCGCTGCCTTATTATTTGAAATAGCCACTTCGAGGGCGCGTTTTGCTTCCGCGCTGAATAGCTGTATTTGAATTTTAAAAATAGATATGCAACTGAGAGAAACTCACCCAATCACGAAACACAGACGAAGCTACAGGGTTTTAACTTTCATATACACTCGGAATCATTTCGAGAAATATGCATTCTCCTACTTATGCTCCATCGCACTACTTTTCAATCGTTATTTTATAGCTCTTACATTTATTAAACGATTTTTTTTATTAGTTAACCTTTTTCTTCATTCGACATATTTTTTTTCTAAAATTCGATGACCAATAAACATAATTATTTTTTACTTACCACATATTTATATTTCACACAGCGTGAACCTTACAAGAGATGAGTATCATATTCCAGAATATTTTATAAGCAACACTAGTAACTAATGCGAATTTCCTTATTGTTAATTTCGTAGTAGAAGCCTATTTCACTGAACTGTTAATAATGTTCAGTGTTTTAAATTAATCAATAACTACCTATTGATTGATTTTAATCACTATAAAAGTATAACTTTATTCCAATGGAAATTTACCGGTACTAGTCTCTTACGCACAATTCTCTTTCATTGTTATCTCAACTACCACAAACTGTATCCAAATTAACAACAAACAATAGATTAAAATGTGAACTGTAACAAATACTTAACATAATTTTTCACGAAAGAAAATTATTTTACGATACCTGTCACAACTTTTTGAGTCGTCGCAGAATCAAAATAACAGTTTCTCTGGAATAATATTGCTGTTATCATTGTTCCGTTCTACCTTTTAATCATACGGGGGTTGCCAAAATTGTGTAGCACTACACTGCATAAACATAAAATATGTGCAAATTTTTATACATACACAATTACATAAATAAGTCCTAAATAGGTCTCTTTAAGTGACTGTGTGGCATATTTTATACAAGTGATTTAAGGTTTCATGGTAGAATACAGATTATTAAAATTGCAATACATCCATTTATTTTCTTCCATTTAAAATGAGCAATGACGTCAAAAGATAAATTAGCTATATCAATTTTAATTCTTAATATTGGGCTAAAGAGTGAAATTAAAAATTAAATTTATTTTATTAAGTTAGAGTATGATTAATCTTATTAGTAAATATCAAATCGATGCAATCAGTGAACAAGTAATTGAATACTATATATACCCCTTAAAAAGGGTATTTGCAAAAATTTGTTAAATGTGGTATGTATTAGTATGTCTGGGACAGTTGTACTGAAATTCATTAAGGCTATTTAAAGTGTTTTTTTTTTATCTAGAATAAAAATACTGAAATGATATTGTAGGAGAAATTTTCATAAGAATCAAAGAATCCAATTTAATAGAATATTCAGTTCATATTTAACATCAATTACACACTCGCCGAACAAAAATTTAATCATGTTACGAATATTCCACCGCAGTTTTAAACGCCGCGTCATATCACCCGCTCGGCCGTCTGGTCCGGGGTCAGGATGTTTGGTTGATGGACAAACGTGCTGTGGAGTATTCCCAGCCCTGAGTGTCCATGTTGCACTGACACTTCGTGCCGCGAAAGGCAAGGGGAAACCTCAGCATTCGGTTCATCGCTGTCTGGGGCACAAACCAGTGCGGGCCTACCAAGTGAAAATAAAGGGGGGGGGGGCGGCAAAATTCCTGGGTTCGGGGCATCAGGGGGATTCCGTTTCAGCTTCGAGATTTTGTTTAAAGCTTGGGTTCACTTTGATAGGACTAAAATTACAAGTGTATTGTTACTATAATTCATAGGAAACCTCACAATAAATGCGAATGGCACGAACCCGTTTACAGTCTTGCCACAGTAAAGTTTTAAAGTATTTATTTTTTTTTTTGTTTTTGAGTTGTAGGAATGAATAGTTGCACATTAAATCATAGGAAGGGAGTCCGTCGAAATTATTCGCTCCCGGGCGCTTGGAATCTTTTGATGGCCCTGCAAACCAGTATTTAGCCTGGTACGAGTTTCATCACAATCATCACCAGAAACAGGTTATACTTTTGTTAAAATGTTACGGGTCGGGGTATTTGTGAAAACGCTGTTGGTAGGGTAACATTTAACACGGTCTAGTCACTGGAAGAGATGGAGAGATTCCCCTCATCGATCCTAGCCAAAAAAAGATGGAGACTATGCAAATATGAACATTTTGTGTTCAAGTCCTTCAAGTGGTCGAAATGTATCACGAAATACAACTAACAATCGCTCTCCATCACCCATCATTCCCCAATATCCACCAATTTACATACAAAAATTTTTCATGGTACGTTTTTCTTTCATCGTCTATTCATTCTCTTTCCATCCATCTTTTGTCATTCGACATTACTTCATCATACAAGCAGTCACGTGCGGTTGACTTCACAAAAACACCAGCTTCGGGCCGCGTGTAAGCCAGCTGTTAGCACATCCGCCTGTGAGCGCGACTTCACTGCAGTGCTCCTCTGCAGATGTGCTTGCAGGTCGTCAACATGCACGGGCGGCCGCCCAGACGTGCTCAAAATATGTTTCAAGTTTGTTTTCAACGGGCCTTTTCCAACTTAAAAAATACTCCTCATTTTAAAATATAATCTACGTGGAAAGAGCAGTGGGATGTTTTCTCAATAATTATTATTATTTAATACTATTTCTTGGACATACGCTATTGCAGATTTGCACTGTTTCCCAAGGAAAAATTCTAGAACGCAAATAAGAAATAAGAATTAAAACATGAACCCACAGAGAACCAACCTAAATCAGCTGATGTTGAACAGATGGACCCAACAATGAACCTATACGAACACAGTAGGTTTCCTATGACAAAACAGTTACGTTGACAGTCTGTTCGTGCCTGATGACGGGAGCAGATGCCAGTTGCCGAAAAGTCGCAACTGTTTTGGCATAGGAAACCTGCTGTGTTCGTCAGTTTTGTCCGCGTTGTGATGTCCACATTACCTGTTTAGGTTTATTGATGGGTTTATCTGTTGTATCATTATGGGTTTATCATGTTGTATCTGATATATCATCAGTAGAATAGGATAGTATTTCCGAGGACAGGCTTCAGGCTGTGGTGCCGGTGCCGGTGTCCGCCATCTTGGATTCTGACGTCACGGCGGCCATCTTGGATTGTGACGTCACGGCGGCCATATTGGATAGCGTAACGGGACACAGCGTAACGGGACACAGCGTAACGGGACATATCGTAACGGGACATAACGTAACGGGACAAGTAGAACACGGCGGCCATTTTGGATCCGCCATCTTGGATCCGCCATTTTGGATGACGTCATTGTGTTCTAGAAAATTCCGGTGATGTGTTTTCCGCCATATTGGATGATGACGTCACCGTTGCAATTTTTGTTACGGCCGCCATCTTGAAATTTGGACGCCATCTTGAAAATCTTTATTTATTATCCGATTTTAATTAAATTTTTTTTAAATTTATAAAAAAATTCATTTAAGAAAATTTTAATAAAAAATATTTAAAAAACAAACATTTACGACACGGAGCTCGGAGTCCTCGGTTCGAACCCGACGAGTGCAAAAAAATAAAAATGGCGACCGATCCTTCCCCTGTGGTGGGTGCTAGCAGACTGACCCCCACCACTTATGTCAAAGTATACATATCTTCACCTAGTATGATGTCATGTCCGCCATCTTGAAATTTGGACGCCATATTGAAAATCTTTATTTATTATCCGATTTTAATGAAAAAAATTCCAAAATTCATAAAAAAATTAATGTATTTGAATTCTGTTTGATTATATCGATGTACATCCTTGGTTCGATTCCCGACGAGAGTAAACGGTCGATCCTTCCTCCATGAAAGCTACCTAGACTGATCTACCACCACCAGTACCAAGGTATATATCATCAACTGGTATGACATCATGTCCGCCATCTTGTCTTCATACGCTGGAGACCACCATCTTGTTTTCGTCTGCTAGAGTGTGCCGATACCATGTAGTATAATTATCTGGTCACCATACTTTTGTCCTCAACTGTTGACATTGATCATTGACCTTGAACTTTGACCTTGACCTTAAATTTTGACCTTGACCTTGAACTTTGACCTTGACCTTGAACTTTGACCTTGACCTTAAAATTTGACCTTGACCTTGAACTTTGACCTTGACCTTAAAATTTGACCTTGGCCTTGAACTTTGACCTTGATCTTAAAATTTGACCTTAACCTTGAACTTTGACCTTGACCTTGAAATTTGACCTTGACCTTGAAATTTGACCTTGACCTTGAAATTTGACCTTGACCTTGAAATTTAACCTTGACCTTGAAATTTGACCTTGACCTTGAAATTTGACCCTGACCTTGAAATTTGACCTTGACCTTGAAATTAGACTTTGTCCTTGAAATTTGACTTTGTCCTTGTCGTCCATCATGGATCCGAAATTGTATGTTCAGTACAGGCTACCAGGAGCTACCACCTGCTGGAGTACGCCATCTTGTGTGTGTACTTGTATTATAGAGTACATTTCCATCTGGATAATTTTATTCTAACCCGCTACAGTGCAGTAATCATTTATTACGGAGGTGCCCCCCCGCCATCTTGAAATTCGACCGCCATCTTGAAATCATGTAATAATGTAGCTAAAAAAGCGGGAAAAATTCCAAAATTCATTAAATAAATCACTCATTAACTTACATATAGATTCGATCCGCTCCAGTCCTTGGTTCGATCCTCGATCGATGCAATAATGTTTAATTTTATGAAAAAAATAATAATTCCAATAAACCATGTTCAACATTCTTAAAGAGACTTTAAATCATCTACTACCATCATCCTATCAAACATCAAGACCACCATATTGGAAATTCGTAATTGTAATGCTAGAGATTCGGGAAAAAGTTAAAAATTCATTAAATAAATTTGTAATCCATATAATGATTGATTGGATCGACTAATGTCCTTGGTTCGATACCTGGCCGATACAAAACAACTTTAATATTTTAAAAAAAGTACCACTAAAGTGGCAGGTTTGAGAAAATAAAATACACCACAAGTTCCTTTAAAAAAACTTTTATTACATACATACTACACTACTACATGTACAAAAAAATACACAGACAAATTACTAAAGCCTTTTGGATTCCTCGATTCAAACAGTCTTCTTATTGTACGGACTAAGCCTTTTACATGACTTTAAATGTCTATCCGATCCGGTCATCACCGCAGCCAGAGACGGACTGAAGTTCATATCACTTATATAGTCTCATTAGCCGGTACAACACATGAGTCAAATCAATAACCATGTTCATTATAGGTCTCGGAGCATTTTTTATAATGACGATGTAAGCTATCGAGACGTGAAATTAGTTTATTGCACTTATTGCACTGAAATTGTATTCTTTGAACATTATTAGAACAACCGCTTCTTTCATGTCTGCGAGCATTTGAGGTGATAGTAAATGATGCACCACAGTATTTGCACTGATGCGAAGTACGCTCTTCATTAATTGAAGTATTCAATGCTGATGAAACTTCAGCTGATGGTGGAACAGCACATATCGAAGTCTCCTTTAGTGTTGTCAGAGGCGTTGCCAACGGGATCTGCTCCAACATCGTCGGCGCTGAAGTCATGGTTCCCGTAGTAGATTCTACATCCTCCATCGAGTTCGACGTTAAAGTCGGTAAAGATGCCATCGAAGTCTCAAGAACAGGCAATTACACGACTTATGCACCAGAAGAAACAAACTAGGTGATCCGTACACCGACGACGTCAGTAACAAACTAAGCATCCTGTTGTCTAGAGCTCGCTTATATATACATGCACCGTATGGAACAATACGCTAGTCAAATCAAGAACCATTTACAATAATACTAGAGTCAAAACAACATTAAAAATAGAAGGACCATCAACGAAAAGGCAGCACATTTGGAAGCACCGACAACGTAAAGGCAGCACATTTGGAAGCACCGACAACGAAAAGGCAGCACATTTGGAAGCACCGACAACGAAAAGGCAGCACATTTGGAAGCACCGACAACGAAAAGGCAGCACATTTGGAAGCACCGACAACGAAAAGGCAGCACATTTGGAAGCACCGACAACGTAAAGGCAGCACATTTGGAAGCACCGACAACGTAAAGGCAGCACATTTGGAAGCACCGACAACGTAAAGGCAGCACATTTGGAAGCACCGACAACGAAAAGGCAGCACATTTGGAAGCACCGACAACGAAAAGGCAGCACATTTGGAAGCACCGACTACGAAAAGGCAGCACATTTGGAAGCACCGTCATCGAAAAGGCAGCACATTTGGAAGCACCGACAACGAAAAGGCAGCACATTTGGAAGCACCGACAACGAAAAGGCAGCACATTTGGAAGCACCGACTACGAAAAGGCAGCACATTTGGAAGCACCGACAACGAAAAGGCAGCACATTTGGAAGCACCGTCATCGAAAAGGCAGCACATTTGAAAGCACCGACAACGAAAAGGCAGCACATTTGGAAGCACCGACAACGAAAAGGCAGCACATTTGGAAGCACCGACAACGAAAAGGCAGCACATTTGGAAGCACCGACTACGAAAAGGCAGCACATTTGGAAGCACCGTCATCGAAAAGGCAGCACATTTGGAAGCACCGACAACGTAAAGGCAGCACATTTGGAAGCACCGACAACGAAAAGGCAGCACATTTGGAAGCACCGACAACGAAAAGGCAGCACATTTGGAAGCACCGACTACGAAAAGGCAGCACATTTGGAAGCACCGACTACGAAAAGGCAGCACATTTGGAAGCACCGCCAACGAACAGGCAGCACATTTTGGATGCATCATCGAATAAGGAAGCACATTTGGAATGCATCTGCTTTTCAACAACAGATATCGCCACATGTTGCTTGCAGGTAAATAATATTTAGTTATTTTATGCGGGATGCGGGATGCTCACTAACGATCGCAAAAGAAGGATGGCTTCGTTAGACTCCAAGGAAAAGGAAGTTCGTCTTGCATGTTGGTGCTCCACAGATGTCTCATGGCGTAATATTAATTTGACTGAGTAATGATATTTGTTAATTCCACCTGATAAAAATATTGCAAGTTTTGATTTAGTAGCAGAAATTATCGAATTAAATGTAACTCCAAATAAAATGACATGTCTCATTAGAACAAAAAAAATCCATGCAGAGAGCGGTTTCTCAGAATAGTCAGAAACACTTGAAGAAACCACAGGAATGATTGCAAGAACACGAGAAAAACCATCAAAATATTGTCAAGAATAATCAGGAGCACACTGAGAAAACCACTATAATATTAACAATAATAATCGGAAGCACACGGAGAAAACCATCATAATATTGGCAAGAATAATCAGGAGCACACGAAGAAAACCGCCACAAGTTTTCTTTGATATCATTAAAATACAAAAAAAAAATTAATAAAAAATAAAAACGAAAAAAAATTCAAACATTCTGCTAGCTTGTGAACTTCTCATTGTTGAGCAAAGATAGAGTTCTAGTACAAGCCAGAATGTTTGAATTTTTTTTCGTTTTTATTTTTTATTAATTTTTTTTTTTGCATTTTAATGATATCAAAGAAAACTTGTGGCGGTTTTCTTCGTGTGCTCCTGATTATTCTTGCCAATATTATGATGGTTTTCTCCGTGTGCTTCCGATTATTATTGTTAATATTATAGTGGTTTTCTCAGTGTGCTCCTGATTATTCTTGACAATATTTTGATGGTTTTTCTCGTGTTCTTGCAATCATTCCTGTGGTTTCTTCAAGTGTTTCTGACTATTCTGAGAAACCGCTCTCTGCATGGATTTTTTTTTGTTCTAATGAGACATGTCATTTTATTTGGAGTTACATTTAATTCGATAATTTCTGCTACTAAATCAAAACTTGCAATATTTTTATCAGGTGGAATTAACAAATATCATTACTCAGTCAAATTAATATTACGCCATGAGACATCTGTGGAGCACCAACATGCAAGACGAACTTCCTTTTCCTTGGAGTCTAACGAAGCCATCCTTCTTTTGCGATCGTTAGTGAGCATCCCGCATCCCGCATAAAATAACTAAATATTATTTACCTGCAAGCAACATGTAGCGATATCTGTTGTTGAAAAGCAGATGCATTCCAAATGTGCTTCCTTATTCGATGATGCATCCAAAATGTGCTGCCTTTTCGTTGGCGGTGCTTCCAAATGTGCTGCCTTTTCGTAGTCGGTGCTTCCAAATGTGCTGCCTTTTCGTAGTCGGTGCTTCCAAATGTGCTGCCTTTTCGTTGTCGGTGCTTCCAAATGTGCTGCCTTTTCGTTGTCGGTGCTTCCAAATGTGCTGCCTTTTCGTTGTCGGTGCTTCCAAATGTGCTGCCTTTACGTTGTCGGTGCTTCCAAATGTGCTGCCTTTTCGTTGTCGGTGCTTCCAAATGTGCTGCCTTTTCGATGACGGTGCTTCCAAATGTGCTGCCTTTTCGTAGTCGGTGCTTCCAAATGTGCTGCCTTTTCGTTGTCGGTGCTTCCAAATGTGCTGCCTTTTCGTTGTCGGTGCTTCCAAATGTGCTGCCTTTTCGTTGTCGGTGCTTTCAAATGTGCTGCCTTTTCGATGACGGTGCTTCCAAATGTGCTGCCTTTTCGTTGTCGGTGCTTCCAAATGTGCTGCCTTTTCGTAGTCGGTGCTTCCAAATGTGCTGCCTTTTCGTTGTCGGTGCTTCCAAATGTGCTGCCTTTTCGTTGTCGGTGCTTCCAAATGTGCTGCCTTTTCGATGACGGTGCTTCCAAATGTGCTGCCTTTTCGTAGTCGGTGCTTCCAAATGTGCTGCCTTTTCGTTGTCGGTGCTTCCAAATGTGCTGCCTTTTCGTTGTCGGTGCTTCCAAATGTGCTGCCTTTACGTTGTCGGTGCTTCCAAATGTGCTGCCTTTACGTTGTCGGTGCTTCCAAATGTGCTGCCTTTACGTTGTCGGTGCTTCCAAATGTGCTGCCTTTTCGTTGTCGGTGCTTCCAAATGTGCTGCCTTTTCGTTGTCGGTGCTTCCAAATGTGCTGCCTTTTCGTTGTCGGTGCTTCCAAATGTGCTGCCTTTTCGTTGTCGGTGCTTCCAAATGTGCTGCCTTTACGTTGTCGGTGCTTCCAAATGTGCTGCCTTTTCGTTGATGGTCCTTCTATTTTTAATGTTGTTTTGACTCTAGTATTATTGTAAATGGTTCTTGATTTGACTAGCGTATTGTTCCATACGGTGCATGTATATATAAGCGAGCTCTAGACAACAGGATGCTTAGTTTGTTACTGACGTCGTCGGTGTACGGATCACCTAGTTTGTTTCTTCTGGTGCATAAGTCGTGTAATTGCCTGTTCTTGAGACTTCGATGGCATCTTTACCGACTTTAACGTCGAACTCGATGGAGGATGTAGAATCTACTACGGGAACCATGACGTCAGCGCCGACGATGTTGGAGCAGATCCCGTTGGCAACGCCTCTGACAACACTAAAGGAGACTTCGATATGTGCTGTTCCACCATCAGCTGAAGTTTCATCAGCATTGAATACTTCAATTAATGAAGAGCGTACTTCGCATCAGTGCAAATACTGTGGTGCATCATTTACTATCACCTCAAATGCTCGCAGACATGAAAGAAGCGGTTGTTCTAATAATGTTCAAAGAATACAATTTCAGTGCAATAAGTGCAATAAACTAATTTCACGTCTCGATAGCTTACATCGTCATTATAAAAAATGCTCCGAGACCTATAATGAACATGGTTATTGATTTGACTCATGTGTTGTACCGGCTAATGAGACTATATAAGTGATATGAACTTCAGTCCGTCTCTGGCTGCGGTGATGACCGGATCGGATAGACATTTAAAGTCATGTAAAAGGCTTAGTCCGTACAATAAGAAGACTGTTTGAATCGAGGAATCCAAAAGGCTTTAGTAATTTGTCTGTGTATTTTTTTGTACATGTAGTAGTGTAGTATGTATGTAATAAAAGTTTTTTTAAAGGAACTTGTGGTGTATTTTATTTTCTCAAACCTGCCACTTTAGTGGTACTTTTTTAAAATATTAAAGTTGTTTTGTATCGGCCAGGTATCGAACCAAGGACATTAGTCGATCCAATCAATCATTATATGGATTACAAATTTATTTAATGAATTTTTAACTTTTTCCCGAATCTCTAGCATTACAATTACGAATTTCCAATATGGTGGTCTTGATGTTTGATAGGATGATGGTAGTAGATGATTTAAAGTCTCTTTAAGAATGTTGAACATGGTTTATTGGAATTATTATTTTTTTCATAAAATTAAACATTATTGCATCGATCGAGGATCGAACCAAGGACTGGAGCGGATCGAATCTATATGTAAGTTAATGAGTGATTTATTTAATGAATTTTGGAATTTTTCCCGCTTTTTTAGCTACATTATTACATGATTTCAAGATGGCGGTCGAATTTCAAGATGGCGGGGGGGCACCTCCGTAATAAATGATTACTGCACTGTAGCGGGTTAGAATAAAATTATCCAGATGGAAATGTACTCTATAATACAAGTACACACACAAGATGGCGTACTCCAGCAGGTGGTAGCTCCTGGTAGCCTGTACTGAACATACAATTTCGGATCCATGATGGACGACAAGGACAAAGTCAAATTTCAAGGACAAAGTCTAATTTCAAGGTCAAGGTCAAATTTCAAGGTCAAGGTCAAATTTCAAGGTCAAGGTTAAATTTCAAGGTCAAGGTCAAATTTCAAGGTCAAGGTCAAATTTCAAGGTCAAGGTCAAATTTCAAGGTCAAGGTCAAAGTTCAAGGTTAAGGTCAAATTTTAAGATCAAGGTCAAAGTTCAAGGTCAAGGTCAAATTTTAAGGTCAAGGTCAAAGTTCAAGGTCAAGGTCAAATTTTAAGGTCAAGGTCAAAGTTCAAGGTCAAGGTCAAAGTTCAAGGTCAAGGTCAAAATTTAAGGTCAAGGTCAAAGTTCAAGGTCAATGATCAATGTCAACAGTTGAGGACAAAAGTATGGTGACCAGATAATTATACTACATGGTATCGGCACACTCTAGCAGACGAAAACAAGATGGTGGTCTCCAGCGTATGAAGACAAGATGGCGGACATGATGTCATACCAGTTGATGATATATACCTTGGTACTGGTGGTGGTAGATCAGTCTAGGTAGCTTTCATGGAGGAAGGATCGACCGTTTACTCTCGTCGGGAATCGAACCAAGGACGTACATCGATATAATCAAACAGAATTCAAATACATTAATTTTTTTATGAATTTTGGAATTTTTTTCATTAAAATCGGATAATAAATAAAGATTTTCAATATGGCGTCCAAATTTCAAGATGGCGGACATGACATCATACTAGGTGAAGATATGTATACTTTGACATAAGTGGTGGGGGTCAGTCTGCTAGCACCCACCACAGGGGAAGGATCGGTCGCCATTTTTATTTTTTTGCACTCGTCGGGTTCGAACCGAGGACTCCGAGCTCCGTGTCGTAAATGTTTGTTTTTTAAATATTTTTTATTAAAATTTTCTTAAATGAATTTTTTTATAAATTTAAAAAAAAATTTAATTAAAATCGGATAATAAATAAAGATTTTCAAGATGGCGTCCAAATTTCAAGATGGCGGCCGTAACAAAAATTGCAACGGTGACGTCATCATCCAATATGGCGGAAAACACATCACCGGAATTTTCTAGAACACAATGACGTCATCCAAAATGGCGGATCCAAGATGGCGGATCCAAAATGGCCGCCGTGATCTACTTGTCCCGTTACGTTATGTCCCGTTACGATATGTCCCGTTACGCTGTGTCCCGTTACGCTGTGTCCCGTTACGCTTATCCAATATGGCCGCCGTGACGTCACAATCCAAGATGGCCGCCGTGACGTCAGAATCCAAGATGGCGGACACCGGCACCGGCACCACAGCCTGAAGCCTGTCCTCGGAAATACTATCCTATTCTACTATCATCTGTTTAACATCAGCTAATTTAGTCTTGTTCTCTGTGGGTTTATGTTTTCATTTTTATTTCTTAATGTGCTTCCTTGAATTTTTTCATGACGGACAGTGCAAAACTTCAATGGCGTATGTCCTATAAATTGTATTAAATCGAAATTCTCCATTTCATGAATCATTTAAAGAACGTATAATTATTTTTAATCACAATATAAAATCAATTATATTATAATACCCAGTAATAACTTTATCTGTCAAAAGTATTTTTCAACTCAACTTCTACTCTCGACAGTAACACTAAACCCAGAGTTTAAGAAAGTACATACACTGGGTTTATATTTAAAATTAGTGACTATAGCATTGTCGAGAGTCCTGATGTCATAGTTCTTTCTTAAGTACAGTCAAATGACCAACAAGTGAACTGAAGTTCGAGATCTTGTCGACATGGGGGACATGAGAGATGAATGGAGGGTTGAAATTTTGGTGGAAGAATAACGAGAGCGCCGCGAGGGGAAAAAAAACTCACCGGCTCATAACAACGCCCGCCACATTTATACATACACTTTCGCAAAATGAAGGGTTTGAGCCCATCGAGCTCGGATCGCCGTGTTTCGCAGGTAAATAACTAAGAGTTTCGAAAGGGAGCCCAGGGAGAAGGGCATCGAGTAGAGGCGGGCGTTCCGAGTGAAGAAGCGCAACGGTTCAACTTCCGCAGGACCGGGATTATAATTCCACCAATCCATCTTCGTGTAGGTGGGGTTTCCTTGAAGTCTCTTCGTGCCAACGATGGGAACGTTCCCTACTATAGACCGAGACATGTGCCAATCTCTGGTGGCCTCGTGGTCGACGACACATAAAACCAAAATAAGTAAAAAATTAATTTAAACATATATGAGGAGCGCCAAGAAAACAATCCGTACCAAACCGCCAGGGGTGCTGCTCAGCTCCTCTCCATAGAACAAGCACTCTCTTCATAAACCAGTTTCTTCACCATAGAACAAGTATCTCGCCATAGACTAAGCACCTCACCATAGACAATGTCCCTCACCATAGACGAAGGACCTTGCCATAGACTAAAATGATACGTATATCATGTATATCGTGCATTCTTCTGCGTCTCTTTTGAACGTGGATCACACCATAATAATTAAAACAATTTTTTTAAAGTCGTGTTTTTATTTGTGTTCTACTAATGGCACTTCAACAAAAACAATTTTGCTTAAAATTACGGTAGTGCATATCTTAATGTAAAAGTTACCAAATATATATTTACACTTATTGCATTGAAACTCAAACGTGAAGAGTGCTATGGGATTTTATAACTAGAACAATGTGCGATTTACATCCACCAAAACAATTTTTTTTTTTGCATTTATATTTTTCAGCAAGCCGTTTGGTGTTGGGACCACGCATTTTCGACCACGCGGCTTGTGCGGTCTGTGTTTCTGCTACTCTATGGCCTCGCTGCTGGGAGGCGTCTCGCCGCCGGCGTGTTTCTTGTCTCGCGAGCCAACACGGCGGCGCCGCGGAAGATGCTTTCCTACGCGCCCGTCCACATCCGCTTGAATTTCAAATGCATGCAAATCGAGACGTTTTACGGGAAATTACGCGCCGACTCGTCGTTCCTCGTCGAGCGAACTGTTTTGAGGGGGGAGGGGGTGATGGGGTGGGGGCTCTGTTTGTTCAAGGGGCGAGGGGAAAATCTCGGAAATTGAGAAACGGTGGTTGAAAGCAGATACGCACTAACAGGTAAACTGGCTGAAGACACGGAAACGTCGGACGGGGAAGAAAATAAAAGACCTCGTTAAAATGTATAAAAACGTAACTTTACCGTAGCACGTAAATTAATCATGTAAAAAAAAATAAAAGGTTAAAATATTCGTTCGTCTGACGCTACGGAGAAAGGTTAAGTGTTTCCACTCGAAAGTTAACATTTTTTTGCACTAGCATTGTTCGTATTGGTTGCATACTTAAATTGGACGCGCCATTGAATCTAGAAGAGAAAAATTAGATTGTTTTTACAAACACATTGGGTTCCGTGCACACGAAAATTTGCGCTGATGTCAATGTTCAAACCAGATGGAGTGGGTTGAACCAAAATATATCTCAGAGTATGAACACAGCTAATATGTAGGTTATGTAAATGACTGCAGTTTGTACTTATGGGTGAAACAATGATAGAACGGTTAATTTAAATAAGACAAACATCATTTTAGATGAAATAATATATTTTCTTCCAGAACACTTGGGGCAATGATGTCTACCGTAACTTATATTTCACAGTATTCTTTAAGAGAATACTAATTAAAGGTTTCGTGTAAATAGTTCCAGTATTTTTTAAAGTATTAGGTAGCAAACACGAAACATAGAACAATTTTTGTCTTCAAAGATCAATGCGTTGACTCTTTCAATATAAAAATAAAGCCCTAGGTTATTTTAGAAACATTTTCTGAAATAATAGACTAAATTTCCATTACGATTTCAATTTCATTTACTCCTTCACGTCTCTTTGAACGCGAGGTATTTAAACACAAAAGTACAAACAACAATATTCAAGGGTATCTGCAAAGTAATATGCCAGAGCTAATGACAAAGAACCAAACCGATCATTTGCCTGAATTGATTTTGGGAAGAAAACACGTTTAATTTTGAGTTACTAAGGAGGTTTATGTGTTTGAATATAATTAATTGGTAATATCGAACGCGTGTAGAACAAATTCCGCCGGTTATATTTCCATCTCCTTTGCTTCGCAACGGTTCTGATGGCCAGCCTCGGTTGTCTATGAGTCAACGGTTCGAGTCCCCCATCAAGCATGAGTGTTTCTTTTTTGTTGTTAATAGTTTACACACTGTCCCTCGTTAGCCTGCCGCATTATGCGAGGACGTACATATCCTCAAAACCAAAATAATTTGCTATTTTGATGCATCTGTGTTTTACTGTCGTTAAGTGAGCATGCAAGTTACCATAATTTAAAATCATGGATCAAGTATTTTCGCCACCCACTAATAGTAAGTTTAGTTAAGCTGTAAATAAGCTATCAGTAATTTTATATATGCCTTCTTTTCCTTCAGTTGATTGATACAAGGCAGCAAGCGCCTTTTCCATTTCTGCGATGAACACAGAAACGTAATGCAAGTAGTTACGTAGGTATAAAAACAATAAACATATCTATTAACGGCCAATGTTTAAGCAACAATATTTTTCTTTTTAGAGGACTGGCATGACGTGAATACGTAAAAAAATTAATAATAAATGTACTGTGAATAAGCACAGAGAGATGGAACATGAAAAGGAAGGAGAGTAAAGCTGCTAATTATATGTCACTTATTTTTGTTGTGCGTTAAGAAACAGGCTGTATCCAACATCTGCTCCCAAGTCGCGTAGCTGAGTGGTTCACTCTCCCCTGAAGCGAAGACATGGTTGGCTGCACATCACGCGTAGGTGGAACACTTCCTTCCAACTGTTAACAACTGGGAAACATCCCCACCACCATTTCTTGTCATTACTATCATCCAAGAATTATTCCTGGACATTTATCTCAATAGCTGTCTTTCGTGTTATGTTTTATCGCAAAATTTTTCACAAGATACTCATTAAGTATAATATAATAGATATAAAAGTCATCATAATTATGACTACTTGTGTGGCAGTTTACAGGTCGTAAATTTAACATTTAGTTAAAGAATTGTGAAAAGATTCGCTCTCAAACGACCAATCCTGAAGATCTTTCGTTATATACTTCTAGGAAGTGCCCTTAATTAATACTAATGACCGTTAAATAACTATGATAGCTCGTGAGCCCCAGCCTTCAGGGAGTGTCTTAGGGCGGAATTCATAGTGGTGATATAAGCAATACTTGAAAAAAGTACTGCTTATATGCATGCTTAAGTATGGCATTAAATTCATAGCGAACATAAAGAGCACTGCTTATTAGGACTACTTCAAGTAATACTTCACGAAGCACTGCGTCAAATAAGTACTGCTCAATACGAATTCACAGTCATGAAATAAGTTTGCCTTGTTTCGCAAGTATTCATAATCAAATAAGCCATGCTTATTCATTGATATAAGTAATAGCCTACTTCATGAAGTCGGCTATCTAGGTGACTCAAGTACTGGTACGGATTTGTTTGTTGTAAGGAATAGGTTATGTAATGTATTAATTCCCGTTAATTTTTCCATATATTAAATTAAAATTGAGAGAGTAAACAAATTCAATTTGGAGAAAAGAAACTAAACAAATCTTTGCCGCTTCGTTTTGTAAACAATACAGGCTACGTACATAACCTCTTCTGCAGCTAGCGTGTTGTTTCGCTACCACGTGGTTAACTTCACACGCTTAAAGATAGAGCTGTAGCAAACCGTATGTATTCGGTACTGAGTAACGGGTGCGCCATCTAGTAACGAGTAACGAAACGTTACACACGAATGCATTTCGTTACTCGCATTTTTCGTATGTTTTACGCATGCGAGCGCTTATTCGTTACAAAGAACGATGTTTGTTTGGAAATTCGTCGTCCAAGTTTTTTACTGTTTATTAAAGGTATTGTGTGTGTAGACAAAGTTTGAGATTGGGACAGAAACAATGTAAGAAAGTATTTTTTACAAATTATAAATATGTATGTTTTTGTTTTTTATTATCGCGTATTTTCACGTTTTTTTATGTTCTTATCTTAAAAGAAATATTATAATAAAGCCGCTCTAATGAGATTTAATTTTTTCTTGGTTAACAAAAGCTGTTAATTATCAAATATTTTTAATTGTTTATATTCGATTTATTATTATTTACGCGACGTCATACTGTACGCGTACGCAATACGACTCGATTCGTTGCTGTAACGTAACATAGCATGTTATGCGGTATCAGAAGTAACGAGTAACGTAACGTTACGAAAGTAACGAGTACTAATTGTTATAGTAACGAATACAAGATAGCCAACATAATTTAACAACACAAACATTCAAAACATATTTATGTAGTTGTAAATTCGTTTTTAATACATGTTCATATTTATGTTATTCAAGTTCACTATCAAATAAAGTATAAATATCATCTTACGTATTAATTTCATTATTTTAATCGCATATATGGTTTGAAACGTGGGCATTTTTTCCCCAACCTGGTAAACTATGTATTTACAGCGGTATATTTGCTTGCGTTACGTTGACACAAAATTCGTCTACTTTTTGAGATACTTCATCAAGTACAGCATGGCCAATATAAGTAGCGCTTGTTCAAGTATTACTTCGTCAAGTATAGGTTTATGAATTCATTGCTGGAATAAGTACTACTTGAAGAATAAGCACTACTTTATAAAGTATTACTTAATCGCCAAACAAGCCTTCGACTATGAATCCCGCCCTTAGTGAGACATTTCATCTCTGCTCATTCTGCAGCCTGCTTCGGCGGGCAGGCGTCTCGTGTAGCGTGCCACTGAGACGAATATTTCTAAAAAATGTACCGCACCAACGTTAAAAATGTGCCAACTTCTGGTGAAGTGTTCGGGCGCCTGAACCTGTTAAGCCAGATGTGGCAGGTTCGACTCCCTGCTGGATGTGTTGATGTGTCAGTCTTGACTGATACGTGTCCTCTCCATACTTAATTCTCCAATGACACAAACGAGGTCACGACACAGCAGTTAAAACCTATAAATATAAGTCCTTTACTTTATAGTTGCATGGGCACTGATTTTAAATGAATGATTTGTCCAAAAAGATCTCTCTCAAAAACTTCTCTGAAAGAGTTTTAGTGCTACTTATTTTTTCGGAAGATAATTCTTGAAGTTTATGAAGTGGTGTATTGCCAGGGATATAGAATAGTTATAAAAAATTTCTCCGTAGTTTTTACTATATATTTCATAATTTTATGTTCAACTTTTCGTCTATTTACCGAGATTATTTTAAATAGTTAAATTACTATTGTACCGGCCACTCCTCGCAGCTTGCCCGCATGACCTTTGAAAAAGGTTGGTGGGGGGGGGGGTTTAAGGATAACCACACCCCACTCTCCCTCTTCACTGATGACTGACTTCCTGCGACCAAAGTGTGGGAGCCTTTGTAGCAGTGAGTGCTTTACAGCGCAAAGGAGAAGCATCTGGAAAGTGCGAGAAAGGTCAAGAGTATAGCACTGCAAGTGTGTCATTCTCGAGGATAATACAGAAGCTTATTGTAGAATTGAGGTAGAGCAAGCCTTTTATGCCATAACAGACTCTTCGAGGACTTTCCGGACAGGCCATCACGACTCAAGCACGGCCCAGCAGTCCCGTACCGTGTGAGTTCTGCCCCAATGAGGGGACTCAAGTGCCGAGTTGCGCGGATTGTGGCATCAGTTCTTTGCGTGCGAGAACGGATGATTGGTGGACGCAGCAGGTGGGTGGTAGAGGATGTGTTTACAGTGCACGGGTACTGTGTTAAAGTTGGTAGGTGTCTGGTTCTACGTCTACTCGACAACATGGTCATTAGATATTGCTTTACAAGATGGCCCATGAATCAATGCCAAGAGAACGTTTGATAGGCCAATTAATCACGGTTCTGAATCAAAAACAAAAATTAAGAAAGTGTTGTAGTTTTCGAGATATGGGCAGTTTTTCAAAAGTTTTTAAATCCCCACCCTGCACCAAATTATTAGCTTATGTGACTAAATATTTTGCTACACCATCATAAATAACTCTACTATTGATAATAATAAAAAAAAATCAAGCATGCTTTAATTTGGGGGGAAGGGAAAATTATTTGGAAGGCTAAGTTAGCAAAGTTTTTTTACAGTGTGAATGGTCACAGTTACCCAATTAAAAACTGTTGCCTCATAATTCGGACAAATATCCCCCCCCCCCCAGGTATAGCATGTTTGATTTTATTTTGAATTATCAATATTGAGGTTATTTACAATTTCGTACCAAAGATTTTGATCACAATTTATAATAATTTTGTGAATGGTGGAGATTTAAAAACTCTTGAAATATAATGCCTATAACTATAAAATCTACAACACTTTATGAATGTTTTTATTCAGAATCATGATTGCTTGGCCAGTAAACTTTTCTCGGCCTGACGTCATGTATTATGAATATAGAGGTCCGGAAATTTTACGGAATAAAATTCACAGACTTATTTATGATGTATCCAAATATGTTTTCCTATTGGATGGTTTCTTAGTGAAGAGCCACCCCTTCTTTCGTGTGGGTAATTGAGATTAGGCCTCTCTGCTGCTAGCTGCTAGCTGACAGGCCCGCAGTCATCAAGGGGAGTAGCGGAAAAATTGTTAACCTATCATCAAATAAATGCTAAGATACAGCTGTTGGCAGTCTAATTGGCGACCAAAAGATTCCGTGATATTTCCGGATCCCTAGTTATGTAAATTAAAATTCAGGAATATTAGGAAAGGAATCAGCCATTTCCTGTTGGCAGTAACGATACCAGATTTGTCTGAAATGATTTCAGGAATACGTGACTGTGTTAAAACTTATATGTAAGACCATGTATTTTTGCGAAAAGATTTCCAATCGAGCTGTGTATGAAAACTTTGTAGCTTTGTCTGTGTTTCGAAGGCTGGGTTTATTATTATGTATGCGCCCAGTGCGGACGCAAACACGTTCTGAATGGCCTGGCCATAATAGATCAATTGCTTCTCTTGCAGAAGGCCGCCAATTACAAGGGAACAATCGTTAGCGCAGGCATACTTTGTTGCAGTCTAATGAGCAATCAGATTTTTCGCGAGAAATATATGTCCCTACTTATATGAAAGATATTAAGCAGATAAGTTAAGCCAGTTTAGAGACACTATCAGTCAGTTGGTTGTGTTTTTCTACAATAATTAATTTTCTATAACAAAGCAGTATAATTTTTTGTTGAAAAAATAAAGAAAAAAATAAATTGGGTAATTTTGTACACTGAACAGTGAATTAAGAGAAATTAAATCATGTTATATTCACCTGAACTGTACTTTCAAACATAATAATTGATTTTACACGAGTTCATATGTAACATTGTATAGTACGATAGAGACGTGGCACGTCGTGTGAAGCTGGGGGGAGCATGCCACTCGAACGCCGAGAGCAGCTCGTCATTAATTGGCGCGGCATTGTTCCGGTCGAGTGAGGGATTGCGAGGAGGGGGGAAGGGGGCGCCGGGAGATGGTAACGGGACGCGCGGTCGACGGGCGTCGTTGAAGCCCCCCCCCCCCCCCCCCCCCCCCACAGCCGCGCGGCGTCGTGCCCAAGTGGCAACGGCCCAGCCTTCGAAACCTGCAGAGTCGGCGCGCGCCTTCGAGTGCCCGGCGGCGAGATGCTCTTTCCAGGGCCGCGTGCCGACGGCGATATGCTCTTACCGGGGCCCCCATTGGCGGCCAACCGTCCTCCAGACGGACATGGTATCGACACTGTACTCTTGAGTCACGAGTCTTTTCTAACGAAAAGTATCGTACTCATAAACTTATTGATTAAAACGTATCGATACACTGAGATACTTCCTTGGATGCTTTAGATTAAAACATCTGAAAAGGACGGAGAATGGATTGCGGACGGCTCAGAGAACATGTCGGGCCGCGATGTCTTGAGCGGGCTCCACGTGGCGGCGTGCGGCTCAGGTTGAACCCCGCCATGCTGCAGGGATAGGCGGGTCGCGGCGGTAGGGACCCGCCTGCGCCTGACACCACCCTGACTTTAGGGAGTATTTGGACAGAGGGCAACACAACTGGGTTTGAGATTATTGTAGAGCACTGCGCTACGGGTCATATTTTCGCATTGTGTTCTTTCAAGTACGTATTATTTTAATTACTTGAGTTAGGGATGTTCGATATACATCGATACATCGATGCATCGAAAACATCGATGTTTTCTATTTGATGTATCGAACCCATCCGATGCATCGATGACTTTCGATGTTTAACGATGCATCGATGTATCGAAAGAAATACATTGATGCATCGTTAAACATCTTTGGAGCGATCATCACAAATTTGTTCACCAAAACTGGAAAATAAACAAGACAGAGCAGAGTGTTCCTGATGAACTGTCTCTCTACTAGAGGACCCCGGTTGGCCGGCTTAATGAAAATCCATTAGAAATATGGTCCGATTATAAAGCACATTTTCCAAAATTGTACAAAGTAGCTTATAATTATTTAACTTTGGTAGCTAGCTCAGTACCATCTGAAAGACATTTTTCGAAAGCTTCACAAGTTTTGAGTCAAAAACGTAACAGAATACAAGGAAAACGGGTCGGTAAAATCCTATTCATGCAAAGTTTGTAGAAAGAGTATTGGACTAATTAATTTCTAATTAGATAAGATTTCAAATAGTGCAGCTCTTTCAGAGAGACCCTTTTTCCTTGTATTATATCTGTTCGGAATTTTGCTGAAAAAGTGACATGTTTGATTAAACCTTATGTTCTACATGTACTGCAGGAAGATTATCTACATGAGCATGAGGATGGAAGTAAAGTTTTGTATCCAGGATAACTTCTAGATCTTTTATATGATCCACACGTTTAATGCTATTTGATAATTGTTATTAGATAATTATTAGCTTTCCTTGTAAAAGTAATACAAAATATTTTGTCATAATTGAGATTCTGTTTTCAGAGCACCATGCCTGAACAGCTGAGATATCTTGTTGTATGGCTATACAATTATCATGGGTGTTTATCTTTTTGTACAATTTAATGTCATCAGCATATAGTAGAATCTTTCAGTTTTTATTGATCTTGTAATGCAATTCATAAAGACATTAAATAGTAGTGGAGATAGATTACTGTCTTCAAGACAGTGTCTTGAGGGACACCCGACGTAATGTTAAAGTACGATGATAATACATTAGCAACTCTGACTGATAATTTCTATTAGACAGATAGTTCGACAACCAGTATAAGCAATGTTTAATACCTAAAATGCATAATTGTTTTAACCCTTAATTTGACGGCGTATCATATACGACACATTAAGTTTTGAAAATAAACAAGAATTTACTGTTTTTTATAGGAGTGTTTCTCTCTGTTGTAATATCTTTGGTGTAGTTTTATTTTCTCTATGCATTGGATTTTGATGCCACCTGTCGATACAAAGAGAAATTATTGCAGCATGATGAGAAGATGGCAGCACGAGGGAGGAAGTATGTGCGTCACATGGTGAGTTATATGTAAATTTTTAATGAAATAAGTAACTTTTTAATTCAAATAATTTATATACTTTCAAAAATAGTATTTAGGCATAGCACTATAGTATTATAATATAAAATAACATGTTGTTGTTGATTTTATATGAGCTATAAAAGTATGTATCACATGTGACACACCACCAAAAATGAGTAAATCAATGTCTTGTTACATATGTATCATGTATGACACATTGCCAAAATCCTAACATTTATGTATTCTTTTAGGCTGTATCAAATATAACACATTGCCAAATATGTGAACAAGTAAATCATTGTGATATTTTGCAACTGTTTTAGAAGTCTTAGATTAACAAACAAGTTTTAGGGTGAAAAGGCAAGTTAAAGTTTCTTATTTCAAAGATATATAGTTTGAAATACAAACATTTTATTTTTACAGGGCCAAAAGATCTACTGCTCATCAAGAGTGCAGTCCATTATGGCGTTGCTTCCTACAAATGGGGATGTTTCAGACATGGCCACAGACTCTGAAGATGACCCAGAAAATGATATTTTCAAAATATCATCAAGAAGGGAAACCAACAATGACGACACAAGTTCTGTAAGTTCTGCAGCTCCATCTTTGACAGCATCTCTTGAAAATTTACTTTTTGAACAAGATGCAGGTAAAGAAATGCAATCATTAGAAAAATATATAGCACAATTAGGTCCAGAATCATACCAACATTCCGATGATTTACAGCATGCTGAGAACATTCTAAAGACAAAAACGCCCAATTTTCCTTGTGATCATGCACTGCCTCAAACACATTCTACGACTGCTTTGGAAACCAGACAATCAACTGGTATTTTTCCCCCCCATAACGCAGATGACACAGTGCCTACAGCATTACCTGTTCTTCCGCCACAAGTTAAAGACATTTCTGCTAGTTGTAAAAGTGACAGTTTGTATGATGCACATATACCTACCATAGTAGACAGTTCTTTTAGAAATTACCACATGGATGAACACCAGATAATACATTCTGACACCATAAAAGCAAGTAGTGATCCTACTGCTGCGAGTCAAACAATATCCATTTGTACAGAAATTAAAAACAATGCCATATCAGAAAACTCCAATATAAATTCACATCAATATGGAAACGCCACAACACAAAGACGCCCACAACTTTCCTGTGTTGCAAGTTACAATACAGCTAACAGATTCCATAACAACTTCTTTCAACAATGATGCTCATGTAACCACGAAGGGAGGAAAATGTACACATGCACCAAGTAACGTAATACAGTCTCCTGTAACCCGCTCAAAACGTAAGCTGGAAACACAGAATCCCCCTTTAAGCCAAATTATTGGAAAGTGCATGAAACCAAATACCACTGGAACAATTAAAAGACCTGCTAAGCATCCAAAATTAGACATAAAGTGGAAAAACATTCATTTTCGTAAACAAGATAAGTTTGAACCAACAGAAAAAGAGAGACCAGTACCTACGAAAATAAAATCTCCCATAGAGTATTTCACATCTGTTTTTCCTGAGGAAATTTTTAATATTATGGTTGAACAAACCAATTTGTACTCAACTCAAGTCACACAAGTGAACGGTGGATCTGCTTTAGTGGTTACGAAGGATGATATTACAGATTTCTTAGCTATTGAGATTTTAATGGGTGTTTTAGACATGCCATGTTACCTAGATTACTGGTCGAATGATTTGAGGTATGATAAAATAGCCAGCCTCATGCCCCTAAAAAAGTACCAACAAATACGGCGTTTCATCCACTTTGTAAACAACGATGATGCAAGTGATGACAGGTATTTTAAAATCAGGCCATTAGTTGAGATTATTAGAGAACGGTGCTTGAAATTAGACCATGAATCTCGATTTTCTATCGATGAGATGATGATCCCATACAAAGGGAAAAAGGCAGGAAGTAGGAGGCAGTATCTTCCTAGTAAACCCAAGAAGTGGGGATTTAAAGTCTTTGTTCGTGCTGGAGTCTCTGGTATAATTTATGACTTCCTTCTTTATGGAGGTGATGATACTTTTCGTAACCGCCCATTTACTAGAGAAGAACTCTTTGGACTTGGCCCAAAAGTTGTCATTGCACTCTGTAAAACTATTCCTAATCCTGCAACTTCAGTTGTCTATTTTGACAATTTTTTTACAACTCTTTCTTTGGTTTACTACCTGCGGAATGAGCTTGGCATCTTCAGTTTAGGTACAATCAGGGCAAATAGGATTCCTCGCTGTAAAACACTCACTGATGAAAAATCAATAAAAAAG
Organism: Bacillus rossius redtenbacheri; assembly: GCF_032445375.1. Classification (NCBI taxonomy): domain Eukaryota; kingdom Metazoa; phylum Arthropoda; class Insecta; order Phasmatodea; family Bacillidae; genus Bacillus; species Bacillus rossius. The sequence goes on from NC_086336.1 coordinate 38,120,639, forward strand.
AAAAAACGAGGAAGTTTTTGTAATGTAGTTTCAGACGAGCACAAGTTGTCTGTTGTCAGATGGGTCGATAACAAAGCTGTAACTCTAGTTTGTTCTTATGCTGATGCCTATCCCATATCAAGTGTGAAGAGGTATTGCAAAGAAACTAGAGAAAAAGTAGAGGTTGCGTGTCCATATGTTGTGAAGGAATACAACACACATATGGGAGGAGTAGATTTGGCAGATATGCTTATCGCTCTATACCGGACACCCCTAAAAACAAGGAGATGGTACCTTGCAATTTTCGCACAGTTACTTGATATCTGTGTAAACAATGCTTGGCTTTTAATGAGACAAGATCTTCAGCTGTGTAACATGAAACGAGGCATGTCACTCAAAGCTTTCCGAATTGAACTTTTTGAGAGCCTTACATTGAAGAAGAGAGTTCGTGGTAGACCTAGCAAATCAAACATTGCACCTGTTGAAAAGATCAAAGCTCCAATGAAGCCTCGACCATGTGACGAAGTGAGACTTGATATGTTCGGACATTTCACGTGGAAGATGCAAGCTGTGCGTCAAGGGCCAGACATTTTTAGAATGCAGTAAGTGCAAGCTTAGGTTTTGCCTGAAAGAGAAGAGCAATTGCTTCTTAGATTTCCATACTCAAAAAACAAAGTAGCCATGTAAACGTCACTACCATAGTATAGAAACATTGAAATAACCAGTTGTTTGAAATATTGTAGTGTAATTTTTTGTGTGGTATTTCAGTTTGAGCTCATAAAGTTTGAAATATCTGTTGCTGTACTTGACTTGTACACTATAATTTATTTGTAGCAACTTATACTGGGTAATAAATTACTTCAATGGTATTTCCTTTCCAGAACTAATAATTGTGTGTACTGCAAATTAGTTTTAATTGTAATGTAATGTAAAACATATATTTAATTGTAATGTAAAACTTATAGCTTTTAGAATGTTGCTTGTACATTCTCTAATTTTGATTTTTTAACATACGTGTTTGCGATATGTATTTTATGAACTTTATATATTTTTGATTTCCAACTGCTTTAAAATTTACCCTTTCATTGGCTATGTACCATATTTGACACATCGCAAAATTTAAGTGATTGTTTGCATATTTGGCAATGTATCGCATGTGATACATTCATTTTATTATACTTTTTAAATAAATTGAATTTTTTGAATATTTTTTTTCTATTATTTATGACTTCAAACATACAAATTCATTGTTGTAATAATTTTTACTCCCAAAAAATTTTTCTGCCAAATTAAGGGTTAAGAATAAGATTATGTTGGCATGTATTTATTAAATGCTTTGCTCATATCAAAAAAAGACAGCATCAGTTTGCTGTCTGGATCTGGATGTTATTTTACTATAAAGATCATTTACATAACTAAATAAATTTGTGAGAGTGGATCTTCCAGATTGAAATCCATGTTGATTTTCAGTAATCTTATTTTTCAAATGAAAATTGATGTGTCTAAAAAATAATTTTATCGAATTTTTTTTTAAAAACTACATAATAAAGAAATAGGTCTGTAATTTGTTAAGATATGATTTTCCCCCCCATTTTTAAATACTTATATCACAATTGCGTTTTTCCATGTAGGTATAGGGAAAAGAGGCATTACTGAGGCTAATGTTAATATTTGTTAATAATTGAGTGTATATGTCACTATTCATTCTTTAATTATTATGAAATTAAGGATACCGTCAGATCCAGTAGCTTTATTTGACTTCAGTTTCTTAATTACCCACCTAATCAATCTCTCCGTAATCGGTGGCACAGATATGTTAATAACATTATTCAAATTATCTCTAGCTGAAATTTTTAAGTCATCTGTTAGAGTATAATTTCCTGAAGAATTTTTAATATGTCTTAGCAAAATGTTTACAAGATAGTTTATAAATATATAACTTATTTATGCCAATGTTTCTTTACGATGCATCGAAAAAATCGATGTTTTTGTTTGATACATCGGAAAACATCGATGCCACATTACGATGCATCACATCGAAAAAAACATCGATGTATTTTCAGCATGCACATCCCTAACTTGAGTAAATCATAATTGTTAAACAGTGTCATATGATTATTGTTTTAGCTGTGTTACTTTCTGAAGTGAAACTTCTTTGGGAGCAATGAGAATAAATTTCAAGACCGAATTTTCATGTAAACGTTTTCGTGAAATGTTTCTGACGCGAAAAGGACAAATAATATGTACTTGGCTAAAAATATTACGATATATTTACGGTTCTATGTTTGAATTTCCAAAGAAGTTTCACTTCTATCACGTGTACTGAGTTACGTACGTTTTTTTTTTAAGTTCAGTTTAGTTTCTCCGTCTCGTCTGGAGGGTTCTGTGGTCCCCAGAGCATTTTCGCGTAAAGTGGCGAAACTAGGATGCCATTGTTCTGGCAGCTTCGAGTGTTAAGTCGGAATATTTTGAAGACGCGACACTTCAGAAGGCTACGAGACCTGTCCAGGGAGGTACAAAAGGGGGACCGACCTGCGAGCTGTAGTGAAGTGACCCCTTGGCGAGCGATAGCGGGCGACGAGCGACGGCCTTCGTGTGTGAAGATCGGAGCAACAAGGACAGTGTTGCGGCGCGGCGGACGAGTGGGTTGCGCGGAGCAGTGTTTGGAGACCGAGGCACGTGGTAAGATGCGAACAGTATAAAGCCACTGTTGAGCCCAACTCCAGTGGGGTGAGTAAAGGGTGGACTTATGAAGGTGTGATTATTTTGTGACTGCCATTCAGATTGTTGTAATTTTAAAAAAATTGTACATAAGAGTTAATAAATAGACTCCAATACATTAATTTTTGTGCTATTCTTTTGTACCTGTACTTCCCACATGCAACAAAATTTTCAACTATATAACACAGTGTTATCGAGTGTAGAAAGTGTGTACTGATAATTCGGTGTTCATATACCGGTAGTGGTGGTAGGAAAAAATAATAACTAGCGTAATGTGACAAGAGTTTAGTGTGCTCCTTCTCCTGTGTATTCTATAAACCCATCAATCACAGAGGCGGTTACGTGGGCGAAGGAAAATGAAGGGGGGGAGGAGGGATTTGTTCATTGATTGACTGAAGTCTCTGCCTTCTGATCGCAATTCACTCTGTGATAAAATGACATCAGGAGAAGGGTGGGGTGTAAACTGGGTAATGCGCGGATCCGTGGACTTCATTTTCAGGTAAGTTTAACATTTTGAACTTAAAATTACTCATACTTAAGCGCGTTTAATGCCTAAATCAGATTCGTATAGTGATCCAAACATTTAAAAGGTGGGTCGCAAACAAGATTTAGTACTGAAGAGTAGGCCTACTCTAGTTTTTTTTTTTTTTTTTAGTACGGTTAGTGTGTTTTCCGATACAGAAGATTCAACGGTGAAAACTTGTTTTGTGTAAGTGTAACGTCTTGAAAATACCATTTCTCTGTCGACTGGCAGTTCGCAAATAGTGAAGTTATTTTGCAGAAAATAACGCAGTCAAGGAGATGCAGATGGGTCCCTAAACCAGATTGGAAAGATGATATACAAGTAAGTGGGACAGCTCCAGAAAGGCTTTTTGGTAGGAACTTTCTTATAAAAGAAGGACGTATTAACGAAAGATTTTTATTTTTAAATATTCTCAGACTCATTCTGTATATTAATACTCCCAGTGGGAGCCAGACATTTCCATGATCTGCTTTAAGATTTATTTGGTTTGATTTAGTGAGTAAATTTTTATGAAAAGAAACATAAATATTTCCTTTTTTTTTTTTTTTAAGTGGTCGAGTCTTTCAGTATTTGCCAGGGATCTTACCTCGGTAACGAGTAAATACACTTATAATAAATATTTGACATGAAATTTAAAGGAGAATTATTTAAAATAAAATATTAAATTTAGTCATTTTCAAACGCATGATCTAACACTAAGTATATGTTTGTGTATTTGTTTTTGCTTAAACGGCCAAAATATGTCTGCGAATACCTCAACCAAATTGAGCTGATTCAAGATTATAGATTTTACAGTAAAAATTTCATCACGAAATTCTTTTATTTTTCATTGTGTCGTATATATGCAACAGGCTAACAGTTTGCTGTGTGAGTAGTTAGATATAGTTCCTCCGGGGACAGTGGATTCTGGATTGTCCTATCTATTCTTTAGAAACATCTGACATTATACACCTAAGAGTGGCGCCCATAATTATAAGAATACAGACGTTTCAGTGGAACGACCGATCAGCTGATCGATATAGAGCTAGGTGCAGAGCTATACTTTGGCATAGAGCTAAGTGCAGAGATATCAAAACACAACATAACACTATATGTTATATTATTATATTTATATATATTTATTCATCTGTTTTTGCACACACACACCTGAGTGAGGTAAATACTTACACTATGATGTGTAATAAGGAAAATGCAATAACCTGTGGATAGTAAAACAATGACACTGTGACTCTTTAATGGTGGGTGAAGAACACAATGAAACAAATTTATGTTGGAAAATAAATGCCAAATTTTAATTACTGTTAATTCAAAAATAATAACACTCAGTTATGCCAAAGACCAATATCTTATTTCTCTCAGACAATAAAATGGTTAAGACAAATAAACAAATAGGCAAAAATCTAAAAAATCTCTTAATAGGTTGGGCCCAGTTAGCTGCCAAAAGTTTATGTTTCACTTTAAATCTCACAGTTTTCAAATAAATAAGGATCTCAGGGTTAAAGATACCCTGACTCGAAAAAGATACTCAGACTAGTTCAAAATCGGTATTACACAAAACAGTACACTCTGGACTACTGGCCTCGGATGTTCAGGTTTGTCTGCATATGTATACATGTTGATATCATAAATAATAAAGCCACGGGGAACGTTTACACTTAATAACTTGCACTTTTTGCCGTGTAATGAACAACAAATAACACTGTTACTGTAGTGAAAAATGGCTTAAAATGCGTTGGCGTCACTAGGAATTGCGACAACGAACCTTTCCAACATGGCTTACCTGACGCTGTCTCTGTACCAGTTACAGATCAGTTCAATGTAGGCGTTTACGGCAGAGTTTCGCTACGATTTTTACCACAAAATGTTGGTGGGAGTGTCGCGGTTCAACACAATACCGCGATCGCGCCCGCACACGCGAATTACTCTGTAATCTATCCCTGCCGCCATACCTCCTGACGGGCCGTCTCACTGGACCAAGCGGTGGAAACGTTCCATTTCCCATCATCCTCTGCGCCAGGCGCTTCGTTACAGGCGCTGGCAAGCCTCAGCCAATCACGAAACACCGTCCGAGAACTCAAAAAGAAACTGATTTTAGCGACTACAAATGTTCATAAAATAATAATTTAAATAAAATTTATAGTTTAAACGTCTCTTAAAAGTCATTAAATACGGTTTAAAATCAAAACACAGTTTGTAAACAAACATCCTGAGAATGTAAATAGAGCACTCATGACGTTTTTGTCGTTAGGCGACGGTAATGCAAAACTTAAGCAAACTTAATCAGCACAGTTTCAATACTCTGTAATACTGTGATATTACACTAGGTACAAGTACCCTCGTAAAATAACTTGGAATTCACCATTTAAAATTTTCTTCCCGAATGTAAGTAAGTACATAAACGATTACGCAGTTTTGAAAAATTTCGTATTTTTGTTTGTTTGTAGCGTCTGCTTCCTGCAGTAAACTTTGGGAAATGTTGCCACATATGGGTCCACCAACTTCATTTCAGCTCGTGGCTATAGCAGTTTCTGCACGCATGCGCATTGACATTTAAACTTATTAAAATTCCGTTGTGCAATGCGAGGTTATTTCATTGCCTTTCTGGTGCGTAATAAAATTTCACCCTCAGCGAATCAAGAAGACTAACCTCAAAAACGCAGGCGATGATAATTTCGGTCTAGGGGAAAATTCCTCAGGTTCAGCGATGAGTTGGTATTCCTGTTGTTCGGTTAGCCCTGAGAAATCAATTGTACCATCTTGTTAAGCAGAATTATAGCTTGGTTATAAAAAAGGAAAATTTTTTACCTCTTTTTTTTTCTAAAACGAATTTTTCGTAAATTTACACGCTCGGCATTATTATTTTTTTAAATTCTACGTTAATTTCGTGTGCGAGTTTTGTATTATTATGTAGTTTGTTTTTAATATGAGAACACACGAATTTTATCGTTACCGAGGTTAGATGTTCACACATCACTGGCGAGTACTGAAAGACCCGCTCACATTTTTTTTTTCCCTGACACCTCCATCGGGAAATCGCATGCCAAACGTCGGAGCGGAAGACTGGAGTCGTGTCTACATCATCATTAGCGCAGGAGGTTTGGGGGGGGCGCGCGGGTAGGCGGCGGGGAAGATGGCGTGCGAGTAGTCGAGCGACGCGGCCTTTGTCTCTGCGCAGATTTCATCAGGCGGGAAGGCAGGAAATTGACGGAACCCGCAGCTGGCAGCGAGCGGGCACGAAGAGGGGGGCGGGTGGTGGGACGGGGGCAGGGGCAGCCCCCCGCCCCCCCCCCCTCCATCATCGCATGAGAGCCTGGCTTGCTCGAGGGCGACAGTGAAGGAAAAGGGAGAGAAGGGATCCGACGACCGTGAACAACCGGCGCAGCGCAGCGCCGGGGTGCGGAACGCCGTGGAAGCAGACAAGCAATACACTAAGTGCAAGCCAGCTCTCTCTCTGTGCCGCGGGCCACTTCCCGTAGCGAGCGGAGCTCTAGCGCTGGACTGCGCCTCGCTCAACAGGGGTTATTTTGTTTCGAATTGTATTGTGTATTTGCACATTATTTAACCATTTTATATTGATTATAAAAGTTTTTTTTTCCTACCGAAAAAAACCCCCTGAAATTAAACTCAAATAGTTTTGCCAATACTAGCACGTTCTAAAATCATGAACTCATGTTGTATCAGGGACGTAACTATACTAGTTTCCACCTGGGGCAAACCATATTTTTGAAACCTCCCCCCCCCCTTTTTTTTTTCAAATCAACCAACCAAAATCTTTCCCGACAACACCTCGTATTAATTCCACTATTATAAATTTTTTTTTCAATTTATGTGGTAAATAAATAGATTAATTTGTAGCCATTTAGTTTTTAATCCATCGCAAGATGGATAGAATTCGAAAAACATTAGTGTTTAAATATCTGACGTTATACATGTATGCATCTTTCAATACAAATACTTAATTCAGTTCATCTACCCTCCAACATTTATTTTTTGTTATCCAACACTGAGATATTGAAGTAAAATTCTACAGTAAAAGTTACTCTGCCAGTTTCGCACCAACCCCCTGCCCCCAAAAACAGAGTCCGGGGTACAAGCCCCGTCTGCCCACTCTAGTTACGTCACTGTGTGGATACAGTTTAAGATTAACAGTTCGTATGTAGCCTTCGTTTTCAATCTACTTATTGACGTGACGTCTAATAGATAGATGAACGCCGGCTGTACGCACGAAAAAGTGTCCCGTTACGCACATTGTCCCGTTACTCTCATTGTACGCTTGCGCCGCATCTATCTCTCTTCCACTCGATTGGAACAACCATCGATTTGACTTTTTCGAGGCACATTAAACTTGAAACACTCCCATTCGTTGCCTACTTTTCCTATCATCATCCTATCCTTAACAGAATAACACAGATTGGAAGAAGTTATGTATAAAAGTTATAGTTAAAATAATCTCTTCGTTAAAGTAATAAACATATTTGAATTAATGAGTGCAAATAAAAGTAAATTTATCAATTAAATTGTAGATTTCATTTCACTCCTTTGTATCCATACAAAATAGTGATAATTCAATAAAAATGATTCAATTTTATTCATAAAAGTATGCAATCATTTCATAAATGTTTTGTAATGACGTCACGTTAAACTATCGTCTGCAAACCGACTTTACAGACAACCAATTTTTTTTTTTGTATATCATTTAAACATCTATTGAAATTAGGTTTTTCTAAACCTTGAAAAACTTTCAAAGTTTTGGGAAACCCTAATTTTTATTGTATGATTGATAGACTAAAAATAAAAGTGTTTTTAAGGTGAAGACTATTTACCATATGATTACCAAATGTTTACCACACGATAGACATAAAAATTTGCTTTTCATTTCATAAAAAATTTTTTTTTTCTTAAAAATACCTTTTATAAACAATTAAATGTGATTAAATAATGAATTTATTCAAAATCATGTACTAAAACGCGGAATATTAAACCAAACTACTTTAGGATACTGACCCCTTAACGCACAAGCCTGCCAAACCAAGCGCGCTGTTACAGCAATGAAACAAATAATTATGATAAATGAACTTGTAACAAGCGCGGCTCTAAGGGCGAAAGACCCTCCCACTCCTTGAATCTAATTTTACATTTTTCACACATCTTAACTCTCGGTATACGGCATTTGGTAGGAGTAATTTTGTGAATAGAACGGAAGTCGCATGGAACGGAAATGTGTGAACACGGTGCTGCCACCTGCGGAAGTCTCAGAAATCTCGAAAGGACGGTGGACCCGCGTAATTCATCCGTATATATTGCTTTCGTGAACATCCCAGAGTTTACACCGCGCATAGTCATTAAAAAATATTATAATTGTACAACTATATTTAATACTTTGTTATAATTTATACAGCAGTTATTAAAATAAATAGTTACAACTTTCTAATACGTATTACAATTTTGCCAACCCTTAGTTAACATTGAAATGTAGAGAGAGCGTAGCTTTCATTATACAGGCACACAAGTAGTTAGATATAGTTCCTCCGGGGACAGTGGATTGTGGATGAGGATTCAGGATTCATGACCTTTGACCCCTGACGTCACTGTTATGACCTTTGACCCCTGACGTCATCACCGATTTCCTGGAAATTTCCCGATTTTCCGCCAATTTTCCTCAAAATTTCCCGTTTTCCCCTCACATTTTCCTCAAAATTTCCCATTTTCCTACAAAATTTCCCTACAAAATTTCCCCATTCCTCCAAAATTCTAACTACCCACCCATATCCCCATAGTGGGTTGGTATCCCCCTTACCTACCCACCCATTGATGACATCACCACACCCCCATCTTGAATTACGTCATATCCGGTCACCATCATTTCCAACCGCCATTTGGGATTCAATTCTCACATGCTCTATCATTCCATTATTATTATTATGCAATCATATAGTATTACATCATATCTGACCGCCATCTTGGATGACCCGGCCACCATCTCGGATTACGTCATTTCCGGCCATCATTTTGAATTCTAGAACTTTCTACCATTTTGTTTTCCAGTATTTAATATTATGAAGTCATAGCCGCCATTTTAATCACACCTGTTGCAATTTTCGTTACGATCGCCATCTATATTTATGACATCACAACAGTCATTTGTTTTCGTCTGCTGAAGGCCGCCATCTTGGATGTTGTTACTATCGCCATTTTGATTTTTTCTTCTGTGCTGGGGCCGCCATCTTGATTTCACATTATGTTCCGCCATCTTGGATTTCCCCATCTTTGTTTCTGATGTTTGTTCCTAGAGAGCATCACCATCGCTCTATTCATACACACAAGGCCGATATTTCATTACATACCAATGTTATCATGGTCCTTATCAATATATTAAAATATTGTTTTTATACAAAATACATTCGGAACTGCTGAGACCGTTAGGTTGGAAAACATACGCCTTTAACCACCCGGCCATCAAGACAATTACCGATCTAAGAATATAATAAGGTATATATATAAAACATTAACACACACATATTCGGACTTGTAATATTTTTATTGAAAGTAATAATAGCATCTACTTTTCGAGAATTATACGACATATATTTTTTTATTATTGTTTCAATATTTGCTACCAGGAGCGCTAGTGTCTAGCAGAGTGTGCAGTGGCCATTGCCATCTTGTTTTCAATATTCGCTACCAGGAGAACTAGTGTATAGCCGAGTACTGCAACAATCTTGTTTTCAATATTCGCTACTAGGAGCACTAGTATCACTTAGTACACACATTATATGCTAGAGTGTGTTATATTAGTTTAATTCTGCCCTGCTGGAGTGTAGTGCTGTCTTGACCTATAACATCTTAAGTATGTCCCTCACCTTGGACTTTCCACTATATTGGATTACAGCATTTATATTCACCATCTTGTCACCAACACTACCTTGGCATCATCACATTTCACATTACTGTCGACACCCTGAACTTCCCACCATCTTGGGGTATGTCATAACATATTACTTATAACATATCCACACCGCCGCCATCTTAGATTTTGTTATCACCCACTTTAATCTTGACCACCAACATATTGTATTATCATCTCATGTATGCACCCACCATACTTGATTATATAATCATACTAACTTTCATCCTCTGCTTAAGTATGTAGATTAATTATTCATAATGAGCATCACATGATTATCCCAAATACTAAGATAAAAAAATGTATTACAATTAAACTTATCACGGTCCTTATACCAAAGTCATACTGCAGACTTGTGCACTGTAGCACTCTACTCAAACTGACTTACATAGCTTACTTTTTCTTAACATGATTTCAATTGCGACTACAATTTCTTTGAGGGCTTTCATTGGCGCCTACAATTTCTTTGAGGGCTTTCATTTGCGCTTACATTTTCCTTGAGGGCTTTCATTGGCGCTTACAATTTCTTTGAGGGCTTTCATTGGCGCCTACAATTTCTTTGAGGGCTTTCATTTGCGCTTACAATTTCTTTGAGGGCTTTCATTGGCGCCTACAATTTCTTTGAGGGCTTTCATTTGCGCTTACAATTTCTTTGAGGGCTTTCATTGGCGCCTACAATTTCTTTGAGGGCTTTCATTGGCGCTTACAATTTCTTTGAGGGCTTTCATTGGCGCCTACAATTTCTTTGAGGGCTTTCATTTGCGCTTACAATTTCTTTGAGGGCTTTAATTTGAGCTTACATTTTCCTTGATGGCTTTCATTGGCGCTTACAATTTCTTTGAGGGCTTTCATTGGCGCCTACAATTTCTTTGAGGGCTTTCATTGGCGCCTACAATTTCTTTGAGGGCTTTAATTTGCGCTTACATTTTCTTTGCGTTCTTTCATTTGCGCTTACAATTTCTATGAGGGCTTTCATTTGCGACTACAATTTCTTTGAGGGCTTTCCTTTACACTTATGTTTTTCTTTGAGTGTTTTAAGTTTCGCATATGTTTTCTTTACATGCATTCCTTTGCGATTATATTTTATTTATATTGTAACTCAGTATCTCATGTAAACAATATTTAAGTATCCATATAAATATCATTAATCTTAATAGCAAATGTTATGGTCATGCATGCATCCTTTTTTTTATAGTTGTCACCATAAATTAAGCAGGATAAATTAAGGGAAATAAAAAAAACATAGTATGAATGAAAAATTTATTTTATTTATAAAGTTTATTATATACACAGTCTTTTACATACAGATATATACATCTATTTATCTAGTGGGTCGAAATGACTAATTCTCAGCTCCAGACGGTTCACCGAAGTCAGCGTCCAACCAGATCCTTTACCCATATATTCTTCTTCTTCCTTGCAGAGTTTTTCAATACTCTGTTGAACTGACTGCTTCACGTCGTTTGAAGTATAAATTGCAGCAGCCGATGTCTTGAAAGCACGCTTGCTCACTCGATTCTCGTGCGGTGGCGGTTTACCATATAGACAATCCAACCATAAGTTATATTTTAAAGGCCCATGCGATGCTGTATCGTCCATAAGCTGTTGTATTATATTCTGCTCAATATCACTCAGAAAAGTGCAAATATCTTTTGCCTCACTAAAAGTATTTAGATAGTAATAGTCTTTCAGAACTCCTCCATTTCAGATTGTGCCAAGTAAAATCCATTAGCATTTGTCTGTAACAGACCAAGCACAGTGTTAGATTTATGTCCAGTTGACGATGCGGGTGGTTGTTGATGCTGATTTCCTTTAATGCCGGAGCCTGTGCGCATGGGTACCTCTAGTTTAAATTGAGGAGTCGTGACGTTCACATGCTGTTCTACAGGCAAGCGAACTGCACCTTTACAAATCTTCATATGTCTTTTCAAACTATCAATGCGAGTAAACCACTGATTGCACTTAACACACTGAATCTTTATACGAGAGGGACTCTTCATACATTTACTTCTCTCGTGCCTTCGCGCATGATGAGCAAATGCAAACATCATGTCGCAGTAGTTGCAAGGATGTCTATTTGATGTGCCTTCCATGTCTCGGTTAGCTGTGTCCAAGACCGATGGTGCTTCACTTAAGTTTGGTGTGCTATTTTCAAAATCAATGTAACGCTGTTGTGCTGATGTCCTCACTTTCGACCGCTTAGCTCTTCCTTTACATATCTTCAAGTGTCTTTTCAATTTATCGCTGCGAGTAAACTTCTTCCAACATTCATCACATCTAATCATAGTGCGAGACGTATTCTTCAGGCAATTACTCTTCTCATGACGTCTCATGTTAAAACTTGTTGAGAACATCATATTACAGTGCGGACACCGATGCTTCATTGGTGGCGATGGCTCCATGCAGGATTCCGAAGAACTCGCGGTAGGATCCATACTCTCCCCAGATGTCTTTGTAGTTAAACAAGAAAGATAGCTCCCAAGCGATGTTCACTCTTCGGAGTCAGGATGACAACTAAGCTACTAATTCTGTCCACATCCCTACATATATAAAGACAACACCTACCCCCACTACGGCACTCTTCACATCATCAAAATGTTTACTTAGGACTCAGCTTACACAGGGTCTCTCTCTCTCTCTCTCTTCTACTCCAAATCATTCAACTATCATAGAAGTCTTGAAACTATCTAGATGATGCAGATTCATAACCTGACCAATTCAATCATGAGATGATTCTTGGTATGGTAAACACAACTAAAATACATCTTCTCCAACTGCCATGATATATTATTAATAAAAAAAGCCTAGCATCCTCTTAAATATTAACATCCTTATAGGACTTTGCACACCTCATTTAATTTCAAAAACTCCCAGCCACTATATCTACGCGGAACAATAAATAATTAATACTATCCCAACTCGGTCTCACACCAGCATATTTGTGTAATATTATCCACTGTATTTTTTTTCGTAAAGTTACCATTCCAACATAACCTACTAACATAATACTTTGATAATTTTATGTAGCATTCCGTCCCATTATATCAGTTAAAGTTGTTACCGTGCATAACTATACTCTAGCCATTGTTCCAAAGCAGCCAAATTTAATACTATCAGTCCATCATTATCATACTACTTAATATAATTCCATAAATATTTACCATAAATAAACATTTACTACACCATATTAAATATGTACTTGGTCCACTCAACAATCCAAAATGAATATCGGTCAAAAGACAGTTTTTTAAATCTACAAACCATAACATACATTCCTATTCCTCAGCCTCGCAGTACCCAACTTTCATCAGCTTACAAACTCTTTAAATTAAACATTTAATTATGTATTTTTTCTTTCATTCTTTGAATGATTCTTGCAGTAAAGAATTTTGAGTCAAATACCACTTACAGACAATGCAATTCACATCATGCCATACAAAAAATCACAGCATATCTCGACTTAACCACAGGATAAATCCATACAAGATCTTAAAAACCAACTAAATATAATACTTAAGATATGTACAAAGTCCTATCTGACATTCTGGTCGAGTCATTGCATATGAATACAAATATGAGGAGGGTACACACAAGCTAAGTCATTACATACGAATACAAATATGAGTAGGAGGAGGAGGAGGGATCGTAGCTTATGGATACAAATATGAGGAGGGATCGTAGCATACATACATAAATCACACCAAACTTTACTCAAATACCAACTATATCAACCAGAAAGTAAATTATAAGAGGTATGTTTCAAATTTTAATTACTTTCCGATCGATCATTCAGAAACCCAGGCATAAAACACATAAATATCGTCTAAGATCAAAAGAACTGCAAAGTCAACATATAATATCACAGTCTAAGCCATAAGATCTATGTCCATCGCATTTATATCAACCATTTCCCTTATACACCTTAAGTGTATGAAATGTAAGGCCAGCAAAAAGAAATACCTGATACATATCACCCATTTTAATTGTCCTTTTTCACAATGAAAAATACTTGTAATGATTATGCGTAGAGATTCCAAACTTGTATTCATACTATTAATTCTCCATACCCACATACTCTAAACTTCATAAAAATTTATCAAGCAACATTTCTATTACACATTACACAAATTACATAGTTCAATATCTATGAACCCCCTCCACATAAAGCAATATATAAAAAAAACATTAGTATAAGTACCTACTTATAAAATATCTGCAATAGGTGAACTTAACAGAAGCTATGTTTTACCAAACATTACTTTAAGTCTCTTAAAGGCATTTACCAAAATAAATATATATATATATATATATATTATTTCATACACACACAAACAACACAGTTAAGCCCCTCACGATTAATTTTACTATTAGAACACTTTCGATTATTATTGAAACCATTAAGCGTTAGATATTTCTTAATTCATTTTTTTTATTAAAAGTGTTTAAATAAAAAATTATCCAAATAATTCATCCTATGTAAAACTCATAATAATAAAAGCCATACTACCTCCTATTCAGAATCTCATCATGGGTATTATTATCATTATGAGAAAACACTACATTACCAACTACAGTAAATGATTCCAACCAATTATTTGTCAACGAAATAGTGCTGATAAAATTAAACCCTTTTCACTAAGCCAAGTTACAAGCCCCAAAAAATTTAATACAAAATCACTGGCACAGCACCACTTTTGTTTACGTATAATTTTAAAAAAGGAAAGAAAATGTATAGATACATACTTCCATTAACACTTCCTGTTTTAAAGCATATAAATAAAACTCTTTAAAGTCGAGTTTAATATCCTCCATCAATTAACTATAAGCTCTTAGGTTTACTTAGTAGTATAAATAAAACGCACTTAGATTTATAAGTTTTTATTCACTTAACTCACACTAAACAAATAACTAACGATGCAATATTGCATAAATACGCCCCAATTCCTCGAGTACAAATTGCATACGATGCAATAATGTCGTTAAAACAGTATCAAGTGATTCGGATAGATTCCTCACAGCCTGCAGCACTTCATCTTCTCCAACTTCATTATCTTCACCATCGTCATCACCATCATCATCATTTACGATAACCACATCAATATCCCGAGCAGCTGGAGCAGGAGCAGGCGCAGCCGGAGGATGCACAACCAAAGGTTGTATCACAGCCACTAAAGGACGCAACATAGGGCGCACATCCCTCACCTCTTCATTCGTCACCCCGTGATGGTCTTCCAGACGCACTAGAGGCGATCTATCCCGAAACTCAACAGGCGATGATCTCAACTCCCGGCGGGATCTACGCCCCCGACGAGCCACGTTTCGCGAAGCCATCACTATATTGCTGACAGACGAAGCAAATGAAGCTAAGTTGATTCGTTCGAAACTTATATACTAAACAGTAGGTACACACAGTTCCCCATGTAAACACATTATTAGTAACAGACAAACTATTCACATTGGATACCGAAAAGTTTTCTGATCAGTACAGTGGCGCCACATCCATCAGACAGTATTTCTAAACTTTCCACAAATAACATTTCGAAGAGGGAGAAAATATGATACGAGAAAATACCACGAGATAATCATTTAGAGTAAACTCCAACAGAATTCTATGAAATGACAAGCTAAAATGTTTGCAAGTAATTTAATTTTTAGGAATATCCCTTCAGGTGAGCTTGGAGATACGAAACTTTTTGTAATCAGTACAATGGCGCCACATCCATCAGACAGTATTTCTAAACTTTCCACAAATAACATTTCGAAGAGGAAGAAAATACCACGTGATAATCATTTAGAGTAAACTCCAACAGAATTCTGTGAAGTGACAAGCTAAAATGTTTACAAGTAATTTAATTTTAGGAATACCCCTTCAGGGGAGCTTCCCTACAACATGATATAGGACACACTGATGAGGACTCAGCTGTTACAAGGACTGCTACCACTCAATTACCAACAAATAAACATTCTTTCTACGAAAATAATAAATTTCTATAATTTCAGCATATAATAATTTACTAATAAAAGTATGAAAGAATTATTTATATAAACAAAATTTATATACATCCCCTTATAAAATATATTCAAATGATAAATTGTTTTTTATTCCTCAAAAAACACATTTACAATCTAAATTTATATTTATTATGTAAATGCTTTTTGAATGATGCTTTATTCCAAATATAACAATTACATATATAAAATAAATTGATTATTAATATTTTTTTAATTAATTTTGTTAATAGGCACCACTCTTTCATTCCCAGTTATAAATTTATCTCATTATAAAACAATTCAAAGTCTGTTACGTATTAAAATTTTCCTTCACAGCATAAACTTCTTGTTTATCAACTTATATTAAGAAAATATCTAAAAAATTTCCAATGATTAATTTTAGTATGTAGTAAAAGATAATGTCTTCAACCTAATTCCTTAGAGTTAGAGAAAATCTCGCTTGTCTCAAGTATACCGTTAACAAACTTAAGTTCCTAAACAAAGCACAATTGTGATCTAGTCAGCTTTAAGTGCTTCACCGATATCTTAGAATTTGTCAGTTTCAGCCTATTCTATTTTGTTCATAAATTGACGAAGACAACTTAATTTTTGTGTGAATTATTTCTATTAATTTCCAATAAAAACACTACTTTCTTCATTAGATTTCAATTCTATTTCATTAGTGATATCTAGGTTAGAGTCTGTAGAACCAGCATTTTCACCTTCTCCGAGGTCATAATAATGTTCTTATAATTTATATTCTTTACTCTTCTTTGCTGTTGTAGACTTGATCTCGTTATCATTAGATAACCTGGTTGCACAGATCTTGTGATGTTTATTCAACAAATATCTTCGACCAAAGTATTTCTGACACAAGATTGCAACTAAATGGATTTTGGTAAGGACTTAATGTACACTCTGCTCTCTCATGTCGTTTCGCATTTTTCTCAAGGTGAATTCCTTGTCGCAATATACACACACCCGTGTCATTTCGATAACATTGCTGACATCGACTCAGAATACATATCAGCTTCTACGACTAATACCAGATGCATATTGGGAGTTTTAATTTGTAACAATTACTTAAATATTATTTTTTAAACATGCCATCAGCGGTAACTAATTTTTTCTTTTAAATTATGTAAGTTGCAAGTAGTTTCGCTTCATGCTAACATATATCACCACATGCTGTGTCAAAGTAAAGTTTGTGTATAATTAGGTAGGATGCTCTCTCACAATCACAAGAGATGGAGAGATTCGCTAGACCTCTAGGGGGGAAGAATTCTTTCTCAAGGAAAAGATCAGGTAACATACCGGTACTGATGCTGGTAGCGATAAATAATACATGTTAGCTTCTACAGCCAATACAACTTATATGTTATTTTAATAGTAGACTTATAAAATTCCAACACCTAGAATAAATGTTACTACTTAGATAAATAAAATCATAAATTGGAGAAAAAGATGTATCAATGTATTTGAGTATTAGAATATGTCGTTGCGGATGAATGTGTGTTGACAGCTTTTAACATTTTTAATTTTTTTTTATAACAACTGCCTGCAGTCAGCTAAAGAAAAATCAAGCTTTAATAAAATTAATTATCTCCCACGACGGCCAATTTCTTTTCTGATGTAGGTGGGCACCATATATTTTATGCTTGCATATTTGTATTAGATATATTTAAAACATATGCTAAAGCATATATATGTTAACATATCTAAAATTAAAATTTATTTATGCTTAAGCATATTATATGCTTAAGCATATTATATGCTTTAGCATAAGTTATATACTATATATATATGGTGCCCACCTACATCAGAAAAGAAATTGGCCGTCGTGGGAGATAATTAATTTTATTAAAGCTTGATTTTTCTTTAGCTGACTGCAGGCAGTTGTTATAAAAAAAAATTAAAAATGTTAAAAGCTGTCAACACACATTCATCCGCAATGACATATTCTAATACTCAAATACATTGATACATCTTTTTCTCCAATTTATGATTTTATTTATCTAAGTAGTAACATTTATTCTAGGTGTTGGAATTTTATAAGTCTACTATTAAAATAACATATAAGTTGTATTGGCTGTAGAAGCTAACATGTATTATTTATCGCTACCAGCATCAGTACCGGTATGTTACCTGATCTTTTCCTTGAGAAAGAATTCTTCCCCCCTAGAGGTCTAGCGAATCTCTCCATCTCTTGTGATTGTGAGAGAGCATCCTACCTAATTATACACAAACTTTACTTTGACACAGCATGTGGTGATATATGTTAGCATGAAGCGAAACTACTTGCAACTTACATAATTTAAAAGAAAAAATTAGTTACCGCTGATGGCATGTTTAAAAAATAATATTTAAGTAATTGTTACAAATTAAAACTCCCAATATGCATCTGGTATTAGTCGTAGAAGCTGATATGTATTCTGAGTCGATGTCAGCAATGTTATCGAAATGACACGGGTGTGTGTATATTGCGACAAGGAATTCACCTTGAGAAAAATGCGAAGCGACATGAGAGAGCAGAGTGTACATTAAGTCCTTACCAAAATCCATTTAGTTGCAATCTTGTGTCAGAAATACTTTGGTCGAAGATATTTGTTGAATAAACATCACAAGATCTGTGCAACCAGGTTATCTAATGATAACGAGATCAAGTCTACAACAGCAAAGAAGAGTAAAGAATATAAATTATAAGAACATTATTATGACCTCGGAGAAGGTGAAAATGCTGGTTCTACAGACTCTAACCTAGATATCACTAATGAAATAGAATTGAAATCTAATGAAGAAAGTAGTGTTTTTATTGGAAATTAATAGAAATAATTCACACAAAAATTAAGTTGTCTTCGTCAATTTATGAACAAAATAGAATAGGCTGAAACTGACAAATTCTAAGATATCGGTGAAGCACTTAAAGCTGACTAGATCACAATTGTGCTTTGTTTAGGAACTTAAGTTTGTTAACGGTATACTTGAGACAAGCGAGATTTTCTCTAACTCTAAGGAATTAGGTTGAAGACATTATCTTTTACTACATACTAAAATTAATCATTGGAAATTTTTTAGATATTTTCTTAATATAAGTTGATAAACAAGAAGTTTATGCTGTGAAGGAAAATTTTAATACGTAACAGACTTTGAATTGTTTTATAATGAGATAAATTTATAACTGGGAATGAAAGAGTGGTGCCTATTAACAAAATTAATTAAAAAAATATTAATAATCAATTTATTTTATATATGTAATTGTTATATTTGGAATAAAGCATCATTCAAAAAGCATTTACATAATAAATATAAATTTAGATTGTAAATGTGTTTTTTGAGGAATAAAAAACAATTTATCATTTGAATATATTTTATAAGGGGATGTATATAAATTTTGTTTATATAAATAATTCTTTCATACTTTTATTAGTAAATTATTATATGCTGAAATTATAGAAATTTATTATTTTCGTAGAAAGAATGTTTATTTGTTGGTAATTGAGTGGTAGCAGTCCTTGTAACAGCTGAGTCCTCATCAGTGTGTCCTATATCATGTTGTAGGGAAGCTCCCCTGAAGGGGTATTCCTAAAATTAAATTACTTGTAAACATTTTAGCTTGTCACTTCACAGAATTCTGTTGGAGTTTACTCTAAATGATTATCACGTGGTATTTTCTTCCTCTTCGAAATGTTATTTGTGGAAAGTTTAGAAATACTGTCTGATGGATGTGGCGCCATTGTACTGATTACAAAAAGTTTCGTATCTCCAAGCTCACCTGAAGGGATATTCCTAAAAATTAAATTACTTGCAAACATTTTAGCTTGTCATTTCATAGAATTCTGTTGGAGTTTACTCTAAATGATTATCTCGTGGTATTTTCTCGTATCATATTTTCTCCCTCTTCGAAATGTTATTTGTGGAAAGTTTAGAAATACTGTCTGATGGATGTGGCGCCACTGTACTGATCAGAAAACTTTTCGGTATCCAATGTGAATAGTTTGTCTGTTACTAATAATGTGTTTACATGGGGAACTGTGTGTACCTACTGTTTAGTATATAAGTTTCGAACGAATCAACTTAGCTTCATTTGCTTCGTCTGTCAGCAATATAGTGATGGCTTCGCGAAACGTGGCTCGTCGGGGGCGTAGATCCCGCCGGGAGTTGAGATCATCGCCTGTTGAGTTTCGGGATAGATCGCCTCTAGTGCGTCTGGAAGACCATCACGGGGTGACGAATGAAGAGGTGAGGGATGTGCGCCCTATGTTGCGTCCTTTAGTGGCTGTGATACAACCTTTGGTTGTGCATCCTCCGGCTGCGCCTGCTCCTGCTCCAGCTGCTCGGGATATTGATGTGGTTATCGTAAATGATGATGATGGTGATGACGATGGTGAAGATAATGAAGTTGGAGAAGATGAAGTGCTGCAGGCTGTGAGGAATCTATCCGAATCACTTGATACTGTTTTAACGACATTATTGCATCGTATGCAATTTGTACTCGAGGAATTGGGGCGTATTTATGAAATATTGCATCGTTAGTTATTTGTTTAGTGTGAGTTAAGTGAATAAAAACTTATAAATCTAAGTGCGTTTTATTTATACTACTAAGTAAACCTAAGAGCTTATAGTTAATTGATGGAGGATATTAAACTCGACTTTAAAGAGTTTTATTTATATGCTTTAAAACAGGAAGTGTTAATGGAAGTATGTATCTATACATTTTCTTTCCTTTTTTAAAATTATACGTAAACAAAAGTGGTGCTGTGCCAGTGATTTTGTATTAAATTTTTTGGGGCTTGTAACTTGGCTTAGTGAAAAGGGTTTAATTTTATCAGCACTATTTCGTTGACAAATAATTGGTTGGAATCATTTACTGTAGTTGGTAATGTAGTGTTTTCTCATAATGATAATAATACCCATGATGAGATTCTGAATAGGAGGTAGTATGGCTTTTATTATTATGAGTTTTACATAGGATGAATTATTTGGATAATTTTTTATTTAAACACTTTTAATAAAAAAAATGAATTAAGAAATATCTAACGCTTAATGGTTTCAATAATAATCGAAAGTGTTCTAATAGTAAAATTAATCGTGAGGGGCTTAACTGTGTTGTTTGTGTGTGTATGAAATAATATATATATATATATATATATATTTATTTATTTTGGTAAATGCCTTTAAGAGACTTAAAGTAATGTTTGGTAAAACATAGCTTCTGTTAAGTTCACCTATTGCAGATATTTTATAAGTAGGTACTTATACTAATGTTTTTTTTATATATTGCTTTATGTGGAGGGGGTTCATAGATATTGAACTATGTAATTTGTGTAATGTGTAATAGAAATGTTGCTTGATAAATTTTTATGAAGTTTAGAGTATGTGGGTATGGAGAATTAATAGTATGAATACAAGTTTGGAATCTCTACGCATAATCATTACAAGTATTTTTCATTGTGAAAAAGGACAATTAAAATGGGTGATATGTATCAGGTATTTCTTTTTGCTGGCCTTACATTTCATACACTTAAGGTGTATAAGGGAAATGGTTGATATAAATGCGATGGACATAGATCTTATGGCTTAGACTGTGATATTATATGTTGACTTTGCAGTTCTTTTGATCTTAGACGATATTTATGTGTTTTATGCCTGGGTTTCTGAATGATCGATCGGAAAGTAATTAAAATTTGAAACATACCTCTTATAATTTACTTTCTGGTTGATATAGTTGGTATTTGAGTAAAGTTTGGTGTGATTTATGTATGTATGCTACGATCCCTCCTCATATTTGTATCCATAAGCTACGATCCCTCCTCCTCCTCCTACTCATATTTGTATTCGTATGTAATGACTTAGCTTGTGTGTACCCTCCTCATATTTGTATTCATATGCAATGACTCGACCAGAATGTCAGATAGGACTTTGTACATATCTTAAGTATTATATTTAGTTGGTTTTTAAGATCTTGTATGGATTTATCCTGTGGTTAAGTCGAGATATGCTGTGATTTTTTGTATGGCATGATGTGAATTGCATTGTCTGTAAGTGGTATTTGACTCAAAATTCTTTACTGCAAGAATCATTCAAAGAATGAAAGAAAAAATACATAATTAAATGTTTAATTTAAAGAGTTTGTAAGCTGATGAAAGTTGGGTACTGCGAGGCTGAGGAATAGGAATGTATGTTATGGTTTGTAGATTTAAAAAACTGTCTTTTGACCGATATTCATTTTGGATTGTTGAGTGGACCAAGTACATATTTAATATGGTGTAGTAAATGTTTATTTATGGTAAATATTTATGGAATTATATTAAGTAGTATGATAATGATGGACTGATAGTATTAAATTTGGCTGCTTTGGAACAATGGCTAGAGTATAGTTATGCACGGTAACAACTTTAACTGATATAATGGGACGGAATGCTACATAACATTATCAAAGTATTAGGTTAGTAGGTTATGTTGGAATGGTAACTTTACGAAAAAAAATACAGTGGATAATATTACACAAATATGCTGGTGTGAGACTGAGTTGGGATAGTATTAATTATTTATTGTTCCGCGTAGATATAGTGGCTGGGAGTTTTTGAAATTAAATGAGGTGTGCAAAGTCCTATAAGGATGTTAATATTTAAGAGGATGCTAGGCTTTTTTTATTAATAATATATCATGGCAGTTGGAGAAGATGTATTTTAGTTGTGTTTACCATACCAAGAATCATCTCATGATTGAATTGGTCAGGTTATGAATCTGCATCATCTAGATAGTTTCAAGACTTCTATGATAGTTGAATGATTTGGAGTAGAAGAGAGAGAGAGAGAGAGACCCTGTGTAAGCTGAGTCCTAAGTAAACATTTTGATGATGTGAAGAGTGCCGTAGTGGGGGTAGGTGTTGTCTTTATATATGTAGGGATGTGGACAGAATTAGTAGCTTAGTTGTCATCCTGACTCCGAAGAGTGAACATCGCTTGGGAGCTATCTTTCTTGTTTAACTACAAAGACATCTGGGGAGAGTATGGATCCTACCGCGAGTTCTTCGGAATCCTGCATGGAGCCATCGCCACCAATGAAGCATCGGTGTCCGCACTGTAATATGATGTTCTCAACAAGTTTTAACATGAGACGTCATGAGAAGAGTAATTGCCTGAAGAATACGTCTCGCACTATGATTAGATGTGATGAATGTTGGAAGAAGTTTACTCGCAGCGATAAATTGAAAAGACACTTGAAGATATGTAAAGGAAGAGCTAAGCGGTCGAAAGTGAGGACATCAGCACAACAGCGTTACATTGATTTTGAAAATAGCACACCAAACTTAAGTGAAGCACCATCGGTCTTGGACACAGCTAACCGAGACATGGAAGGCACATCAAATAGACATCCTTGCAACTACTGCGACATGATGTTTGCATTTGCTCATCATGCGCGAAGGCACGAGAGAAGTAAATGTATGAAGAGTCCCTCTCGTATAAAGATTCAGTGTGTTAAGTGCAATCAGTGGTTTACTCGCATTGATAGTTTGAAAAGACATATGAAGATTTGTAAAGGTGCAGTTCGCTTGCCTGTAGAACAGCATGTGAACGTCACGACTCCTCAATTTAAACTAGAGGTACCCATGCGCACAGGCTCCGGCATTAAAGGAAATCAGCATCAACAACCACCCGCATCGTCAACTGGACATAAATCTAACACTGTGCTTGGTCTGTTACAGACAAATGCTAATGGATTTTACTTGGCACAATCTGAAATGGAGGAGTTCTGAAAGACTATTACTATCTAAATACTTTTAGTGAGGCAAAAGATATTTGCACTTTTCTGAGTGATATTGAGCAGAATATAATACAACAGCTTATGGACGATACAGCATCGCATGGGCCTTTAAAATATAACTTATGGTTGGATTGTCTATATGGTAAACCGCCACCGCACGAGAATCGAGTGAGCAAGCGTGCTTTCAAGACATCGGCTGCTGCAATTTATACTTCAAACGACGTGAAGCAGTCAGTTCAACAGAGTATTGAAAAACTCTGCAAGGAAGAAGAAGAATATATGGGTAAAGGATCTGGTTGGACGCTGACTTCGGTGAACCGTCTGGAGCTGAGAATTAGTCATTTCGACCCACTAGATAAATAGATGTATATATCTGTATGTAAAAGACTGTGTATATAATAAACTTTATAAATAAAATAAATTTTTCATTCATACTATGTTTTTTTTATTTCCCTTAATTTATCCTGCTTAATTTATGGTGACAACTATAAAAAAAAGGATGCATGCATGACCATAACATTTGCTATTAAGATTAATGATATTTATATGGATACTTAAATATTGTTTACATGAGATACTGAGTTACAATATAAATAAAATATAATCGCAAAGGAATGCATGTAAAGAAAACATATGCGAAACTTAAAACACTCAAAGAAAAACATAAGTGTAAAGGAAAGCCCTCAAAGAAATTGTAGTCGCAAATGAAAGCCCTCATAGAAATTGTAAGCGCAAATGAAAGAACGCAAAGAAAATGTAAGCGCAAATGAAAGCCCTCAAAGAAATTGTAAGCGCCAATGAAAGCCCTCAAGGAAAATGTAAGCGCAAATGAAAGCCCTCAAAGAAATTGTAGGCGCCAATGAAAGCCCTCAAAGAAATTGTAAGCGCCAATGAAAGCCCTCAAGGAAATTGTAAGCGCCAATGAAAGCCCTCAAAGAAATTGTAAGCGCCAATGAAAGCCCTCAAGGAAAATGTAAGCGCAAATGAAAGCCCTCAAAGAAATTGTAGGCGCCAATGAAAGCCCTCAAGGAAATTGTAAGCGCCAATGAAAGCCCTCAAGGAAATTGTAAGCGCCAATGAAAGCCCTCAAAGAAATTGTAAGAGCCAATGAAAGCCCTCAAGGAAAATGTAAGCGCAAATGAAAGCCCTCAAAGAAATTGTAGGCGCCAATGAAAGCCCTCAAAGAAATTGTAAGCGCAAATGAAAGCCCTCAAAGAAATTGTAAGCGCCAATGAAAGCCCTCAAGGAAAATGTAAGCGCAAATGAAAGCCCTCAAAGAAATTGTAAGCGCCAATGAAAGCCCTCAAGGAAAATGTAAGCGCAAATGAAAGCCCTCAAAGAAATTGTAGGCGCCAATGAAAGCCCTCAAAGAAATTGTAAGCGCCAATGAAAGCCCTCAAGGAAATTGTAGGCGCCAATGAAAGCCCTCAAAGAAATTGTAAGCGCCAATGAAAGCCCTCAAGGAAAATGTAAGCGCAAATGAAAGCCCTCAAAGAAATTGTAGGCGCCAATGAAAGCCCTCAAAGAAATTGTAAGCGCCAATGAAAGCCCTCAAGGAAATTGTAAGCGCAAATGAAAGCCCTCAAAGAAATTGTAAGCGCAAATGAAAGCCCTCAAGGAAAATGTAAGCGCCAATGAAAGCCCTCAAAGAAATTGTAAGCGCAAATGAAAGAACGCAAAGAAAATGTAAGCGCAAATGAAAGCCCTCAAAGAAATTGTAAGCGCCAATGAAAGCCCTCAAGGAAAATGTAAGCGCAAATGAAAGCCCTCAAAGAAATTGTAAGCGCCAATGAAAGCCCTCAAGGAAAATGTAAGCGCAAATGAAAGCCCTCAAAGAAATTGTAGGCGCCAATGAAAGCCCTCAAAGAAATTGTAGTCGCAAATGAAAGCCCTCATAGAAATTGTAAGCGCAAATGAAAGAACGCAAAGAAAATGTAAGCGCAAATGAAAGCCCTCAAAGAAATTGTAAGCGCCAATGAAAGCCCTCAAGGAAAATGTAAGCGCAAATGAAAGCCCTCAAAGAAATTGTAGGCGCCAATGAAAGCCCTCAAAGAAATTGTAAGCGCCAATGAAAGCCCTCAAGGAAATTGTAAGCGCCAATGAAAGCCCTCAAAGAAATTGTAAGCGCCAATGAAAGCCCTCAAGGAAAATGTAAGCGCAAATGAAAGCCCTCAAAGAAATTGTAGGCGCCAATGAAAGCCCTCAAGGAAATTGTAAGCGCCAATGAAAGCCCTCAAGGAAATTGTAAGCGCCAATGAAAGCCCTCAAAGAAATTGTAAGCGCCAATGAAAGCCCTTAAGGAAAATGTAAGCGCAAATGAAAGCCCTCAAAGAAATTGTAGGCGCCAATGAAAGCCCTCAAAGAAATTGTAAGCGCAAATGAAAGCCCTCAAAGAAATTGTAAGCGCCAATGAAAGCCCTCAAGGAAAATGTAAGCGCAAATGAAAGCCCTCAAAGAAATTGTAAGCGCCAATGAAAGCCCTCAAGGAAAATGTAAGCGCAAATGAAAGCCCTCAAAGAAATTGTAGGCGCCAATGAAAGCCCTCAAAGAAATTGTAAGCGCCAATGAAAGCCCTCAAGGAAATTGTAGGCGCCAATGAAAGCCCTCAAGGAAATTGTAAGCGCCAATGAAAGCCCTCAAGGAAAATGTAAGCGCAAATGAAAGCCCTCAAAGAAATTGTAAGCGCCAATGAAAGCCCTCAAAGAAATTGTAAGCGCAAATGAAAGCCCTCAAAGAAATTGTAAGCGCCAATGAAAGCCCTCAAGGAAAATGTAAGCGCAAATGAAAGCCCTCAAAGAAATTGTAAGCGCCAATGAAAGCCCTCAAGGAAATTGTAGGCGCCAATGAAAGCCCTCAAAGAAATTGTAAGCGCCAATGAAAGCCCTCAAGGAAAATGTAAGCGCAAATGAAAGCCCTCAAAGAAATTGTAGGCGCCAATGAAAGCCCTCAAAGAAATTGTAAGCGCCAATGAAAGCCCTCAAGGAAATTGTAAGCGCAAATGAAAGCCCTCAAAGAAATTGTAAGCGCAAATGAAAGCCCTCAAGGAAAATGTAAGCGCAAATGAAAGCCCTCAAAGAAATTGTAGGCGCCAATGAAAGCCCTCAAAGAAATTGTAAGCGCCAATGAAAGCCCTCAAGGAAAATGTAAGCGCAAATGAAAGCCCTCAAAGAAATTGTAGGCGCCAATGAAAGCCCTCAAAGAAATTGTAGTCGCAATTGAAATCATGTTAAGAAAAAGTAAGCTATGTAAGTCAGTTTGAGTAGAGTGCTACAGTGCACAAGTCTGCAGTATGACTTCGGTATAAGGACCGTGATAAGTTTAATTGTAATACATTTTTTTATCTTAGTATTTGGGATAATCATGTGATGCTCATTATGAATAATTAATCTACATACTTTAGCAGAGGATGAAAGTTAGTATGATTATATAATCAAGTATGGTGGGTGCATACATGAGATGATAATACAATATGTTGGTGGTCAAGATTAAAGTGGGTGATAACAAAATCTAAGATGGCGGCGGTGTGGATATGTTATAAGTAATATGTTATGACATACCCCAAGATGGTGGGAAGTTCAGGGTGTCGACAGTAATGTGAAATGTGATGATGCCAAGGTAGTGTTGGTGACAAGATGGTGAATATAAATGCTGTAATCCAATATAGTGGAAAGTCCAAGGTGAGGGACATACTTAAGATGTTATAGGTCAAGACAGCACTACACTCCAGCAGGGCAGAATTAAACTAATATAACACACTCTAGCATATAATGTGTGTACTAAGTGATACTAGTGCTCCTAGTAGCGAATATTGAAAACAAGATTGTTGCAGTACTCGGCTATACACTAGTGCTCCTGGTAGCGAATATTGAAAACAAGATGGCAATGGCCACTGCACACTCTGCTAGACACTAGCGCTCCTGGTAGCAAATATTGAAACAATAATAAAAAAATATATGTCGTATAATTCTCGAAAAGTAGATGCTATTATTACTTTCAATAAAAATATTACAAGTCCGAATATGTGTGTGTTAATGTTTTATATATATACCTTATTTTATTCTTAGATCGGTAATTGTCTTGATGGCCGGGTGGTTAAAGGCGTATGTTTTCCAACCTAACGGTCTCAGCAGTTCCGAATGTATTTTGTATAAAAACAATATTTTAATATATTGATAAGGACCATGATAACATTGGTATGTAATGAAATATCGGCCTTGTGTGTATGAATAGAGCGATGGTGATGCTCTCTAGGAACAAACATCAGAAACAAAGATGGGGAAATCCAAGATGGCGGAACATAATGTGAAATCAAGATGGCGGCCCCAGCACAGAAGAAAAAATCAAAATGGCGATAGTAACAACATCCAAGATGGCGGCCTTCAGCAGACGAAAACAAATGACTGTTGTGATGTCATAAACATAGATGGCGATCGTAACGAAAATTGCAACAGGTGTGATTAAAATGGCGGCTATGACTTCATAATATTAAATACTGGAAAACAAAATGGTAGAAAGTTCTAGAATTCAAAATGATGGCCGGAAATGACGTAATCCGAGATGGTGGCCGGGTCATCCAAGATGGCGGTCAGATATGATGTAATACTATATGATTGCATAATAATAATAATGGAATGATAGAGCATGTGAGAATTGAATCCCAAATGGCGGTTGGAAATGATGGTGACCGGATATGACGTAATTCAAGATGGGGGTGTGGTGATGTCATCAATGGGTGGGTAGGTAAGGGGGATACCAACCCACTATGGGGATATGGGTGGGTAGTTAGAATTTTGGAGGAATGGGGAAATTTTGTAGGGAAATTTTGTAGGAAAATGGGAAATTTTGAGGAAAATGTGAGGGGAAAACGGGAAATTTTGAGGAAAATTGGCGGAAAATCGGGAAATTTCCAGGAAATCGGTGATGACGTCAGGGGTCAAAGGTCATAACAGTGACGTCAGGGGTCAAAGGTCATGAATCCTGAATCCTCATCCACAATCCACTGTCCCCGGAGGAACTATATCTAACTACTTGTGTGCCTGTATAATGAAAGCTACGCTCTCTCTACATTTCAATGTTAACTAAGGGTTGGCAAAATTGTAATACGTATTAGAAAGTTGTAACTATTTATTTTAATAACTGCTGTATAAATTATAACAAAGTATTAAATATAGTTGTACAATTATAATATTTTTTAATGACTATGCGCGGTGTAAACTCTGGGATGTTCACGAAAGCAATATATACGGATGAATTACGCGGGTCCACCGTCCTTTCGAGATTTCTGAGACTTCCGCAGGTGGCAGCACCGTGTTCACACATTTCCGTTCCATGCGACTTCCGTTCTATTCACAAAATTACTCCTACCAAATGCCGTATACCGAGAGTTAAGATGTGTGAAAAATGTAAAATTAGATTCAAGGAGTGGGAGGGTCTTTCGCCCTTAGAGCCGCGCTTGTTACAAGTTCATTTATCATAATTATTTGTTTCATTGCTGTAACAGCGCGCTTGGTTTGGCAGGCTTGTGCGTTAAGGGGTCAGTATCCTAAAGTAGTTTGGTTTAATATTCCGCGTTTTAGTACATGATTTTGAATAAATTCATTATTTAATCACATTTAATTGTTTATAAAAGGTATTTTTAAGAAGAAAAAAAAATTTTATGAAATGAAAAGCAAATTTTTATGTCTATCGTGTGGTAAACATTTGGTAATCATATGGTAAATAGTCTTCACCTTAAAAACACTTTTATTTTTAGTCTATCAATCATACAATAAAAATTAGGGTTTCCCAAAACTTTGAAAGTTTTTCAAGGTTTAGAAAAACCTAATTTCAATAGATGTTTAAATGATATACAAAAAAAATATTGGTTGTCTGTAAAGTCGGTTTGCAGACGATAGTTTAACGTGACGTCATTACAAAACATTTATGAAATGATTGCATACTTTTATGAATAAAATTGAATCATTTTTATTGAATTATCACTATTTTGTATGGATACAAAGGAGTGAAATGAAATCTACAATTTAATTGATAAATTTACTTTTATTTGCACTCATTAATTCAAATATGTTTATTACTTTAACGAAGAGATTATTTTAACTATAACTTTTATACATAACTTCTTCCAATCTGTGTTATTCTGTTAAGGATAGGATGATGATAGGAAAAGTAGGCAACGAATGGGAGTGTTTCAAGTTTAATGTGCCTCGAAAAAGTCAAATCGATGGTTGTTCCAATCGAGTGGAAGAGAGATAGATGCGGCGCAAGCGTACAATGAGAGTAACGGGACAATGTGCGTAACGGGACACTTTTTCGTGCGTACAGCCGGCGTTCATCTATCTATTAGACGTCACGTCAATAAGTAGATTGAAAACGAAGGCTACATACGAACTGTTAATCTTAAACTGTATCCACACAGTGACGTAACTAGAGTGGGCAGACGGGGCTTGTACCCCGGACTCTGTTTTTGGGGGCAGGGGGTTGGTGCGAAACTGGCAGAGTAACTTTTACTGTAGATTTTTACTTCAATATCTCAGTGTTGGATAACAAAAAATAAATGTTGGAGGGTAGATGAACTGAATTAAGTATTTGTATTGAAAGATGCATACATGTATAACGTCAGATATTTAAACACTAATGTTTTTCGAATTCTATCCATCTTGCGATGGATTAAAAACTAAATGGCTACAAATTAATCTATTTATTTACCACATAAATTGAAAAAAAAATTTATAATAGTGGAATTAATACGAGGTGTTGTCGGGAAAGATTTTGGTTGGTTGATTTGAAAAAAAAAAGGGGGGGGGGGGGGGAGGTTTCAAAAATATGGTTTGCCCCAGGTGGAAACTAGTATAGTTACGTCCCTGATACAACATGAGTTCATGATTTTAGAACGTGCTAGTATTGGCAAAACTATTTGAGTTTAATTTCAGGGGGTTTTTTTCGGTAGGAAAAAAAAACTTTTATAATCAATATAAAATGGTTAAATAATGTGCAAATACACAATACAATTCGAAACAAAATAACCCCTGTTGAGCGAGGCGCAGTCCAGCGCTAGAGCTCCGCTCGCTACGGGAAGTGGCCCGCGGCACAGAGAGAGAGCTGGCTTGCACTTAGTGTATTGCTTGTCTGCTTCCACGGCGTTCCGCACCCCGGCGCTGCGCTGCGCCGGTTGTTCACGGTCGTCGGATCCCTTCTCTCCCTTTTCCTTCACTGTCGCCCTCGAGCAAGCCAGGCTCTCATGCGTTGATGGAGGGGGGGGGGGGCGGGGGGCTGCCCCTGCCCCCGTCCCACCACCCGCCCCCCTCTTCGTGCCCGCTCGCTGCCAGCTGCGGGTTCCGTCAATTTCCTGCCTTCCCGCCTGATGAAATCTGCGCAGAGACAAAGGCCGCGTCGCTCGACTACTCGCACGCCATCTTCCCCGCCGCCTACCCGCGCGCCCCCCCCCAAACCTCCTGCGCTAATGATGATGTAGACACGACTCCAGTCTTCCGCTCCGACGTTTGGCATGCGATTTCCCGATGGAGGTGTCAGGGAAAAAAAAATGTGAGCGGGTCTTTCAGTACTCGCCAGTGATGTGTGAACATCTAACCTCGGTAACGATAAAATTCGTGTGTTCTCATATTAAAAACAAACTACATAATAATACAAAACTCGCACACGAAATTAACGTAGAATTTAAAAAAATAATAATGCCGAGCGTGTAAATTTACGAAAAATTCGTTTTAGAAAAAAAAAAAAGAGGTAAAAAATTTTCCTTTTTTATAACCAAGCTATAATTCTGCTTAACAAGATGGTACAATTGATTTCTCAGGGCTAACCGAACAACAGGAATACCAACTCATCGCTGAACCTGAGGAATTTTCCCCTAGACCGAAATTATCATCGCCTGCGTTTTTGAGGTTAGTCTTCTTGATTCGCTGAGGGTGAAATTTTATTACGCACCAGAAAGGCAATGAAATAACCTCGCATTGCACAACGGAATTTTAATAAGTTTAAATGTCAATGCGCATGCGTGCAGAAACTGCTATAGCCACGAGCTGAAATGAAGTTGGTGGACCCATATGTGGCAACATTTCCCAAAGTTTACTGCAGGAAGCAGACGCTACAAACAAACAAAAATACGAAATTTTTCAAAACTGCGTAATCGTTTATGTACTTACTTACATTCGGGAAGAAAATTTTAAATGGTGAATTCCAAGTTATTTTACGAGGGTACTTGTACCTAGTGTAATATCACAGTATTACAGAGTATTGAAACTGTGCTTATTAAGTTTGTTTAAGTTTTGCATTACCGTCGCCTAACGACAAAAACGTCATGAGTGCTCTATTTACATTCTCAGGATGTTTGTTTACAAACTGTGTTTTGATTTTAAACCGTATTTAATGACTTTTAAGAGACGTTTAAACTATAAATTTTATTTAAATCATTATTTTATGAACATTTGTAGTCGCTAAAATCAGTTTCTTTTTGAGTTCTCGGACGGTGTTTCGTGATTGGCTGAGGCTTGCCAGCGCCTGTAACGAAGCGCCTGGCGCAGAGGATGATGGGAAATGGAACGTTTCCACCGCTTGGTCCAGTGAGACGGCCCGTCAGGAGGTATGGCGGCAGGGATAGATTACAGAGTAATTCGCGTGTGCGGGCGCGATCGCGGTATTGTGTTGAACCGCGACACTCCCACCAACATTTTGTGGTAAAAATCGTAGCGAAACTCTGCCGTAAACGCCTACATTGAACTGATCTGTAACTGGTAAAGAGACAGCATCAGGTAAGCCATGTTGGAAAGGTTCGTTGTCGCAATTCCTAGTGACGCCAACGCATTTTAAGCCATTTTTCACTACAGTAACAGTGTTATTTGTTGTTCATTACACGGCAAAAAGTGCAAGTTATTAAGTGTAAACGTTCCCCGTGGCTTTATTATTTATGATATCAACATGTATACATATGCAGACAAACCTGAACATCCGAGGCCAGTAGTCCAGAATGTACTGTTTTGTGTAATACCGATTTTGAACTAGTCTGAGTATCTTTTTCGAGTCAGGGTATCTTTAACCCTGAGATCCTTATTTATTTGAAAACTGTGAGATTTAAAGTGAAACATAAACTTTTGGCAGCTAACTGGGCCCAAACTATTAAGAGATTTTTTAGATTTTTGCCTATTTGTTTATTTGTCTTAACCATTTTATTGTCTGAGAGAAATAAGATATTGGTCTTTGGCATAACTGAGTGTTATTATTTTTGAATTAACAGTAATTAAAATTTGGCATTTATTTTCCAACATAAATTTGTTTCATTGTGTTCTTCACCCACCATTAAAGAGTCACAGTGTCATTGTTTTACTATCCACAGGTTATTGCATTTTCCTTATTACACATCATAGTGTAAGTATTTACCTCACTCAGGTGTGTGTGTGCAAAAACAGATGAATAAATATATATAAATATAATAATATAACATATAGTGTTATGTTGTGTTTTGATATCTCTGCACTTAGCTCTATGCCAAAGTATAGCTCTGCACCTAGCTCTATATCGATCAGCTGATCGGTCGCTCCACTGAAACGTCTGTATTCTTATAATTATGGGCGCCACTCTTAGGTGTATAATGTCAGATGTTTCTAAAGAATAGATAGGACAATACACATAAGAGAAAATTTGTAAAAGTTTCAGGACAAATAGTTAAACTGTCGAAACAAGGAGAATTGGGATATATTAACATACATAATACAGACAATAAAGTACAAACGTGATTTCTGGGTCGTATTTAATAAAATAATAAATATTCAAATTAATAACTTGACATATGGCAACTAAACATGTGTTTTACCATGCTCAGGAATTAGGTTGGACACATGAATACATATACAAAAATCCGTTTTATCCCGTTTGTAAAGTTCGTTGTTTTCAGTTTAAGTGCGGCGAAAAATGAAGTGTACACAAACGTGTACTTGATGAAACTAAGATTTTCCATTTTTAAATTACTCGGAACATTATTCCAGGAATTAATAATAGGGCGCCAGAGGTAATCAAGAATTAACAACAAAATAACACAATAAGACTTATTTTATTGTTTTAACCATAATGAGAAACCTCGAGTCATGGAAATAATAACCAAACAAACAAATATTAAATAAAGTCTATGGGATGTCGTAGATAACCTGACTCTTGAATAAAATAATACAAAATAAATAAAGTTCCTGAAATTGTTCACTGAGTAAAAGTTTTGGGGTTTTGCTCCGGCTTGCTCGAGCATGAAACGCCTAACCTAAAGACTTCTGGACTTGTGTACATATAGTTTGTGCTAATGTGAGTAAATTTGCCGCTAATCGCCGAAAGTCAATGTTCAACTAATTTTATGATAATCCAAAGTTTATACAATTACAGTTCGCATACGTTGACGGTAAAATTTACGTCAATTTTATTATATAGCGATGATGCAGACCATACCTTAACTCTGGATGATTAAGGTCGTTCGTAAAATACTTCGTCACTCACGTGAATTGAATGCGATTCTTCTGCATTCAATTACAGGGCGTCAATTAATATTGCCCAGTATTTTGACGTAATTTCCTGACCAATAACGCCGAAATTAGCATCGCCACGAATAAAATATTCCCAGAGGGAATACACTACCACACGCACTAAATGGCGTCATTTTCCACTCTTTTTCTTCTCTCTTGCCGAAATTAAATTGTTAATTGAAAAGGGCCAATCACGGCCGCGACACGTTAGCGTCCTTTTTAATGAAGCCAATGAAATGTCAATATCAATCAAGCATAGGCTCGTTAAAGCTGTTCCAAACGCCGCGCGATTATTTATTTTAGCAGTTGTCATGACGACGCAGCACGAGCTGCGCGCGCCGCCATGCGTGAAACAAAACAAAACACTGCCGAAAGTATTGGGAAGCGGTATTAACATCGAACGTAAAACAATAACAAACAGTTTCAGTTAGTCTGATAATACCGTAGTATTACAGTGCCGCTCCCGATATAATTTATATTTCACTGTCCAACAAGTTAAATTCAATTTAGATCGTTAAAACAAATAACTGGAACTGGTTACTTCACAAGTTGGCAACATTGCGATGAAAGTTGAAAAACGTTATTCTCTTGCCAAACGACACTACACTTCGTAGGCTGGACAGTCGCACTGTTGTTTGTAAACATGATCTGTCTACATGTTGTGGAGTATCAGTTACCTGATTAGGCGAAGCAAGGATGTAGAAGACAGCTCACCAATCTCCATACATGGTAAGTGACAGCTGAGCAGAGAGGTCGACTGCGGTGTAAACCACAGTGCTGGGATGGCGGTTCAGCCAACAATACACTGTTGTAGGCGATCGACGTCGTGAAGACTGCTGGACCAGTGTGCTGTTCATCGATGATCGCATCACCTGATGTCACCAATGACATCACGATGGATGCTGTGGTGTCGTGCTGATGCGGACCCACCGGGTGTGCGACGTGTTCGCTGGGGTCGTACCAACTGGTACGAGCTGCTGAGTCAAATGTCCAACACATGACTATACGTGTGCCTTGGACTACTGCTGCTGCTGCTGCTGCTGCTGCATCTACTGCTGCAGACGGTGTCGAAGGGGACCGCAACAAAACTCGTTCAGTTCGTCGGCAATCAGAAGACACACACACGTTAATCACACGTCCTATAACAGTTCTTATCACTCGCGCGATATGAATATACAGCGTCCTGTGATCGTGCCTCATGCTATCACTAACCCCTCTTCTTCTCTTGCTCCCCTACTCTAACATAAATTACTTAAATGACTCGAGATTCCTCAAACTCATAAAATTAATAATTCATAACAACTTAATAATAAATATAAACATTAATTGAACACATAATAACTCTGTTAAATAATAAGGTAATGCATAAATAAACAGTATTTGCAACAATAACATTGCATAGTACTTTGCAATAACAACAACAGGTTATTGTTTACCTTTGTAGTAGGTGATGAATAAATAAAATATATTTTATGGATCTTATCAACATAATATCCTCACCTAGTAAATAATTATACTCAATTCCTTAATTGAGACTTGTCAATAATATTGGGCTTTCAATAACATATTAAATATGCTTTTCACATATCATATGTGAATATTTTCCTTCATTACATGTTACACAATAGCTACACTTATTTACAAGAAGAGACATTATTTGCTACTCAGCTATGAAATAATGACAATAACTTCAAGATAAATATTCTTGATTGAGTGCTAGTGTATAGTGTTTATGTTTTTAAAGTTGTTCATTAAAGACAATCTTTAAAATTCTTTATCTTTCATTTCTTCTTTTCCCAATATAAAGTGGAGTGTTTTTACATCCTATTAAGAGTGTGGATGAAGTTGATATCCACTTATAGTTTCGGGTGTCCTGTGGGAACCCAATTAAAGTGCATTATTAACTACTAGACGATGAAGAAGCATAGGTAGGGGCAAGGCAGTAGCCTGGATCAAACTGTAAGTACTCATACCAACAAGTGTGTTCATTTAGTAGGATATTTGTCAACTAATCTTTAGGCCATTAATTATATGTAGTATTTAGTTGTGTGTTGCATTAGTTATACATTGTAATATGTCACATAGTGTTTGTACACATCTTATGCCAAATTTTATTTAAACTTCACGTGTATATCCATTGCTAATATGGTCGAACTTGACTAATAGGGTGATAATAACTGTGTCTCAACACAGTAACTGTACACACAGTACATAATATTTGGTATGTCCCTCTAAGACAATGTACCAAACCAACGCTCAGGCAACACATATGCTCCAAGCACAAATATCAGTTGGAATAAAATCATCAACTGACAAACACCCTAATTCTTCGAATATAAATTACCATATCGAAGCAATGAGGTACCTATACACCTGGATTACCTCTATCAACTTACGAGGATATATATAATTAAATTTCCTTAGCAACATAAACAATACAATGGTTTTTAGCATAACACAAGTAATAATGGTACATATTTGGTGTTCTAATTCACCACAGGTGTTTTGTAAGGCCTAAGCTGACTCAAATTGTAATTCCCTACAATTTTTCCTGTATCAGGGTCCTGTAGAGTGTAGCAGTTACATTTCTCCACAGCTACTACTTTGTAGGGACCTGAGTACAATAAAAATAGTTTCTTCGCTAGATGAGCCCACTTGTTACTAGTTGGTGCTGTACGGCGTAGAACTAAGTCTCCTACAGTGAATTTACTGATCCTAGATGCTGGCTTCCTTTTCTTCCTAAGGTCGGCTTCTCTTGTTAATTTGTCTCGTACCAGTTCTTCAATTTCTTCCTGAGTTGTTAGCCCCTCCATGTTATGTTCAGGTGTGTCTCTTCCGGGTATAAGGTTGGTGGTAATACCTACAACCTTACTGAGCATAATTATTTTGATGCTCCTCAATTACAGCTTGAGAGTAGCTGCAATTCGCAGTCTGCTGAGGCTGCGTTCCTGTGCAGTTGGGCGGGATCGGTTGCTGCCGAGCAAAATATCCTCGCGGCATGGGATACGATGTGGTTGGAGGATGGTTGAGTGTAGAGAAACTCGCTGGTGATTGATTCACAGGAGCGGTGTCTGCTACGGGGGGATGCAACATATGCTGTTGCATATTGTTGGGCGGCTGACGGTTAGAGTAACTCCTGTACTCCCACCTGGGTGGCCTTCCATTCTGATCTTCAGGACGGTACTGCTTTCCCCACCACTGGTTTTGGTTGTGAGTGTAGGGTTTCTTCGGCTGGCGGTTTCCTTGCTGTTGAGGTTGGAATTCCCTCCTGGTCTTCCACTTCCCTGTCCGGTACTGTTTCGCAGGCTGCCATGACGTGCAGTGGACGTTGGCCTTGCCGCCGTCGTTACCACGCTGCCAGGGTGTGTAGAGTGGTGCTGCCTTCTGATGTGTAGGCTTGAGGTCTTTCTCCACCTCACTATTGTTGTTCCTGGACAGCCGCTCCAGCCGGTCGAAAGCGAGGACCTGTTCGCGGAACTCTGTGATATTGTTGAAGCTACGCCCTGTCAAATGTACTTGGTACTTGATGGGTAGCTGGGAGGTCACCATCGCCATGAACTCAATATCACCCATCTCTGGTTCGAGGTAGCGCGTCCTCTCGAACATTTGAGACAAGTGTGTCTCCAGAGTTCGGTTCTTCTTGCTATCATACCGTTCGGTATGCAGACGTGCTCTCAGTGTTCCCTGTATTTTCACATTCCAAAACTGCTGTTTGAAATGGCTTTTGAATTCTTGGTAGGAAGTGATGGTACTTTGTAATACCTCCCACCAGTAATACGCATGGTCCCTCAGTGCAGTTGCCATGCATTTCAGGCGTTCAGTATCACTTAGCCTGAACATGTCAGCGTATTCCTCGAAACGTCGAAGGAATCTCATTGGATTCTCTCCTTCATGGGCAGAGAACCTAGGCATCGCCTCTGACCATTGGCGTGCCGGGTGGTGCATCACTGCAACGGGATCCAAGGTGGTGTGTGTGTTAGCGGGGTTGGAGCGTGTGATTGGGATCTCAGGTTGCTCAACCTGCGGTGAATCGCAGCTACTGAGGATTTCATTGGCATTGGTGTTCAGGGCTGGGGCCAATGCTACATGGTGACTGGAGGTGCGAGTAAGATTGTCTACCCTCAACTGCAATACCTTCTCTTGTAGCTTGCCTACCTGTTGCTCTATGTCAAGTGAAAACTCGGTTTGCCTTTTCACTAATGTGTCCACCTGCTCCCTCATGTCTGTGGTGTGATTGATTACCACATTTTCAATCATGGTCTGGCATGTAGATTGAATTTGTTCCAGGCCACAGCTGTTCTGAGCAGCTTGCTCAGCTAATTGATTTAACCTGTCATTCAGCTGGCTGGTTTGGGTAGTCAACTCTGTTGCTAACCTAGTTGTAGTACTACTGCACTGTTGTTGTATTAGCTGCAACTGTGTCTCAGTGTAACTCTCATGTTCTGCCAACCGTACAGAAATAGCAGACACACTACTCTTGACTTCACCCATTTCCCTTTGAAGTGTGCTATTAATAGACTCCTTAGTGTCCCTGAGACCTTCCTCCAATCTAGCATTTTGTTCCTCCATCCTAGCATTCTGTTCTTCTAGCATAGTACTCTGTTCTTGTTGTTGTTTGTCCAATTGCTGCTTAATACTATCTTTAGTACTATTGAGATTCTCCTCCAACCTAGCATTCTGTTCTTCTAGCCTAGTACTAGTGCCCTGGAGACTCTCCTCTAACTTAGCACTCCTAGCACTTTGTTCCTGAAAACTAGCTTGCTGTTGTTGGTGGTTAGCTTTCACCTCTTGCCACATGCTTTGCAGCATGATGAGCAAGCTAGCACTTTTTTCATTACTTATTGCAGCTGGCAATAAAGGCAAAGGTGTGTGTGGTGTGGTGGTAGCTTGTGGTTGTGTCACATCTACTCTAGCCGCTCCAGCATGTGTTACTGGGGTAACAAAATCTGTGTTAGGTACCTGGCTAGGTGATGTGGGAACAGATACATCTACAGAGTGTGTAGACTCCACACTGCTGTCCCTGGAGCTGTCCTGACTGACACGTCTACTCCTTCCCCTAGTTTCCATATTTACTGCTATAACTTACAACACAAAACACAATACAAATATGCACACTATCGGCCCCACAGTTCGTGCGCCAGAAAAATGGTTTGTATTCTCTTATTCCCTTCTGTACACAAACGTGTACTTGATGAAACTAAGATTTTCCATTTTTAAATTACTCGGAACATTATTCCAGGAATTAATAATAGGGCGCCAGAGGTAATCAAGAATTAACAACAAAATAACACAATAAGACTTATTTTATTGGTTTAACCATAATGAGAAACCTCGAGTCATGGAAATAATAACCAAACAAACAAATATTAAATAAAGTCTATGGGATGTCGTAGATAACCTGACTCTTGAATAAAATAATACAAAATAAATAAAGTTCCTGAAATTGTTCACTGAGTAAAAGTTTTGGGGTTTTGCTCCGGCTTGCTCGAGCATGTAACGCCTAACCTAAAGACTTCTGGACTTGTGTACATATAGTTTGTGCTAATGTGAGTAAATTTGCCGTTAATCGCCGAAAGTCAATGTTCAACTAATTTTATGATAATCCAAAGTTTATACAATTACAGTTCGCATACGTTGACGGTAAAATTTACGTCAATGTTATTATATAGCGATGATGCAGACCATACCTTAACTCTGGATGATTAAGGTCGTTCGTAAAATACTTCGTCACTCACGTGAATTGAATGCGATTCTTCTGCATTCAATTACAGGGCGTCAATTAATATTGCCCAGTATTTTGACGTAATTTCCTGACCAATAACGCCGAAATTAGCATCGCCACGAATAAAATATTCCCAGAGGGAATACACTACCACACGCACTAAATGGCGTCATTTTCCACTCTTTTTCTTCTCTCTTGCCGAAATTAAATTGTTAATTGAAAAGGGCCAATCACGGCCGCGACACGTTAGCGTCCTTTTTAATGAAGCCAATGAAATGTCAATATCAATCAAGCATAGGCTCGTTAAAGCTGTTCCAAACGCCGCGCGATTATTTATTTTAGCAGTTGTCATGACGACACAGCACGAGCTGCGCGCGCCGCCATGCGTGAAACAAAACAAAACACTGCCGAAAGTATTGGGAAGCGGTATTAACCTCGAACGTAAAACAATAACAAACAGTTTCAGTTAGTCTGATAATACCGTAGTATTACAGAAGAAATTATCGTTTATACTTTCAAAGTTCACTTCAATTAAGATGTACCGCGGCGTAGTTCATTATATGTGCCGGCAAAACACCGTGAGATCCTATCCCGTTTAACCTCTGGGTATAGAAATTGGATTGTGTATTCACAGTAAAATTAATTAAAACACGTCTGTCTTTAGTATGTTGACGTAAGTTCACGTATTAATCTAATGTTTTACATTTGTAGGGAAACAGATATGACGATTTTTGTTCGTAGACACGGTCTTTGCGATGGAGGAAATTGAGTCAGATATTACTCACGTATTTTCACTCCTAAGATTGCATCAGTTCTGATGCGCCTTATAATAATTACATATAATTAATGTAAACGTCGTTTGGAAACATCCTTTTTCTTGGATGACCTAAATAGCTTCGTCGAAAATCGGATTATCAAGGTATCCAAACCCCGGCGATTTTGACTGTGACGCCACAATTTTTTTAACTCTCCCTTCTTAATTTTAGTTCCAAACTCTTAATTATTGAAACTCGGCCTCTCATTGGCCGGAACGAAAATACCGTTAACGTAAATTAACACTTTATAATAAAATCCGACTTCACCCAAAACGTCTTAAAGTGCCGAAACGTCACAAATTTAAAATGTTATTTTCCAACAATAAACACTCTTTTATATAAAATCTGTGTCAAAAGCTTAAATCACCGTTAAAACCAATAAGGCCCTAGAGGGGTCTAGTCAAATGCTGCTTAATTGTCAGCTTGAATCATGTCAAAGATTACGACACACGTAGAGACGTTCAATTACACAAAATAAATCGTTCAAACGGAAAAATATAAACAAACAACGATAAATATAATAAAATGTTAGTAAATAAATAGTTTGTTTACTTTCTGTGCGTGAAATAGTCATAAATGTAACGGCACAATAGTGTTTTCAGATTGATGAAAAGAGGTCACGTTAAAGCCACACACATACCACCTTTTCAGAGTGGCATTGCGGCCTAGATATAGGTATACATTTTTTATAACAAACACTATATATATATATATATATATATATATATATATATATAGATTCTTTACACTAGAGTGACCAACAAAACGGTTTGAAATTTAATATAAGCTTTGGTGACTAACGAATATATTAGCATACCTTAGACTATTTTGATGGATTAATCGTGTGGTGGTTAGTGAGCCATAGTTAAAATGTGGCCATATTAAGAACAGGCAAACAGAATTTTTTTTCTCCACTCCAACCTCCTCACGATAAAAGCATGCCGCAGCTTGCATTATTAACCGCCCCATCCACTGAAGGCATCCTTGTGTAACTAAATATAAAACACGTACTGCGTAGAACCTGCACTTCTGCAGCCACCACTGAACACCGCCTCCAAAGACCTTGTTCTCAGTGTGACGCTCAGTTCGATATTAAAAAAAAACAGCTGTTGAGGCTTATGAATGATCTACGCACGCTCGTAGCTCCCTTTAATCGCTGTTCCTTTATTTCTAGTAGATTATTCTCGCGGACCATCTAACACGAATGTTCAGCCGACCGGGTAGT
This sequence comes from Bacillus rossius redtenbacheri, assembly GCF_032445375.1. Lineage (NCBI taxonomy): Eukaryota > Metazoa > Arthropoda > Insecta > Phasmatodea > Bacillidae > Bacillus > Bacillus rossius. Next base: position 38,162,803 of record NC_086336.1, read on the forward strand.
TAGTAACGACCGAAAAAGCTCGACAATGGACGTCTCGCCTGGAATCACAGTAGTGCGATGGACGCGAGGCGACAGCAAAATATCGCGTTATTTGGCACGTGCGTTTTTTGACCCCGCAACGAACATAAATAAACAATAATATTTAAAATGTTTCTTGTGATCGCATACGCACAAACATAAGACAGCCATCCATGTTAATAGGTTTGTTCTAATCAACATGTACTTTGATATTCGTTCGTAAGTGTGGGAATAACTTTTAAAAAAACCTAAATTTAGTAAAAAAAAAAATAATTTTAAAATAACACGAATAATAATGTACCAGTTTACCCATATTATTGAAACCAAATTGACGGTAACATCACAACCGCAACGCGATGGAAATATAAAAATCTTTCTGATCGCAATTCCTGTCGCGTCCGCGAAATTTTGTCGTGCTGACGTAACATGTGTGTCGAACGTGTGGGAAATCATTTATTCGCGTCGCGCGCTTCGCGCTATTGTGGTCCCAGCACGAAGCAACGACTTTACACACGCCAGCGCCATCTTGTGCACACTGCCGAGGCGGCGTCGCGGGAAGGGCACAAGTCACATATTTACCGAAGTGTCACACCTACGCAATTCCCTCACCCCGTCCTCCCCTCCACCTAGCTAAACGCAGCGGTTCATGCCTCGTTCAAACAAAGACCGCGCTAAGCCACCCGCCGGTGTGGCGAGCGGAAGAGACGCGGTTCGCACCTTTTTTCCCCCCTCCAACCCATATCTCGGGGGGGGGGGGGGGGGGCAGGTAAACAAAACAACAGCTATCCCTCGGTGAGCCGATTTACGCCGAGCTTCGCAAATCCTGTGGAAGTCTCACGGGAAGGGAGGGGGGGGGGGGGGGGGGAGGGGAACCGTCGAACGTAACCTGTGAAACTTTGAGCTAACACGGGATTTCTATAAATTTCTCGTGGCTCGATTTCCCACGCTTCTGCGAACCTGTGTGCAGTTATTTGCTGCCAGCAAACCGGGCTGTTAGCATGCCCGGTCCTCGTTCAGAAGGTCGTCGCTCTTCCTAAGCACCGCTTCAAAATATTCTGAAAACACGCGTTTTTAGCTGTTTTCGACATTCTAAAAATCCAATGCAAACCTAAATACTGAAACAGAACTACTCTCATCCACCCACAGCGCATTCACAAACAGACACTAATATGATATCTTGAGTAGTTTTTAAATTGCGTGTTTTTTTTTGTTTTTTTTTTTCTGTAGCTTTGCACACCGTATGTGTGCCCGGGCAGGCGTGATCCTTAAACGACGCAGTTAAGTTCTGCTTCGTGGTTTTAGAAGAATGGAGTACGAGTTGTGCGGAGATACAAGTTGTTGTTTCCGTCGGAACGCTCAGCCGATCCCAGTGGCGCAGGCGGCTGCATTCGCCGACTCTGCGGGTGGGTATGGGTTCGACTTCCGCGTGTGTCGCATTTGTTGTAGATTTGTGGTCAGTTTATTCTGTATGCTGCCCCTCGATTAGCCCAACGGCATATAAGCGAGATTTTTCAAAAAACACAACATAAAATGGGGTCTTTATTGTCCATTTTCCCGATATTTCCCTTAGTATTTATAAATAATTAAAAAAAAACAAGGATATTAAAAATAAAGTAAATTTTTAAATGCCATATCCTACATTGTAAAAAAAAAAATATGTGTACTTAATACAAGGAAAATCCTTGGAAACCCAGTTGCCAACGATATCACTTGTAAAACTGCAAAGCAGAGCTTTGTAAAATTGCAACTGGAGCAAAATCTGTCTTGCAATTTTACAAGTGGTAGGCTATAGTTTGCAACTGAGTTTTCAAGGGCTATCCTTGTAAAAGTACAAAAAAAAATTACAGTGTATAATTATCACAAATATATCGATATGAAGACATGTAAAATCTCAAACGTATTCTTGATCATAGGCTTTCGTGCCCAGACTCAACTATTTCTTGTCTTATAAGTGGGAGTCATTTCTGTGGAAGCGATGGATTTACCGACTTTTCGGCTAGCCTTTTTGCGGCCGTCTTCAATGCTATTAGCTATTAGCAACGGTTGCTAACCGCCCTTGGAGACGGCTGCAACAAGGCAAGCCGGAAAGTCGGGAAATCCATCTCTTCCACAAAAGTTATTCCCAATTAGAAGCCAAGAAGTAGCTACTCAAATGTATTGTATGGGTATTTTGCCTACTGCCTCACCCCTTTAGTTTATATAGAGAGGAAAAGAACGACTTCAATTATAAGCAAAGTGAGAACTCGGTGACAAGAACACAGATATTTTTTAACATATATTATAAAATGCTTTTAAAGGACAAATAAAATATTTTGTACATTAAGCAAAGTTTTTTTGCCACAATCGTCACGCATTTATGTTGTGAGCTCTGAAAGTACACACGACATTATTAGTATGCACCTGTATTAACATTAAGAGATGGCATTTGCATTTTAAAAAAATATTAAGGGCATAATTTTTTTTTTTTAAATTACGAGCTTTTACAATGAAACAATGATAGCTGACAACTTTAGCAAACTCATCAAAACAACTTTCATGGCCAGCTTGAATTTAAATGTACGAAGGTTTTATAAAAATAAGAAAGCCCATAAAGAAAACTGGAATATCATAATAAAGATATTTTACAAGAAATACTAAAATCCACTAAGAATGCTAATCTCTACTTTAGTGCCCGTGTGGCAGTGGATTCCTCGAGAGAGAGAGAGAGAGAGAGAGAGAGAGAGAGAGAGAGAGAGAGAGAAAGAGAGAGAGCATACAAATTAAAAAAATATAAGTGATAAAATATGAATCAAAGTCCACCGCCAAGGCGTGCGGTTCAGAAGACAGACGGTACTCGTCTCAAGCGGAGAGGGTCCGTCCCGGAGCTCGCCCGACGTGTATCAGTACTCGCTCTGGCGACTCGCTCTGCGGTCAGCACTCGCTCCCCACACTGCGATGTCGCTCTCCAGCGGGGTTCCGAGACTCGCTGTAACCGCCGGGTAACAAACTGGGAATGTTCACCTGTCCAGACGTTGACTCGTTCTCGTTGCCCACCATGGTAGCGTGCCAGCTGTGTAGGTCAATGTCAGCCGAAATCGTTCCCTCACTGTTCGTGTCCCATCAACAACAGTCAAGTGTTACATAGTGAGGGTGACGTCAGCAACTCGTAACCGCGTCGACCGCACTTCCACCTCAGGTTTTTTTTACCGCCACCAGGTGCTATCTGATACGTTAAGTCCCAGTTCCGATTTACTTTTATGAGATTTCGTAATGGGAATGAATAAAACAAAAGTCCATAACCACACTGTCACCGAAAGCCAACCTCTAAACAGCCTTGCACTTAAAAGCCAAAATATTGTGCTCGTAGAGCGAGTTCCCTTAACTACTCGCTTAGCGACTTACCCTCGCGCTACTTCTCTTATATTTCACTCGTCTTCCAAAGCTGACAAGAGGTTACGGGTTTACTTTAAACGACACGTTAACGCAGGCGTCACTACAGTTGAAGTCCAAGTGCGTAGGGGTGACGTCAGTGGCGGGCGACGGTAGAGAGGTGCAGCTTACACATACTTCTCCCTACTCCTTCTTTGAGTCGCTGCCTTCCACGTCTCTCGGCTTCCGGCCACGTGGTTGTCAACCGACCGAGACTACTCCAAGCTATAACTGACAGGCGCTCTGTCCTATTGCGTCGCAGGTTGTGTTCGTACGAGATCAGGGGTTTAAGGGCTCCGCCTACCCGGTGTGCAGAGCTTCAGGAAAAACAACGCGATTTGAAATTTACTCATGATATCCGAGTGGAGTCTGCTTACGAAAAGCATTTAAGGGTTCGCTGAGGGCCGAAAAGTCCTTTTGATTTTGGATTAAGTTTTTAAACTGTATTTCTAGAAGAGTTAAAATGGCTTAAACGCATGTTTTCAGAGTAAATTTTAGACGTAAAACAACCGGTACAGATTTTTTAAAGCACTTAAGACTTAAGGGACTTGCATTACACCTTTATCTTTATTTCTCAGCCATATAATGTTACGATCACTGCTCAAATTTCACAGTTATCCTGTGACGACGAGAAGACTGCGCGCCAGTTCAGAGCCTTGCGCTTAGAGGCTATACGGCGCTAGAAATACCAGCGAGCGTCGCGCTTATCATCCCGCCTCACTGACACACATACACCCCTGACGAGGCGGGCCTCTTATTAGCACACGCTAACGTGCGTACACAGTTACAACGTTACAGGGAAATAACTAATAGAAAGTGATATGACACAACATGTATACGTTAGTATGTAATCAGAGATCAGCAGTCTCTTACACGGTGATATCATTGGCTTATTCCTCGATTGCCAACGAGATAAGTATTATTTGATAATTTTTTTTACTAAATCTTACGCATAGTTTTGATCCGAAACTGAAAACTATATAGTACTAAGGTTTTTCTTATAGAACTTAATAGTACTTTTAAAAGGATTATAAAAAAGAATGTCGACTATCTTTACAATTATAAATGTATCATGCCGCAAACAACACATCACAAGACCGACATAAAGCGTGTCTAAATTAACGTTTTGAAATTTAAACAATAATTGTGATTCGGTTTTCATTTAAATTTCAATATTACATTAAAAAATTCGAATACTTAATTAATAGCATGAAAATATTAATGACTGTAGTCTTTTAAAAAAATTCCGTCCGAATGTTAAATCAAGACCAATACGTCAAACTTTCATCGAGATGTGAAGTACGTCGACGATGGACAGTGTTTTCTACGTCCTGATTTACCCTTAATGATTCAACATAAGGAAGACCAATGTTTTACCCTCGCACTGTCAGCAGTCTCTGTATCGCCCTTTACTGTGTGTGTGTGTGTGAACTGAAATATAATAATTATTATTATTAATGTGAAATTACATTTTTGTAAACTTGCCCATTTACACAACAGCAAATGCATCTCTTTAAAAAAAACGTTTGCAGCAATGCTGGGTTCGGATTCTTACCCGAGCATTTATGCTTTGTGTTGTCCCAGTACCTCCAATAGATAAAGTCATTTGTAAACCGTTCCTTGAATAGATTCCCAGTATTAACTGCGTGCATTAATAAGCATAATGCAACTGAGTAAAGTCCCATTGTTGAATATTCAATTATATTTTTTTCAAATATTAGAAAAAAAATCTATTTTTGTGTAAAACATCTATCAAAATTTGAAATTGTGCGCCTATTTTCTGTAGATGCGACAAGAAACGTTCGGTTTTGTTGCCAGCAACTTATTTCGTGCGTGCGAAAGTAACCGCAGCAGTGCTGTGTACCACTGCGACGTTGTTTGTTGCAGTATTAAAGACGGCTTCTTGGCCACTGGTTTCCCGAAGGAGTGGTTCGTGAATGTTTTCTGCGCACGCCAGGGACTGGCTAACAGGCGCAGGAGGGGGCGCCCCCCGACCCTGGCGAGGGGGTGGGGTGGGGTGGAGGGCGGTTGACGGGGGAGGGGGAAGCGGGAAGAGGGGTGGGAGGTGGAAGGATGAGGAGGGGGGGATAATAAATACGCGGCATCCTGCGGGTTCCCGCCGCTTGTTAATTATGCGCCGGGCGGAACCGTCCTTGCACCTAGCCGCGCCGCGGGGAGAAATAATATTAGGGCGGAGGAGCGAAAAAATTCGCAGGAAACATTATTCTTACTTAGTTTTTTATCGCACTGTTGTGTGTACAAACGACCACGAAAACAATTAATATCCCTCCCTCACGACAAGGTGAGGGAAAGGAAGTAAAATTTCTTGCCAGTAGGCGGGCGAGCTTCGTTATTTTCTTAATTATAGTTCCGAGTTTTTAAATACATTCTTTTTTTAAAAATCTCTTTCTAATGTGGATATATGTTGCGCTGACTTATAAACAATTAGCTAGGTACCACGGCATGCAGCGATTATTAGCAAATTTCAGCCACGAGATGAAACTCTTCATGGTACGATAAACAGAAAACAGCCAACCAACTTCTAAAAAACGTAAATTGAAACTTAATGACTTTTTTTTTTTTACTTCGCTTGACGCCTCGTCGACAGGAGGTCATTAGAGACGGCAAACACACAACACAAACTAGGAATATCGATAAAGGTATAGGCCCTGGTTTTAAGGCTCGATTTCACAGCCATGTCATGTCTCGTCATTTCTGTTATTTGGGGACTTCTTATATTACTGTAATTTTTTTTTTGTAAATGGAACAGAAATATTCATGTAAAATTACGGATATTTGTAAATCTGTACATTTAAATGAAAACAACTGTATCACTACAAAAAAGTGTTCGCAGTAATACTGGGTTCGGAATCTTACCTGGGCATTTATGCTTTGTGTTGTTCCAGTCCCTCCAATAGTTAAAGTTATTTGTAAACCGTTCCCGTATCGTAATCACTTTTGAGTATTGACTGCGCGCTTTAACAAACGTAATAAAACAAAGTCTAATTATTGAATATTATATTATTTTTTCCAAGGTATAAAAACAATGCTTGAATGAAATATCAATTAAAATATATAGTTAGGCCTCAATTTTCGTAAGAAATACACCGTATTATCTCGAAATACATATTTCGTTTATGCAAAAATAACCATAGCCCGTGTTTAACAAATGTACCAATCTTCCTTGTAGTACTACAAACTATTTCTTGGAAACTAGTTGCAGTCAGAATCTTTTGTATAAGTACAGAAAATATTTTTTTTTCTGTTTGTTGTTCTGCTATAAATATTTCCAACAGGTATTGATTTAGTGTGATATCTGTTGAAAATGTTTGTGGCAGAACAAAAAAAATGGCCCTGAACATGATCCACCAGGACAGCCGTTTTGCGTGTCGACCACCTCTGCTACAACACTGCGCGTAAGAAAAGAAAATGATGTACTGTTACATAAGATTCCTTTGAAAACCAGTTGACAAGACTTAGTTTGTAATATAACGAGGAAGATGTTGTAACTTTGTACAGCACATGGCTAGCAGCATGCATGTTTCGCGAAAAGATTCCGAGTCTATATGAAAGTTTAAACACTGTAGCATCATCTGTGTTTCGTGATTGGGTGAGTTTCTTTCGGTTACATATATATTATTATAACACCGATCGCAGCTATTCAACGCGGAAGCAAACGCGTCCTGAGTGGCTATTTCAAATAAGGCAACGACTTATTTCACAGACGGCTGCCAATCACAAGGAAGAAACCTCTGGTGTGGGTGTGCCTTGTTGCAGTCTAATATGCCTTCTGATTTTTTTTCGCGAAAATCCCTGCCCCTACTTATGGTTATTATTTTTTTTTTTGCATATATAAAGTGGGGCAAAGGTGTGTATCGTTTTTGAAGGGCTATTAAAAAAAAGGGGCAACTTACAGAAATGAGGTTTATTTAATTTTAATCAGTATAAGTCTACATTTTTTTTATCAAGTTCGGAAGATCACATCAGGAATATGGTGGCCATCAGCAGTGACGCAATGGTGAAGGTAATTTAGGGATTTTTAGACTTATTTCCAGCACATTTCTAGGAGTACAGCAGTTATTTCCTCCCAGATTCGCTTCTCCAGTTCTTCCAAGGTGTGAGGACGATGTTTGGAAACTTGTTACTCGAGGCAACCCCGCAGATTGTTCCGACCTACGGCCGGCATTCTCACGGTCCCTCCCACATGTGCTCCCTATCAGTAGGGACCGGAAAAATTCGCGGGTTCAATGACCTCCAGGATGAACTCCACAATTCTACGTACACTCGGTCAAATGCCACCCACTCATTGGCTACTGTCTTGTGAGACGTCCCAACGTAGCAGCCTGTGATTCGATAAAGCTTCGGTTGGCTGTTTCTCATTGGCTCAGAGTCATACAGGTGAGTTGTGAGCCAATAACAGAGGCAGCACTGAGGTATAACTATTTGTATTTTAGCCTATCGCGAAATGAATTCGCGAATTTTTCCGGTCTCTACCTATCAGGGTAGAGTGGGAACAATTCCAGTTAGTTTTTTACATTCCAGAGCTATATATTAAACAGAACTGCTAGGGATCACTCCCTGTTGTTTTATCGGGAGGGTGTTAAGAGCTTCGGCAATTACCAGCGGCTGGGGCCACCAACCCAGCATAGTCGCCGCTTCAGCCCCGTACCACACTCAGCTGACCAGGTAACCCCGCAGGGGAAGTGACAGACGCTCCAATCCGGGCCGGCCCACGTGACTCAGAGAGACGAGGCGCGCAGGGAACACCTGCCGAGTTACTGGTGCCAACATGACGGCGCTACAGCCCACGCGGCTCGAGTTTCATTGGCGAAGCTTAGACAGCTTTTTTTCCTTCGTATGGCTACTTTAAGTGAATAATATGTTTCACAAATACGTGTGAAATTGTTAGTGCTAATTTTATTTCAAACATCATTTGCTTTCACTGTACAGTAGTTAAATAAGTTAACACGGAATGCATAAAAATTTTTAACATCTATACACATAACTTCTTTGAGGCCTTACTTAAGGCGCTCGAGTTTAAAGTCGGAGATCGCAGAAGGGAGTACCAACTAAATGCAGTGAGAAGTACGGTCCCTAGGCAAAAAAGAATGACCTGGATAATAATTGAAAACATCACTGCCTGTTTACTATTTAATATTTCCGCTTGGCATCGGCTTGGTACATTGAAATACAGAACCATTTACACAAATCTGCAGAAGATCTAGATCTCGCATTAAAGAAAAGGACATCTAAAGTAATCACATATTATAAACACTATATTACGGGTAATTATACAAATATTTAGAAAGCATTAGTTTTTCCCTAACAGGTCCGTTGATTACAATCCTGGATGACGTAATTGTCTATAACTGTTGTTTAGGCACAATTCCCAATGTTTTAGTCAAACCGGACTCTCGTTTCGACGTAATTAAGGGCATCCCGCACCACAGCAATGTGTTAAGTCTGGCTTGCAGTTTACGTAAATTCTCACGTAGCGTAAAAAGGAGAAGTAGAGTTTATTGCGCCACATTACGATTCAAGAAACTAACAATGATAATGAATTTGAGTTTATGATCAGTCAAGTCTCTCTGCTCATTGTTTTTCCTTGAAAAACCAACCCGGTGTCCGGCTGTTAATAGCGGTTGCGTCGAGGCTTACTTGTAGTTGCGCAGCATGGTGGACGATAACCCGGGCTGGGCACTCGTCGATGCGTAGGTGAATGGAACAGCCTTTCCATTTTAGCAGCGGCGCAACACGCCTGCACCCGCGAGCCGAAGTCGACTCCACCAGCCGCCAGCCACAGACCGTCCCAGGTTAACGCGTCACCATGACGTCATAAGGCTCAGCGCGCCGCGCGGTGTTGGCTCGCGGAAACACACACAAGCGCAGCGCCGCGAATGTCCGTAATGCTTTTGTTTTAATCAATCTTCAGGACGAAAATGAACCAAGTGCCAAACAATCTATCATAACATATTATATAATTAATTACCAAATTAAAAGGACGTTAAAACAAACAAATAATAAAAGTAAAGTTAATGGAGGCGTGGCAAACGCCTCAATATCCCCCCCTTAAAAAAAAACTAAATTTAACACCCAAAACAAAAAAAATTTAGGTAGCTTCAAGCCACTATAAGGCGAGAAAACGGGGAAGCACTCAAAACACGCCATTCAAGCAACAGACCTCAAAGAAAGCAAGAAGAAAAAAAGCACACAGTGAGAAAAAACACGCGAAGAAAAACACTTGAGAGAGACAAAAAAAAAACAATAATTAAGACCAAACAATGCTTTGTGCCACTTTCCCGTTTACTCGTTAACAAACAACAACATACTTAAAAAAAAATCTCTATTCACATGACTAAAAAGGGCAAAAACAATCATTTACTTTGATCGGGTGTGAACCTCTTAAGATGACTAATATGCGCCTTACGTGTCTCAAAACTTTTGTCCACACGCTGCAAAAGAACGGTTACTCCCCCTAAATGCCTTATCACCTTGTAAGGCCCCTGGTAAGAAAACTCTAATTTAGCGGTTTTGTGCAGCGCTTTGTTACTGATGGGAAAACTTTTGCAGAGCACCCAGTCTCCCACCTTAAAAGGATTTTCCAAGCGCCCCTTATTATATTGTTTCGCAACCTTATTCTGAGCGTTCTGGAGATTTTTTATAGCTTCTACCCATTTACCTTCTAATAACCGTGGACTACTGATCGCCCATAATTCCTCTCCTATACCCCAAACATTTAAAAGAGGGTGTGGTATTTTCCGCCCCAGAAATAATTCGGCGGGAGTGAAATGAGTGGCGTCATGTTTAGCCATGTTAAATCCTAAACTCAGCATATCCAAATTTTCATCCCACTGGCGATGGTCTTGATGATGATAAATAGTAAGTGCAATCTTGATATTTTTATTCACTCTTTCTACCAGGTTTGGGCAAGGGTAATGCGGGCTGGTGTTAATGTGGCAAATTCCCCAACGAAAACACATGTTCCCAAATATTTGACTATTGAAATAGGCCGCATTGTCAGAAACCACATTCTCAGGTGCTCCAAAAATTTGCCATATTCTTTGCGTAAGAGCCTTGACAATTCTTGCCGCTTTCATGTCAGATAAAGGTAAAAAAAAATTAAATTTAGTGAAACCATCCACAATAATCAAAAGACAATTATTTCCCTCTCGAGATCGAGGCAAAGGACCAAAAATATCTATGAAAACCTTCTCCCAGGGACGCGTGGGCAGAGAAACGGAGTATTTACCCAATTTCGAATTTACGGTTTGTTTACTTAACAGGCAACTTTCACACGTGTTAACATGATTTTGCACATCTCTTTTCATATCCGCCCAATAGACTTCATCTCTCAATTTATGATATGTCTTGTCCACTCCTCCATGACCCCCAAACGCACTATCGTGATAATATTTTAGCACCATAGGCCGTAAGAGCTTAGGAATATAAAGTCTTTTCTCTTTCCCACTTTGTTGATAATATAATCTATGCTTCACTAACACGAAATTCTTATTCTTGCCCTGCAGTAAATCTCGCATTATATTTTGCCCTTCCAAATCTTGTTCTAACACCTCCTCTACTTTGTTAAATAGTTCTGGCTCCACAGTAAAACGCCCACACCTGATTACTTCACTCTCGTCTTCCAAATCCTGTTCACCGCCTTCCTCCTCAAACATCCGCGAAAGGGCATCCGCGACCACATTGTCCTTTCCCTTTACATGAATTATTTTGAACCGAAACCGAGTGAGCCTCATTACCCACCGCCCTATTTTCCCTAGTTGTCTCGGATGCGAAAACAACCAGGTCAAAGCCTGATTGTCCGTGTAAAGGTCAAATTCGTCATGCTCTAGATAAGTGTCAAAACGTTCCAAAGCATACACGCAAGCAAGGGCTTCCTTTTCATATGTGCTATAACCTTTTTCATGTCTATTAAGTGTTCTTCCAGCAAACATAATGGGTTGTAGACCCTTGCCAAAATCTTGCAAGAGAACCGCGCCTAACGCGACACTCGAAGCGTCAACCTGCACTACAAATCGCCTCTGGAAATCTGGTAACGCTAACACCGGTGGGTGGGAAATGGCTTTTTTCAAACCGAGAAAAGCGGCCTCCTCTACCTCACCCCAATTAAAAATAACCCCTTTTTTTCTTAAATTATTTAAAGGGTAGCACAAATCCGCATAGTTCTCAATAAAGCGGCTAAAATAGCCCATCATGCCCAAAAATCTCATGATGCCTTTAACATTACGAGGTCTCGCGAAATTTACAATGGCCTCAATTTTGTCAGGGTCCATTACAATTTTTCCTTCCCCAACAATGAAACCCAGGAACCGAATTTTCTTTCTGGCCCAACAAACTTTTTCAGGATTGACTGTTAACCCTGCACCTCGTAATTTTTGCAAAACCCCTTCCACATGTTCCAAGTGTTCCTCGAAAGAATTAGAAAATATACAGATGTCATCCAGAAAACTAATGACATTTTTAAATTGATATTCTTTCAGAATGTAAGATAAGATACGCGATAAGCATTGTGAGCCAAAATTTACCCCGAAAGGCACTCTTTTCCATTGGTACTGTCCCCACGGGGTAACAAAAGCCGTGAACTTCTTGCTACTCTCCTCCAACATGCATTGGTGAAAAGCAGCATTAAGGTCTAACACCGTAAAATATTTCGCTTGCCCCAAATATTGCAGCACAGTTTCCACCTTGGGCAGCGGGAAACCATCTAGTTTTATGCGATCATTCAAGATTCGGTAGTCCAAGACTAAGCGATACTTCCCCGGTGTTTTTTTTTTACTAAAAAGGCGGGTGAAGCGTACTCTGAACTCGCTTCTTCTATAACATTTTGCTTAAGTAAATCATCTATGATTTCCCGAAAAACTAGCATTTTGGGAGGTGCACATTGATAGGGCACACACCTCACCGGACGTTGATCAATTAATTCAATCCGGTACGGCATCAATTCACATTTTCCCACCTTTTCCGTAATTACATCGGGATAACGAAAACAAATATCCCTGATTTCGTCCTTTTGTTTTTCTGTTAAGTGTTCCTCCACCCCCTTTAAACCTCCGCAACAAACTTCAAATTTATTCTTGGGTGCCTCAAGACTAATTTTGACTTTTTTATCAAACGCGAAGCATAACCTCCTATTCTTACAATCCACTATAGCTCCCGTGCCCTTTAAGAAATCCCATCCTAAACTCAATTCTTCGAGTAGTCCAGGCATTACCCAAAAATCACGTGTCCAGGCAAAATTTCCTATTTTAAAGTGCAAACGTACTTTCAAGGAGATTTTCCGGCTTTTCCCGTCAGCCAAATGTACCTCAAACCCTGGCTCCGTTTTTAAATTTTTTTTTAGTTCGGGATGTCTCGTTATTAACCTACTCAAAAACGCCTGCTGTACAAATGAATTGCTAGCCCCGGTATCAATTAAACCCGAGACTATCTCCTCATAAAAACTTACCCTGACACACATATTACTTCTAGCTTTCAATACCGCCAGACGATGCTTATTTTCAAAACGAAACCCGCTAACCCTTTTTTTTTGTAAACAATTGCGAGACAAATGCCCCCACTTGCCACAAAACCCACACACTCGTCTAACGTTATTCCCCTGACCTTTACTCTGCTTCTTCTCTGCGCATTTAGCGATGAGATGCCTCTCACTGCCACATGCATAGCACTTCTTTCTAATTTTATATTTATTACTTTGATCATATGCTGAAATTTCGGACTTTACACCCACCTTATCAACTTCACTGCACCTATCCACTCTCGTGACATTCAAGTCCGCTTCCCCTTTTATCCCCACGCTACTTTCACCCTCTTTTAAAATGTTTGATTTTTCCTCCTCTTCGCATAAATCGGAAACCCAACACACATTATCCACCTCCACCGCCCAATTACTAATATCGAACAAGCTGGTGGGCCTCTCCACAAAGCTACACTCCCTCCTAATGTGGGGATGCAAGTTTTCTAAGACTAACCGTATCCACTCCATTTCCCTCATTTGGACATTAAGGGCCGAACCAATGGTCCAAAATGTCATGTACATAACTCAAAGTTTTTTCCCCTTTTCTTTGAAAACGACGGGTTTTCTCTATTATAAGTTCCTCTCTAACTCTACAAGGACATAAATTTTCCCATAACGCCTCCTTGCAATCAACCCAGGACATATGACTCTTATAACGCGCAATAAGTATATCGTAAGCTAAGCCTGTGCAACGCGAAGCAACAGCTAAAATTAAATCGCTCTCATTGGAAAAATAATTTGCGTTAGCTAGCTTGTCTACGGCCATGCAAAACTCTAATATATCCTCTACATTTGCTGACTGCAGTTTCGGAACATTTTCTAATGATCGCAAAGCAAACTTATTTTTTAGAAAATTTGTACTAAGCGAGCCAGACCCACTCGCTTCTGCCTGTTCCGTTTGCCACGAAACTCTTTCTCCTTTCAAATGCGCCACAAACTTCTGTCTTAAAACATCTATGCTTTCGCCCGCACTGTGCTCGACTGACGCAGCTCTTAAATTAGTCATTATCTCCTCTTTATGTAATTTATATATCCAAGCCAATGCCATACTGGTGATATAAAAAATCAATAAGTGTCTTAAACACCGAAAACTACCGCGTCTGCGACTCTGACTAGCAGAGTGGCGCAGTTTTGAGGCCTTACTTAAGGCGCTCGAGTTTAAAGTCGGAGATCGCAGAAGGGAGTACCAACTAAATGCAGTGAGAAGTACGGTCCCTAGGCAAAAAAGAATGACCTGGATAATAATTGAAAACATCACTGCCTGTTTACTATTTAATATTTCCGCTTGGCATCGGCTTGGTACATTGAAATACAGAACCATTTACACAAATCTGCAGAAGATCTAGATCTCGCATTAAAGAAAAGGACATCTAAAGTAATCACATATTATAAACACTATATTACGGGTAATTATACAAATATTTAGAAAGCATTAGTTTTTCCCTAACAGGTCCGTTGATTACAATCCTGGATGACGTAATTGTCTATAACTGTTGTTTAGGCACAATTCCCAATGTTTTAGTCAAACCGGACTCTCGTTTCGACGTAATTAAGGGCATCCCGCACCACAGCAATGTGTTAAGTCTGGCTTGCAGTTTACGTAAATTCTCACGTAGCGTAAAAAGGAGAAGTAGAGTTTATTGCGCCACATTACGATTCAAGAAACTAACAATGATAATGAATTTGAGTTTATGATCAGTCAAGTCTCTCTGCTCATTGTTTTTCCTTGAAAAACCAACCCGGTGTCCGGCTGTTAATAGCGGTTGCGTCGAGGCTTACTTGTAGTTGCGCAGCATGGTGGACGATAACCCGGGCTGGGCACTCGTCGATGCGTAGGTGAATGGAACAGCCTTTCCATTTTAGCAGCGGCGCAACACGCCTGCACCCGCGAGCCGAAGTCGACTCCACCAGCCGCCAGCACCACCTCCCCCGCTCGCCAGCCACAGACCGTCCCAGGTTAACGCGTCACCATGACGTCATAAGGCTCAGCGCGCCGCGCGGTGTTGGCTCGCGGAAACACACACAAGCGCAGCGCCGCGAATGTCCGTAATGCTTTTGTTTTAATCAATCTTCAGGACGAAAATGAACCAAGTGCCAAACAATCTATCATAACATATTATATAATTAATTACCAAATTAAAAGGACGTTAAAACAAACAAATAATAAAAGTAAAGTTAATGGAGGCGTGGCAAACGCCTCATCTTTATCTTTAAAAATTTTCCGGAACACGTTGCTTCAAATACAAAACGTGGAAACGCAAGCAGAAAAGAAAGATGTTGAAAGTTGGCCGATGATTGAATGGCTTTTTTTTTTTTGCATATTATTTTTGTGAGGTGGTGGTTTTTTTTAATTTTTTTTATCGTTTTTATAAACCTATCCTGACCCATCCCGGCCAGGTAATGACATCGTCTGAGTGAAATAAATGCAGACTTCATGATTGTAATGTGCCATTTTCCTTAATGGCCATGTGCGACATAGCTATGGATATTTTCATAAACTTTTCAATTACCAAACATGAGTCAGACCAAAAACACAAGAAAAAATAAAACACTGTCGAATAAAAAATGCCGCAGATCAAAATTGTAATTACGTCAGTTTGGATTTGTGGAATTTCATATAGTAAAGAGTACATTATTTTTCAATCCAAGCAGAACTAATTTTTTTTTTAGCAAAAATACGTTTTTACAGATGTTGAAGTTTACTTCCCGTCAATATTCTGAAAATAAATAAGAAGCATTACTCTTGCAGAAGATTGTACATTAAGAATTGTAAAGAAATATGATCTTTTAATATCTGAAATGGCAAGCCTGAACTTAAAATTAGATTTGTTACTTTGTCATAATTTTTAGATATGACCGTCATAGCGACATGACGTCATAGACATGTTATGCCGCGATATCGAGGGTGCGAAACCAAAGGTTGTGTAAAACAATGTCATAACTGTTTCTACTATCTAATGCCTAATTACTAACGCAGGTGCTCTTGAACGGTAAAACTAATTCTGATGGATTACTCGACCTCCAAGTAGCAGCCATGTAAAAACTATTAATTACTGCAAATTTGACAGCACCCAGATCTCATTTATAGCTTGTTATGTGTGTACTAAATTTTTAAATCGTGGTAATACATTTTTGCATCACCTGTGTACAACTTTCAAAAATAACATTATTTTGAAATTATTTTCGTAAGGCATTAGTCTCAATGTCATCTGCAGATACCACTGGTCATTCAATACATACTTTCAAACATTGAACGTACGTGATTCTGCATTCAAGCCTACTGAAGCTGAAAGCTGAAAGTTGGGAACCTCAATACACTTAAAATGGGAAGCGACGTAGTTATGCCAAGTTGATAAACTTTAAGTACTGCAGTCTGATGTTTCGTGGTTTCCTCAAGAACACTTGGAAATGGGGCCGGGGGGGGGGGGGGGGGGGGAAGAGATGGATTTTGTCTCCGCTTGGAATGCCGACTACATTTTTTTTTTAAACTCTGCATTAGTTTCCGTCGTTGCATTCGGCGAGGGTGCGCAGTTAAGTAAGCCAAGCTGACGGAAACGAGGAGGGGCGCAAGTGCTGAACGACAGAAAAATTGCTAAATCTGGCAATCCCATTCAGGCAGGGCTTACCTCCAGGGATGAGTGGGGAGAGAGGGGAGGAAAGGGCTCGCTCGTAACAGGCTTTCCTGAAGCCACTCCGGCAGCGCTACCGTCATCACCCCCCCCCCCCCCCCCCGGGCCAGTCCAGTACTCGCCTGTCCTCTTCGCCAATCAGCTGGCGGGCGCCTGCTGACGCGGCCCAGTCGTCGCCGCGGATTGGCCCACGACTCCGCTCCGCGCCGAGCCGCGTATTCCATAAACGTCAAAAGCGCTTTCCCAAAGGGTTGCATTGCCGGCACATCAGAGGGCTTAGTTATGCCTGCGGTACAACACATAAAACGTCTGTCGATGGCCACATTCGTAAACAGATTATTTCATCCCTGCGACGTTCTTTACGCCGAACATTTACATAAAATCAACCTCCATTCCTCTCTGTATTTTTCTTTCCATTTTATTTCCAATGACGTAATTTAAAATATACTTGAGCATTCATATACTTACATGGGATCAAAACTTTCTGAGATGAAAGTGTGGTTTTTATAGACTATCGCAATAATGCAGCCATCAAAATTTAATTATCTCCTAAGAATGCCCGTTACAACTTCAACACTTACGAAACAAACCAAAATTCTCTATTATTTAATTATTTAATGTTTTTAGTGAAGAAATGCTCTAGTTAAAAATTATATTCAATTAATTCCAATACAAATATTGACGTATTTCTTGGTACAATTCGCAGTGAGATAACCACAGTATCTGTATATAATTTTATAAACTGCCTCTGCAAGATTCCTCAAGATGTTATCAGAATAGCTAATGGAGTCCTGATTGGTATTATTGAGAAGTCCACAGTTGTGTGAGATTATAACACGAGACTTGAATAAAGGCGAGAAACTATCTGTTGGCCAACTTAGAGAATTTCTCTATATAAAAATATAGTCAAAAAATGTACTCAAACGCAAACAAAAAACTATTATTTTTATGCTAAAAGAGTCTAACAGAATATTGTGGTTGTCATCTACTTATGTTTGTCATTTTGTCATTTTCCCTACCAACAAATGGCCATTGTGTAAGTCATTTATTGTAAACGTATTTACTAAAAGTTAATTGAAGTTACATTTGTATCTATGTGATAAATGTTTTCCTCTGGTTTCTCCGAGTAATAACATAGGCCAACATTGAAAAAACTTTTTTACTTAAAATACCAAATTCTTATGTTTTTTAGGGTGCTGAATCCAAATATGATACTTAAGAAGCTGTATCACCCACCATTTGTTAACATTTTATAAATAAACATATAAAATTAACCGATTTATTACAGAATTTAACAGCTTTTATTTTGTTTAAATAAATTGAAAAAGTAGTTATAATGGTTGTAAAGGACATTGGTAGCACTGCTCAAACATAACTGCTGGCAAAAAAAATGTTGAATCTATTTTACAGTAAACATCTGATGTTTTGTTTATTGTCAACCTAACCTCACTTTCATGTTTCCTGTACATGTGCTCAGTACAATGTCTAATCGTGGTTGTAAAAACTCTGCTGACTGTTTTTGTTATATTTGTGGTGAGTTTGTGATTAAGAAACACCAAAGAAATATTTCAGACTTTGTGAAAAACGTTTATCTATCATACTTTGGAATTAAACTTGGTGATCAAGATTAATCTTGGGCGCCGCATAAAGGTATGCTATGTATGTGTTGAAGATCTGAGAAAATTTTCAAAAAAAGGGGGGGGGGGGGGACGACCTTTAGATTTGCTGTTCCTATGATATGGAGGGAGCCAACAAATCATTACAATGATTGCTACTTTTGCGGTGTTGATATTACTGGGCATAACTCGAAAAACAAGAAGGTAATATGCTACCCTAACCTTTCGTCCGCTACCCGACCAGTAGGGCATGGTGTAGATTTGCCGGTCCCTGAACCACCAGATAATTTAAATTCTATTTCAACGGAAGTTTTGTCTGATGTATCTGAGATAGATGAACCAGATGTTGAAGAATTCCAATGTAA
Organism: Bacillus rossius redtenbacheri; assembly: GCF_032445375.1. NCBI lineage: Eukaryota > Metazoa > Arthropoda > Insecta > Phasmatodea > Bacillidae > Bacillus > Bacillus rossius. Next base: position 38,181,371 of record NC_086336.1, read on the forward strand.
TACAGAAAATGTAGGGCCTAAATTGTTTACTCAGATCGAGCTTAACGACTCGGTCAGGGATCTGGGCTTAACGAAAGAAAAAGCTGAATTGCTTGGCTCTAGACTAAAAGAAAAGAACTTGGCTGTTGGAACCAGCATTAATGTGTATAGGAAGAGGGAGCAGCAACTTTCCAAGTATTTTGAACAGGAAGGTGACTTAGTGTACTGCTCAGACATTCCCGGCGTTATCAGTGAATTTGGTCTTGAATACAAAAAGGAAGACTAGAGGCTGTTTATTGATTCATCCAAAACTAGTTTAAAGGCCGTTTTATTGCACAATGGTAACATTTACGCATCTCTACCTGTTGGTCATTCTGTTCATATGAAAGACAGCTATGAAAATCTAGATAGAGTGTTAAATAAAATAAGCTATTCTGCTCATGGTTGGAGGATATGTGGCGATTTAAAAATAATATGTATGCTTCTTGGTCAGCAAGGTGGTTTTACCAAATTTCCTTGTTTCTTGTGTGAATGGGACAGTAGAGCAAGGGATCAACATTGGTGCAGAAAGAACTGGTCTGTGAGGGAGTCTTTAATACCTGGCGAGAAGAACATTCTGCGCAAAATCCTAGTAGATCCACAAAATGTACTTCTACCACCTCTGCATATAAAGTTAGGCCTCATGAAACAGTTTGTCAAGGCTTTGCCTAAAGATGGACCATGTTTCAAGTATATCTGCCAACAGTTTCCACACCTTTCAGAAGCTAAACTAAAAGAAGGCGTCTTCGTTGGACCTGACATTAGAAAAATGATGTTTGACGTTAACTTTGAATCCACAATGACCTTAAATGAGAAAGAAGCATGGTTATCATTCAAGCAAGTTGTTAAAGAGTTCTTGGGAAATGAAAAACACCCAGAATATGTTTATATTGTAGCTAAGATGTTAAACAAGTTTAAAAATTTAGGATGTTTGATGAGCCTGAAAGTTCACTGTTTAAACAGTCACCTAGATTACTTCCCGGAGAATTTGGGAGATGTTAGTGAAGAGCAAGGTGAGCGTTTTCACCAGGACATTAAAGTGATGGAAAAACGTTACCAGGGCCGCTGGAACACCAACATGATGGAGGACTACTGCTGGTCACTTCACCGAGAAGTTCAGCAAGCAATTCATCGCAGAAAAGGCTACACAAGAAGCTTCAAAGAAAAAAGAAAAAGAAAGTATAAACCAATACCAACTGACAAGTGAAACCTGTATTAGCACATTGGGTTTATCACTTTTGTAAGTAGCCTACTGTAAATACAGACCATGCTTATGATGAAACATAGTGTTCATTAATTTTCCCATATAGCCTAGAGGATTTATACTATATAATAAATAGCTGATTGCTCGAAAACTATGGGTGATACAAAAAAATCAAAGCCAGATTTGGATTCAGCACAAAAACAATCTATAAAGATCAGCTGCTAAAGTCAAAAAAGTTTACAAAATAAAATATTTTGTTGGCCTGTGTAATTTACAATAATTATGGGTAAGTTTTAAAACATTCTCATAATGTTCAGGACAGGTTGGTTTTGTACACCCAACAAAATATAAAGTTGAGTTGGCGGAACCATTCTGTTGGGTGTGCAACATATTTCCTGCTGCATAATATTTGTCTAAAGAAACTGTACTATCCATTTATTCCACCTATTCAAACGTATATTTTATTAAAGAAAACAAACCTTTGTTTAAATGCAGGCATTGAACATTTGTTAAGACGACTTACACCCCAAAATATGTGTGAAGCGCACTCTTCAAGCCAGAAGTTTGAAACATCTTTTACAGTACGCACGTAGGTTGCACAGACTAATGTGTGAATTGTTAGAGCTTGGATGTCCACAAGATCGACCTACGCACTTAGACCGGGCTAGTATTCGCCTTTGTGCGCGAAGCTTCCTCTTTTGGGGTGATAACTATCGTAAGCGACCAGTGTCGATACGATGTTACGAGCAAATTTTTTTCATTGCAAAAGTACATAGAAATGTCAGGTTTTTACATATCGCAATAAATATTTACGTTTTCCTATCCGGCTGTTTAAAAACAATGTAAAACTGTTGTTTCTGATATATTTATCAAGACATGTATTTTCTGTGGAGGTGATCTCCCATTTACATTTGTTTTATGCACTTAACGTAATAAATGTCATCCTCTGAATTTATTTTATTTTTGAAACATTTAACCTGCTACAGGTATCCCTACTAGAAGGGATTTATAGTGACTGTTTGTTTAATTATGTCTCTGTCGCAGGCTGAAGCCTCCTCTGATGGGAATATCATCACAATAGTACCCTTCAGTTTTTGTGGGCACATACCAGTAAAACACATTTTTCCCATTTCGTGCCAATTTTGCCATGTGATAGCTCTTGAATAATAGTAAAGACTAGGGGCATGCATATTTCACGAAAAAGATTCCGAGTCTAAGATATAAAAGTTAAAACAGTGTAGCATCGTCTGTGTTTCGTGATGTTTCGTGATTGGGTGAGTTTCTTTCAGTTACATATCTAATTTAAGTACACCAATCACAGCTATTCAGCGCGGAAACAAACGCGCCCTGAGTGGCTATTTTAAATAAGGCAACGACTTCTTTCACGGACGGCCGCCAATCACAAGGACGGAACCTCTGGTGCAGATGTGCCTTTTTGCAGTCAAATATGCCTTCAGATTTTTTTTCGCGAAAAATTCCTGCCCCTAGTAATGACGAGTAAATTGAATAGCTAGGGGCAGGCATTTTTCGCGAGAAAATCTGAAGGCATATTAGACTGCAACAAGGCACACCCGAACCAGAGGTTCCTTCCTTGTTATTGGCAGCCGTCTTTGAAATAAGTCGTTGCCTTATTTGAACTAGCCACTCAGGGCGCGTTTGCTTCCGCGCTGAATAGCTGTGATTGGTGTTCTAAAAATATATATGTAACTGAAAGAAACTCACCCAATCACGAAACATCACGAAACACAGACGATGTTACACTGTTTTAACTTTCATATGCATGCCTAGGGCCATGCATATTTCGCGAAAATATACCGGGTCTATATAAAAGTTAAAACATTGTAGCATCGTCTGTGTTTCGTGATTGGGTGAGTTTCTTTCAGGTGCATGTTCAGTGTTACAACACCAATCAGAGCAATTCAGTGCGGAAGCAAACGCGTGCTGAGTGGCTCGGTCAAACAAGGCAACGACTTCTCTCGCAGACGGCAGCCAATCACAAGGAATTAACCGCTGCTGCGGGTATACCTTGTTGCAGTCTAATAGGCGTTCAGATTTTTTCGCGAAAAATGCCTGCCCCTATGAACAGTCAGAAGGCGGAGCGGCGTGCGCCTGCGCCTTGCCTACCTGGCAACACTGTTGGGGGCGGAGGTGGACCGGCCCTGGGACTCTAGCCGCGCGGGCTGGGGCGGAGACCCTGAGAGCGAACCCGTGTCGACTGCCTGACGAGGGGACACCGCCGAGTGCTGGTCGAGTGTTTGACCAGCCCGCTCTTGGTGAGGGGGGGAGGGAGGCCTTGCCACGTGCTGAGGAGGGCAGTCAGCTTCCTCTCACTCCGAGATCTCATGGAGTGGCCATTTCAGTTAGTTAATTACCTCACCTGGTTAAATATATATATTTGCATTCGCAACTAATATAAGCATAGGCATGTGCAACGCAGGTGCCACTAGACAGGTGTCTTGGCACCACCACTAGGCTGAATATCGTTTAATTTTTTTACTGTTTTTTTTTCTTTAGAAAACTGAAAATTCCACCTTTCCCGAGGCGTGTCCGTGCGAGATAATTATTTACCTGCAAAGCTTTAAGTCTCGCAAACGTGTTATTACGTAGACACTTCGGCAGGTCGTAGCACGCACTGGGTGGCATACATCAAGTTGGGGGGAAAAGACCGGCTACTACGACCGTTTTGATAATTTGAGACCTCCTCCATTAATTACGTCGGTACCTACGCGGGACTACGCTGTACACAATTACGAAACCGAGCAGTCGCCCACACAAATATACTGCGGCCACTGGTGCATTCGCTTTTGAACTAATGCATATATATAACATACCCATGGAATACTGAGAAATAGTCATGTCTATAACACTTCCATAGACAGGAACTGCGGGCCGTCCATTTCCCAACTCTAGAACTGGAAGGAGAATGGTGTATTGGACTCACAGATTTACAAACATATAATGCTATTCAGAATACCAATGAAGAAACTGTAATATCTGCTTCCTGAAAAGTGATGGGACCACTCAAAAGATACAGTTACCGGTTGGCTTTTAAGAAATTGATGACATTGCAAGTTACATCAAGGAAACGTTACCACTGGACGTAAACTTTCACTTGCGTGGAAATACAAACAACAACAAAAAATTCTATTTTGCAGAAAAAATTTAGACTTTACGAAGCCAGGGTCCATGTGTACGATGCTCGGATACGAACCGAAGATCTACGCTGCAGGAAAAACAAACTAATCTACACGAGCAGTAAACATATTTCTCGTGAATGTCATACGAAGAAACTTCAATTTGGCAAGTGGAACATATCTCACCGGAAGACTAAACAATATGCTGCACGAGTTTCTGCCAATTGTCTCGCCTGGATGTAAACTGGTTGAAGCGCCGCAAAGTATCATTTACCCTCCAGTCGTCGTGAAGAGCGCACACGAAGTCGTCGTCTTAGTTTCGAGAATGTGTACCTACCCGTATAAGTCGCTGCAACAGCCAAAGTACTCGAGAATGGTTACACCGTGAATTGGAGTCCCGAACTATTCCATGTGACCCACGTTAGAAAATAGGAGCCTAGGACCTACTACCTCTAAGATTTGGACCACGTGCCTATTCTCGGTGGCTTCTATGCCGAAGAAATTCAGCAACCGATGTTTACCGACACGAATTTGGTGAAGAAAATTCTTAAACGAAGAAATTGACTATCCTACATCAAGTAGTGCGGCTTCCCGCCTCTCTTTAATACGTGGTTAGCAGATGCGGAAATCGGTAACTGCTAAAGACTTTAATAATATTAAAGTCTTTAGCATTTCTCGATTTCGATAATTTGCTTGTTTGAACTTGTAGTAGTGTTATATTAATGTTTTTTTTTTATGTGTTGTTTTATTTCTTGAACCTGGGACTATTGATTGTTATGGCAAAATGTTAAACTGAGCTTATATTTAATCAATAAATATTTTTAAGCTGGAAAACCTTATTTTGCTTCGACTAAGGATCTAACCAAGAAATCGAATATATCGAATCAATAATTATGTTACTAAGTAATTGTTTTAATTATTTTTTTGGAATTTTTACCGAATTTTTTGTAACAAATACAGATTTTCAACATGGTAGCCAAGATGACCGACAAGATGGTGGATGCTAATACAGCTGACGATCTGGTGATTTGCACTACTGCACTTTAGCTAGTGCAAATTAAACCAATATGGTTGGCAGCAAATTCTAACAGGCGAAAACAAGATGGCGGATCGCAGATGGACGCCATAAAGTCATACTGGTTAACATAGTATATATTCCTTGGTATCTATTTGGGGTTGGGGGGGGGGGGGGTTCCCAGTCTACCAGCAGCCACCATGGGTAAAGAATCCGTCACCATTTGTAATTGCATGACCTCATTGGGTTCGAACCGAAGACTCAAAGGTCAATGACGTAAGTGCGTTTTTTATTAAAAAGGTTTTAAATATTTGGATAGTAATTACAGATTGTTAATATGGTGGGCGTGACATAATTCAAGATGGCAGAATACAAATTGGCGGAATCCTAGACAGCGGAAAGTTCTAGAAAACAAAATGGCGGCTACGACGTCATAAAACCAAAATGCTTTTTTCCAAAATGGCAGCCGGGGTCAAGGTCGTCCAATATGGTGGCCGGGGTCAAGGACATCTAAGATGGCCGCTGTGAAGTCACAATATAATATGGCGGTCTGCACCAGACACCTCATCCGTGAATCAGTAGCAGGAGGAATATTTATATACTGCTGCGTGACTTGTTACATATCAATCGTGGATACATTTAGTTCCGGGAAGCCAACATGAATTTTTATATTTGAGACGTGCTAATTATATGTGTTTATTTGTGTATGTTATTTTAAAGTGGAATTCGCGTAAATTTTAAAGATTTATAACGGGAAGCCGCATGCCCCTTTGTGGATTCTCTTCAAACACGCCTATGTAATCACCACGGCTTCTCTCGTAAGCTTACGCGGAAAGTAAAATACATCACATGCGTTAATCCCACGTCCAGTGCCGAATAACGAATGTGTATGCTCATCCCGAAAGCAAGCGGAATAATTATTATTTCTCTCGCAAATCTGCCTCAGCAGGTTTGTTCTTGGGAAGGCGAAGAGGAACTCTTTATCCCGTGGTTCCTCGCGTCGCCCCGTACACTCGCGGTCCGCTCTCCGCTGAATGAAGCCGTGATGAGGCGCGCCGACAGACACACGCCGCCGGCGCCGGTGCTGCCCCTGGCGGCCAGCAGTCTAGTTACAGCACCGCGCGCGCTGAATGGCAACGCTGTCGCGCGGACGTCTGGGAAAGAAGCGCGCGTGCTTCGGGGACCGAGATTAAAAGAAAAAAAAAAACTCGTCAGTCCGCTGATTCCGGAGCCGGCGATGTTCTTGCGCGTCAAATAGAAGCTTTCATTTCCCCGGCGCGCCTGGACAGCTGCAATCTACGGGCTTTTTTTTCGCATCCGAATGCGCCTGTCCCGTACAGGACGCCATGTTTCAGACTCGTTTCTATAACGCAGCGCATAGGCGCAACTAAAAAGCTGGCCGGGTGGAAGGGGGGTTAGCCACTAGGGCCTGTGCCACCATGGCCGTCGCGAGGGTGGGGGGGGGGATGTCTCCCGGGTGAGAAGCCTAAGATGTACATCAAGTTCTGTCCCTGCCCGAACACGCCCGAATATTCACCTTCGGCCAACCTCGGGGATTTGTTTTATTTTTCCGCAAGAAAAATGAATTCAAATATTAAAAGTGGTCGGTTAGGTTAGCTACATTAAAACACTTTAAAACACTATGGACGGTTAGTTAGGTTAGTTTAGCTACATTAAAATAAACAGAGAAGTATAAACATATATATAAATGAACCCGAGGTTGGCCGAAGGTGAATATTCGGGCGTGTTCGGGCAGGAACAGAACTTGATGTACATCTTAGGCTTCCCCTCCCGGGGCTCGGTATTCCTTAAGGGGGAGGGGGGTTGAGTTCAAGATTCTTTAAATGCATGAGTTTACCCTGACAATAGGACAATAATAAAAGTATATTGCTAACATAATTCGTTAGAAACATTATGAGTTATGCAATATACACAGGTCAATTCACATTTACGGCCCGTAAACCTTTTTTAAATGTATGGTTTGATTTAATGGGGAGAGGGCCCTGAGACCATTTTTTTTTACTCCGACTTGGTGCTTGGAAAAGGTCAGATATTAAACATATTTACGTTTTCAGAACTAGTTTTCATAGTGTCTTACAAACATAAGTATATTTTAATGAAACCACTGAAATTCAGCATGATTAATAAAATGACGTTTACCGAGTGCAGTGACTCCAAGAGCTACATAAGCTCCAGCTCTTGTACAAGCGCGTACACGGCCTAGCAGCTGGCATGTTGATGTCCGTGGCTGCTCTCAGCCACGCACCGTTGGAGCGAAGATCTGCAGCTTGAGTTGTTACGTGAATTTGTAATGTGTAAACATCTTAACTGTCGGTATACATTTGGTAGGAGTAATTTCGTTAATATGGAAAGGAAGTCGATGAACGGAAATAAAACAAAAAGTTGGCGGACCCACTTGTAGCAACATAAACTCGTATATATGGTCACTTTCGTAAACATAAGGGTACATACCATAAGTATTGGTGTGCTAAACTACCCTGGAAAACGTTTGTTAAACTAAAATAGTCATAGTAAAAAGTAATCTCAAGTTTTAAAATACCTAAGAAACTGGCATTACAGTGACTATAATTCATATTCTCTTCTTACTTGCCCAATTGGCTTAATATCACGCTCGCTTGTTAACCTTAAGAAACACAATTTGCATATACTTATTACGCTCGGTATTATTTTAAAGAATATTAAGTTAAATTTCGTGTCCGAGTTTCGTATTGTAAGTGTATTTGCAACATATCATGAATTTGCTCGTTACCGAGGTTAGATGTTACACATCTCAGGCGAGTACTGAAAGAGTCGCTCACATTTTTGTTTATCAGAAGGTATTTTATTATATAATAATATATATTGAACAGAATACGAAATAGATACGAATAGATATGTCAATCGCAGAAATGTGCCACGTTTTATGTTGAAAAAATAAAGTAATTATTTCAGAGATGATTTCCGAATTATTTAATGGCAAATTAAAAATAAAATTTAGTGTCAAAAACAATGCAAGTTAGTTAGCAAAATACTGGTGGAAATTAAATTTTTATGTCTTCCAGCACGGTTGGTGATTAATTATTTCATGGCTTTTTCGTACGCAGAATTTCATTTGTGGGAAAGGGGGGATGGGAGATTGAACCTTTCGCCTACTGTTTTGCTTTCAAATTATTTCCTTTTGTAGATTGGAATGATATATTTCTTAGTATTTCTCAAAAATCCCCCCCCCCCCCCCCATCTCCTCCTTTTGCGTACGTCTCTGGTAACCAGCCCTTCAGTTTCACTACTTTTTGGTGACCTCCGTGACATGTAGACTACCTGAACTTACTTGATTTTCGGGATTTTATTCGAAGAGGGAGTGGCGCGTACTCTTGTCAGGGCCGGTGCAAAGTAAATTGGCACCCTAGGCGAAAAACCTTAATGCCCCCCCCCCCCCCCCCCCCACCAACACCCGCCGGACACCCCACAAAAAATTTTCTTGCCTCAAAATACATCACGTAAGCCTAAGATTTTGTCAATAATCAAATGTAAGCAGGCTTGTGTTTTTTTTTTTTACTTTTTTACTTATTACAAATCATAATCAGGTCACCGTGGACTTTAAATAATTACTTATATCAATATAAACATTCCAAACTGTTAAAAAAATCCATTTTCATCTAGTTTCAATAATCGTTAAACATATTATATGAGCTGTTATGTGTCGTGCTGCGCCGCCCCCAGCTACTTGGCGCCCTAGGCGGTCACCTAGTTCGCCTGTATGGACGCGCCGGCCCTGGCTCTTGTCTCAAATACGCCCTTGATCTCTGGCGCACCGGGACGTCCAGCCGCGACGGGGATCGAAGCCCGAGCCGCTGGGAGACAGCAGCAGCACTCTAGCGGTGGCGCGGCCAACTAGAGACAGGGTTGCCAGCTGTCACCGGCCCGCGACTCTGCAGTGTTTCAAATCTTGGGAATCCCTTCCGCCCGCCCGTGGCCATCACACTCACCCACGCTCGCACGCGCGCAGCGGCGCTGGAGACCGGCTCTCTTTTATGTCGCGCACAAAGCCTTCATTTAGCCGGCGCTTTCAGAGATAATGAAAGAAGACACCTCCTCCCCCTTCCCCCCACCATGCCTCCGGGGCACGAGACAGCTAGCGCTGGAGTGTCTTGTTCTCGCGGTTAAAAGCGAGCACCTGGCGGGGATCCCGCCTCGCGAACTGAACAGCTCTCCGGGTGTCAATTGTTATTAGCTCGAGCTCTGTACATAATAGAGAGAGAGAGAGAGAGAGAGAGAGATGAGAAGTTGCTGATGGCATATAAGCATATACACAGGCCCGTAGCCAGGATTTCAGGGGGTCCAGTATAACCTTCATCTCACTTCTTTTTATAATTGTTCTCTATATCTGAAATTGAAAAGATAGTTTAATTTGACGCTTAAACAAAACCCCAGGGAACAGCAATCTTTTAGGACTCCAACCTTTACAAGTAGAAATTTAAGTAATAAATTTTGTTATAAGTAATTGGAATTTCATATTTTGGTTTTTATTTAATCGTTTTTATCTACTTTGTTTTTGAGTCAATTATTTGATTATTCTTTTTAAACAAGTTATAAATTTACATAAACTAATGTTATTAAATGCATGAAACACACATGTCAATTTATGAACGATATGCTTACAGTAACATGTGTGCAACCTGGCATCAAATGAAGATTACTCAGAAACACAATCGTTGCATGTCGGGCTATAAGCCCACTAAGGATTACAAAAATCATAAAATAATCTATAAGTAGCTAATTTGCTATGTTTTTCTTATTCTGACTTCGCTTGTTTGTTGTTATTTTTTTTTTCATTTAATCCTGAAATGGAGGACCTCCCCCCACCCCCCTTACCGCGTGACTGATCTACAAGATGGCAGAATTCATCCAAAAAACTTCGCCTGCAGGTTCAACACGCGAAAACAACTTTCTAAACATATTTTACAACTTATTGTTTAATAATGTTTCCCGAAGCTGGTATACGGCTTTGAAGTTGCAGTTGAACATTATTTTGCAGATGATAAATAACATAGAAAGTATTTAACATGGAACACAAAGCGTCTGGATAAATTTGACCAAGCAAAGTTCAACAACCATCGCAAAATTTGTAGTAAAATAATTTAATTAAAATAATTGGAGGAAACACCTTTAATTTTTCATATATTTTTCTGCACTGTTTATAACGCCCCACAAATTTGAAAGAAGTCATTTTAAAACTGCGAAAAGTTTTGCGGTGGTTGCAAAATTTTGTCCATTAAACATTATGAAACGCGCTTTAAGCCGGCTTGCATGGTCGTGACTTGCGGCAAAGTATTTCTCCGTTTTATTAACCTGCAGAACTTTTGCTTACATTTTAATTACTTGACTCTGCAAGCTGCCCTTAGGGTTCAATATCTTAAATACAAACTTCAAAAGTGTGCACCAGCTTTGGGAACCACTTTATATCATAAGTCGTGTATATATATACATATATATACATAGGCCTATACATATATATACATATATATGTGTGTGTGTGTGTCAACTTATTTTTTCGTGATGAACTTGCAGCTGCAGTTTATCGGTTGAATTCTGACTAGTCTGTGTAGTTCATTCAAGCGAATCTGAAAAGTTTGTAACCGACTTCTTACCGTCATTACCGTCAACCACCACACAAAGTTCACGTTAAACAAGGCCGATATCTTGGGGCAGGCATTTTTCGCTAAAAATAAATAAATAAATAAAATAAAATCTGAAGGCATATTAGACTGCAACAAGGCACACCCGCACCAGAGGTTTCTTCCTTGTGATTGGCAGCCGTCTGTGAAATAAGTCGTTGCCTTATTTGAAAGAGCCACTCAGGGCGCGTTTGCTTCCGCGCTGAATAGCTGTGATTGGTGTTCTAAAAATATATATGTAACTGAAAGAAACTCACCCAATCACGAAACACAGATGATGCTACAGTTTTTAAACTTTCATATAGACTCGGAATATTTTCGCGAAATATGCATGCCCCTGCTGTCACGCCTGTTCCAACTGACATAATTGTAGGACAAGTGATGGTTTCAAAGCTATATCGACTGCCAGAAAACAACGTGGCCAGAATTCAGATGTGTTCGCGTTAGACGGACTGCACTTGAAGTCGCGTGATCGCTGGAATTTCCGACATGATACGACGTCAGTTAACTGACAGGAAGAGTCATCTGTTCGAAACAACTAGAAAGCAGACGTAAAACAAAATATTCATACTTTAATGTAAACAGCTCTCCCTTGGCAGGCAGCACGGTCCGCCCCTCTTAATTGCTGAAGCCAAAACGACACGAATGCTGCCACGGTCACATCGACTGAAGTTTAACCCGGAATTAAATTCGTTTGCCGAGGACCGATCTCCGTGCATTATTCATGCGCGCTGTCGGTTGCGTCGGCGAGCTGGGGAGACGCGGCGCGGATCCATCGGCCGGCGCCCGCCGCGAGAGACCCGGGGGTGCTTCAATCGCTGAATTTAATTTGCGGGCGCCCGCCCCGCCACGAGCCCTCTGCGGGAGACGGCGATGGAAATGCGGGAATCTTTCACCCCGCCGGGGCGTAGAGGCGACAAACGGAAGGAAGACGATAACAAAGAGCCGGGGCGAAGAGAAGGGAAACTACCCCCCCCCCCCCCCCCCCCCAAGGGAGGAAGAGAGCCAAGGAGGTATGAAAAGTGTTAAAATTCAAAGCGGAATCACAATGAGATTGCAGCAAGGTCTCAGGAATAGAACGAGCAAAGACTTTTTTTTTTCTCTCTTCCACTCCGTCCATGTATAATGAATGCCGGGGGGAGTAAGAGACGTGGGCATAGTCGATGTCTTATTAAAACTCTCGTCTCATTCCGCGGGGTGGGGGCCTTGGGAGAAGGCACATAATGCGCGGTCTGCGAAATGGAACTGAATGGAAGGATCGCCTTTGGCGCGTTGCTCGCTACCTACTTCTATACTCGCGAAAGCGGCTAATTCAAATTTATCGGCGGTGGCTTTATGATTTGTGTGCGGGGTGGTAATGGCGGAGAAAGGCTGGCAATTTTGTCTTATCTGTGAGTATGGCTTAGTTGACAAAGATTTTTCCACGAAAAAAAAAAACCTTGGTTGCCAGAGTGAAAAATAAAGAAGTGAAAAGAAAGTAATATTAAATGAGTGCTGGTTTCTTCTTCAAATGTTAATAGGACGCCTTCATTGAGTACTAATATACTCAGTTTCTCAGCATTAAATTGTTTAAGATAACGGTTCGGTATTATACAGTATCTCCCATAGTTCAAAGTCAAGCCAAGAACAATTAATAGGCCATTAAAAAAATTAAATTAAAAAAAGTGTCGTAGTTTTTTAGTTATATAATTTTATTTCAAAAGTTTTTAAATCCCAATTGTGCACCAAATTATTAGATACTGCGGGGGAAAAAAACTTTGCAACGCAATCGTAAATAACCCAAATATTGATATCAAATCAAAATAAAATCAAACATTTATACTTATGGGGGACAAAAATATTTTTACACATATTATAACGCAACAATTTTTAACAGGGTAACTTTGACTATTCACACGGTAAAAAAATTATTTTGCTAACTTGGTCTTTCAAATATTTTTCCCCCCTTGAAAAGTAACATGTTTTATTTTATTATGAATTATCAATGAGAGGCTAGAAAAAAAATTAGTCATAGTATCTTATAATTTGGTGCAAAGTGGGGATTTAAAAACTATAGAAAAAAATGCCAATAACTAAAAACTACTTCAAATTTTACTTTTTTTTTTTAATTTAGAACCGTGAACATTTTACTTATCAATGTTCTCGGCTTGATTGTTTATTTATGGGACATTCTGAATATCTTTCCTTTCAGTCATCGCAGTATATTATTCTCCTAAATTGTAAGCACGAAAACGAAATTCCGTAGTTCGGAACCCAATGCAATATTTTCTGTCTCATCGACTAAGACTTTGCGTGTGACATAAAACCCTACCTTAATTATTTTCTTTCGACTTTACGCCTTTTTGTTGAGAAAGGAAAGTAAGTACTGCGTTTGGTTTAGATTCTGCCCGTTATTTTTTCAGTTTTCATTTATTCTGTAATGATAACTAGCGAGTATTCAATAAATTGCAATACCCTTGTGGCAAACTGGCCAATTTACCCACCGTGGTGGTGTTGAGCACTTTTTCTCAAGCAAATTTTTATTCCTGAGTATAAAACGGAGGTGCACATGGGTGACTTAATTTATATCCGCAATAATCATGTAATTAAAGCACGGACAATGTGCGATAATAAAATTGAAGGGGGAGGGGGTTCAGAAACCATTCCTCTTTTCACTCCTTCCGTTACATATTTTTTCCTAATAACCGGTCAAAAACAGCATAATTTCAGCAGGCGACTTTAAAACTCATATAAAATACTGTTACGAGTGAGAAAACAAGTTCGAAAAGGATAGCCCAATTTAATTAATTACACTACTATTTACACTATTAATTTAATTACAACACTGAAAATGTCTATTCACTCATTAATGACTCTTTCATTTAGTCTACAGTTACTCTCCGCACTAGAGCTCAACTCGACAGCTTTAGACTATTTCCAATATCATGTAAAGAACCAATTTTTTTTAGGAGGGGAGGAATTTTTGCTTAAACGAATGGGCGCAGGATTGTAAGAAGCCCAAGCTTTCAGCATTTTTTTCTAAGAAATGCTCACTGATTCAAAAGAGCCTAAATTTTATGTGAAAATAATTGAAACCATGTTGATTGCCTGTGAATTCAAAATTATCTAATTAATATTCAAGCCAGAAGTTCCGGTCCCTGGCTGGCTTGCCGCCACTAGTGGTGTTTACAAGGGTCGCGGTGATAGGGCGGCCAGTTCACCCGTCTGTCGTCGCCGTTTCACCCACGGCGGGGTCAAGGCCAGAGCTTATCTAGAGTGGAAAACGTGGCGGACGTTGGTCGAGCCGACCACCGTTTACCCGTTGATGATCCATTCTCATCTCATCACCCCAAGTCTTCTTTAATGAGTTCGATGTCGACGTTACGTTAAGCTTAACGTAATTTTTTTTAAAGAGGGAAGGATGTTAAAATGGGTTATTGGTGGCAGTGACCACAGAAGAAGCAGTTATATGGTCGTTGGAGGAAAGTGTTGATTGTAGGATACCTTGAATTAGTTATTTTAGTTTTATTCGTCACACGGTTATGCACAAAGGCTTTAAGGCGACGGGACCTTCAAGAGTGTAGCGGGCAAGCCAGGTCGTTCTATTACTAACGCACTAGTAATATACAATGTTTGTCTCTAAACTGTAGAATTCTGTTCGTTATAAAACGTAAACGTATTTTATTAGAGTTTAGTAACGCTAAACTGATCGTTAATGTTTTTGACGTGACAACGTCTAATAAATCAATGAACGCCGGCTGCACGCACGAAAAAATGTCCCGTCACGCACATTGTTCCGTTACGCTGTGTCCCGTTACGCTCATTGTACGCTTGCGCCGCATCTATCTCTCTTCCATTCGACTGTTTATAAAGAGAAGTGAAAAGTTAATGTGGTTTTCATTGCTTATTACAACAACAATTTCGGCAATAAAGGTTAATTATTCTTGCATTTTAAAAATCTGATTACTAGTATAATTTCAAGTATTTATTCTTTTATTATTAAAATAAAAATTATTCAATTTTATTCATAAAGTATGCAATCATTTCATCAAAGTTTTATTATAACGTCACAAACTATCATCCGTAAACCGACTTTACAGACAACCTATTTATTTATTTATTTTTATATCTAAACTTACAAATAATTTATCAAAACTATCGTTAAAATTTGAGGTGCTGGTTGACTTTAATACGTTGTTGAAAATAGTTTTTTTTTTTTTTTTTTTTTTTTTTTTTTTTACAAATTTAACACCTTTTCTCCGAGGGTTAAGGTAAGGCCTCTCTCCAAAAGTGGTATTTTTGTGTACTAATGTCCCGGAAAACATCATTAAGAAATTTAATGTCGCTAACTTAATTTAACAAAACATTCACAACATTGTACAGCATTTGAAATGTAGCTAACCTAATCGCATCAACTGTTCAAAACGGTGAACTATTGTTATACTACTTAAAATATCGCAATTCTATTTAGCAGTCATCAAATAGTTTGAGAGGAACGCAAAAAATTAATTTTCAGCGTTTTATTTAATTTTTTTATAAGATCCCCTATTCTAGAAAATTAGTACATATTTAATATGTACTGAAATACTTTTAAAAACCGTATTATATATATTAAAAAAAAGAATAAATATTTAAAACCATTTAATGAGGCAGGTATTAAACTTCTTTATTTCATACACGGTAATTTAATTTAGATTTGCTTCTATAAAGGTTGTAGAGACTTTTTTTTCACACATTAAGTTGTAGCCAGTGATATTCCTCTTATTTTAAACGTCAGTTGTACAACATTTCACCCAGAAGTACTAAAATTCTGCTTTAAAGGGTGGTAAAGGGTAATGGGGGTGGTTTTTAGGAATATTATGTAGACAGTGACATTCCTCTTGTTTTGAAGGTCGAAAGTGCAAAAGTTCATCAATCTCGGAATAAAACTTTTAATTTGTGTAAAAAAAAAAATGCAGGCAAACATAAACTCTTTTTTTAATGTGTGTACATACACATATTCACATTCACCCAATCAATCATTTCGAATATAATTTTGAATATAATAAGATTTATTTTTAATGTCAGTAAAAAAATTAATTTTATATACCTACCTAGTGTAAAATAATCAATCCAAAGGACTGATCTGTGTATGTGAAGTTATTATTACACTTTCTTAAACAAATAACAAGTAATAATATTATTTTCTTTAAATACAGTGTTAAAGTGTAATAATGCGTAATATAAGAAAACCTTTTTTTTTTTAAATATACAATGTACTGGGATTTTGATCCCATGAACTCGCTATTATCAGTCACACATAATACCACAATATTAAATATACCATTTTATAATAAAAGTATAAAATATTAGATTATCAATTGTGTAATCTCAAGTTGCAAAGTTCTTTGTGTGACTATTAAGGTCTATAAAATTGATTCCAAAATAGTTTTGCTATCACAGAGATTTAGTTGGCACACCGATACGTTTGATATCTCCCCCGGTGTTCATGTAAGAGAATATAAAATAGGTTTTTGCCGCCACTAATGTGCCTAAAGAAATTTAACTTCAAAAAAGACTTCGAGCAGTTAGGAACATCGTAATTGTTGCAACCAAACATTGCACGAACTCCAGCCATAAAAAATAATTACAACTCCATTAAAACTGAGGAAAAACGTACATTCAAACTTGCCAAAATACCCTTATCGCAAATGCGCTAACGCGATAGGATCAGGCGCTGCCGCTAGAATGCGCTGCATAACGTATCTCTCGTTTTTTCGACTTTCCTACATTGTTCTACGACAATATTTGCTTTAAACATTGGGTATATACTTCGCAGGGTGCCTGTGGCGATCCCTGTAGCGGTGGTGCTGTGATTTACCCAAGTAAGCTTCGAGTCAAGAGTAAGACTTAAATATTTTACTAAGCTTACATAAGGGATGACTTGGTTAAAAGATTTTAGCTATCGATCGGGAACAGTGCGCTTCTTAGAGAAAATAATTGTGGTGGACTTGGCTCCATTTACTTTGATGCCGCCTCTGAACAGTAACTAAGGCGTACCTGGGGATTGAGGATTGATGGATAACTGCAATGTCATCTGCATGCAGTTGCACATGAGCATCTGCTCGCGGAATAGAGCCACGAAACATTCGACAGCTTCTTTTTACATTTTTTTTTATCGTGAGCCACTCAAAGGTGGGATTCATTTGACGCGGCTGCGACTGGCGACAGCGACCAGGCGACTGCACTAGATACAAATAGTTCTCATTGTGACATGTTCCTTTGAGGAGTGGTTAGCGAGAGAAAAATGCGCAGGATATGACGTCACGAGACGTCTGCTATACAGAGTGCGAATGTTTACATTTGGAAGTAAACGTTGAGGAGGTATAGAGACGTCGGAGTTTAAGTTAATTATTACGTAGGTTGTCGGAGTTTAAGTTAATTTTCACATGGGGTAATTTTTCGCCAGTAATTTATATGTAAATTTTGAAATGGAAAGTTATCAGTGTGATGTGTGTGAGAAACGCTTTGCAAATGAAAATGTTCTTTCGTCACATAAGAAATGGCAACAGGAAAGGAAAAATTATTTTAAGTGTGAAGAGTAACATTTCCTTCCAAATATAATTTAAAGAGACACAAAGAAAATGTGCATAGTTCTGACTATTCAAGGCGACAGTGCAAAACTGTGTGCTCTGTGCGAAAAGCAATAAGTCTGTTGCCGGGCATTATCAAACAAGCCACAACCTTACGTTCCAAGAAGAGGTTATGAAATTTGTATCACCGAAAGAATTTGATGAATGGAAAAAGAACACTGAAATTAAGTGTGTCTCAGTTCGTCGAGAAGACCAGTTATGGACTAGGACAGACGGTTCAGAAAAGACCACATGGAATTGTTATAGAGATGGAAATTTTGTGTCATCTGGGAAAAATTTTTGACATCTGAAGACTCGAGTAGAATCAATGCACATTGCCCAGCAAGATTGGAAGTAATGCAGAGTAGTACAGGCATTGTTGTGAAATTTATTAAAACTCATGTTGGTCATGATATGGATCTAGGTCATCTTCGGTTAATGGATAGTGAAAGAGCAGTTATTGCACAGAAATTAGCCATGAAGGTATCTTTCGACAAAATTTTGGACGATGTTCGTGATTCTGTAGTGGACAGCGAGTTAAATCGAATACGCTTGCTGAATAGAAGAGATTTGTGGAACATTGCCAACTCTTTCAATGTGAACCATGATGCTATTTTGCATAAAAGTGATTGTGTGAGTGTGGATGCATGGGTTCACCACATGAACAGTACATCAAGTACTGTTAGGCTATACAAGCCACAGGGTGTCCTTGTGGAAGAATATCCTGATTTGAAAAGTGATGATGCATATGCTGTGTCAGTGTTTTTTGTAATTGTATATATTCCTATAGGTTTTCATGTTGTCATAATAGTGTTACCTTTAAATAATATCTAAATTTACTGTTTACATGTATTCATTTTGTTTACTAATTGGAGATCACTGTGGTGTAGTGTTCAGATAAAATAATTACCTGCAAGGCAATATGGGTTCAATTCCCAGCAGGTTCAAACCCAGATTTTCTGCATGAGGGGAAAATGTGAGCTTTGTTCTCATGACCCCTCATGGTCTCTAATGACCCTGATGGCGAAGAAAAGATGCAGAGCTCTACTCCATTCACTGTTAACTATTTATGTATTTAGTTATGTTACTTGTGCCTTATTAATCAAGGGCCATTGTTTGTGTGTAATATTTTGTTAGAGATACTGTCTGGATTATTTTCTTGTAACCATCAATACTAGTCCTAGCGCACACTCATGGAGCTATCTAGCTCCAGCCTCCCAGTCGTTTTCCGGTCGCCTGAGACAGATGTGCTGCTGCTCTCTTGCTTTGCTCGTAGCTCTCCGCATGGTGTGGTCCAACCTCCTTAAAGCTGGTTATGTGCCAGTAGACATTGTGGCATTGCAGGCTTATCCTTTGCCAAGCTTTGACTGTATTTTTAAGAGGTAATTTTTTTCCACTAACGTAGTAACTCAACTGATTAAATAAGTACCTAGTAAATTTAAGAACAATCTTTGTAGCCAATATGAAGGTAGCGTTTCTGGGGAAGTCCCCATTTTGTACTATGCTTTGTCTGGCTAGTCATCGCCATGTGAGGTCGTGCTGGTCGGTTGCTCACTAATTTAACGTTTTAATGTGAGTTTGAGATGAATTTTTACAGCTTTGTCTAAGCATCATCAATAATGAACTCTTTTGTAACATTCCTTTTTAAATTTGTTGATCAGTTGTCTGCAGGAGCCCATGACAGGGCAATAGTGAACTTTTTTTCACCCCAAGGACATCATAGTACCTTGGTTGTACTGTTTGAACAGAAGTTACAACGGAACATTTCCATATATAAACAATAACTATTTTGAAAAATATCAGTTTTATTGACCTCGAAAAATTTCTTTCCAAGCTGAGCAATGAGTAGCCATGAATTATATGGATTTTGTGTATTTGTAGACAGTATGACATATTTTTTGATAAAGGAAAATAAATCTACGAAATTCATTATAAACACTTTTATTTAAAATGTCACTCCAAATTCATGATTAATCTTCACAACTTTAATCGTTGTGAACAGTCTTGAGTTTATTACCTGCATGACCCCACAAATTCACGCATGTGCAATTCAGACCATAGCTAGCCAGTGAGGTCTTGAGTTGTCACGACACGATTAACAGAGGGTTTTTCACATGCACAGACTTAAGTTACGGGACCTCTAAGACTATAGTGACTGCAAACCACTTGACTACAGTTCCAGTGCTCACAAATTTGAGACACGCTGGGGTTTTGGCCTCGCCATATGAGCACGACATGTTAGCCACCGTGGTTGCTGAGGATCTCATGTGCCAGTCAACTATTTGTATCAAATGTATTAGATGTGAATAATGATACATTATTTAAATGGGCGAGTTAGCAGTGATTGACAAAGCTTGTGGGATGCTTGAAGAGATTATCATGTTGTGGGCATTATTATTTTTATCTTACAGTTAAGTTAGTAATACTCCTGTCGATAAGAAGGTGGGGAGAGAATATATTGAATTACTGGGTACTAAGTTGTGCCACTTAGGTGTGAAGATATCAATCAAATATCAATGTTTTAAAAAACTTAAGTGTATCCTGAACTATAAGAGTGGATGTGTCAATTTGAATGAAGATGCAGAACATTTGCAATGAACTGCCACATAGGTGACAGAAACTATCATAATTTTAAAGTCTGGTGGAAACCTATATTATAAACATATTGACTACTGCAAAATTTATTCTGGCCCTTTAAAATTATCTTCCACACATATTTTGTTTTTCAAGCATTTATTTACATTTTTATTTTGGATGTTCAATTGGAGATAAACTTAAAATTAACCAAGGGAAATTTGTGTACAGGAAGTAAATTATGTTAAAACATCTCATACTTAACCCACAAATAAGTTAGGAACAACATTTAAATATAAATGTTTGTGTGTAAATTTAATTAATTTAATAAAGTTAAACCTATTATTCTTAATAAGAATGAAAACCTTTTAAAACATATATAATGAAACTATCGTAAACTGCAAATTCTTCCAACATCAATGATAGTGGTATACTTGTAATACTGCAGATAACTCCTACTCCATCCTGTAAGGGTCGCATGTTATGTCACCCTTTCATTGATGGCAGACTGCTACAGGAGAAGGAAAGGTGTTACCTCACACTTGTGGTCACCTCCCAGTGCTGCGACTATTCAATTTTTCAAAGATAACAAAAATATAGTAACAAAAATACTTCTTGAAAATGATTAGAATATTTGTTAGTAGTGAAGTTCTTTAGTGATACATTTATTAGGCTTGAATTTATTTGTGACAAGTACAGAAATAAATGAGTTTAATTATAAATTTATTAACAGTTTATACTTTTTTCATTGGTAAGGATATGAAGATAAAATTATTTATTATCAACTTCTGGATAGGTCCTAACTCATCCCTACTTAAAGATTACAAAAAGTGTTAAATATATAACAAAATCATACAATTCACAAATTAGAATGTTTACAGAAATAAGCTTTGATTAAGCACAATGAAAAGAAAATTGCATATGAGCAGTTCCTTTACAACCACAGAAATATTTGGTGTGTTGTCCTGAACATGGGGGTGTCAAGGTTCCCACCATAACTGATGTATTACCATTACACAATCATTCATTCTTTCCTTACTGTGAAGTTGGGTGAGCCTGGTAAACCTTATAATTAGAAGAGGAAACTACAAACATAATTGCTGCATAATACTGTTTGAACCCCTAGGTTTATGAACAGTGGAGATTGGTAGGTATGCTAATTCAGGGTGTCTGATATCAGGAAAAACCTGTAATAGTCATGGAAAAAGATGTTCGGCCAGGGAATAAGAAATTTTAAACCTTGTCGTGTTTTTTTTTTTTCAGTTAATATTACTTTGCATTGCTTTTTCGCAAAGTATTTTTAAGTATAGCTATATTTTATGAAATGTAAGACTGAATTCCATCTGTGATGGTGACTTGGGAGTGCAATGTAAGAAACACCTCTTTTGTACATACCCGGTGTTTAGTTAGTGTTTTATCATTTTTTTCAGGACATTAAAGATAATGTAAGGCACATTTATGTTAGAGCTACAAAGAATTTCAAAAAGTTCACGATACAAGGAAAAATACAAACATGTGAGTATTAAATATTTATTATTTTATGTAACATTACAGGTTCTGGTCAGAGGAAAATTATATATCTGGAGAAGTTGGGAAAAAGCTAAGGGAAGTCTCTTTTTGGATTTTGCTACACATAGTTTCTTTAACTTTATTTGGGAGGACTTAATGTTCCACAGGTTATCACACCATATTATGTTCAAATTATGGCCTTTATAGAATGACTATAATGCATAATTGTAGGTACCTATAGACGTATGAGACAGGTGTTCAATAAATTGCTGGTGGGTTAGATGAACATGCTAAGTCTACTTTATGTATAAAAATTGTATGGGGAATCTGAAAACCAATAATTATTACGTTACAAGAGAATTATCTTAAATTCTAGAATGATTGGCATATGTATAACATTACTGTATGGTTAGACCAACAAAGCTTAATGAGAGGTAACGTTTTGAGCTGCTGTTGCTAAAATAAAATAAAAATATCCCGTGTTCATAATACAATGACCTTTAAACAGATGCAAGTTTTTATAATGGTTAACTAAATTTTATTCCACACGTTCACGATTAAAGGTAAAGTACAAACACGTATTAAATATTTGTTTATTATTGAGCACTTGACACCTTTTCTTGCACTGAACTATCAAGTCCTCAATAAAAAGAAAAATTTTACACGTCAACAAGTAATGGGATAGAAATACACTGATAAGAAGGCATTATGAAAGAAAACACACTATAAACTTAAGCATATTTGACGAGCGTACATACGAACGAATTATAAAATTTTAAACGCAGAGGATAAACTATTTATTTATTTCCTTCCACATTAAAAATTATTTACCTTCTGCGTGTCAACTACTTAATATGAGAGTAGGTATTTTACGCACACAATGCAAATACATGTACTAGATTAGGTATTTTTAAACAGAGGTAGGACTTTAAAATCACGTTTAATATTGGTTAGCGTTTAATTCCTGTTTATGTGTTTACTTTTGCTAAAAAAAAAAAAAAAAAAAAAAGTGTACACAATGACTTCACGTACATCTACGTCATATCTTGTGCATTTTTCTCTCGCTATCCACTCCTGTTCCTTTGAGGCGTCTGCGACGGCGACCCGAGGCTGTGCAGTGCGACCAACCACACTGTTCCAGAAACCAGAAGCAGTCTGTTCGCGGTCGCGCCAACAAGTGGACTTGTATTCTTGTGTGGCATTACTGTTTATTGTCAAAATGGCGAAAGAGTTTCCTCCGGAAGAAGAACTATTAATCGAGGAGGTGGCTAATCACCCATCAATTTTCGACACATCTTCGCCAGTATACCGAGATCAAAACATCAAAGATAACGATGGAAGGATATTACGACAATAGTTGGCTGATCAGGTAAGTACATTTTCTGATGAGATATTTATTTTTAAGAAGTGCTTTATTTGACATGATAACTTTCGTTATATGAGTTTCGATAAGTAGTAGGGAGAGGGCAGGAGAAATAATATGGCTAGTGAGACAATAAAAGAATTTCGCAATAAGCCATATAAATAAATGCAAACAATTATTTATTTAATATATTGGCAGTTGGGTAGTACCTACTGCAATATATTTAATATGCTAGTGGATTTTATACATTGCAAAGCTATATTCCTCTCTATCACTTCTTCTATAATGAGTTAGCTGCCACGAAACACTTCCATTGTTGGTGTTAAAATATTCCATGAAGGAATTTCTAACTTGAAAACCTTCATAGTTTCAAAAACCACCAACAGCACGTACTGGAGTAAACACTGATTCTGGTTGATGTTTCTGAGGGTCGTATGAATAGTGTGGTTGATTGTTTGCTTCTAGGCAAACACTTATGAGATTATGAAGACAGCACGCAACAATGATGATTTTGTGTGTAGTTTCTGACAGCACATCAATCAATGTGTAAAATATTCTAAAAACATGGGACAATAGTCCAAATGCATTTTCTGAAACAAGATACAAACGATAATTTTAAATTGCCTTTCTTTCATTATTGAAAGCTGACAGTCTGGTAAAAGGCTTCATCAAATGCGCCTGAAGTCGAAAGGCCTAATCGCCTACTATATAACACAAGGTAAGACATTATCACAGGAAGTTTTTCAGGTGGTGGGAGTAAATTTCCAGATGCAATATTGTTTAAACAATATTTGACTTTTATAACATTACACTGTCACCTTCTTTCCCGTACGATCCAATATCAACATACATGAACCTTCATCAGTACGTCGACTGTACATAGCACTAGCTTGGTCGTTCATTATTTCGTGAAAACTGGCGAACAATGTCGTGAACATAATATCGTCGTGATCTAATACCAAAAGGTATGTTAGAAGTAATCTGTTACTTTTATTAAGTGCCATTGTTAATTATATCATAGAAGGAGATGCACAACAGCACTATAAACGCAGACGAATGGCGGTCGTCACTCGTTTCGGAGGAAACACTCTGCCCCGGCGACCTGCGACTGCAATCGCTGTTGCGCCCCGCCGTCGTTTCCGATGGTTCGAAAAAGGGACGGGGTCGCAATGTTTTTATTGACTTCCCACAAAGCGAATTATCTTGACATTTTAATCCCATAGCGCCCAAAGAAGTTTCCGTTCAAAAAAGTGACAGTTAACTACAAAATATAATTTCCACGTAAATTTTACATTACTTGACGATTCGAATTAGGCCTATGACAGTGACCTATTTTTTTCTTCTTTCATTAAGGTATCGCTAATTTTACTCCAGTCGCGCTTCCCACACGAAACTGTACAGGTTTTGCTGCCTGTGCGCCTGATTATTTTCAGACGCTGCGATGTCTAATATTAAAATTGTGCTAATTCCACACGCAGTATGTTTCCAGTAAACGAATAAAATTCCCGACCTTTTCCCATTTTCCTGGTTTGATGGCTATTCTATGTATATCAAATCATCTGAAAAGGGACGTTGCTGAAACTTATAATACTTTA
The DNA here is from genome assembly GCF_032445375.1 of Bacillus rossius redtenbacheri. NCBI lineage: Eukaryota > Metazoa > Arthropoda > Insecta > Phasmatodea > Bacillidae > Bacillus > Bacillus rossius. The sequence continues at coordinate 38,206,048 of NC_086336.1, forward strand.
TATTAGTACATTAGGTAAAGTCTGTAACTATCAAGTTGTGTTAGTGTTACCCACTTACATTCATCAACTGCCACTTGCAAAACTAATTACATTACTTGCTGGTTTATCTATATTTTGTGTTGAGATATGCATGACAGGCTGTTTTTCTTACCGTACAGCTCGTACGTAATTCACAAAGTATTTCCGTTGTTTTCTTTTTCATCACTTAATTCTAATTTTAAACTGTGGGGCATGGAAACGGTATTAAGGTTCGCACAAAGCCAGCTCTGTTCCATTGTTTCAGCCGGGGGAGAGAGAGAAAAGAGGGTTTCGTGGAAGAACGACACTTTTTTTTTTACCGGTGGCAATATTCGTGACTTGATCGGGAAGCGTACATTTGCAGACGCAGTAGCAGCAGCAGGGGAGCATTGTTGCCTCGTGCTGACCTCTGCAGGCGGGGAGGAAGACTACACACGGGGTAGGGCGGAGGGAGGAACGCGGGGACACCTTTGTTCTGTATGTCGGAGGGGAAAAACAATCCCTACACAATGGCTAGGCTGGCAAGTGCTGGGAGGCAAGGGCTCGGAACAAAGGACGCTCGCTCGGGAAGTGGCCACGCCGTGTTGTCATTCATTTGTCAACCGCTGTTCGACGCCGTGGCTGGCGACAGCCTCACGCCAACTGGCGACTCGCGAATCACAGTCCAGGAAACAAAGACCGAAAGAGGCACAAACCTCAAACAAAATTTGTCCCAAGCTTAATTTTTGTACATGTTAGAGTCGACTATGCTTAATAACATACCAAAAGTTTACCACCGTACACCTTGTGCGTCATACCGAAAACATGCAGAAAATTCATTTATGACATACATTAAAATGTTTCCCATAAACGCAGTTTATACTATCGATAAAGCCATAAAAATGATACAGAAACGTTTTATTCTACAAAACCAAGTAAAAAAAAAAATTCAAAGTCGAATACTCAGGATGAAATAAAAATCGATAAATTTATTGTTTTTTTTTAATCAGCCCTGAAAATAAAACTATTTACACGCAAATTAATGGACCAACGTGAAAATCGTTTTAGTAAAAGTTTTTGCCTATGCCTTAAGCTTTAAGGCTACGGCCACATGTGCGTGTTTTCACGCTTCTGTTACAGCGTGTTTTCACGCAGCGTGAGATCCTGAGTGACCGATGGCCACACGTGCGTGTTTTCACACTGAAGCCTAGCGCGTGATTTCACGCAGAATGAATCCGCTACCCGGCCACATGTGAGCGTTGTATTGTGAACTGGCACCCATCTATGCTGTGCAGGCTTGATTATGAATTCACTAGCTGCCCGACCCGGCTTCGCACGGCTATACTAATGGAAAACAATTAAGCCACGTCTCCCATTTACAGTAATAGTAAATTTAAAAAAATTCAGTGAAAATTTATTACAATGCTGTATAATGTACCGATGGTTTCCCGACTCGTGCACGCAACATAAAACTGATGTACCCGTACTTCGCTACGGCAGTCTACAGGCAGATCACTCTTGCGCCGCTCATTATACATGCCCCTCCTTGTGGGTACGCCACTGCCGCGCGATGCCCGTTGCCATGGAGACGCAGAAGACATGAACAATTGAAAATCCTGTTCTCATGCAGACAAAGTACCCACTGTTGCCTGGTTTTAACCACCCATGGGATCTAATTTTCGGAAAATGTCATCCTGCGTAACATAAGGAACATTACTGTGAAATTTCAAGTCTGTAAAATATATATACTTGAAAAAAAGGGCAATTTTTGATATTTAAAGTACCCGCAAAATTTCAACGGTGATGAGGACTGCACTAACAATTAAATAGTCGTTGCCATAGAGACGAATGAAGCATCAACAAAGCAACAGCCGTTGCCATGGTGATTTCCTACCAAAAACTGGGAATTTTGATATATTACGCCCCCGAAACTCCCCTTGGGATCGGATTTCCGCAGAATCCGTTCTTAGTGAGCGTCTGCATCACAAAATGAGTAACTATACTAAATTTCAAGTCAATCGGATGTATAGTTTTAGAGATCTCGTGATGAGTGAGTCAGTGAGTGGTATTTCGCTTATATATATATATATATATATATGTATATATATACACACACACACACACACACAAACACAAGTCCTTGTCAGAATTGTAACGGGAGAGGAAAATTATTGATGGTCCGAAAAATTAAAATTAAATAAAAATAATAAAAATAATTCTAGTAAAAAAAACAAATTAAACACAGAGAGAGGGAAAAAATAGTTTAGGATTGCGATTTAAAGTGATAAAATAGTATTTAAATACTAATTGAATTCTTATGAGGGTACTGATTGCTTCGTTGTTAATATCACACGGGTGTTTTTTACTTGTATGGGAAAATTAAGAATGATAAGGCATCTAGTGCGTGGCAACAATGTTAATAGGCAATATGAAATAAACTTCTAGCACCTGCGGCATTGTCAACACACACTTCGTACGTGTACTGCATGTTGTATCTAACCCCCTCCAACGCATTTGATTCTAAATTGGACTTTTAGTAAGGATCCATAATGGTATTGATAATATAATATAGCCTATAGCCTTCCTCGATAAATGTACTATCCAAAACTGAAATAATTTTTTAAATCGGACCAGTGGTTCCTGAGATTAGCGCGTTCAAACAAACAAACAAACTCTTCAGCTTTATAATATTAGTATAGATTAAGCAAGAACGCTGCTGTGGTTTTAAGTGCTGTGCTGTTGTTTCGTAGGCGTCGTCGTCGGCGGAAGCATTCAAGAAAATACTGGGTCCATCCCATATTGAGTGAAACATCAACGAAAGGAAAATTTGTGCTCTTTCATAATAAACTAAAAGAAAATCCAGACAAGTTTTTTGAGTACTTCAGAATGTCCGTTAACTCATTTGAAATACTTTTGTCTATGGTGAAAGAAAATATATCAAAAAGTAACACAGCAATGAGAGAATGTGTTAGTGCTGAAGAATGTGCCGAAAAATGTTCATGAAATAACTAAACAATACATATATACACACACGCGCGCGCGCGCGCGATTTTGAGTTGACCATGGTTTTAAAGTCTTGGGGTATGAAAATAAAAACTACATGAACATTTTCCGGAAGTCGTAACATATCGACTACAATGGGTAGTATTTCAGAACAGAACGCGGCGAGAATTCCCGCACGTGTGGCCGGGCATCGACTGAAACGCTGCGTGAAATCACGCCAACGAATTGGCCGCGGTGCATTTTCTTGCGGGCGACCTTGAAGACGCGCCTTTCTGTCCTCTCCCCGGCGGGAATTCACGCTGCGTCTGGCCGGTCTCATTCTCCTTGCTGCGGTTCATATTTCTGGCGTGTTTTCACGCAGAATCTCTGCGTGAAAACACGCTCGTGTGGCCGTAGCCTAAGGCGGTATAATTTTAAAGAGTCTAGCGCAATTAGTTGAAACGCTAGAGCAGCCTGGGCGCCCGGTGTGAGTAGTCCTGTGGCGGTGCTCCTCCAGCCTGCGCCAGTGCGTTACTCGCGACCTTCATGGCCAAGTTCACCAGTTAGTGAACTGATTTTGTTTACAAAATGCTGACAATACACTGAAATTCGATTTAGTATATTTGAGTTTAATTGACGAATTCAAATAATATTTTAATCAAATCAATTTTCTTTTGCGAAGGATTTTTAATACGGATCAATAAAATTGCTGTGAACTTAATTTTATTTCGAACTTTGTCAACAAGAACACCTTAAAATCCAAGTTAAATATTTATATATGTAAATATACTTTTTTTTAAAATGTGTGTACGTGAAGTCCACGAGCGATAGAAGTGAAACTTCTAGCTTATAGATATAGAGATAAATTATTTAAATTTTCAATCACACTGTTCACATAAAAATGAATGATGCTAATAAAGCTTATTGCGATAACTTTTTTATACTGGAATAAATAAAATGTAGATACTTTAAATTAAATAAAAGTAATATGGTAGTGTCAATCGTTAGCCGTTACGAAAACCGAGGAGTAGACAAACACCAGCAGCGTTACAATTCCATAGCATCACTGCTTCGTCATTTCTACCTCTCCCCTTCGGACAGTTACAATTAGCATATAGCATGCTACGCTAAGTACCTATCTCCCCCCCCCACCCCCCTTTTTTTTTTTTTTTTTTTTTTTGCCGTTTTCCCATTCGACCGCTAGTGCATGCGTTGGAGTGGCGTCGCCGCTGACGCACTCTCCTGCTGTACCGGTTCCCCCCACCCGCACCTAACTATTGCCCTCAAGCTATCGGAATTGTCGTAACGCTCGAAAATGGTAGCTCCTTCAGCAAAGTAGTTTCACTTCATAAACTCAGGTAGGCTTTCTTATCATAACGCACGATTTAAGTGTTCATTTTTAATTTGGCTGGTATCTGTTTGTTTGGAATGGAAGAATGGAATGACAACAGTCATATACTCTAGGGATCGAACATGACTTCACTTTTCGGATGAAGCATGATATCGTATGAGAATATTTTTCAGTATGTGAATTATCAAGAAAAATATAGATATATTTAAGATTAAAATCATAATTTAAAAAATTGGTTGTCTGTAAAGTCGGTACGGACGATAGTTTAACGTGAAAACGTCATAACAAAAAAAAATGAAATGATTGCATACTTTTATGAATAAAATTGTATAATTTTTATTGAAATATCACTATTTTGTATGGATACAAAGAAGGAGTGAAATGAAATCTACAATTTAAATGATAAATTGACTTTTATTTGCACTCATTAATTCAAATATGTTTATTACTTTAACCAAGAGATAATTTAACCATAACTTTTATACATGTTTGCTATTTAACTTCTTCCAATCTGTGTTATTCTGTTAAGGATAGGACGATGATAGGAAAAGTAGGAAACGAATGGGAGTGTTTCAAGTTTAATGTGCTTCGAAAAAGTCAAATCGATGGTTGTTCCAATCGAGTGGAAGAGATAGATGCGGTGCAAGCGTACGAGTGTAACGGGACACAGCGTAACGGGACAATGTGCGTTACGGGACGCTTTTTCGTGCGTGCAGCCGGCGTTCATCGATTTATTAGACGTTGTCACGTCAAAAATATATATAGGTATATCTCTTATTTTATAACTGAACTGATTTGCATTGTCTCTAAATTATACTATGTTAAAAATTCAATACTTTTTTTCACTATATCTGGTAGAATAGTGTTTCAAGATTATTTTGGTGTCCACAACCATAGGCGTGCGCAGGACTTAAGTATTGGTGGTGCCAGATACACAACAGCCGTGTCATTCACGAACCCCGAGCCTAAAGTGTTGGGGGGGGGGGGGGTCCGGGGGGTCCTCCCCCGGAAAAATTTGGATTTGAAAGCCCAAAATGGTGCTATTTAAGGTGTTTCCGAACAAAAACATTAAATACACAGATGTAAAAATTTTAAAATTTTTTTTATGACAAATTATGGCTTTGAACGTTATAATCACCAGGAAATCTACTAAACTATTTACAGTTTTAAGCTTTGTTGAGCCATAAAGTTAATTGCACAAATTGTTTGCACGGAATTCATGCTGGTGGCTTTGAAAAACCGTACTTACATGTTTTCTGAAGATGCCAAATAAATGCTAGAAAAAAAAAACTCAAATGTTAAGTTTTAAAATCAACAAATCAAGAGAGTTTTTGTAACATACCTTAAATATGTAAAATATTAAAATAATAAAAATACACAAATAAGAGTGGGCAAAAGTTTTAACTTTTGGAATACATCAAAAATGTTTTGTCGGCGACTGCATATAAGTCATCGAGTAAGCCTATCCTTTTAACTAACTAAACTCTCTCTTTTTTTAAATAAACCCTGGCGGACGGCGGCTATTATTCCGTGCGCCTGCCGAATGGAGTGAACAGTGGACACCGAGCACGCATTCTATGTAATTATAGGAGAACTATGAGAAATATTTACATTTCAGAAGTTTCGTTGCCGCGGCCCGCGTGTACAACACAAGTAATTGCAACTGGCTTGTTTCCGTGTGTATAGTTGGTTCGATTGATAACTGATATACTGATAGTGTTATGAGCACATATCTGTAACTCGACACGATTGGAAAACATATTTTTTTTTGGAAATAATACGGATTTTTGTAAGTATGTATTATTTCTGCTTGTAAAAAACAAAATAACGTTAACCCTAATGGTGGTGCCAAGGCACCTGTGGCACCTACCGTGCGCACGCCTATGTCCACAACACTGAGTCTACTAAAGAAATTGCCTTTCGAAAAGCATTTTTGTGGATCGTTGCAAGAAATTATAATTTAGGACATAACTGCACGATTCCGGCGTACCTAATGCACACGGCTTGCGGCAGTAAACCTTATTAGTCCGGCAGAAATTGGCCGTTTTTTGCATGAAGTGAAATTTGGAGTCTATAGTTCTGTTTTAGGTGTCAAATGAAAGATATAAGTGTCTTGTAACAAAAAATGCTGGGTGACATCCGCTATCTGTTGAGCATTTTAAGATATTCAAAATGGTGGCCAATAGGGTGTAATATGTTCAGAACTTGTAATCAAATTATATGAATGTCAAATTTGGTATCAAAATATATGTTTTAGGGGCACTGAATCGAAATACAAGCCTATACACTATGTAAAAATAAAAAAACTAGCAGATAAGCAACATATTTGCGAAAATAAATGTATACAATTTCGTAATTCCTCAATTTATATTTGTGTTGTTAAATTTTTTTTGTATAAATAAACATGTTTAGTGGCTCCATACTTGAAACTTGGCTGTACATCATATTTCAAGGGAAGAAACTTGAAAAAGTGTGATTCATAAATTCTACAGCTAAAAAAAACATTAGTGATATACTTAATAATATTCTCACAAACATGTTATGTCTTTCAGATATTACATTAATGAATAGGATATTGAATTATTGAACAAGATTTAAATAACTTAGATATATCATCGGTCGTATACCTAAAGGTATTCTCACAACAAAGAAATTAACAAATACATATTATGACTATAAGACCATTAAAACATATATATACTACGCAAGTATATTCTTACAATAACTTAAGACGGGTTATTGCATTCCAAATCTCTGCAGGCACAGAATAATTTGCAAGTAAGTCTTGAAGAATAGCAACTACACTTTGAAGATTTGCAAGGAGTCAGTTTTGTACAGCCACATTTCACCAGCTTCAAAATAGAATCAAGGGCGTAAGCAATCCCGCCTGGAACTGCAACAGGAAAGAGTGATTTGTTCGCCACATCCTTTGACCAGCCATATTCCACTGGATCTAAGGTTGTAAGTTCAGGTTTGTTTGCTGATCGCCAGATACAAGCTTGAAAATGTGCTCGTTTTACATTTTCAATAAATGATGCAGCAGTTGGGGGAAGTGTACGAAGGTTTGGAGCAGTGACAGAACCTGTACTAGTTTTCCTCGCCCAAACTTTTACACGGGTTTCTGACATTGTTTTACATCCACGTTGACTATGGCACGCCGATATGAAGCTTGTTGCCCGATATGTAACATTATTCATTTCTGCTCTCTCATCTGCAAGCAAGGAGAGCGATAACCCTGATCGAAGTACCTTTACAACTTTGCCTTTACCTATCCCAAAGTAGTACGCCACAGTGTCTCTTCCCGAAAGTGCATGAGCAGCTAAAAGTTCTGAAATAATTGAAGAATGTTTTTTTACTGTTTCTCCAATATCCACAACAGTCCTTTCTTGTACTGGTGATTCCACACTCTAAAAAAAAGTTGTACTTTTACAAGGGAAATTCTTGGAAACCCTGTTGCCAAGGATATTTCTTGCAAAACTACAAGGCAGAGCCTTGCAAAATCGCACATGGTACAAAGCTCTGCCTTGTAGTTTTACAAGTAATATCATTGGCAACAGGGTTTCCAAGGATTTTCCTTGTAAAATATACAAAAATTTCTTTCAGTGAATTAACACGCACTATGCCTAAGGCCATTTGCAGATTAGTTGGGAAGTTTTATTTTTGTACTTGTTACAATATTGTCGCGGGTTGAAATTTTGCAGGGTTGTTGAAATCAAATTTAGGGACTTTACTGACGGGACTCTGGGCTGGCTGCTCTGTTCACTCGTCAGCGCAAGTGGCGTGACCATGTAATTGGGGCACGGGGCCGGCGCGGCGCGCTGCGGGCTTGCAGAATTTTGTTTGTTTGTTTGGCCGCACGCTGGCGCAGCCACGGGCCGCAGTTACTGGGGCGCGCTGTCGTAACAAGCCGCGCGGTGTGGCCTGCACATTGGGGTAGAGGGGGGGTAGTCTTCCCAGATGTTCTAGTTAGTTGTTTAGTAAATTTGACTTCAATAACGAGCTTTTGTTATGGTAGGCGCGGCAGGGCGCGCGAATTTAAGCGCAAGTGATTGGTGACTCAGGCTCACTCAGGCGGAGGCTATGCGTCTCACCTGTGGTCACGAGTTGTTAGTTCGTTCGTGATGTAGGAATTCAGGCTCACTCAGGCGGAGGCTATGCGTCTCACCTGTGGTCACGAGTTGTTAGTTCGTTCGTGATGTAGGAATTCAAGCTTTCGGGCGGAAGCTATGGTCGACGCCAGAGGCCACGAGTCGTTTAATTTAAGTTAGGTCATAATGTAGTCGTCAAGCTTTCGGGCGGAGGCTATGGCCCTCGTCAGGGGTCACGCGTCATAGTTTTTAAAATGTAATGTTCGTTCGGGATTTCAAGGGCAGGAGAGGCCCCTACGTTATTTTTTTAAAGTAATCGATCAAGAAAGGCTTTTCGGAAAATGTGAGTATGGACTTATCTTTGTTTTAATTTTAAGTATTAATTATGATTTGAGGTATTCGGAAGGACTAGGGAAGTGTTTAGTGAAGTTCTCTCATTCTCTCTCTTGTAAGGTCGTTCAATCGTTAAGGAAGTAAAGAGATTATTGTTTTAAATTGTAATCCCGCTATTTAAATGTTCTTTAAAATGATGTTGAGTATTTGACTTTAAGAATAAAATAATTTTAATTAAGTATTATGTTATTTTGCAAAATCTCCTTAGTTCAGCTCTCACCAGACATCCTGTACGGGATGACGAACCTATGATCCTAGGTACAGTAAAGTATTTTATGAAGTTAAGACTAGTTGATGCCAAGCGAGTTGTTTCTATGTAAAGAGCTACGATTCTCGCCCCCCCCCCCCCCTCTGAAGGTGAATCGTGACAGAAATGGTGGTGGCACCGGCTAGGTGCCACGTGACAATATTACCAATCAAAACTGAAAGCAGTGAATTGTCCAGTTTTTCAGAAATACTACATAGCAACTTCATTAGAGTGTTACTGACTTGCTCTAAAGCAATGTCTATATTGATGGTACTTCTGTAATTCGTACTTTTCTTTGGAAGTGATTGTATTTCTGTTGTTATTGTTTTGCTTACCATTGAAATGGCATTTTCAATATCAACTTCTTCGCTGTCCACAAATTTTAGAACTTGTCTTGCTGTACTTTTAAAAATAATAATGTTGGCAACACCCGGAGAACTGAGGACAACAATATCACTTCCAACTTTCGCTGATATTGCTTTGGTTAGATGTTTTCTTGAGAGTTCACTCCCTCCATTTTGCTGGTATATTTCATACAGTTCTACAGATGTCCACATTGTTGATCTGTTACTAGTCACTTCATTGATGACAAGATCTAATGCCGCATCATTTTAACCTTCACTGGTTTCTGTCCTTGTAGCCAATTTAATAGATTTTGGTGACAAAGTTTGATCTACTGTTAACATGATATCTTGCATCTGCAGCATGAAGGTCACTCAGTGATCCCAAAACACGTATGCGTACACTATACGCGCATTCATCTTTTCGTATTTCACACACTTGAATAATAGATTCCTTGAATGCCATTTTTAAGCCACCCACATTAGCCTCTTTACAGATATAGTCTGGTCTCCAACGTGATGGATTATTTTCATCCTTCGAGACTTTGCATTCTTCAGCGCAAAAAATGCAATGTTCTTTAAATGATAATAGAGTGTTTTCATTATTCCTTGTTATTTTTGGAGATCTCAAGGATACTTCTTCTTGGCGCTTCCTCTTGCGATGTCGTTCCAGCTGTGTCACTGCACAGTATGTTGATACACAACTCTTGTGGCACTTCACAATCAATTCACTTGTTACAGCTATTTTTTTCTTCTAGCACATTGTAGAGTTTATCGTTGTATACTTTACTGCATTTTATAATAGTCTTTATTCTTTTATCACCACTTTCAATAAGTCTTTCATTGTAGTTTTCACAATTAAATTTCCAGTCAAACAGGCATTTTTCTGCCATTTTCTTCTCTAATTTACTTCACATTACACTTGCAACAATAACAACGTATTAGCCAATTCCTTCCATCATCCATGATCCACAAAAAAACAATGTTCATGCCACAGCAACTGGAAGAGTTACCTTTTATACTAATATTCACATGTCATTAGGTATAAATGTAAAAAAATCCGGCATACATATTTAAAATGTAATTAAATAAAATTTTACACGATATCTAAACACATATTTTGATTCAGCACCCTTGAAAACATGTATTTTGTTTCCAAAAATTACCATAATATGTTTGTATTGCAATTTTTGAAAATATAACACCATATTGGCCGCCATCTTGAATATCTTAAATTGCTCAACATATAGCCGATGTCACCCGGCATTTCCTGTTACTAGACATAATAATCTTTCATTTAAGACCAAAAACAGAACTATAGACCACTTTTCCAACCCATACCTCAGTTCTGCCGGACTATATAGGCCTATATGTTACTAAGAAACGCTTATACTGCCACTGTACAAAAGTTAAGCTTTGGGATAATTTTCCATATATTAAAAACCTTTGTTTCCTAAGAGCGAAAATCGTCTCGGCCCGAGCGACTTGAACACCGCCGCCCTAGGTACCACGCTCGGAACGCTTCAGCGATCAGATCAATTGTAACAATCAACAAATATACCAACTGAAAGCCTAAGAAATATACAACCACGTTTGTTCAAGCGACTTTTACGTCGGGTTCTTCATGTTTATGTAATATGTATTATCATTAACTATAAATACAAATAAAAACTTTTCCTTGTTATTATTGAATATATTTCATTTTTAGTAAACCATTCTAGACACTTTTTAATTTTATTGAGAATATTTTTTGTAGGTAATTATGGCTTGATTTACTAAAGGTCTACTATAATTATATTTATGGAATGCAAAATTGTGAAGCCCTCAAGAAGCTATTATTTAGTACTTTACTGCATGTTTTCGGTGATGCGCACAATAGACCAGGGTCGATAAATTTTGAAACAAAAAAAATTATAGTAGGATGAAAGCCATTGGAACAGGAAGAGATCTGAGGTCGGGAAGTGGAAGGGGGTGAGTTTTTAAGGGTAGAAAACGATTTATCTCGATTTCCGGCAAAACTACATGTCCTATGGAAAAACGTTAAATAGCAAAGTTGTAGGTCTAATAAAAAGATCTACAACTTTTGTATTTACACTTTTTTCACATAACCCCAAAATGTACGTGAAAAATTCAAATAACCAAGTTTTTTGTTTGTTATTTTAATCTTTTACAAAAAAATTTTTTTTTTTCACGAAATTTGGTGAAAATTTACCTTTTTATGTCCCAAACACTCTGTAATTTTTTTATTTAAAATTTTTTTTCACCTTATTTTGACTTAAGGCGATTGGTGCATGGAAAATATTACGACAAAACTAATTTAACTGTACATATTTATTTTTGATGCTTCTTTTTAAGACATAATATACCTAGGATATTTTTAATAAACTTTTTTTTACTGAGTTATGTCATTTTAAATGCATTAATTTTTATTCCTAGCCAGAATTATTTAGAAAACACATAATTAAGTTAAACTTAAGTATAGTTCAAGAAACGAGTGTACGAATAGGTTTCTGCACCTATAAAAGTAAGAAAAAAATGTTCATCGTCAAAATTACAGTTTAATATTGACAATTTCCATTGATCACTGCTGGACTACTTCAGAAGCAATTTAAAGAATAAATTTAAATGAAAATGAAAACATAATTGGCAGAACACTATTGAGTTATGTATATATTTTCATATCCTTTTGTTTTTGATACGATCCGACTCAAAACACTCCCTCTGGAGTGACAGTTCTAGTGCTGCGTGTAAAACTCTCGCCGCTGGGAAGAATGTCCCCGCGACGTGGCGCTGAGGGCGGCGCTTGTCGGAACCAAGGAGCATGTAAGAAGATCTGGAGTGGACATGTGTAGGGCGAGAGCGAAGCCAGCCGGTTGCGAAGAAGGGTTGAAAAGAAAGAGGAGGAGAGCGTATTTCTACTGCAAACGCAGCCCCAGCCCACTTGTCCTTGAGGTTTGAGTGGCGCTGGTGTGCGGCTACAATGGTGATTTCCTGTAGCGCATATGGCTGTACAAATCGATGGAATTCCAAGCCGGATGGCGTTGCTTTTCACATGTATTAAAGATTTTTTTTTTCATTTGTTAACTAAATTAATTCCCAAAACTTTTGAAGCATCAGAAAAAAGTGGCAAATGTTTTAAACAGAAGTAACTAATCTTCGAACTTTTCGAAAAACCTAAGAAAACTATTTAACAAAGAGAAGTAGTTTCAGTTGTATAATTCTTTACTTTTTTCATAGATTTCCAAAACGTGACGATCAACGACAGATCTGGGAAAAAGCGACAAAGCGGAAAAATTGGACTGCGTCTCCGAACCATGCATTGTGTACAGTGCATTTTGAAGACAAATGGGTCTTAAGAAGCGAAAATCTAACTCGATTAAAGGATGATATGGTGTTTGGTATATTAAGGTTTCCCTCAAAGGAACGGTTTCACAATGCTTTTAAGATATTAGATAAATCCCAACATAAGTTTAAAACATTTCTCTTAAGAGTGTGCTTCGTAGCATTAAAAGACGTGCCTTAATTATTTTGCAAATTTATCATTGTTATGGTGACGATGTCAGGGGTTTTCGTATTTTTTTTAGAAATATAGTACAGTATGTATTAGCAACTACGTTAAGAACTGTTATTTTATTCACACAGAGAAAAGAAATATAAAATGCTAAAATTTGGCGTCTGTCTTTTTATATCCTATATAGGCTTGTTATTATATGTGTGTTGTAACATGTATAAAAATGTTAAATATATTCAACAATATTTGGTAATTATATATATTTTAAAACTTTCATGTACGCTACTTGAAACTACGTGAAAGGTTTTCAGTCTATAAAGGCCTATTCTATGATTTTTTTAAAATTATTAATTCTTATGCAAACAATTAATAAAATTGAAAGTTTCTTACATTGTCAGTATATGCGTAGCATTACAGTTATTACAAACAATTCTCTACCAGTGTTAAGCTAAGGTTTGCATGTTACGTTGGTTGAGTAAGTAGACTGGAACATGAACATGATATTGAAAAGACTTCTAACTTCTACTAATACACGTATATTACAAGAGATTTGTAATAAATTAAATGAAGTAAGTAAGAATTCGTTTTTTATAAACGTTGTGTATGAAATTATAAAATTTGAGAAGTATAATAACAAAAAGAAGTGCGTTACGAAGACATATGTCGGTAGTGTTACCCACTGAAACATTATTCCCACTTCAACTCTCTGTAAAAATAAAAGTATGGGGTTGAATGCGTCTAGAGTGGTATATAAATAAAATTTGAAGCTTCTTCCTAATTTCATTCGCAGGTGTCCCCCACCTATAGTTGCAAACAAAAATTTTTCCTCGATGTTGAAATTTACTCTGCGTATTCACAAAAACATTTGGCAGTAAATAGGTATTTAATTTTTAAAAATGAAAGTATTCATGTTTCGAAAAAAATATTAAAGCGGTGTGGGGAAGAATGTTTACAGATAATCCAGTAAAATTTTCAGTTTGATTGTTTTGATAGTTTCGGAGCTGTTGCGAGTTTAGTTTGGAGGATTTTTCCGCCGCGTGAGACAAGTTTGGCTCGTTTTCGTTTTCTTCCAGCGTAGGAAGCAGGGAACAAACGCCGATACCCGGCTTCACCTCGCATCCTTTGCTGGCCTTCCCTTGTCCTCTCCAGATGTATTACTGCATATTAGCTCCATGGTCGGAACCAGGTAGTCCGGCGGCGGAGCTCCGGCCGGCTGGCCGCAGCCTGCAGGATGGGAGGGGGTGAATGGGGTGTAGAGGGAGGGCGAGAGAGGAGGCCGAAGAAACGAAGGGTCTGTCAAGGTCGCGCTTCATAGTGGAGTCTATAGAGGATCCCACTCTTAGATTGCGGTGTGGAAGTAAATGGGCGCATTCTCTCTCTCTCTCTAACACACGACGATTGCCGTTAGCGCTGTCCTTGTTTCTTCGTGCGTTGTTGCCAAATATCAAACAAAATTAAAAATTTAATTTTTGGACCAAGCTTTTTTTATATTGTATAGCATCGAAATACGAATCAGGCAATGCTTATTTTGAATACTTAACAATATTTTAAGTGTCCGAAAAAATTAAAAAACATAACTTATTCACTGCGAACTGTTTTGAAGTATTCCGAGATGTTTCACATCAAAAAAAAAAAAACTTACATGTGTATTTCATGCAGATTTTTTTTATTAATAAATTAATGCCTTAGGACGCCACCGAACAAAATTTAAGACAAAAACTGTACAGGTTTCACTTAAATAATTTTTTTAATATATTGAAATGCATTTTCTCACAAATTGACACATCAAAAAGTTGACCAGTGGAAAACTTTTTTTCTATTAAAGATAGATGGGGGACGAAAGCGTGAAAAATGTTCACAATGAATTGAATTAGTTTTTAAAAGCAGCTCTATCTCAATTGCTTCTATATTTTCCGTGTAAATAGCTGTTAAAGATGTGTCTTATCAATACAAGAGCACGCTGCAATAGAGGTTTCTCACACAAGCTGCCGTCGTAAGAGGAAACAGGGTCATGTGTTTAGATAAGTGGGGTTCTGTCCTGCAAGCAATTTCAAATACATGGCTTCCTTAGTCAACCATGTATTTCCTTAGACACGCATTTCTGAAAACCAGCCTGCCAGTTAGTATCGCGTCTCGCGACGAAGCAAAACGTTGTGTCCGGTGACTCGTTACAGTTATAATTTTGACAAATTATATATTAACATACGTGATATTATTTTCTACATTTATTTTTATTACGTATATATAAAATATGGAAGATACAACACCGAAAATAAATTATATCGGTAGGCTACACGGGGAGGGGGGGGGGGGGGGAGCGCAAGGTTGTGTTGAATGTATTTGAGTATTTTTCAAAAAATATGAGTGTGTGCAATGCAATTAAGGAAGCTTACCATTCTTCAGGTCAGCTCTGTGCTACTCTTATGGAAGGGGTATCAACATTGGTCAAGCGGTAACGATAGTGATTAAAAGGTATGTGATGTTATTAATTTCTTAATCAAGTAAACGTTACATTTATCGTATGAATTCCTTTGAATGAAATGTGTGTGAACAGATTCTTGTTGTAAGTTAAAGTTAAAAAAAAATCCTTATCGACACAGCCTAAAGGCGCAGGAAGATTTCGATGATTATATTTCTTTAATTTGGACAAAAAGGGAATTTTATATCCTTAAACCCATGTTTTCTTCTTCCCCTTGCAGTAATGGTTGTTACAAAAATATTTTAATTGAATCTTGAACATAATATGTAAAATGTATGAAATAAATACGAAAGAATTTAATAGCAATCATGGTACAAAATTTTGAATTATTTTTCTATCCTCAACACCAAGCATCTTATCAAACATTGTTTTAGACAAAGTTTTGGAAAATAATTATGATATTTACAAACCATTTAAATAGATTTGATAAGGTGTCTACTAAGGTAGTTACGTTTTTTTTGTCCGGTGAAAATATTTTTCGAACCCATGCAGTTATGGCTGGTCGTATCAAAAATTTATTTAGAAAACATTTTTTGGAATTAGGTACTCCGAGTTATCATACGTTAAAACGGATGCGATATTATTCATATTATGGGAGTTGTTGCGATTTTTCTGTTTTTCAAAAAATCTTCCCCATTTCGACCCAATTGTTCGGATTTTTCCCATAACTTACTCGACCGAGAATTTCCATTACCGTATTTTATTTATCATTTTGGACATGACTTGTCCAAAAATACGGCATTTATTGGGCCCACGAAAATGTGATATACTTATATATGCGATTTTTAGAACATAAAATAAAACTATAAGAAATTTTCGTCTACAATAGGTAGTTTTTATTTGAAATTTACATAAAAGTGGCATTATTACACATTTATATGTGTGATAGTATAAAATATTATAAATTACGATATGATTTCTTAAAATGCTTCTTGTTCGATCCGAATTACAAAGACACACATCTGAAATTCGTAATGTGTTAGAGATTTGGCAACAGCGCGCGCCATAAGCCGTGTACTGCAATCTAAGAGTGGGACGGGCTATATCTTCGCTCAAGCAAGGAAATTGTCTCTGTACAGAAAAATTCGTACAGCGAAATTCTTTTTAGCGGTTATGTTTTGACTTGAAGTTGAATATTGACACGGTGATTATTCTTTGTGGTGGTTGTTTACACATATGAATAAATTTTTACCCTCCAGATTAATATGTTTTGACAGCATAGAACATCAGTTGTGTATTCCGGTTAGTTAGGGTATGCTATATGCACACTAGAATGACAGATCTAAATTTAACCAAAAAAATAGATTTTATATTTATTAAAATTTATTTAGAACATCAAATCAACACTAGGCTATTCCAGTTATATGAAATTTAAAAAAAAATTGGAAATGTTAGCTAGCGATGCCAGAATGTCGGGCACACTAATTACAAATGTCCTTTTGTAATATTACATTGCACAGAACACTGAAACCCTAATACTTCAAGTGTTTGTTTACAGTTTTATTATTCTGTGCTACGTTATTTAAATTTATATGTTTAATTTATTTTGGGTTTTGAACTATATTTCTGACATTGTTACAGACGTTTGGGCTTTTCTCTATGTAATTATTAAGTAATTGCGGCTTTTGGAATTACGTTTTTCACGGCCAGAAATTGCCCGAGGTTTCGGCGGAACTTTCAAAAAGTGCCTCAAACCTATTGTTGTAAAAGTTACGCTACTAAAAAGAAGCTTGGTTTTGGCCGTTTTGGTGCGTGCAGCTCCGCGTCAGGACGTTCCTGACGCGGGCCTACCATAAGTTATGTTATGTGTGCGGTAATGATAGTATGTATAAAAAGGTTATCATCAAGCTGCTGATTGTATGTTAAGTTGCGAACGGGAATACGCGATTTTAAAGTTATTAACGTCAGAAGATATCATTAGTCCAGGTATGGCCATTTTGTTATTACTCTATCACTAACGCTGTACTGACGCCCTGCAACTTTTTAACATTGCCGATTGATATTATGACTTTGTTGATGTTGCTGGGATAAACTAAAACCAGGCGCTATTAAATATTATATTTACTAAATTAATTAGCCTCTCAGTATTATTAATGGCACGATCATATGAACATACAATGCACAACTATCTTAGTGGTCTTGAGTCTATAGGTCTTATGTTTTATCGGACAATTTATTTAATTTATGAGTTAGTGAATTTTTCGAACCGTAAATCCATTTTTGAACTCTACATGAAACATTGACATTTGCGAAGTCATGCCCATGTACCTGGCAACGATAGTTAAAAAAAATCGCAGTGATATTTGGGTCAAATGGAATTACTGTATTGAGGGACACGTGGTATTTGTTTATTCGTGTGTAAGTAATAAATCAGTCTTAAAATCAGTTAGTTATTTTGTCTTCCTATTTCGTATTCTAATTGAGATAAATATCAGATAAGCATGTGTTACTTGTATCACGACATCAAGGTATTATTTATCAGTACCGGTAATTAATATTTTGTTTTATATTTTGTTAACTAATGTGCATAGGGCAGTGCACTAGACATCACTACCTGTGTGTAATGTTGCGTTACACTTTTTAACGCATTAGAGTTCACATAAAATTATAAATCCAAAATTTTGTTTAAAAGTATAAATATCAGCGATCAATTTAATTAATGTCCAGTATAACTCAGTCAGTAAAACATTCGGAAATATGTATAGGACCTGTTAACCTAAATATTTGTTAACAGTTAAACTGAACTAAGATGTGTTAGAGTTATTTTTTCTCTCTCCGTATATTAGAGGTATGGGACATCAAAATACGCATCTGTCGCCCATTTACTTTAAATACAGAATTATAAACTACATATTGTGAAAACATTCTGCAGCAGTTTTTGCTGAACGGAAAAACACGGATGAGAAGACAGACGAAATGTGTTTGGTAAGTGATTTTTCGTCAAATGAAATGGAACAGGACAGTGCTTATCAGAATGAAAGTACAGAACTACTTTTGTGCAAGGAAATGTATTTTACAAAGACATTTCAAGAGAAATCACCTTTAAATGAAATAGATCTTGCTGACATTGAAGAAATAGACTTAGATTTAGAGGCCAGGCCCCTTTCAAGTGACGAAATTTCTCTTGAAGGGCTGAAATATGTTTCTGGCTATATAGCTCACCGTATCAGAAATAAATATCCTGACCTTGGCACTACGGATTTCAATTCGGAGGACGATAGCTGGATACATGTACAATCAAAGGGTAACTTAAAATGTCCCACTAATGAATTTTTTGAATTAATAAAGATCGCTGAAATGTGTTTTGATAATGTTCATGGCAACAATTTGTGCAAAAAAGAGCGGATTTTTGAATCACTAACTAAAATTATTTGCGGAACTACTGAAAATAAATATCCAGAAGAAGTTACATACTGTTTTGTCAGGACAAGAACGTATATGCGTATCAAGTATTTTAACATGAAATATTTTAACGAACAAGACCAAAAACGCAAAGAAAGAAATAAGATGAGGAAAACTACCCTCTAAGATTTTTCAGTGTGATAGTGTCCACTTTCCTTCACCATAATATGTATGTTCATAATTTATTTACGATGTTTTTTAACTACTATATTTAAGAAAAGCATTTATTGTGAATATCGCAGCAATTATGTAGGGCTTAATGTATTTATTGTATTCCAAATATTGAGTATGTCATTTTTATTGCCTTTATTAAAAATAAAATATACGTTAACAATGTAACAAAATTGCGATATTTTTGTATTGCTATTTCAATTTCGTTTCTTGTAAACATTATTGTAGACTTTTTTATATTGAAATTAAATTTGCTATAGGGTTGTTTGAATTATAATTTAACAGTTATAAGATTTTTAATATGTTGTTTACTGTTTACAAACATTTGAAAAATATTTCCTTACCATATTTCCATTTCCATGGCAATAGTTTTGTTAGCTTTTCGGGTAACTCTTCTACATGGATGATAAGATGGTGCGACATCTAAAACATATCGCACCACCTTTACATAACTATTAAACTAAGAGGTGTTTTCTTTACATAATATTAAAGCACAATGTTTCCTTGTGGCGTAGGTGATTTAGAATTTCAATTTATCTAAAAAAATGCGCTTTTAGAATGTTTTTTAACACACAGTGTTTCGGAAGGTTTTTGAAGAAAAAAATTGACTACCCGTTTTATTTTTTTGCAGCTGAATTCGAGCACGTGCATGAAATATAATTAATCCGTAGGAAGCGCAATGGTTTAAAGTATTGATGTTGAAGATTTGAAAAGATTTATTGAAATAGTGTGAGAGAACGAGCGAGTTGAGTGAGAAGATGTGCGGGAGTGGCAGAGGTTAGCTCTCAGCCACATGTGCGCAGTTACAGACAAAAAAATAATCCATTCCGCTTCCCCATGGCGAAGGATGAGTGAAAGAGAAACCTGCTAAACTTTCCCCTCCTCCGGACACGATAGAACCGTATCGGCTGTGTGTTAGAGGGAGAGCGAGATACAATTTCGAGGTTTTGTTAGTGCAGGCCGCAGAGCGACCTCCAGCTACACCCTTCCCGTATGAAGGCCATCTCGCCACTGACGAGCTGGAACTAAGCTCCTGACCTCCCTACATAGTAACGGTCACCCACATAGGCATCTAGACTCTTTAGTGGCCATATGATACAAAATTCATTGTTTTCGGGCCTGTGACCGTTATTTACCGTGCACCAATCGCCTTAATATCGAAAAAGCACGCTAATTTTCAAAAGAAAATTCTCCCATCAAAATATAAGCTTTTTAAAAAAAGTCGGTGGGCTTTTTGTTCGTTGAAATCTCTACTTTCTGTGTAAAAAAAACACATTACTATGGTAAATGTTCGCATAAAATACAAAGAAACGAAAAAAACTCGAATCCGAAAATGGTTTATTTAATCATTGTGTACAATTTCGAGCTATTTATTAAAATTTACACTTTAATTACTCGAAAAACGAGTGAAAATTAATTTAACACGATGACAGCGCTTTCTAGAAGAAGAAAACAAAATGTCGGATCCAAGATGGCGGCATCCAGCAGACAAAAACAAGATGGCGTGCATGACATCATACTCGGCTTCTGTGAACGAAGGATCTGTCACATTTTTTTTGCTCTCGTCAAGTTCAAACCGAGGACTCCATGATGTGCGTTTAGTTACATTTTTTATTTAATTTTTTTTTATTAATTTAAAATTTTTTTCTGATTTTAGCTAAATAATTATGGATTAAAATAGTGGACATGATGTCATTATTACAAAATGGCGGAACTTTTTTATTACAATTTTATTTATTATTAATTCTATATTTTCCGATTTTTAAAAAATACTGATTTTTCAAGATAGCGACCATAACGAAAAGTGCAATGGTGGTATTATAATTAGAAATGGTGGTCATGAAATCCTAATGGTCAAAGTCATGATCTCATTGGCTTAGTGTGGCTTGTTCATGGGGAATTTAAGCCGCTTTGGGGAATTTTCAAGCCGTAGACATTTTAAACGAAAATGGGAAATTTTCCCTCAAATTAGGGATTTTTTTTATAGTTTTTTTTTTTTTGATATTTTTGGAATAATTTGTTTTCCAAAAAATTGGAAATTTTATGTCATTTTCGGCAATTTTTGATGGTCAAGGTCAAAAGTTATCATCCAAGATGGTGGACATCGGCTCCGGCTCCACACTCAGACTCCAGGGCTCGGACCGGCCAATATAAACTACTAACACACACAGTTTTTTTATGGTGTATTTCAACAGTGAGTATAGTGTTTAGTTAATCATTATTGATTAATCAATAATTATTGATATCTTGAACAGTTATTTTGGAGTACTTTATTCATTCATGTTTATAAATTTATTAATATTTTAGTTCAATTTCTAAAAAAAATACAATATAGGTTAGGATTACTAAATATTTAAAAAAATAAATGAAAGCCAAAAAACTCAAGTGTTATTTTTCGAAAATTGTCTTCTTTCTCGATGCCGTTTTACTACTTAAGATATACTTATGAGCCAAGGTTTAAAATACTGAAGAAGTTTCTCTTCTATCACATGCTCGGAGTTACATTTGCTTATTTTATTCACCCTATCATTAGGCTTAATTTTCTTTAAATAATGATAGTAAATAGTTAAAGAATTATTTCTCTGCATCATTAACTTAAGTGGTTCTGTTCTTAAACTTTTTTTCCATGCTCCCCCCCCCCCCCTCCCTCCACACACACAATGTAGGTAATTACCCCTGCTGTTTCAACATCCCCCACATATGTTGCAATGAACTTTCAGGGAGTAAAAAAATAATAATAATTCTAGTGAATTCCCAGCAGTAGACGTACATTGATGGAGAAATCTGACATGTCTGTTGTTACCATGGTGAAATAGATTCCTAGGAAGACAAAGAGGATACGGACTATTACTGTGCATTTGCTAGTGTTAGATATGGCAACATACTGTCAGGGTTTGTATTATGTTGTATTATGCAACAACAAAATGGGTTCATAGGTATTGTAGTTTGCCTTCTCATAGACCGACACACACATTGCAAGTCAAAGGGACAACGGGGAAGGAATCAGTCATCCCAACATTTGCCAGAGTAGTCTCACGAACTATGGAAAACAGAACTCTGCGGTGAAATATGGATGGACTTGAACATTAAACGGACCCAACTTCAAATTTTGAGAGGGGCGATTTCACGAGGGTTGTGAAGGAGGAGGGAGGAGGGGAGGAGGAAGAAGCAGATGACCAGAGAGTTTTGGATGGTAGGCACGCAATACCTCCCAGCTTAATGGAGAGCCAAAAATTTTGAAAAGTAATGCAACCCTTCTAACTATTTTAGCACATTTCTGGCATCTTTAAAAGTATTTTTTCACATATCCAGTTGTGTTTAGTTCTGGAGGTTATTGGTGCGAGCGATTCCTTCCCCCCCAATTTGATCATCAATGTATTGAACCTGGGTCTTCCCCATGCAAGTCCAACATTTTACTGTTGCATCACCTTGCTCAGTCATGAATGAAATGTTTAAGTTAGCTAAATTACTGTACATTGTAAAGACGTTAGTAGTGAGGCAAATGTGTGGGCTGGCAGGTCGTCCGAATATTTTAAGGGTTGATGTGTTTACCAAAAGGTCCTTGTCATAAAGCTAGAATGTATATTACCTCACAATGTTTTTCTGGGAACAAAACCACATTAACTACACCTGTCCCTCAAAGTGACGTTCGATTAGCATGGTTTTTAAGTAATGACACCGATAAACTACAGCATGATTTGAAGTAACACGGTCATAGATTTTATTTACGTGTGCACATAATGACAATATCACTTGTGTAAAATTAAATACAATGAAATGAATTAATAATGTGACAAATCTACAAAAAATGTTTGTTCTTTAATTAATAGCTATTCTCTTCCTCTATTGTAGGTTTATCTCCGACACCCATGTGTTCAGTATTCAGCCAAAGTTTATTTAACGCCATTCCGCATGTTAGCAGCAGCTCTGGAGAGTAAAGCTAGAAGCTTTCAGGGCTAGTTTACCTTGAGCTTACTAAGATGCGCTAGTGGCAAATCATGGCAGATACGCATTTAATAAAGTGTCGGGAATTATGTTAAAAGGTTAAATAATCTTTCTACTAACAAAAACTGAAATACATCTTCTATATCAATAGCATTATAATTTTGTAACTTAGAAATGTTGTTATTTCTTACTTAGAAATTCTATGCCCAAGCCATATTGTGTAAACAATGTGGTACATGAATTTTTAAAATTTAATTTTGCTGTGATTAGTCTCAGAATGTTATTCAACATTATTTAAGTGTACTTCAAATGTATTTAGAAATATACTTGTAATGTTAAAATAATTTTAATGGTAGTAGGGTCTTGACTAAAATGGTAGTCAGCAGGCACATGTACCTGATAGGAAAACCAATTGTTTTGATTGACATAATCTCTTATGGGGAAAAAAATATTTGATTAGCACTCATTTATTCTGTAATGAATTAGAGTGTTACTTTGAGGGGTGTGTGCATTATTGAATATTTAATCTCCAGCACAACTAGGATGACATACCATGAACATAATCACTATATCTGCATTGCTAAATTAATAAGTTCGATGAAAACCATTTCCATGATCCTGCAAGCCCACCTGGCTTTAACAACTTGTTCCTGTGGGAAAGCTCGAAAACAATTTACACAAACACAGTTGAAGAAAAGGATTGCACATTGGAAAATAATGCAAAACCCTTTTAAATCCACCATGAGGTTGTTAAATGGTTCAATAGTCTATGACTCACCATTGTCAATAGTGCATTTAGGCAAGTGATGTATACTTCAAGCAGTTTTGTCACCTGATATTTATTCTAAAAACTGAAATAAATGTAGTCCTGAAATCACCCCATGGGTAGAACATTTAAACTTCTCAGGAAGTATATACAGACACAGTTGGTTCCCCTTTAACTGTTAATTATTACAAGCCCTGCTCAAAATCTTCTTTCAAAATCTATCCACCATTTGGCAAATTCAACATGTGAATAGTGACAATGATACATGTAATAATCACAGGGAACTGTCAAGTTATGACAAATCTGCTAGTGATGGCCCGATATCCAAAAACCCGATACCGATACCGATTCCGATATTTCCAAATTTACCGATCCAATACCCGATACCCGATATTCCGATAATAGGCCTATCTCATTTCTAATACTGATTCTATAAAATTGTGGTTCTGGAGTATTGTTAGAGACAATAATGAAAAATGTTAAATAATAAAACATACTTATGTGAATGTATATTATTTTTATTAATTGTTAAATATTGTAAATTCACATAAAATGAAAGCTAATAACGAAATTATCATAATGGCCTACAAATAAGCTCTCAAAATTCAAATTCACGAGTCACTGCATGTACTTAGTCCAGTGTCTCAACTGTAATCTACGAAAAATACCGTCTGAAAAACATCAAACTTTTGTACCCTTTGTAAAATTTCATCACGGTAAACGATACGCTAGAAAGGAAGGTCTTCAATTAGCAAATTTTGTGACCATTGTTCAAGTGTATCACTCCATTTATTGGTGCGAAAACACGTTAAAAATACGTGAAAAGTAATTTCAATACAACTTTGAAACGTACTGCAAAGTTTATAAAACCACACATCTTTATTTATGTTGTTGGCAATATAGCCTTTGCTGCACCTTGCCCTACTTAAACACATTTCATATTTTAGCTTTTGTAAAACTTACGTAACGTCTTTGTATAGAACAGCAGTTGGCGACCATGAAACGACACGGAATGAAAATGCCTGTTATATCCTTTACTTACTCTATGGTTATATCAAGCAGCAACTTTATTCTTCCCAATGTTTACTTACGGCTACACCACTTATTAAATTAAATATTGTAATTATTTTTGTTTATGTTTTCAATTTATGTACACTTAGTGAACTTCGAAAATTCATTAAGCGAAAACATTTTGCGAATATCTGAAACGAATAAATACGCACTAATGACTGGGATTTGTGTACACATGGAAGAATTGAACCGTCGGGATGCATTGTAGTATCAGAAAGAAGAAATAGGCTTGAAATTGTTTCAGTGGAACATATGCTTGGAATTACTAGGTAATATGGTGATGTGAAGAAAGATGAATTACGCCCGTGGAAAATAAGCTTGGAATTACAGTTAAGGTTATGTGAGAAGTATTATTGGCGAGAGCAAACATCGGTTTTCAAAATATCGCAAGTATTTACCGATGTCCGATATTGAAAAATGTGCCGATATTACCGATCTCCGATATCGGATATCGAATATCGGGCCATCACTAAAATCTGCAGTATGTTACCAATATAAACCAAATCTGCCTTAATTTAATTAAAAACAATTCCAGTACCAGCCAATTGTAATGTAGCACTTTCTATACGGCGTTAAGTCGTCGAAAATTTCTTGATTTGCTGCCAACTTGAAAGGGTGTAAATTTGGCTGTGTTTATACTGAATTGTGTGCAGTTGACATTTTTTTAAGGGTCAATTTCAAACATGTTCATGGACTACAGTAGTAAATACTACTGTCAAACACAAAAAACAAAATTGAGGGGTCCCTGGCTTCTGTGCAAGCAGAGCCGGCACGTCCTATAGGCGAACTAGGCAACCGCCTAGGGCGCCAAGTAGCTGGGGGCGGCGCAGCATGACACATAACAGCTGATATTATATGTTTAACGATTATTGAAACTAGATGAAAATGGATGATGCAATTTTATTTTTGGGACATGTTTGGGGGGGGGGGGGGGGGTGTCAATAGAAGCTTAACCTCAAGTTTGTGGGGTCGCCACCCTTGTCCCCCGGCCGCCATCTTGGAAAAAGGGGTGCAAACATTTGTAAAGACATAATTTGTAGCAAATTGATTTGCCTACAAATATGTTTATATAACTTTTTGCCCTAAATTTAAAACTAAAGAAGTTATAAGTAAAAAAGTAAGAAAATTTCTATAAAAATTTTCTTTTTTGCTCTAACTTTTTTTCATTCATTTTACAAAAAAATTACCTCAGACCAATCTTGTAGATCGTCTTTTGAGGAAAATTTTTCTCTATAATTTTTTTTAATTTCATTCATTTAAAATGCTGTTACAGCGCTCTAAAGTATATCGGATTCGTAAATGCTCATGAGAAACCGGTCAAAACGAAATGATTAACTTAGTTTGATGATCTTTTTTTTATTACAAATATATTCTTAATAAATTTTTGTTAAATCCCGTCCTACAACTTTACTTATTCATTGCTAACTCTTTTCCCCGCCACCTATGAGACAGAGTCTGTAGGTGCGTTTTTTAACTTTCCGCTAAGATAATTGAAAATTTTCAAAAATCTGGAAGTTATTGGTTTTACCCAGTTATTCGAAAATCGAGTTGTTATCAGATATCGACGTTTTGAGGCCCTAGGAAGCTTCCCTGAATGTTTTCCCTCGTTTCCCTGTATGTAACCCTCTTATAACTTTTGAACAGCTTGACCAATTGGAATGAACTAAGTGGGATTCCAAAGAATTCTACTAAATTTAGATTTCCTAAAAATTTGAACCGATTCGGACCAGTAGATTTTGAGAAATCTCAAAAATAAAAAAGTAGAAACACTTTTTTTGGAATAACTTTTTAACTGTTTAACTAATCAGCTCTAAAGCTTAAAAAACTACATCAATCGCTGCAAACCAGGTCAAAATCGGTTAATTCGTTTGTGAGTTATCGTCGTTAAATAATTCGAAAAAACTGATTTTTTGGAATAACTTTTAAACAGCTTTACCGATCGATTCAAAAAACTAATCAACTCTTAACTTTAAAAAACGTCTATCGGCGCTAATCCGGTTGAAATTGGTTGATTCGTTCGAGAGATATCGTTTTCGGAAGAAAATCAAAAAAAGTGTTTTTTCGGAATTGCTTTTTTCGGAAAGTTATACAGATTTAACAAAAAATTTTAAAAAATGTATATACAATAAAAAAAAAGATCATCAAACTAAGTAACATTTTGTTTTGACCGGATTCTCATTAGCATTGACGAACCCGATCAACTTTGGAGCACTGTAACAGAGTTTTAAATGAATGAAATTAAAAAAAATTATAGAGAAAAATTTTTCTCAAAAGATGATCTACAACATTGGTCTGAGGTAATTTTTTTGTAAAATGTATGAAAAAAAAGTTATAGAGCAAAAAAGAAAATTTTTTATAGAAATATTCTTACTTTTTTGCTTAT
Source organism: Bacillus rossius redtenbacheri (assembly GCF_032445375.1). Taxonomy (NCBI): domain Eukaryota; kingdom Metazoa; phylum Arthropoda; class Insecta; order Phasmatodea; family Bacillidae; genus Bacillus; species Bacillus rossius. The sequence goes on from NC_086336.1 coordinate 38,233,175, forward strand.
AACTTCTTTAATTTTAAATTTAGGGCAAAACGTTATATGAACATATTTGTAGGCAAAGCAATTTGCTACAAATTATGTCTTTACAAATTATTTGTAGGACGCATAGTTTCCAAGATATCGCGAAAAGGTGTTTGCACCCCTTTTTCCAAGATGGCGGCCGGGGGACAAGGGTGGCGACCCCACAAACTTGAGATTACGCTTAAATTCAATATTCGGTCCTTAAATTGTAACATTTCAATGGACTATATTTTGAGGCAATTTACCTTGCACCGGCCCTGTGTGCAAGGCAAGCATTCACGCTATGTTACAGTAGACCAGTTAGATAAAATATTTATATCTTGTCTAACAAGAAAAGATACATTACCAAAGCAAAATAATATTTTATTTTGTACGTATTAAAAAATGAACAGGAAAAATGGGTAAAAATCAAGAAATATTTAGACATCTCTTATAAAACCTAGATAATTGAAAAGTGTCTAAAATAACATATTTTTGATGCAATACTTCCTATCTACTGTAGAATGTAGAATGAAACATGCTTTCATTTCAATTTTCATACAGCAAAATTATTATTCTAATTTTTTAGTGTGTGTCAACAGTCCCGTCAACTGTAGCGACGACAACGATAAACTCCAGCACCCTGCTAGGAGTTAAGTCCCAAGCACACAACATGTTGCGGTCATCAAAACAAACCAACAATTTAAATTAACGCATAACTGACATTACTCCCTGAAAACAGGGGAGGGGGGGGGGGGGGGGGGCTGGCAAAAACATCAAAATTAGCAGAATCAAAAGGATTCAAAAACTTGAAAATTAAGGAGCAGACTGTATGAACTAGCAAGTAAAAAAAATGTCAACTCTGACTGTAAATTTATTATAATAAAATAATGCAGTAACTATGCACAAATAGACACACACACACACACACACACACACACGCATGCATGCACGCACACACACACACACACACGCACGCACACAAGAATATATTCCACACACATTCTATGAGAATAATTATATAAAATTAACTGTAAAAATATATACTAAAATACACTTCACATTTTTTTCCCTGGCCTAATGTTCTGGGTTTTTCTCAAAAGGTATGTCCAACTTAAGAGGCCGTGTCAGTAAATTTTTATTTCCAATATTCTGGTCTAGAAGTTCTCTCTTTTAACAGTGAGATTTAGTGGCTTATTCAACCGAAGTAACTGTAACCGCAGCGCGTGATAAAGCTACTATACCGCCAGATTACTCGACGAAAAATGTATCTGGTTCCTCGACAATCTGAGAGGATGACAATCTGACCGGCGGCTCACTAGGAAATTGCGGATGCAGGGATTCAGAATCAAGAAATCTCACATTTACAACTGTAGTATGAGTCGTATCTAAAAATTTAAATACTTTAAATGTATCGGAATACAATTAATCTTCAAACATGTGGTAATTATTCTTTATCTGGATGTAATATTCCGTGAAAAATAATGGTAGTTGACATTAAAAAGTATACGAAATTCATAGTGTAACGTTTTAAAAGGATAATAACATAAATTCTTATGCTTAGATATTGCATATGCATTACACACAATCTAAATACAATCTCACTTAAGTCAGACTACCTAATTTTTTTACAATGCACCATCATACAGTTTAACAGAGGTAGGAGAACCTCTTATCGATGTTGTTTCAAAGAATCTAAATTTACAAATATTACTATTTATCTTATTATGATATGTATCTTTATGAATAAGAATTTACAAAAAAAAATGAATTGATTACATTACACTTTAACATTACAAAAGACTAAAACACTAACAAAACTTAGTTTTATATATTGCTGTAGCATATTAGAAGACGAAATAACTCACTAGACTAACATTAAGAGGGCTGTATCACAAATTTACTTTACAGAAGAGAAAATATCTTTTAAAGATATTTCATTACCTCATTGATTACATAATACTGCCGTTGATGTGATCGTAGATATAAAGTATTGAAAAATTAGATTTCATTATGTTTATGTAAATATTTAGAAAACGTTATTGCTTATAGATGCTCATTATTTAAATAATAGAGAATCTTTTACTTTTATGTACTGGACAAACAAAATACTTATAAGTTAATAAGCTTAGTTGAATAACATCTTCAATTTGTATTGAATTCAATGTACAAATTGAAAATCATGTACAATGAATGCAACTGATTGAATTCAATAAATATTTGATCTTGTGAAACGGCCATAATGGTGATGTAGATAATTATAGATACTCACATGCATTTTGAGAGTCCTTATAAAGCCTATTACAATTTTATAAGTATACATTAAAATGCTTTTAAAATAGACATGTGTAATATAATTAACACTTGTTTAAATAAGATCATAACAATAAAAAATAAATGAAAATCCTTCAACAGTAAGTTATGTTTTATAAGATTTTAACTAAACACACATACCATAAGAGAATATTAATCATGCCACATAATTCAACACAAAATATTCATTCCAATAGGCGCTACGTAAAAATAACTTCTATTTTTATGCTGATAACTTTGCATTGTTTTATATATATCATTATTTTTAACTTTTAATATTCTCCACACATTAACTGAAATTAAGTATTTTCAGAGCCTAAGCAAATGTTGGTCTGTACCACATACAGTTCGTACGATATCTCTACGTGAAACACATACAGTTCATTATTTGTAATTTTAATTATATTTCCATGAACATAATGAAATTAGTATAGGGCCTAGGTTGTTCACTGTTGAGTACTTCTGAAGTATTTTCATTGTGAGTTAACATACATACCAAATGCCATTCTTCCAGCAAAGTTACAAAGAAGACAACAAGATAATATATGTATAATATATATAATATGTATAATATATATAATATGTATGTAGTACCATATTTTAAACCCCTATTAAATGCATAATAACTCAATCTCTTTTCTGGACTATTAAGTAATAGTTTTTGATTACTGTTATTTGTAACTTAAATAAAATGACAACTAACAAATTAGTAAAATATATAATTACGTGCGATATAGTGTGACAGTTTTACTTGGACGGCAAACGAATATAATAAAATGTCTATGACAATGTTAACTTTACTCATTATTATGGAAAGAAACAAAATGGGCAGATAAGCATATTCTACGCTGACATTTAAAAATGCTCAATTCAAAATGAACATTTCTTCCCGATGACAAACAAAAAAGTTGTATGGTCGCGAATAATACATTCGTATGGCGTCACATCAGCGGAATATTCCCTTGGCATAAATGTGTGAAGTCTGTGACACAAAAACAAATGAACGAACAGCTTTTTTTTTTTATCGGATGTGCAATCGGAGACCCTTGGGGTGGTTGAAGAGTGTCAGGTCGGTCGCCAGACCAGATAGTGAAAGCTCAGGGGCTTAGGATAGAAAAGGCCTATCTCCAAATTATTAAGTATAAATGTTGTCATGAAATAGTTAAAGACTTGATTACAACCAGGTTTTTAAACCCATCATGATCATGAAGACACTGATCGGAAGGTAATGTACAATACATTTCAATGGCCTTTTCAGTTTTTGCTAAATAATTATAAATATAAGCAAAATTCCACTGTATCTGGACAAATCAAAATATTGATTATATTTTTTTCATCACAGAAATAATATATGATATGATAACTAAATTTGAAAAAAGCGGTTATGTTAAATGTATTGTATACTTTCAGTAGGCAAAATTTCTGGCCCCTACCTCTTATAGACTTTGAGAAAAACTGCCTTTTAAAATAACATTGATATAGATAGGAGCGCAAATTTGTGACACGGCCTCTTAAGGCTTAAGACACCAAAATTTATGGTGCACCATATAAGTCTATTCCTAAAAAGAAGTATAAATTAAATGAAGGCCATATCAACTGAAATAAAAATTACCAAAAGGCTTAGCAAGTGGTGAGAACGCCACACCTGTTTTAATTTGGAGGAGAAAAAAAAATTTCTTCACTTGATTCTTGAATAGCATTAAAAAAAACAGTACTTTTAAAACAAGAAATAAAACACAACTCATATACAATATAGCTTTTTTTATAAAATATTTTTTTTTCTTATACACATTTTAGCTCTCACAGATAAAAACATGTCCTGTGAAAATAACATCAGCATTGGAACTTCACACAGCGGGTTCACGCTTGTCACAATCACCTCTCACGACTAGAACAACTGTCTTCTTGCACAAGCCTACTAGGAAGATAATACATATTTATGGCATGTGCCACAGAAACATGGACCAAGTCTGTATGTACAGGAAATGTGCAGTTTTAAGTTGGTACGTGTGAGGACCACTTGAGCTTGTGCACTGCTGGTATCTTGTTGCTGTGGTGCTGGTATGTGCAGCCTTTCTTGCTGCAGTACTTCCCATATCGGCAAGGCTGCACACACAAAACAGAGCGCCTCTTTAGCTGCTAACCCAGCGGTGTGACAACGCAGACAGTATCAAAGATGATGTACAGCAAAATAAGAGTTCAGAAGATCGGTTAAAGTAGAATGCAATGAGAAAAAAGAACTTACTTCAGGCAGATGATTCAGAAAAGCCAGAAGAGGAATTTAACACTTACAGATAGGAGTTAGGTATCTGGGTAACCTGGGAGCATTTATGAAGAAAAAGTGAAAAACCAGTGTTAGTGTTTTAAGAAAACAGTACCTACCACACAGTGTGGTGTTTTTCTTTCTTTCCATTACTGAGTCATTTTTGAGAATAAGCAGGCAACTGAGAACAGTATTTTTTCTTCTTCTAAGAACACATATATATTAATGTTTATCTATTCACAATGTTTTACTTCTTTTACTATTAACATAAATTACTCTGTAGCCATGAATACAAACATAAACCTCTTGTACAATTAATTTATGTAATGTCTATCGACAATATTTTATGGTTTTATTTTTAGGCTAATTTTGTTTTCAAAACATGAAATTTTGGTTTTATAGTTTTTATTTTTGTGAATTCTGTTAATTTATAAAGATTGCATAATAATTAAACAAATAAGACACTTATAAATGTGTCATGAGGTCATGACACTTATTTCACCCAACAGTTTCATTTTAACTGATATATGATGCACTGTTAACATATAACAATTTTGTAATAATGTAATAAGCATATAATAATTTGTAATAAGCATATCTACCTACTTGAAACAAGAAATAATTTGGCAAGTATTTGTGTGTTGAAAAATGTACCAACATCACAATGTAAAAAATGGCACAGCCTACAAGCGTAAGTAGATTTCGAAGTAGTCCATTTCTTATAGAAATATTTTGGAAACTTCTATAAACCTCTCTAGGACATTATAATGTCCTCCAATGTCACAAAATGATTGATTTAATATTTTCTCATTTCCATGCCGCAAAAATATTATGAATGTTTTTAACTGAAAAGCTTAGAATGAAATTTCATATAATGACAACTAAGGTAGTTATTAAATTTTTTTGACATTATAAAATTATTTTTCATCCGTTGCTCTAATAATGTGGTTGTATAAAAATTTGCTTTGCCCCAAGGTTTAAGATAATATTAAGATAGTTTAAAATTAAAATACATCTTAACTAATTTCATACTAAGGTAGTTTAATTTTTTTTTTAAATTTTAACACCTGGATTTACGGTAATAATTATTTACGTTTACGAGGTACGGAAGTTTTATTTATTTTCTTATTCAAAACCAAAGTTTTTTCAATCCCTTGCAATAATGGTTTGTATTATCAAAGTTTGTTTCAGACCAAAGTTTTAGATAAAAATTATAAGATTTACAAATAATTTGAACGGATTTGATGGTAAGGGAGTTATGGATTTCTTTTTGTATTTTAACCCCTATCTATCCACCCTTTGTAATGGTTGGTTGTATCAGAAATTGTTTCAGACAAAAGTTTAGATAATATTTTTAGGGTTTACAAACAATTTGAACTGATTTGATAGTGTGCCTACTAAAGAGTCATGACTTTATTTATCATTCAACCCGTTTATTCCACCCCTTCAGACGAAAGTTGTAGATAATAACTTATGGCTTTACGATAAATTAGACTGAATTTAATAGGAACATAGTATAAAAACGATGATTTTTTTATTGAATTCCATCCCTGTTTTTTTAACCCCCAGTACTAATGACTCATCTTATGGAAAATTGTTTCAGAGAATGGTTTTAGATATCAATTATAATGTGTATTTACAAAATATTTGAATGTATTTTATGGTGTGATTACTAAGGTAGTTATGAATTTATTTTTCTATTTTAACCCCTCTATCCACCCTTTGCAGCTATAGTTTGTTGTATCGAAAATTGTTTCTGACAAAAGTTTTAGATAAAAATTATAAGTATTACAAACCATTCAAACAGATTTAATGGTGTGCCTACGAATGGTGATACAAATTTTTTGCCCTCCAGCCCTTGTTTCTTCCACCCCTTACAGTAATGGTTGGTTGTATCAAAATTTTTTGGTATTACCGTATTTACTCGCATATAGGTCGCCATCGCAGATAGGTCGCACCCATAATTTGAGGTCTTGAATTTGGTATTTAAGATTCCCCCCATATAGGTAGCACCGGTAATTCATTACCGTGCCGTGCGCGGAGAAAGGTCACTGTACTCAATCAGCTACTGTTACGGCGCGCCTGCTGGCTCTCTTTGGTCAATGAGCTGCGCATGCGCAGTATAACTCACTCAACGCTCCGCCCAGACTCGTGACCTTGCATCAGCAGCCAGCCAATAGATGCGAGCTTAGCGGAAAAAAATATAAGCTCCACCTCCCGTGTACCAGTTTTGTCCAGTTCTAATACCAGTTTATTGGTATACGCACCAGTTTTCTCGCTGCCGTGACATGTTCAAGTTTACGTCCATCTTGATGTCTTGATACCAATAATTAATTACGATCCCCAGAAATAAATTGTTAGTTTAAAAAATATGTGTCAACTGTACAATACTTCCGAAATTATAAAATACGTATAAAACAGTTACCAAGACTCCGCTAATTTTATCTTGTGAAGTTTGTCTCGTACCAGTATTTCGGCTAAGTTGTGACATAAATACAGTATCAGAAATTAACAATCAGCCACGTTCATACATTCGTGAGTTTACGTTTTTCCCTCGTGCATTTTAGATTGTCTCCTGCTATAATTACTCGGACTTTTACACGCCTAGGCTTAAATTATTACATGTTTAGAAATAAAAGCAACTTTCTATGTTATAAAATATGTAGGTATATTTTGCGATTTAAAATGTTCATTGCCGACTATAAACGTTACGTTTTTCACGATGTTTTTAGGCCTACTAGCTAATCTTATCTACTCTTTAAAGTACCCACTGTATTTTCAGGTTGTTTATGGTTGTTACGTGACGTAAATACAGTAGAATACCGGTACAACGTACCTCATTATAACGTATATTTCAATTTAACGTATTTTTTTTAAGTCCCCGCCAAAAATCGTATCTTCACCATGCAAAACTGTTTCAGTTTAAAGTATCATATTTTCACTATAACGTATAAATTCTACTAGTAGCGTGGCATTACTACAACAAAATTTACTTAAACTGGTAAATAAATTTCCAGCTAAATGATTAATGTTGTAGAACAAACATTAACAAATACCACCGCGACGTATTTTCTAACCTCTAAACCCTCAAAACAAAGTTAACAAACAGTTGCGCGCACTACCATAGATTAAACCATACGTAGTATGCGACGTGAGCAACACAACACCATTCGATACATCGAAACACGGAAGTTTGAGAGAAGTATTAATTATTTAGACAAAAGTGTTACGCTACGCTAATATACTGTTTGACGTCTGTGCCGGGATTGTTTATTGTTATTGTTGAGTTTATTTTCAGGTTACGTTATTTAGACCATGCATTGTATTTGTGCTACAAAATGAGTGACTCTGGAGATAAAAAGAAACGAAAGCAATAAACGCTTAAGGAAAAAGTGGAAATATTAAGGGAACTAGACAAGGGGAAAAAGCAAGTCGCAGTTGCGAAGACATATGGCATTGCGGCGACGACTGTTAGTACTATTGTAAAAGACCGGGCAAATATTGAAAAGATGTATGAAGAATCTTTGTTTGGTTGTGACCGCAAAAGGCTTCGTTCCGGCGATCATCAAGGTTTGGAAGATTCCTTGAACAAATGGTTGAGGGAAGTACGATCAAATAATGTTCCTGTAACTGGCCCAATGTTGCAAGCTAAAGCAAAACAGTTTGCATTGCTTATGGAGATTCAAGACTTCCAAGCCAGTTCGGGGTGGTTGCACCGGTTCCGGGAACGACGTGGTATATCATGGAAGGTTGTTTGTGGGGAGGACAAAGATGCAGACTCAGAGGCAGCAAACCAGTGGAAGGAAGTAAAGTCGGAGAGTATTTTTAAATCATACTCAGTAGACAATATTTTCAATGCTGATGAAACTGCATTTTTTACAAGCTTTTGCCGAACAGGACAATGGCATATAGGGGTGAAAAATGCACTGGAGGGAAAAAAGCAAATGAAAGGTTGTCTGTGTTGTTTTTTTGCAACGCCACAGGAACAAAAAAATTGAGGCCATTAATCATTGGTAAACACAAGTCTCCCAGGTGTTTCAAGGGAGTTTCTTGGCTTCCTGCTGATTATGCAAGCAACACCCGTGCATGGATGACAAGAGAACTGTTCTCAAACTGGCTCATGAAAACCGATAAGGACATGAAGAAAGAGGGAAGAAAAATTCTTTTGTTGGTAGACAACTGCGCAGCACACACTGTTGATCTTCGACTGTAAAAAATCAAACTGATGTTTCTGCCACCTAACTGCACATCTCAGTTACAGCCCCTTGACCAAGGCATTATTCAGAATGCTAAAGTGCATTTTCGAAAACATCTTGTTGAGAGGTTGCTCATCAACATTAGGTTGAAAGTGCCCACCAACATCAATGTTCTTCAGGCAATTGAGATGATTACTGGTGGATGGTGGAATGTTCAGCCAGAAACTATTGCCAACTGCTGGAGAAAGTCTGGCATTGTTAACTGTAACACTGACGAGCTCACTGCAACTTCATCAGACCAGGATGCAAGCCATACTGCAACACAAACATGCGAAAGCAATGACATTGACCCTGAAGTATGGCAAGAAGTGTCAACCTCCATGCAGTGTGATGCTGTTTAATTCACAGACTATGTGTCTGTGGATAATGAAACAGAAACAACACCAGTGTTGACTGACAGTGACATCGTTAGTGAAGTCATTCAATCACAGTCATCAAAAGTCGAATCAGATGATGATTCTGACACTGAGGAGCCGCCTGTGACAGCTACAGAAGCTATTCAGAGCTTAGAGAAACTGAACAAATTTATCTCTAAACACGAAAAGATTCCAGAAGGGATCAGGAAATCTTTCTATGAGATAGAACATTTTGTTCAACAGAGCATCATTCAAGCTCAAAAACAAACTGAAATAACAGATTTTTTTTTAAAAATAACTAAACTTAAGTTATACATACACACCAATGTTTAACTGAAGTCAGATGTTGGCCAAAAAATAATGTATCTTATAATGTCGCTATTTTTTTAATATTTTTTTTTCTCTTTGTAAAGATGATATGTATGTATGTTTCAGTACTAAGTACTTTCAGTACTAAGTACAAAAACGTGAGGTCCCTGTAAGTACTTAGTACTGAGATTCTACTGTAGCGGGATGGATTCGATTTTTGAGTTGTAATTTGTGTGAAAGTATCGTATTGGACTAAATGGGAACTAAACGGGACCTTAAGAATATAGTGCAAATAACGGGAAAACGTAAATAACGGTAACGTAAATAAGGGGTTTCGCTGTATGTGTGCATTGTAAATAAATTTACCTATACCTATATAAACTTCTTTTTCACATTTTAAAGCAAAATATTGCAAAAAAAATTCCTCAAAAATTTTAAAAAAAAATTTTCTTCACATATAGGTTGCACTTCATTTTTTCCCCATCAAATCTGGTAAAATTGCCGCGACCTATATGCGAGTAAATACGGTACTTCTACAAATTATAAAACGTTCAAACAGATGTGATATTCATCATATTATTGGATTTATAGAGATATTTCTGTTCTCCATTTCTACTTCTTCCGTCGGATATTGCCCATTAATGAACTAACAGAGATTTTCCACATCAATGTAAGTAAAAATTATTCCAATCTAGTTAGTTAGTACATTTTGTTGCAAACTTCCTGCTAAATAATTTACATTAATTGAAAATACTATATTAAAAAATTAGGATTTTGTGATATGAGTTGATTTTTGATTAAAAATGCTGATTAATTTTATGATTTTAATTGCATTTCAGAGCTTAAATTTGCATTTCGGTGTTATATGGTGTACTGACACCGTGACATGCTTTTCCATGTTATTTTGGTTTTATCTCAATACACAATATAATCTTGTCCCTAGTAACTCCTAGTGTGCCATGCATGTCATGCAACTCAACACTTTGAAACAGAGAACACAAAAATACAAAACAAATTATTCATGATTAATATTGAATATGCCCAAAAAATTATAATCACATACACCAAAAGCAATTCAGTAACACTGTAACACTATTGCTCAATTGTACATACTACCAAATAATAAACATTTAAAATACAAAATACCACTTAAAAACACTCACATTTACTATCCCAGTCTGATTTCTGGTGATTCATCAGCAGACTTTCAGAGTAGGACAACGTAGGGGGTGTCAGCTGGTTTTCTTGGAATACTTTAGTTTTCCCCACCTCCATCATTTCATCACCGCTGCACACTCCTCACCCCTCTCCTTGCTCACTTCATCAGTAAGGCAACCAGTTTCTTATTCCCTACCCCCTCCTTCTTTTCTGCTAATGTTAAACCAAGAGGCTGTACACCACTGTGAAAGTATTCTGTATTGCGTATCGAGCTCATAACAGCATCAAGTACATGGAACCTCATTCTAATGTACCTTACTTAAAAAGAATATCTCACTTTAAAGCATTTGTTTACACCTTCCTACAAGATTTTTTACATTTAGTAACAGTTCAGTGTAAATTACTTTCATTATTAAATAAGTTGTAATGAGATTTCACTGTATTGGCATTCTCATTTCATTATAACTACAATTTATAAAGCAACAAAGTAAAACATACTTATGTATATAGGTAATTCAAAGGCACTTAAAGTTGACATCAAGAAAAAAGATACATTACACCACTGCTATGTAAGAAAATTATTCTTATAAGTACTCACATACTCACAAATAAAATAAGAGTTGTATGCTTAAAATATTACCTTGGGATGAAGAAAGGGACAATTTGCATTACTGCAATTTGGAAAGAACTTGCACATCTGTGTTGGTTGCCGTACTGCTGATGCACCTGAGGGTAGAGGCAACAAACAACCGTTAGTTGCGATGATCAGAAACATGAACCATGACCACTGCATTGTAGCTATGTATTATTTCAAACAGACAGCAAAATACTGAAATGTAAAATGACTTACAGGAACATTCCCCCTGATTGACTCAACTTCCACTGTTCCATCCAATTCCCATTTTATTGAAGACGTCAGTTCAGTAAAAAGGCAATGGACTAGCATTCCAAGTTTTAATTCTGGTTAGGGCATCCTAATTTTGATTTTCTATCATTTCTCAAAATTACTTCAGGTAAATGCTGGAATGGTCATGAGAGATTTCTCCACAAATATCTCTGATTTCTAATTACCTCCTTGAGTCATATATATATAAAAAAATACAACTTTACATTCCCCCACATTGAATCAATATTTGAGGTCATATAACGCTCATTTGCATTTAACAAAAACTAGTTTTTAATATTGTTCTCACGTAGATCTCACATCAATAAGAAAAAGATTTTGCACATGCCTAAGAAATTGTTTTACAACATTTATGCAATGAAAATACAATAAACATATCTCTAAAATGTGAATTTCACATGTTTTCCTAGGATTAAATGCCGTGATAGAACTGGGTGTGTATGCCTCACTTGGCATAGCGCACTCTCACCTGGGTAAATGGGAGCCAACAAGCGCGGGCTCGCGTGGGTGAATGGACAGTCCCTCCTCGTGCACGCAGCGTCAAACTTGCAGTTGGGATGGATGTACAGGCACTTCTCCCCAAACTTGCAGCTAGGAAATGACCTACCAACCAACACACAAATCAGTTTCTTTGAGTATCAAGTATAACAGAATTCTCACACACACACACAAAAAAAAAAAACCAGGTCTTTAAAAAACAAGCTCTATTTTAACCATTTTTTAGTGCAAATTGAATTATGAAGTACATATATAGCTAATCAAACACTTACTGGACTACTTGATTTCATCATTGATTGTGGCACAAATGTTTCATTTTCACAATACCATAATACAGTAGCATTTACTCGTTAGTTACAGAAAAATCCTGTTAATAAAATCCCACTGAAGAAAATATCTGCATAATAGGTTTAAAAAATTTAGCACTTAACCTATAAATTAGAGATGGAATGAGACTCGAAAACTCGAGCCGAGTCGAGCGAGTAGCTGAAGCTCGACTCAACTCGACAGTCTAGTTCATTATACTCGACAGGATGAGGCTCAACAATCTTTTTCTCTTAACTTGATACAGAATTGACTCCAACGAGCATAAGATCACGTACTATTATGTATTTTTTAAGCATTTCACAGTGTAAACTCATATTTACATTTGCGCCATTTACTTAGTGAATGGTTAATATTAAATGATTACATTGCCTAAAAAAACGTAAAACATTAATTTCGCTATTTACATTTCAGAACACTGGAAAAGACTGCACTTTAGTATGGCCTACTGTATATCATAGATATGTAACATACCAAACAAACTATGAGAAAAAAAAATTGTCTGTAAATCACTTTTTTGTACTACAGTGACAACTGATAGTATTGATGCATAAAAATTTGCATTATCACAAATGTGATAAATTAATGTCCCTAGTTATGACACTGGCACAACTAACAACTCAGGTCAAATACTAACTTATTAATCGCTAACTAATCCTGGCCACACTCAGCTGTGGCTCAGTCTGATATGAAATGAATAGGACAGTAAATCAAAGTATTCTAGTGAACACAGATTCACAGAGGAAACACATAATTCTATTTATTTGCTGTGGCTATGCTATGGAATAAAGGAAAGGAAAAAAATATATTTTTTTTTTTGCATAAAATGAATACCGTATTTACCCATGTACCACCCGCACATTTTTTCTGAAAAACAACATTCAAAAGTCGGGGTGCGGGTCATACACGAAATTTGAGGTTTTGGACAACAATGAAGACTGAAAAAATTGGATTTATAGTACATTACCGAATGCTGGACGCATTTATTACAATGAAAATACAGCAAAACCCTTATTTACATTACCGTTATTTACTTTTTCCCGATATTTGCACCATTTTATTTCGGTCCCGTTTTAACCTCATATGATGCAATGCAATAAATTGCCGTTGTTTACAACGCGCGTATAAACTGCTTCCCGCAATTTACGCGGTTTATTCTGAGATTAACGCTTTCTAATTTAAATAATCGTAATATGACGTATTCTGATGTGTTTTCAAGACGTTTTTAAAAGTATTAAACTTTATCCGTAACGTGTCGGGAGTCGCTGTAATCCACCTATAAAACGTAAACAGCGCCAGTTGGCATCATTCGGTATAGAGCGCGCGCACGTAGTCGAAGATCGATAGCGATAGCTCGCAAACTTCTTGCTACGCGCGCGCTCTGTTTACAACCGAGTTAACTATAACTGGCAACCCGCGCCATTTTATGCGTATCAATACAACTCACGTTTTTGCTACGGTTTTTTTTACGTTGAATAAAATGGTTTTATGGCATCACTCATTATTTTTAATTATTTGGCACTACGAGCTTTATTTTTATTTGCAGGATGTTGCAACGGACTGAACAGTTGACGATTGTGGTTATTGCATACAAACATTTTAAAATTTATTTCACCAAATTTACGTCTGTTGTTTAGCAAAATTGATCTACTATTTTGACAATGAATATTACTGGGTTTTTTTTCTTAATATTTCATGCATTTGTGTTAGTAAAATTCTGTGCTGCAGTTATAAAGAGTTTTCTTTGTTGTTACAATGACAGACTCTTTTTCCCTATTTATGCAGGCACATGTAAATAGACATTACAGTGAAAAAAATTTTTTTCCAGAGAGTATGTTGAAAATTTGGGGTGCGGGTCATACATGGGGGCGGGTGGTACATGGGTAAATACGGTATTTAATTTAAAGCTAGTGGATGGACTAAATTTTTTGTTTGTCCGTTTTCTGCATAAACATAAAGATCGGTCAGAATGAGTGGTATTCGTGGATATAGTACATCTCCACCCATATGAGGTCCAGTAAGAATTGTTGCTTCAATTAGATTGTTCATCATTTTTTGAACTATTAATCGTGTACCTTTGCATAACTTTGGCTGATTGATGTTTTGGAGTAATATAATTAGCACTACAATTTTCAAATTCAGAATGTGTGATGGTAATCCGGTAACACTAACTGAATTAAGAAATTCCGTTGGAAAATTCACTACTCCACTTTCGTTTATCACAGAATATGGATTTGTATGTCACTGTTTCACCTGTGATTCTGTTTAAAATGATGATGTTCATATTGTATACATTAACATTTTTAACTGCTAGAATGGCTCTTCCACTTAACCATGCGTGATTTCTATAATTTGATTTGATGCTTTGGAAAACCTTATCTACTAATTCTTCTTCTGAATTCATGATATTGCAAAAATTAGATGGGAAAGTGATATTTCCTGTTTTTGGATTTGTAGGTACAATGCTGTTACTGAATTTGAGTAATTTTCTTGAAAATATGTCAGCTGAATGATCGATTTGAAGCTGAACACTCTTATGTTTTGTTAAATGCCTTTTTTTGACCTTGCTCCAAAAAATTAATTATTTCAAACAGGCATTCAATTCATCAACTTGTGTTGAGAGAGGTATAACTGGAAGCATTTGCCTGAAGTCACCAGATAGTAAAGCCAATGCTCAATGCTCCACCAAATTGAGCCTGATTATTTCTCCCTCAAGTCTTTCAATGTACCATCTAATACTTTCAATGACTTCTTGTGAGCCAAATCGTAAAACGCGTACTATGGCAGGCAAAAACAAAAGACGGCAGTAAGTCATTCTTCTTTTAGTTTTTTTTCTGCGCGCACATTCCAAGGAGAATATATTTATTCCATGAAGAGTCTAATCTCCTTTCTCCCAAGACTTTCCAGAGATAATTTGTTCTAAACTACACATCAGCATAATGTAAATAAAACATAAAAATTCTATTAAAAAATATATATATTTTCTTTTCCAAAACTGCACAGACCAGTATATGTTTATTTCTAACCAAGAACACATAATATCAAAATTCATGATTCTTACTTTGAAAATGACAGACTTCCTGGAAAATTTCTGGATTTTTTTTTAAATTTTAATATAAAAAACTTGTGAATTGAAATGTAATTTTGTGTCAAAATTTCAAGTTAATTGAATCGACTACTTTTAAGACTGAATTTTTAAATATATAGACATTTACTGCTAACCTTCAGTTATGTTTACTATGTACACACATTCAAACCTGTTAACTGCCAAACAATGGTACTACTTATACTGCAAATTTTAAACACTAAAACTTACTTGCAAGGTGTCGTGGGATGTGAGAATGTACACTTGTCTCCCAGCCGACATGCGGGCCAAAATCGACATCTGTCAATACTCTTCAACGGGACAGCTTCTGTTGGAAAAACCATCCCAAAAGCAAATCAATAATCACAAAATAGAGATTTCAGAAAAGAAAAAAAAAAAATGGTTTCACATATGAGTTGTAGTCAAATCTGTGGCTCACCAGCAACTTTGGAAGACGACGTAGAAACAGTGGTAGTTGTGTTCGGGGAGAAGATAATGGGCGAGCGGTGTCTCTTGGACTTCTCGTCTGCATTATCTTGCTTCTGCTCTTCAATCTTCTGGAGCTCATAATCGTCTTCCTCCTCAAACAGGCTGCGCTCCAGCCCATCCAGCGTCACCACGAACTGGGGACTCTCCGGCCTACTGAAGCACACGCTCACTTGCACACTGAATCTCAGCTTTCCAACAGATAACAAAATGGCACATCCACTACAAAACCTCCTAACTAAAAAGACATATTACGATATATAGTACAGACTACACGCTCCAGTACATATTCTGAAAATATGAACCCCAATTAGCCAATGAAAACTTCAAAAATACACCCAAACTAAAGTAAAATGATGGGTGTCTACCAGGTCCCAACAGCAAAACTCAGTGACTTTTTGGTGACCTTTAAAAAATACTTTAAGACCTGAAATTTTAAGTATTATTATACATAAAATTTTTTTAATAGGGTACAAAAAATTTTCCAGGTTTTAAATATTGTCTTAAATATTTTACATTAGGTTAATTACTGGTACTAAAAACAGTGTTTACACTTTTCTTCAGTTTTTTAAATTCCATTTCTATTTCTAATAATTCTCCTTTTTTCTCTTCGAGCAACTTAATTTCATGTGCTGCTCTTTTTCTTGCATTTATCAACTCATCCTGTTCGTTCTTTTTCATTCTTAGGTCTTTCTTTGTTCTTGCTGAGACATTGCAAAATTCCAAAATAATTTTTTATTATTATTATTTGATGAGCCAGAGAACAAACGCTCTGAAAAACCAAATGAACCATACACAAATAGTTGAGTAAAATATATTAATGGAACTGCAATATTACAAAATCTGAGTTGTAATTACTTTTTTGAAAGAGAAACTTCTCTCTACCGCTGCATTTCCATGGAAACAAATTAAGAAGCGCTGGAAGAATAGGATTAACTGTTCATGTGCATCTTGTATCACTGAGCTAATCAAATTAAAAATGAACTTGTCAAGACTTTCTCTTTTTCCAATTAAAAGATTTTGCTGCTTTCAACACCTCGGGATGTTCACAAAACTTTGTGAACTCATCAGCAGGTGCCAACTGATTGTGTGAAATATTTGCCTGAATGGAAACTTTAGCTCTAAGAGCTCTAAGTGAGTCTCTAACCATTACTGAAGGAGACAAGCAAGTTGAGCCCAACACAATTATCTTTCTCATAGAACTCTTTTCATCATGTTTGGCAAATAAAGGTAACAGAAATTTCCAGCAGTCAGCCTTAAATTTCAGTTAGTCAAGCTTTTTCTCCTTTTTGAGACTGAAAGTGGCACCAAAACCAATCTCTATGGAAACAGTATTTTGTAAGATATTCTCATTCTTACTATCCAGACTCTTCAACTGAGAAGAACTGAAATTTTGTCCATTACATTTTGCTTGAAAACCCCTCTTCATCAAAAGAAACAATTCTTGGTGAATGAAAGGAAGAAGAGGATCATTTCTATGGAAGTGTGTCAGAAATTCTTCCAACTCCTCAGCAATCATAGCAGAAAAATGCAGTTTGGCTTCCAGAACTGAACCTTCCAACAAAGCCTTTTTCACAGTGCAAGGTTCTGGGTGTTGGGAGGGTTTTTTCAAGATCTTTGTCTGCAAAGTATTTTTTCAGAAATGGAATCATTTCTAGGCAAATTTTGATTACAAGTGAGTTTTCAGTCCACCGCACAGTACAGAAGATTTTTTGAAAAAAACTCTGGAACCAGTAATCTGTGAATAAACAGCACACTTAGATGGATAATTCTTAAACAGTTGATACAATGCTCCAAGAAACTGATTAAGTTGCCAACCAACCTTTGTGTGTGCAGTTTTGTAGGCACCATTGATTATGTGCAATGAACAAGTACCAATATCCAAAGGTTCCTTTTCAGTATCAAGCGTACTCTTCATGTAACTTTTGAGATCAGAAATCAGGTTCAGATTTACAATATCCATTTTCTGTTTTTGGCAAATATCATTCATTCACTTTCATCAACAGATAGTGCAAAAAAAAAGGGTGCTTTTCTGTACACTATCAGACAATAATGGTGCAAAATGAGGCCCATATATGACATTATATGCTACTTTGTCCTTTTGTAGAAGCTATAGTACTATCTGGAAACAAGTGCAAAGTTAAACTGAAGCTGCTCCTGAGCGGGTTGAAGCATGTGTACAGAAGCAATGAGCAGCCCACACTATCTCTGCTTTAGTTGCACTATCACTGACAAGGAAAGTGGAGAGCTTCTGTTCTTGGTGTCTCTCTCCTGGGATGTATGCTAGATGCAGGCTGAGATGAATCATAACTTTGATTGCTGGGCCCAGGCTCTGATGAACTAGTGGTGGGCCTAACAAGGATCGCAGGTACCCTTGTACAAAAAGAGAGCTTTTGCTGCCTGCCTGACTTGTGAACATTAAGAAACTCGCCATGTTTTTTTCCTCTCTTTTTCATGGCATTTAATTGTGTGGATTCCATGGTGAGAAACATCCACATATTTTTTGCATTGCGTATAAAAAGCCGAAAACGTATCCTTACCAGTTCTTAGCCACAATTTTCATTCCTCCTCTTCCAACCAAATGTCTTGAAAATGACACTTTCCTGGCATTTTTATCACTGATAAAACACTGCAAAATACCTGCTGTACGTGTGGTGAAGACAGTTTTTTGAACAATTAAAATTTCACAAAGCATAATGAAAATACACAACAAAATAAAAATGTTTAAAACACAATGGTTTCGTAAACACACGTTCTTAAAACACTACCACATCTTACCGGTACACTTGATACTTTTTATTGATAACTTGTACGTACAAAACCTCAATTCCGCAATAATTTACTTATTTTTTGCTTTTGCTGCGTACAAAAATATTACTGTTAACCACACAGCCATCATCACATGTCACACAGGCTCGCACCGCCACGTTGTCAACATAACGCTTCACTACCCACCATGCCACCAGAACAAGACACTGGCATGACAAAACATATTTGATATTTATATCATTTGATTATGGTATTTGTTTACATCCAAGGAGGTTAGTTTTCGCTGATAAGTTGAAAAAAGAATGAAAATTTTAATATAAAATCAAGCTTTAAAGTATGATAAAAAAATGCCTATGTGTTGCTGACAAGCATCCACAGTTGTGGATTGAAAATTATTTCTCACACTGTAACGAGAAAAGAAACTGTGACCAATATGGGCACTTTCGTGACTTATCTGTGACATCCGTGATCACGAGTTCTATATCGTGACTTTTTCATGACTTCTGTGACCGGTAGACACCCTGAATGAAAGATGGTTGTATCATATACATAAACATGTAAAGCCTTATCCCATTGAAAGGCTGAGTCTTCAGGTAAGCAGGCCCCTGAACAAATTGGGCAAAACAGGATTCCAATTCGGAGAAATGCAAAGTACACAAGATTTTTACCTCAGTCTATTGCCCTCCAGCATTCCTAGATACATTTATATTTCTAATAATTACCACAAGCAGGTAAAATTATTTCTGGGGGAGGTTTTATACAAACTGAAGTAATCATACCTTTCCGTAGTGTTTACGCTGCAGGCTGTGTTATCCAAACTAGTTGATTCTGGTTCCATCTCGCTGTCTGTTGATGTCAGTCGACTTAACGTCTTCCCACTTGATGGGCTGTCTGCCTTACAAAAAATAAAATTATCAAAATACGGTACATATTTCTACGATACCAACATTTCCCCACAAACCAGTTTGTTATGGTCATATCTAACTAACCAACAAACTAATTCAACACATAAAATCAGTCTATGAAATAAATTACACACAGCTACAAAACCCACTTTTAAAAAGAAGAAAAAAAAACTCTGTTATAAGAAAAAATACTAATACAATATTGAGGGTTCATTGAAAATACTACTAATAATAATAATAATAATAATAATAATAATAATAATAATAATAATAATAATACATTCTTGACTGTTCTGCATTTCATTACTTTTTCCTAGTTTATGATGACTAAACCTAAAAAATTAATACATCCCTCACTTAGCATAACTAATGCATTCCTAAAAATGTTCATGTTATTCAAAATTGTGCATTCTGAAGGATTAGTTTCCATACATAGCAAGGTTAATTTAATTTACTTAATGTGTTTCAAAATGTGTAGGAAAATATTCTTTACGTAATATAAATGCGTAGAATAACACGCAATGATAAATATGTAACACCATTTATCTTTGTAAGCCTGCCATCAAATACTTTGTATGACAAATACAGGAGATAGGTGGTTATGTACTTATCAGTCGGCTGGTTGGCTTGCCCGCCCGGACGTGACCTTCAACTCACGTTGCGTACCTTTCCATAAACTTTCCAAACCATCCTTTACTGGCAGTGAAACCAATATTCTTGTCCGGATATTTACATTTTAATTTTGCAAAAATTATAATGCTTATTCGCATATCATCGCTTGGTTCATACCAATCCAGTCAGGCCCGTAATTTTTTTTTCATTGCACCATTCATTTAACAACCTTTTCCATGTGAATCAACTGTTCATTTCTGTTCCGGTATCTAATGTCAAATATGTCCCAGCTAGTACCACTAACAGCATCAGACTTAGATCAACATTTGAGTCCTTAGTGGCTACCTGGCCATATTAGTAAATCAATATTAACTCAAATTTAAAGGTATTGATAATAATTTTAAAATCTGTTTAAAAACATTTTGCTTATCTAGTTATATTAATTATTTTCACTTGTTACTAATTTTTGTACATTTTATTTAATTTTAATTTTATAATTTCTAGTAAAATATTTGTGTTTAAGCTGACTGGCTGCTGGGGCGTGTCGGTCACCAGTCTGACGTCACCAAGCCCAAGAGTGGCTGAAGCGAAGGACTGTATCGCCGACTGCTGGCGAGGCCAGTCACGAGTCTGAGAGCCACTACGTCAGTGCACGGAACTCTGCAAACCGAGGATGGGCAGGCAACAACGCGGCACGGAAGTAAGGCATCGAGGCGATGCGTTGATGTCTGGCACGCAGGGCGTGCCAATGGCTAATATACAAGAACTTTGAAGGTAAAGCGTCGGCCTTTGATAGTGTGCATGGCCCCGAGCAAGAAGTTTGTTTTAAGCCCAAACTTTCTTTGAAGAAACAGTGCTAAAAGTTACACCATATAGTTGTTTGACCTATGGTACTGATTAAAGTTTGTGCTAACTATTTTTTTTACGTTACGTAAGCAAGTGTAATGCCCATGCCCATTAACTACGTCAAGCACTTACCGTCAGAGACTGGATTTTGACTTATAATTTTTGTATGGGCATTGGAAATCAAAGAAAATTTGGTTGCAGGTCCCTCGTCAGTAAATATTTTTTGACATCTCTTGTGAAGATTAAAAACATAGTTCATCCTCCAATGTATTTTTAACGGATGTTGTGTGACATCACGAGTGAACCCAACTTAACTGGAACAGTGGCGATTCTCTGAGCCACTACTAACAGCTGTTATGACTGTGTGATATGAACGATTTTTCTATAACACGATGTATTTTCAGTTAAGAAATCCGGCTGGACATTGTTTTTGGAAAGTTTAAAGACTTTAAGTACAAATATTGTCTATAAAATGAAGAGGTGTATATCAGAAAGATTTTAAACAAGTGCATTTTCTTATGTACATATTTCTTTGGCAGTTGTAATATTTTATGATGTTTAGGGGGCAGGGGGTTATATATTTATACATTTAAGCGTACGCACCTTGCAGTGTAATATTGGTGCTCAGTAAATAACGGCCTTAAGAGTGTGGATTAAGAGGAAGTAAGTTGATAGCTGTATCTCCGAAGTATTTTTATATAATATTTCTATTTTTATTATTATTGCTAATTACTATAAAGGGCAACCTTAATTAAATATATGTATGTCATGTTTATTTTAATATTGTTTAATATCATTGATGTGTTAGTTATAATTTGTGTATTATCATCGATCTCTATGGTTGTTTAAAATTTATAATCAATGCTGTAGTCTAGTACTGTATATTTTATATTTGTAAAAATAATGGAGAAATATTAAGAATAATGGCAGAGCCATTAGCTTGTGAAAGGGATTTCATGAATAAATGTCAAGTCTGAGGTCAGCAATATTAAATGTTCGTAAGTTACTGAAGTTGCATTATAAAATTATTTAGTAGAACTATAGAAATATAATATAAAATTACTTCAGTATTTTGAGTGAACTCTCAAGATTACTATATACTATTGTCGTGGATGGATTCATCCATGTCGGAACGATTGATTTGTCACGCTAAAGAAGAAACTACCGACTTTACAAGTGAATTAATCGTGCGATTATACATACCAAGAGACGCACTATTAAAATTTGATCTACCTTAACATGAGAGTCTTTGAGAACTGATGGTGTGCGTGTAATCACTTCAAGAGCCGCACCTTTACCATTCTATGAATCAAAGGAAGAGTCTCCGAAACCAGCACCAGTCCTTCGAAAACTACGACCACCAACCTATAGAAGCCGGATTCGAGCATCATCCGTGTTAAAGATCACCAAACTGTGATAGACGACGCGAGTTACGTTGATTTTTGGGAAGTCTGCGATTAGATTGTCCAAAACGAATATACAGACTTCGGTATTGATATGCGGTAAGTGCAACATGTAAATACCAGAAGATGGAACAGGTTCGAGGTTCTAACCCCGGGAATATCAAGAGGAAACTACAACCAATACAGAGACTATAACGTCAACGAACTAGAGATTATTTTTATTTTTCATAATCCTGAAGTAATATTGAAAATATATGAACTAAGTAAGTTATTAATTTTAAGTCTAGAGTCTTGTTAATATTGAGTTCAAATTATAAAAAAGCCTAACTTCTCGAACTTTAATAATATAAGAATTTGTTAAAGTAAAGAACCTAGCTTCTAAAATTTGCCCACGAATACCCTGCTCTTTAACTAGCAGATGGCAGATATAATTATATCTATATTTTACCGACTGAGTTTAAAATTTTCAAATAGTTTTGTAGATAAACAACTCTCAACAAATTACTCGTTACATTAAATAATTATAAATGTAAGTAACTGCCATAACAAGCATAACAATTTTGTAGATGATTTTAATATTTTTAATGCATTTGAATTTTACAACAGAAAAATGTTCATTCTAAGTCTTGCGCTTTTTCTTGCCTATTTGCCGAGCTGCCAAACTGAAGCCTTAATTTTTACACTCTGCTTATCTTTGAAACATAACTTTTTTTGCTCAATGTCTCATG
Organism: Bacillus rossius redtenbacheri; assembly: GCF_032445375.1. Classification (NCBI taxonomy): domain Eukaryota; kingdom Metazoa; phylum Arthropoda; class Insecta; order Phasmatodea; family Bacillidae; genus Bacillus; species Bacillus rossius. Next base: position 38,256,387 of record NC_086336.1, read on the forward strand.
AGTGGGCAAATTATATGAATAATGGTAATTTGATAATTTTGATAATTTTTTTCGTTTTTACCATTTTTAGTAATACTTGCCCACCTTTCGCTTTGGATGAATGGTGGGCTACACCTTATTTTGTACGATTGTGCAAACAGTTAACATGCTTAAAACTAAAGTGTGACCAACATAAGTGTGGCATTCATGAAATTCTGCATTCCATAATACTTCTAGTTTTGTCTGAAATACTTGAACACAATGCATCACGCTCTCACTTGGAAGCCATGATACCAATATGATTCCAACTGCAGGTGCTTGCGCAGGTACAGTTACCGGCAGACAAATGGGCACACGTTGCTTTGTGTTTGTGCGTGCGAGTTCCCTGCCACTGGCTAGACTGAAGTTTATCATGGCCCAGTCTGTGGGCGAGTGACAACAGTGCAGCCTGACTGCATTCACGCGGACGTAAAAACATTTGGTCCTTTACACTCTAAAGCCGCAACTGAACTTGCCATAGCTGATGTTTGTAAAACAGCAGATAGCGTAATCAGGCCTGCGCGTGCATCTCTTTCTCCCTCATATAGCTAACTGTATGCCACAGTACATCTGTTGTTTACCGAGTTGAAGCAGACTTCATGACATGCCCGACTTTTTTTTTTTACTGTGGTGATTTCGTGCCAACTGAAATTTACAGACGTGCTATTCAAGACTGGGGCTTTGAAATAAACATTGCACTAAATGAATTCGTGCAATTTCAATACATGCTAAGTGAAGGATTGGTGTTTGCAGAACTAAAATAAAATCACAAATTTAGTCTCCAAGTTAACACACCCACATAACTTTGCCTTCCAGATGCTCTAACGAAGGGATAACTACATATGTATATATTAACACAGTAAAAAAAAACACCCTGGGAAAGTATGTAGTATAAGTGATGGTTCATGCATATTACTCCACTGACATAGGTCAAGCTTACAACTAAAATACAACTGTCATTTTCATAATATAGTTTTATTAAGTTAACAGGACAAGACTGAAGTAAGAAACAGAATGCTGGTATCAACATACTTAATAGAAAAATAGGTGTTAACTAATTATCCACCCCGAAGTACTACTATTAATAAAAGTTTAACATGTTTTTGATGAAAAACTTTAAATTATTTAAAGTATCATGTATCATCATTAGAAATAACTAGGGCGGTACCGATTAAGATGTACATTCATTTGAATCCACCAAACAGCTATATTGGTAACTAACCAATATTGCCAAAATTCATTAACAAATCGTTTCTGCAAGCTCCAGCTGATAAGACACCATTCTAAGTTTTCACAGCTTAAAATCAAAGAACCAAAATAAGAATGTAACTCTTTTTCATGTTCAAACATTGTTTTTACATATTAATACAGTAAAAGTCCGTTATAACGTAAATTTATAACGGCGCCAAAAGTTATGTTATCTTATAGCAAATTTTCGTTATAGCCAAAATTTTAAAAAAAATCTTATTTTTGTAGCATTTTTAAAATATGTTATTTTCTAGCTTGTTTTTACTATTGAAATTCACAACAAAAGTAAAGGAAATATACATAAAACTTACTAAAATAACATTTTTAAGCTATATCAGCACTTGTTGACTGCAAAATATGATACAGCGTGGCCGTGATAAGGCCGTCATGCACATCGTGGCTAAGCGCACAGCTGTTTGTTTACATGGAGACGGGCGGGCGGGGTCACGCAAGGTCATGCCGGCCGCTTCCTGTCGCTTTGACCGCAGCTGGTTTGCTGGAGACATGTGCGCTAAGCTGATGATATCGGGTGCATATTTGCGGAGTTTTGAATACTTACTAACAATATGTAAACTCAAAGAAGTAGTGAAATTTATTTTAAAATTTGTCACATTATTACTCACGTTGACAGTTATGAAAAATGTCAAACACAAAAAAAAATTTTAAAAAATCTGTAATTACGTTGGACAACCATACAAATTATATAAAATAATTTTTCCGACAATTGGTCAGTTACACAAAATTAATCACTCGTACAGACCCTAAGAAAATAACACAAAATGAAAAATCACTTTTTAAAAAATGAATCAATTTTCGTTTGCCTTGATTTCACTAGACTTTAGGACAAAATAAACGACTGGACCTCTTGGAAGTTCATCAAATCTTTCGTCGAAGCATTTGTATGCTGATAAAAATGACTGTGTCAAGTGCCTCCATCATTGACGTTTTCGAGAATTCAACGGAACAGATACGTCACTTGGTTAGTCGTCATTATTGTCATCATCGTCAGACGCCGCTTTGTTTTGATTAGAAGAGACGAGTTCGACAAGTTACGTGTTCGTGAACTCCCCGCACACGTCAACATTATCATCAGCCGTGGCAAATTCGTGGAACGTGCATGGCACATGCAGTTGTTCAGCAACGGTAGGCCAAACATCGGGCTAATCTGCTGAACCATCCGGCAATGCATCGTCAGATGTAGAAGCATCAGTTTCACATCCATGTCTGAAGCTAAGTAAGTAGTTACACTTGTCGCGTATAACTAGACGTAAACAACAATGCGCGTAGTGCCGTACACTGAAACTACACCGTACGCAACGCTTATGATGCAAGTGTGAGACGAGTTATGCTCATTTACGGGCTACAGTCGGCATGATTCTAAATAAGTAATGCTCGCAGCGGGGCCCTGTCGCACTTGCTTTCGTCGCCGCGCAGCAAGCTATGCTCGCTGTGGGGCCCCACCTTGTGTGGTGTTGCCAAGACGGCCACATCATGCGCGTTGTTTCATTTGCCGGACGCGTGGAATTGTGCGAAGCTGTTTCTCATTTATTAAGGAAATTGTAGATGTTTTCTCATTGTTTTAGAGAAAAATTACAGGTGTGTAATCTATCGCTATAGCGAAAATGAGACCACGCTGCATTCGTTATTCCCGAAATTTTTATCCTACGCAGCATATGCAAAACTGACGGTGCCGATGGTAATTATCATTATAGCAGACTTTTTAAACTGCATTAAGTTTTTTTTGGTATCGACACACCTCAAGAACAAAATATTTTTTATGTCCATGTTTTTATCATCATTTCCGAGCTCACTACAGTGGACAAGTCGCTCATTCCATTTCTTACGACAACACAAGTCTGCTCAACCTGTAGTAAAACACGGTGATATATTTCACGTTAATATTTTGTCTACATTCACCCTAAATCCACATATTCAAGCATTGTTTATATTACGACATCCTAAAAGCAAGCAACTAGGTACTCTGATGAGAAACACCATAAGTTTTCTAGCTGCGATACACCAACAGGTTACCCGTAAAACAATAACCTTAAGACTCACCAACATTGCGACTCTCGCCAGATGTCACGCGTATCCTCAGGTTTTCTGACGATCTGATCGTGGACAAACTGCGATTTGTCACGTCAGAATTGTTATTTTCATGTAAGCGCAATCCTTTCCAATCTGTAATCATTAAAAACAACAAAACTGAGAAACCTAGAATAGGTTCACAACCAATCTTAGGATTAATTACCGAAGTTATATAACTTTGCAATTAGCTGTACCTTTAATTTTAGATTTTTAGAAATTAAATTGAAAATAAATAAGAAAACCTAGTTTCAAGAGATAGTGATAAACACAAAACATGCTCAGCAACTGGCAATCAAATGTTACTGCTTAGGTACAACCTAAACAAATTTTAATAATAAATGTTTCATTTCCTCACAAATTGTTAATGTTTTATGATTTAAAAAAACTAAAAACCCACTTACAAACAACTTAATTTACATAAACAAGAAGGCACATTAGCTAAACTTCTTTAAATCATACGTGTTAAGTATTAGTAGTGACTTGTCCAAAAATGACTTGCCCTAAAGTTAGACCAAACCATTTTGAATATATATATACATATATATATATATATATATATATATATATATATATTTACACACACACACACACACACACAGTAGAACCCCTGTCATACACTTTTCAACGGAGGGCACAAAAATGGTGTATGATGCGGGAAAGTGTATGAAAAGGGAATGGCAATAATAATTTTTTTTTCAATCTAGCATACCAGTACAATCTCAGATTAAACTTAAATACGTAATGTGTAAATAATTGCATTATATGAAAGATATGAATTCATAATTATACATACATATAATAAAACCACCAGAAATGTAAAATACTGTCCATAATCAAGTAAAGCTGACATGAGAAACAGTGGCCTTACAAAATGTTATGAAGTCCTTTCTTGGAGGGCAGGAAAAGTCACCAAGCCTATATTAGAAATTAAAAAAATTAGGCTATTGTAAAAAGAAAATCAGAAATTTATGCTTGTTTGTTTCTTTTTACAAACAACTTTATGCAACAGAACAATTTTCAATAATATTTTTAACTTGAGAAACATAAAATACAAAACACTCCGATCGTAAGAAAACAATAACAAACGGGTATATTCAGTTCAAAGATTAATGAATGCACAAAATATGAGATCCGTGCCTTGGTAAAGCACGTGCACCATTTTCATAATCATTGCTAGTTTGCGCCACTAGTCTCGCTTGGTGCTGGCCATAGATGCTACTAGCGAAGTGCAAAGTCTTCCTGATACTATCAATATCTATGGTGCGATAAAGTTATTTTCTTACGTTTGCAAATGTAAACAATGAACGTTTTTCAAAATAAAAGCATTAAAACGTAGTTTATCAGGAGGAATAATTTGTGAATTTTGGGCTTTTACACTTCGTAAAAACGTATGAAACGGGAAATTAATAATTTTATAAGTGTATGTTCCGGGAAAGTAAACCATTGTAAATATAGTACTTTCGGCGGGACCAAAATTAATAGGCGTATGACACGGGAACGTATCATCGAGGTTCTACTGTATGTGTGTGTGTGTGTGTGTGTATATATGTGTGTGTATATATATATACACACACACACACACACACTGTGTGTGTATATATATATATACACACACACACACACTGTGTGTGTGTATATATATGTGTGTGTGTGTGTGTGTGTGTGTGTATGTATATATATATATATATATATATATATATATATATATATATATATATATATATATATATATATATATATGCATATACATACATATATATATATATATATATATATATATATATACATACATATATACATATATACATACATACACACACACACACACACACACACAGTAGAACCTCGATGATACGTTCCCGTTTCATACATATACAATATATAGGACAAACAAATATTTTCAAAAAATGATTTAAGCTAATTTTAGAATTAATTACTTTAGAATTAACAATGGTAAGATAAAAAATAATTATTAAGGCAAATGACTTCAGAATAATAACAGTTACGACAAACAACTTTACAACAAACAACTGTAAAAAAAAACCTTTAGATGATGGCAAAAATTTTTGATAACAACAATGAAACTTGGCAAGCTAAGCTATCCAAACCATTGGTACTAAAGGATATGCTAAAATCATTGCTAAAATAGTTTATCCTAGAGTAACCTTATTTATTCTAAATTTGTGCATCCTAATTTTTAGAATAAAAAATTTATAACAAATACTTTAGCAAAAAAAAAAAAAAGCACTCCAGATTATACTAAATAATATATTTTATAATTTTTAGCAGCAGGGAAGCAAAACTACATTTATTTAAAAGATTGTGACTGAATAAATAAATAAAAATAGGGGTTGAAAATTGTCAAGATTCAAAAATGTGCTAAGCAATGACTTTTACCTTGCCAAGCTTCAAAAGTACTACACAACATTGCTTCGTGTCTTGATGAGCTACCTCTCCACCGAGCAAAGCAGCAAGCTCCTAACAGTGGCAGTCTCTCTCCACACAGTCTGTGCCTTCATCATGCACGCCAGAAACTTAGTAATGGTGAACTATATAGTCTGACTGGAAACTCACCATTGTGGCTATTGGCTTCAGAGTCTTTAGCTTGCATGTCAACCTTCATCTGATACCTTTTAGTCCTTAGCTCACTTGGTCTCTGGAAATAAAGGTTCAACTATTTTAAATACCACCCAATGTTCAGTGATAGGGCTTTCATCCGGCATGTGGTTCTGCTTATTCTGTAATATGACAACAACTTAAAGCTTGCATTCATATTTTACGTTTTTATTAAATCGCTTTCTTCCCTGTCTGTTTGGTACAAATTTTGCAAACAGTTTAAACTAACTTCCCAATGAGCTAGAGACTGGAAACTTTAAACATTATAGCTATATAGCTCATAACTGGATGACAATGAAATATTAATCAACTCTTTGCAAAATTTCACACACACAAGACAACAAAGCAGAAAAAATTATATAAATAATTTTTTTTATACATGTTTTTAAAATGGACTAAAAAGTATAAAATAACTTCTCTTAGCCCCATACAGATTTATAAACCCATGCAGACTAACCCCATGCAAATTGTCCTAAAATCTTGTGATTGTGAATTTTTAATACCTATAAAATTACTTGTAAGATTAAAAAACAAAAAAAAAAACATAAGGTGCATGCAATAGATAATAGTAAGGAGTGAGAGGGTAGCTGTCGAAGAAAATTCACACAACCGTTCACATCATTTGCAGTGCAATAAAATTGTTGGTGAATTATTCAACATATATTGTTTTAAATCTTACAAGTATTTTCGTAGCTATTAAAAATTCACAAAAAACATAATTTTCAGGACAATCTGTATGGGGTTATAAATCTGTATGTGTCTATGAGAAATTATTTTATAGTTTTAGTCCAATTTAAACACTGTGTATTTTAAAAAAAAAATTATTTATTTTCAGGTGGTTCCACCGGGTTGCTAACCCAAACGTGCCAGATAAAAAACCTTAAACTGTATATTAAAAAAATCAATGGTGGAATAGTGTCGTAAACTTGAAAGAATGTAACATTTAATAATAATAAAAAGGGATAAACATAACATGCACTGTGAAGATAATTACAGTAGTCTTGATTAACATAGTAAATGTGGACCGCAGCAACCTTGGATAACGCGGATATAATAAGAAAATTTTCCTGGTTTTAAGTTGGTCGAAATGTATCATTTTCTGGGGTGATGTTTTCCCTGCTTTTCTACTGTGTAAATTCTTTCACGTTACTAAATGATTTGTCCTATCAGTAAATGGCATCATTGAGGTAAATTTTATTTAGGCTTTCGACTCTCTGTTAAATCATTTTTTAGGTCCTCAAACAAATGTTTTAAAAGTCTTTACTGGTAATGGCGCTTCAGGTCGGTTCAGGTATGACTGAACCTCAGTTAATTGAGACACTGTAGCAATATACCATTTATTTTACAACTACATATTGGGAAACTACATCAGTTGCAATCCATTTTCAAACTGTTACTTACAGGATTTCCACACTCTGGGAAGTTAGTGAAAATTACGGAAAAGTCAGAGAATATTCTTTGAAATCTGGGAAAGTCATGGAAATTTCCTCAGGGATAGTATTTTGAGGAGGAAATATCATGCACCAGTATGCCATCACCCAAACTTTAAAAAAAAATTTTTTTCCAGATAGTGTTTTATTGCATTTTAATACACACTGTAAGATGACGTACGCATGGTTCTGTTTGAACAAGTACAACTATAGAGAAGGTGGAGGTTTGATTCGGAAAATTGAAAAAATAAGTAAATTAATTTTTAAAAAAATTATGAGTGAAATTTGTAATTTTGATCATGGAAGAGTAATGGGAAATATTTCCAACAGATTTGCATGGACATCCCGTGCTCGGCTCACCTCGCTGGGATCGCGCCTCACAGGTGCCGCAGCAACCGACTTCTGCGCCTCCGCCACCGCCTTCAGGATGAGGTTGCGGCTGGCCTGAAGGGCAGCAGGCACCTTGGGCCGCGGCTTGACGCGCACCACGGACGCCACGGTCCCCACGGCCGGGTTGGTGGGGTCGTACTCCTCCTCCACCTCCTCCTTGACGATCCTGCCTCCTTGTCGGTGGAGGGCCACCACACGGGACAGCATGGTGCGCTTCTTGGGGCTCGTCTGCAAACCAAACAGGAACACACAACTACACGAACAGGTACACTTGGGCAGAAATTGGCCATGGCTAGGAATGAGATTATAAGGCGAATTGCGATAAAACTGAAATATCACCGTAAAGCATGTCATTACAACATGTAACACAGAAATGCAAATTTATACACCATTTAACACCAAAATGTAATTAAAAATAAGAAATCAATCAGCATTTAGACAAAACTTAACTCAAATTACAACATTTTTGAAATTTTATCTTTTGATATGGTAAATTCATCAAAGTAATAATCAAAAATTTTGTACTAAAATGTATAAAATAAATGGATTGTAAAAAATTAAAATTACATAGTTTGATCTTATACCTTTCAGTAACACATTTTTTGACATTAATGACGTTGGAACATTTTTCAAACTGTAAGCATTAAGAAACTTACGTGTTTGATTTTTGCTTGTTTAATTAATTTATTTCTTATATTTATTATTATGCTAGTGTGTAATGTGTGTGTAACTTCGAAAAAACCTGTGCATTTCTACTTATTCTAAATTGTCTAAGACTGCTCTTAGTAAACCTGCACAACAGTATTTAATCAAACAGCTGAGTAGCATTATGACTGCTATTTATTCATAAAATATTAATATTAAGTTCCCAGTTACAACGTGTTTTGGAATCGTATCATTTTTGGTCAATATTTAAAATTAGATTAAATTCTGATTCCCATTCAAGACACTTTTATATTTTATTGAGTTCTTAATAACATAATTTTCTAAGAGTAATAGTGTTCATGTTGCTATTAACTTCTAAGTACTCATACCAGCCACTGTACTGAATTAATACTGCCAAATATTAAAGTTATCTTTTGTTTATTCTGTTCACCACTATAGATCATTACACACCCATCAATTATACAATTATTATACCATTAAAAACTACTGAGCACTGCGATAGTTTTTCTGCAGATCTGGTTTGCCCAACTGTGGGTATTCCAATCAGCAGAGCCAGTATTCCTCACAACAAACACAATAATTTGCTTATTTATTTATATTTTTCCTAGTAGTTTGTTCTAGTCATACTTAATAGTTATTTCTATAAATTTTATTGTTTAAATGCATCATGTAGTTAAATTGATATGGCTATTTTGGTGAAATAAAAATAAATAAATTTTAAGTCTTATACTTATTGAATAATACACCATTTTTATGAATAAAGATACAGTATAAAAATAAAAAATAAAAATCACTGAAATCTCCTCTTTTGAAAACAAAATTGGGCCTAAAAATAAAAAAATAAAACTAAAAAAACCTTGTTGTAGCCACGAAAGTAAGGAACTGGAGTGGTTTGGTAAAACCATGGAAAATGGAAATCAGGATAACAAGACCAGGATTTGAACCGAATCCATACCCTGCTCATGTTTCATATCACATCCAAATTAGGCTTTTGCAAAAAAAATTTTTTTTAAATTAAAATCCTATTGGGAAACAAATATCAAATTATTCATGAACATTGAATATTTTTCAAGTACTCGCCGACCACTAATCAAAACAGTAACACCACTTGTCCCCATAACAGGCTATCCAAGTGTGACTCCTAGAATAATCAAGCCTGGTTTTCATGTAATAATTTATTGGGAACTTCTGCTTAATTAGCTAGTTACATCTTCCAATTTCCTAACACCAATGTATTCTATTGTGCTGCAAATTTGAAATGTTTGGCACAAATTTATTTTTCACCTAAATTCCCTAATATAAACTTTGCTAGCCCATTATTCATCCTGATCAAATCTTTCCTACTAGAGTTCCGCCACGCTTTCCCAGCGCTGCAACTTATACCCTGGTGTGATTTCACCATCCAAGTGTTAGACATTTTTCTTCCCGCCTCGGGCCACGAACAAGACCAGTAACAGTGTCCGACTACGTGACCAAGAGTGCTTTTCTCAGCATCCTCCCAGGGCAGCCCTCTTCCCAGAGCTCAGCTTAGGTTAGCGGCTCCAGTCATGCCTCTTTATAATGTTCCAGGGCTGTCAGGCACGTATAGGCGTGGCTTTCGCCATCTTGTGGCGAAAATGACAACCACTTAACTTTAGTTCCGTAAACTCTAGCGGCAGTCACCACACCTCTCTCTAGTTCTCTTTTAGCCCGACATAGCGCGATACAGTTGGTCCCATATGAGTCAGGCTTACGCTAGTCCCTCTTGCAGGACTTTTGTGAACTAAACGACTAAACCTGAGTCCGTTTTGCTTGCACCCCGAAGGAGCGCACTGACTTTCAGAGCGCGAGTAACTTCCAATGCCCCTTTAAGTTATGCTACCACCCACCTTTGATATTATTTTCTTTTGGTCAGCGGAGCGAGCCCTCCGCGCTCTACCTCTAGCCAATCAGAGGCCAGTTCCCCTACTTCCTGGGCCTCCGAGCCCCTAACACAAGTTTTTAACTACATGCAACCATATGGATTGATTTATTCGTCCTTCTGTCATCACCGTGGTTGCTTCTCTCCGGTGTTTCTCGCCCGCAACTCTATTTGGCAGCAGTCTTGCCACGACTAACTTAAGGGGTGTGATTCCAGAGAGTCTGGGAGTAGGTTTTTTATTTTCGAGTTTGCTAGTCACTTTAGTTAGGATTGATAGGTAATCTCGTAGCATTACTCGCGCGTGGCTACCATGAGCACCGTGCAGCTTCAAAGGGAGTGATTTTCATCATTCCACCCCCATAATGGTAAGTGGAAAATTCAACGCCCTTTTGCCCTGACTTCTCGATTCATGTTGCTTGTCAACTTAATTTATATTCTTGACCACTGGACCCCCCTTTTTTTTTGTTGCAGTGGGGTCCAAGTAATAACATAAATTTAGCTGAAAAATATTTAGATAATTTATATGGTGTCTATAAATACCTGCTAAACCTAAGACCGGACTCTATCACAACCTTATAATAATAAAATTTTCTTACAGAACTACTAATTAAGATAACAAGTTGTCATGGTTTTTCCTTAACGCTGCCTACCTCGTCACTGGTCGGCTCCGCAGGGCGCTTTGTCGCCTGCACAGGTCCCTCCACTCGTTGGCCTGGCAGCCTGGCGACCACGGGCGAGGACTCGGAGCTCGACCTCCTCGCGCTCCTCCGGCCTGCTTCCCTCCTGTCCTCGCTGGGCGCGGCCTGCTGCTGCCCGTCAACCCCCCCAGCCTCCGCCTCCACCGGACCTGCCTTGCTCAGCTCCTTCGAAGGTCTCCTGGCAGGGGCCGGAGGGGGCGAAACTGACTTCTCTGGGGTGGAGGGTTTGAACGAGTGACTGGGAGAGTCCTCTGGGAGCTCCGCGTCCAACAGTTCCGCTGGAAGAACAAAATAATTTAAGATGTTTACGCTCCACGACAAACCAAAGAAAATGCCTTGAAATACTTAGGAACACACAGGGCACGAAGAAAATTCCCTAAAAAACACAGCCCCTTTCTAAACTCTTAAAAATTATACAATGAAACATTCCACAATTTTCACCATTTCCTGCACTTGCCACAATATATTTCTCTGATGAGTTTAAAAAAAAGTTAACAAAAGTCCTATTAACACAGTATATTCCTGAGAAAGCAACATTATAATTAACAATACTAACACAATAGATTTTAGGTCTCCTCATTTGACATCATACGTTATGTCAGTGCTAAAAGCCAAGTTTCTGAAGCCTCCATAGCCACCAAATGCAAGTCCAAAACACAACTGCTACAAATTAGCTATCATAATTGGTTTTGAAAAAAATTACTTGAATGTCAGGTGATGTGGCAATGCTGGCTGAGGGTTTCCTTTACTTCAACAGTTGTGGCATTGCCCTCCCCAATTTTGCAGAGTATTTTTATGATATGATGTTCACAAGCATACATTATGTTTCTGTAAGGACGACACACACTGCAAAACCAGTTTTTCAGACAGTTGATCAGTCGCCAAGACATTCTGGTGTTTTTCGTAAGTATTTCTTATGATAGGAAAATCAGCAGGTGTTCTCCCCCATGGGAGATGGTAAAATTATCAGGGTTTTGTGTCAACCTTTCAGGAAGAACTTTGTGATTTTTCATATTTGTTTTTTACAGAAAAGCCTCTATGCAAGGGTTATGTATTTTATGTATTGTTATGTTCTTGGATGTAAGAGCAGTTTTGTGATTAGTCAGTGAGGTTACGTGACTACCTCTCCCCTGCGTGGAAGGAAGGACATAGTCACATAGCCTTGTCAGTTAATATTCGAGTCTAAGCCAGTTGGTTGCCCCATTCGGCGGCTCGCTAAAAACAATTTTATGATATTGTAGGGGATGACAATATCACGTCTGGGTGCAGAGGCCATGCCGCAATAAATTTCAACCTTTTTTTTTTCAGACATTCAACTAGAAATTAGGCCCCAAACATGACACAGGCTCAGGTGGCCCATTGGTTTACCGGAAATTAGTTTCAGTTTCTTCGGTACTTTGACGACAAATCACTAGGGACATTATTTCATGAACACACAGGACTTTGAGAAGTGCTCAGCAAAGCTGAATGTTGTTATTTTCTGGTACATTATGGAATTGTGTAAAGGACTTACAGTTTCTACATGAGAAGAGTAAATTACCTAAATTCATTTCATCTCTTTAATTTGGAGGGGAAAAAAATTAATAGTTTCAAGAGATTCAACAGTAATTAACAGAATTTACACTACACTATCTGCAACCTCCAATGGAATATTCTTCAGGTGTTTTCTGTATATGAAAGGAACGATCGTTGTCTTAGCTGGGCATGCTTGTGACTTCATCACACAGTAAACAAACACCAAAATAATTTTTAACACAATCACATCATTCTGCCCTCACTGCACATATTTCATTAAAAGTACAAACAATCGTAACTTACACTTATGAGCAGTGTTTAACATTTCAATCTTCACTCTCCAATACAATTTTCCACATCTTGAACTTGGTATGCACATCTGGATATTGTCACTGTTGCAAACATTACATGTAACCACACCAATGGGAGACATAGAGAGTTTCAATATTTTATAGTGTCACTTTTTACTGCCAGTGAAGCCCAAAGAGTTGTTTAAAAGTTCAAGTGCAGTCTTGTTTCTCATTACACTTCTTTAAATTGTATTATAAAAAGGTTATCAAAAGATTACCAAACAGGATCCACAAATGTGTTCCTTCTGGCAGGATGAAGAGCTTCCCACAAGGTAAGCCTTTTGCAATATCACCAATCCTAATTGTTAAGGGGCCATTCCAGTTTTATATGGCAACACAATCACACATCGGCCTTAAACCCAAGAGGTTTATGTGAAATGATCTGCATCATATATTTAATGAAATGTAAATAGTTTTTAATACCAAAATTTATCCTCCACAATGGAAAAGATGTCGACTCACCTGCCTCCGCATCAGCCTTGATATTGATGAAGTCCTCATCGTCGTCATCATCATCACTCTGCATTAGGACAATCTTTGGCTTTGTTACTGGAGCACGAGCATGTGATACTGTTGGCAGGACAACATCCAATCAATTAAGAGCAGGATGTTACAAAATAAAAATGGCAAAACTTTTCTGATGTAACAAAACACACACGTATTCAAAGGATAGAGGGGCTATCATGGCACAATACAAGACCACAAGCACAATACAAGAAGGCTAAAAGCCTGCCACCAAGAAAATCTAGGTACCACATTTACAGACACTGTTTGCAGGTGATGCATGTGGCAAATATTGCCAGGCCACGTGTCACAAGATTTTCTCAGGGTACTCCAATATCACCCTCAGGCTTGAAACACTACAGCTGACATGCAGTAAGATTGTACTTCATGTCCAGTCCAGGAAAAAAGAGCACCTATGTGTCCTTACCATTACATCAACTTTGTTCATATTACCAACTGCCCTAGGATACATACCTCTAACTGTGCATATGTAATTACATACTTACAATATATTAAGGTCATTGAAAAACACTAATACATTTCTGACTCAATATTTAATTATGTTATTCACAAAAAAAATTTTTTTTAATAAATTACAACTCATGAAAACATGCTAAATAAAACCTATTGAGCTAAAAACATACCAGTAACTTTTTAGGATTGATTGATTAATTAATTTATATTTGTGGCCCACCAATAGTTGGAGAACTTAATTGACATACATACAAACAAACAATACATATAACCATATACATAAGGTAAATAAATACACAAAAGAGATGAAGATGCTACAATTGGCCAGGCACCGCAGGACAAGGATCACATAACAACAAAATAAAGGAGAAACAAATAAATAAACATAAATATGTCACAAATATATAACATACAATTTAAAGCAGAAATATATGAGTCTTCTTTAGCAAGTAATTCAGCCGCTTATGCTACTTCATATTGTGGTAAGTTAGAAAAACAAATAACTAATCCGTTTTTGGATGACTGCATTTTGTTATACTGTAATAATCCCATATTTATGGTAAAAATGAGTAAATACTGAAGATGCGGCACTGTCAGTGGAAGGCTTATGACTGACAATGCATGAACATCTGTTGATGTGTTGGTGTTGGCAATTTGCTCAGGATGCAGTTTCCCATGGCAGGGGCTACTTAGACACCCATTCGGCCACAAGAAAATGTTTATTCTATTAAAATATTCTTCCAGAACTGCTATGTCAAACAAACCATACGTATTGTGTTTAGTGCGGAGCTTTGCCATTTTAACTTGAGAAACATTAAGTTCATCAGTAATGTAATCAACAACTACTTGCTTTTGGACAGATGATTCGAAAAATGGAACAAAGAGAGCTTTCACTTAATTGAAAGCTGGTTTGATTATTATCTTAAGCATTAAAATATTTCTAATACCCACTTTCATAGGGGTTTACTTTCATTCATTAGTGGTTGATTTAGGATCAGAGTTTCCATTGGTTATGAACTTGTGTGATTATTGCACCATGGTGAAGTCTTGTTCATTGATGCATGGTTTGTTTTAACTACTGATGACGCTGTGCAAATCCCGCTCATCAAAAGTAGGTCACTGGTCAGACCACTGATGCCCATAACATCCATCGCTGCTTGATTTTGACTTACTGCTTCTAAAGGTTCCTGTCTTTTTGGTAATGATCCAAAGACATTCATGGAGCGGTCATGTATGGTAGCTAGTGTATTTTCATCATTACTGTTGACTAACGAAACTTGGTACATTCATGAATTATGAAAAGTGCACACATACACGTCCAGCAGCCACGAACACTCGGCCACTACTGATGAACACTCGCCGTTTATGTCCAAAAACTTAACATTAGCTGGTATAGCTTCACTTTTTCTATCTCTGCCTTAAAATATTTCCTCAATATTATTATTATTTTTTGCATGCAATATAATTAAGACTCTGCAACTTTATTAATGATAAGAACTACAATATTTTATTTTTAAAATATTACAAGACACTAATAGTAAACAAGAAAAAGAGGACACATACCAGATCCAGAAATTTTAGGATGCTTTTCTTCTTCAAGGCGTACACTGGTGGAGCGATCAGAGTCCTCCGTTTTACGTGCATCACTTGCAGCACCATCATCCGCAGTGTTTCTTGTCTCGACTTCAGTTCTCTTGACATCATCTTCTGTGACTTTAGTGTTCTTCCCACCTCTCTGATTATCAGTCAACACCCAGTCCAAATCTTTCTCAATCTTCACATGCTTCAATTTCCCTTCATCTGACTTCCTTTCTTCAGCACTACTCCTCCTTCTAGAGACTTTACGTTCTTCTTCACTGCTCTCCTTTGATTTTTTGTTGGGTTTATCCTCTTGCATCTGTTTTGTCAGCTTCTTTTTTTCTGGAAAAAAAAAATACAGCTAACTAAGAAAAAGTCAGTACCTTTACAATTTTAATTTTACAATTCCCCTTACTTCACTCTCCCCCTCCCTTGAGAAGTCCCAGTCCACTTCCAATACTTCTCCCTCAGCCCATTCCTCTTCCTCCTTGTCCTCACCAAGAATAAGTGACTCCCTCTTTCCGTTCTCCACTCCCTCTAGAGCTTCCACTTGTAATCACTCCTTCCTCTGTACCCACCTCTGCTTTCACCTTAAACAGCTTTGCCAACCTTTCTACCCTCAACCTCCCCTGTAACGTTTCCCACCCCACCTCCGTAATCATCTCAGACAGGATGTTCACAATAATCTGTTCCATTACCAAAATTACAAAAATTTTCCTAATTCAATTTTTAAAATAATTGATCTATTTTGCAATTTACTGAAAGAAAAATAAATAAATAAATAAATAAATAAAGCTAATCCAGCCTCCATCATCCCTACAGCTGTACCAGTTCAAACAGAACCTTGCGTACACCATTTTACAGTGTGTATGACTGCAAAATATGTATGTACCGGAGCATGACATTTCCCCCTCAAATTATTATCACTGAGGAATTTCCATGACTTTTATGGGCCCCAGACCACCACCATATACTCCACCATGGACCTGACTAATTTGGAGTATGCTTTTGCTTTGACTCTCCGTCCTGCTCCCTGCAGGGTCCTGCCAAGCAGCCCCATCCCCCTATTCCCCTCCCTCAACCACCACTGCACCTGTTTTGCCCATCCCAGGTTATGCTGCAGAGTTACACACAGGTACTTATAAAAGGTATCTACCATACCTCTGAACTATTTTTAGAGGTACTAAGTCAAATGGCTTTCCTTACTCAGTTAACACATTTAAATACTTTAAATATTTGAAATCTCTTAATATTTCTCTACCCCCATAAGGAAGGTGGTGACTGCACTCACATTCAACGAAGCTATCAATAAATCTTACTCTGAGGAAAGAGCCAAACAGCTGATGCAAAATGCTTGTTGGCCACTGATACGGCAGGCAAGGTATAACACTGAAAAACCCCATCTAAAGAGAGAATTAAATGCTACAGATTTCTATAGTGTCACAAATATAAGAGTTTTGACAATAAAGTCAGCCACTACACTTAGAAAATTATAAGCTGAAATATCTGCATTTTCTGCTCTCATAAAAGAGAAAACTGAATAAAACAAAAATTTTAAGATTTTTTAGGCCTAATAAGGCTGCAAAGCAGAGTGGGTGCTAACCAGCAACATTTCAATACAATGTTATATAGTCTCGCTAGAAATTTTGTTTTCTTTGCTTGGGCCGGTACTCCAGCACAATGGCGGAAGTATAGACGTGATCACGTTAGGACTGTGGCTTGAATGATCGGACTGCTCAGTTTGTCCAACAAAATTTAAAAAAAATAGGATTCCCTGACCAAGAAATGTAATATGTCTATGTAGAAAGTAGAAACCCACTTACATAATTTTTTTTTTTTTTACTTTCTAACACTGACATATGTATGCTTTAATGATTCTTCAATGTCACAACAAAAATCTTTCCACAGTAATAAAAATCCTGGAAAATATGTTAAGAACACGTTTCTCACATTGCACTATAATGTACCATCAGAGACAAAATTCAGCCCCACATGGCATAAAATATTATTCTGCTCAAAACACTGGCACAACAGCATTGCAACATAACAAAACCACCTGAACCCAAATACAACATGCATGTAACAGTTAACAGGTTAACAACAGAGGACAAGCCTTTTTCATTTAAACTCCCAACATAACAATTATTTTCCTATTTTTCCTAATGCTAGACACCATAGCTCCAGCAAATGCCTTTACTGACCTTTTTATCAAAATCAACTTTAAAAATTATTCCTGCCCATAACAAACGTTTATTTAAATACCTCTATGACTGCCTATATGATATACATTCAGTAAAGATGGTATAGTAATAATACTAATTTTAAGTCACACAGCTGACTCTCCTAAACAATGCTTTATAATACCCATGCAAGGGTACACTGCCTACACTCGCCCACAGTGTGATACATGCAAATAATGTTGAGTACTTCTCATTCACCATACGTCAATTACCTCAAACCAATTGTCAAAATTGCTAGATTTGTAGGCAGTTTAAAATATTTATCCAAAACAAACTTTGAAAGAAAAATGATTTTGCTTTGGTCGGTAATATTACAACAAAAACGTGTTAAATGCATTTGATGAAGAAAATGTTCATTTATTATTGTATATAGTGTCTGAATAAGCACCAAAAATTCAATCACAAAAATGTACGCACAAAATGACACAATACTACAGACAACAAAGTAAGTCTGAGACCACTTCAATAGTAATTGGATAGTGTTTCATTAGATTCATCATTCATCAGTAAAGACAAAGCCCTAATGTCATTGTCACGAATAATTTCTATTACCAACCAGAGAAATTTTTCTGTTTTTTCTTTCACAAATCTCTAAGTAAGTGGCTCTTACAGAAACAGAAAATGCTGTACTGGTGGAGTAACAGATTTTTTTAAATATTTGTTTAACTGCTATAAATGTGTACCTTAAGGTCAAGCCAGTCATTTGTTGGTGAAACTGTTCTTGAGAATCACACTTTTTGGTGATGGCAGTCAAGTTTAATTTGGTCTTCACTTTCATTACATGCTAATATTAAATTACAATATCCAAAACATAAATAACACTCACCAATGCTGGCTACAGTAACCTCCTGAAGCTTTTCGAGCACCTGATGAAGCCAGTTGGTGAAGTGTTCAGTGCTAGTGCCGAGAAAGAGTTGAAGGTCTTCAACCATTTGTGCACGAGTGCGCTTGTTTGCCACCATCACCATTATGTAGTCTGGAAGCTCTTCATCTACACAGACAAAACATTTTAATTAAAAAAGAAACCAATTTACTACAGAACTCAGTTGCAAACCAACAACCCTCACAGCAATACATCAGCCAATAATATCACCCCTTCTGTGCGTGGTCAATCAGGATAGCCCTCGCCTGACATTGGCTTTAAAAAATAAAAATAAAAAATCCAATATCAATATGCTTGTGCCTGATGACGGGAACAATGTCAGTTTCCGAAACGTCATAACTTTTGTCATTGGAAACCTTCTTGTTCGTCAGTGTTATCACCATTGTGTTTTCCATAGTACCTACTTGTTTATCTTCATCATTGTGTTAATATGTTTGCTGCAATGTCCAGGTTTGTTGTCTGCCTGCATTCAATCTGTCTCGTCGTTGTTAGCCCACTGTGTTCGTCTGTGTTGTTATATTATTCTTCATGAATAAGTTCCTTCAACGGAATTCTTGTGCTGTCTGATATTTAGAGCTTGAATATTTTTTGTCCGTGCTGTCGTCGCTGTTTTGTCCATAATACTTGTTTAGTTTCATCGTTGGTTCCATTTGTCCGACATCAGCTGATTCAGTCTTGTTTTCTGTGAATTTTTTATCTTCATTTTTTTATTTTTGGAATTTTTGGAATTTTTCCATGACAAACAGTCCAAAACTACTATTGCGTATGCCCAAAAAACTGCATTAAATCAAAATTCCCCATTACATGAATCATTTAAAGAACATACCAAAATAACTAGTATTTTATGTTAAAGTGAACTATAATATTCTAGCGTAGTAAGAACTTTTGTGTGACTTTTGTGCTCTACATAATTCCAGTGAATGGTAATATTAAATATTACATTAACGTATTTGTACATGAGGTGATAGTTAGGTACTGTAAAATACTTATCAAAAACATTATTTTTATAATTTTTAATATCACATCCCTGTTTCTCTTATGTATACTATTATGTACGTACCACCGTTACCCGTACAGAGTTGTGTAGTTAAGGTCATATATGATGTATGTTTCATGTCCTCATTGTCCTCATTCTATGTTAATGAAAAGTTGAATAATCCACACTGGGATTTATAGTGCATTATTGTGTTGGTCAGCCATAGCCCGAAAAAATTGTACAAGTAAGGTATTAGAAATCTACACCAATCTTACAACCTAAACACGATTACTTATACTTCCTATCACACATATTTGTGAACACCAACATTTATAATATATTCATTTACATATATTACATTTATCATATCAACAATCATTATAATGGTTGCAAAATTAACATTTTAACAAAATAATTATCCCTTCCACCATTAACGCCATGATGCAATTGCACAACAACAAAACCTCCCAACCTTTCGAAACTGCATGCAATATTAAAATGGCTACTAAAACTGTAAATAGGCAACTGAAATGCAAAATCATCACTGTGAATAACACAAATAAAGTAAAAGGAACTGTAATATATATATATATAGGCCTACACTTAATAACACAGGCCTAAATTATCACACCAAAATTTATCTAACAAAAAAAACCTTTACTTCATTAATTTTTATCCTATAATAATTATTTGCAATCAGTATGTAATACTGATAAAACTACTTGCAATACAAACTTGAACTTGAAATGTCTTTTTTTTTACTATGTGGTGTAAATCAATCAACAACACATTCATTATAGTGGAAAATAACATCTGCATCAGCTAATGAACTAGTGCAAATATAGCAAAACCCTTTCACAGAATCATGAGGGATGGTTTTAAAATAAAAAGTAAATAAATAATAACCTTTTTGAATTTTTTGAATTTTATTTTGCATAAAAGGAGCACTTATTCAAAATAAAATTATTATTTTATAAATAAATTTAATTCAGTTACTTGATTCACTGAAATTTTTCAGTTGTTTGGTATTTTCTATCTAAATAACCTAAGTGAATCATTTTGTCCACGTGAAAAAATCATAGGCTAAGCTATTCTACATTAAAATTAACCATTATTTGCTTACAGATTTTCATCCTACTTATCTACCACTTTTTTAATAAAAAAAAACTGATGTTTTGTAGATAAGAAAATTTTAAGAAAATTATCAATTTGAAATTTTACGAGAACTCACCTGTATACAGTCCCAATTCTATCAGTTTTGCTTTGATGGCAGACTGAAAAAAAAAAATAAAGAAATATACTTAGTCACATATTATGCACATCAACCAATTGGGAATCTATAAAAATGCATCATATTATTCTGGAAATAACTAAAACAAGACTTTTTAATATAACAAGCTTTAATAAAATAACATAATTTGGGTAAACATACTCTAATTAATGTATCATACAGTAACAAATGGAGATAATGATTGCTGTGTATACTTGAATACAGTCAAAAGTACATTGTTTTTTAACAAATGTATAACTACATTAATGAGTGAAAAAAGTGTGTGCAAGTGTGCACGACAGAAGTGAAAATTCTTATTAGGAATTGATACAAATAAAATATTAGTATTTTTTATTTCACACGATATATTAATTGAGAATTGGAAGGATGCCAATAAGATCTCAAATGAAAAAAAAAACTGAATAGTAGACAAAAACAAGCAGCGTTACGAGAATTCCATTGCATCATTTCTACTCACCTTCTGGCCATTTCAACTAGCATATAGCATGCTACACTATGTGTGTATCACCCCCCCCCCCCCCCCCCGAACACTCCTTGCCAACTTCCCATTCGACCGCTAGGGCATGCGTTGGACTGGTGTCACCGCTGACGACTCTCCTCCTCTACCGGTTCCCCCACCACATATGCTCGAAAATTGTAGGTCCCTCAGCAAAGAAGTTTCACTTCAAAAAATTCTTCCATGTTCCACAGATGCAAGATTATCAAAACAAGACTCCTAACACAAGACCTGCCTAGATTTTGGCAGGCTCTTCACCACTTGGCAAACAACTCCGGACTTGTAAACCACTGCGATTCAAGGAAATGGGATTGAACCAGCAACCCACAATCATGTACGTGACACCTCAGTGACCAACGCCCTGGGAACCAACTCTGCACCAGCTATCTTAAATTTAATCCAAATTTAGCAGAAAACTGGCTTACAGACAACTTAGGATAACTGTAATGAATTACTGAATGCATACAGAATCTATTTTTCACACATTTCCAAACAGACAGAAATCTTATAACGCTTTTAAAGGGTGTAAACAAGACATTACATTTACCCGCCTGAATGTCACTCATTGGGTGAGTTTAGGACTGAGCGTCTGTGAAACTGTGCAGAAAGCTCAAGAATATGATTCCAGTTGAGTGAAAAATGAACTTCTGAGTTCCATGTGAGACTTCCTTTCAGAGGAGGAGGATGTTCTCGAAGGAGTGGAAACACTGCCTCTGCTGTATTTAAGGAGGCGACTGAGGTAAAGAGAAGATCAGACCCTGTCATCAGTCATCAGTTGACTATCACCATTCAACGGGAGTCGTTCATTCGAAGAAGTGTTTCCCCCCAGAGAACGTCTCCATGCTGGCCACCCAAGCAGTCTGTTGAGATGACTGCGCATCGTGGCACCCAGGGAAACGACAAGGTCGCTCATTCAGGCCAAAAAACATCAGGGCCCAGTCCGGATTAAGATAGTCCTACCTCTCTAACAAGTGGTGTGAGGCTATCAACCAATCACGCTTCAAACAATAACTCACCGGGCGAGTTAGCGAGTAAACAAGTGCCCTTTGTGAAGCGAGTAGAGAAAAGGATAAAAAAAAAAAGCTGCTGAGTACCAGATTCAACAGCAGACGAGCTGAAGATCCATGTACCGAAACATCTGCACTCTGCGAGTAAACCAGCTGAGCAAGTCTGGGGGTACGAGTTCCTCAACACAAACCGGGGAAAAAGGCTGGGTGTCTCTGGGTCATCAACCAAGAAGGCCACAGCATTTGTTCATGGTGCGAGTGAGTTCCAGTTCAACCTAGTCACTGTTCCATAAGTAAGAGGTCAGAAGTCAATAGTACCCACCAAAGGCCAGTTACTTCAACACTCAGCCCTGGAATACAGTCGTTGGCAGCGCCAGAAGAGTACAGTGGTTTGGCTTGGTGTTATAAGGCAAGTGCAACACCAGTAATTCATTCCACAATTGCCTGTGAGGGTTTAACTCGTGAACTAGAGAAATTTGGATAAATTCTGTCCTGTCTAGGCGAGTAATCATTAAATGCTGATACTGATGATACAAGTTGTGATTTGACAAGTAACTTATCAAAAAAAAATTATAAAAGACTAAAAATAAAATGACCCATGGTTTGTAAAAGATAGCAGAGCCATCACAGAAAAGAAATTTGTAGAGAATAAAACAGTAAAACGTTCTTTCTGGCTCATTTTGAGGAACAATTTAATAATTTAAATACGTATAATGTATGCGTGGTCCTATGGCATAATAAGACTGCTCTTAAAACATAATCATTAGGAGTCAGTAAAAATAATAATTTGGCATATGGTAATTAGGATATGTTGTTAATTTAATTTATTACTTGGCCAGGTTAGAATTTAACATCAAATGTGTGTCAAAGGTTAATGTTTGCAATGGTCTTGTTTCATGCCCCTGAAATTGTGGGTTCAGATCCTGTCATCGAGATGAAGAAAGCTACGAGACTTTTTCTAAATGCTGCATTTAATATGTGCCAAATAATAATGCCATTAATGAAAATGAGTATTAGTCACTAACACAGTAGACCCCTGTCTATTCTTAAGACAATGTCGTTGTGGTCTCCACAATGGTACCACATTAAATAAAAAAAACTGATACCTCACCCAGTGCACGCTAACAAACCAACACACATTGAAAACCTGACAGGGGATATTTTTTTTGAACTTATACATTATCATTAAGGTAAAATAAATTAAATATTATTTTCTTAATTGCTATAATTACTTCTAATACCTACATACCACTTAGTTAATCATACCCCCTACCTAATTAATCAATTAACATTTCAGTAACTTTACAGAAGAATCAAAAAACTATTTTTAAGTATATAGTGGTATTTAATGTAATGCATTTTTATTTTAAAACATTTTGAATATTATTTTTTACTATAAAGCAAGGGTAACCAACTACACTCCTATTATCTCAGCATAGAGCCCATAGATGGAGCCTACTGTAGCGATGTCTGCTTTGTGTATTTAGACAGTTCCATTTTTGTGTAATGGTGCTGCTATCTCTTTGATTTTTGCTGTAAAAATTGTCAGTGGATGCAAAATGTCCACTAGAATGTGTTGGAACCAAAAAGTCAATTTCATTAAAATTTGTCCTTTGTTTATTAATATAAAAATAAAACATACAAACACAATATAAATGATAGTATGTGTGCATACATAAATAATTACAGCCCGTGAGTTAGGTTATGGTTGTATCCCAAAAATCCAGTGCTTATTTGCTACCTTACATGAACATCTTGGAATACCACTCTAAGAAAAATAAAAGTATTCTCTTTCTAAAGAAAGATGGTAATTTTTGTAGGTGTATTTGAAAACATAATTATAGCTACTAAATGAATCAGAACAAAACCTAAGTATCAACAGACTTAATTGTTCTGACCTTTGTAGTGCCTTGTCAGGACTGATTCACTAGGTATGGCAGTTGTAGTAATGAGACTTGGATTTAATCCAAATTCCATGACTAGCATTCTACAACACTGCAAATTATCCTACGACTCCCATTAAGACCTTACAACTACGACCTACAACTAATTTTAAAACTAGCTTAGCAATGCTTGAAAAAATCTGTCCCTCAATACACCATGTTTGCAGTATCCGAATACACCTGAAGTATATATACCTACTTATACATAATTGTCTCCAGGAGTGAAATCACAAAGACTGTCTGAACTGTAAGTGAAGTATGCACGTAATTTAATCTGTGTACTTTTTGCATACTAGAAGTTAAAGAAACATCACAAATTAAAAAAAAACTGTAGGTTATATTTTATATAACATTTAAGTAATTTAAAGACTTGTAAAATCATTTTCATTTTATTAATAAATTAGACTGGTATTAATAAATAAATAAAAAAATTAATATTTAAACACGTTAATAAGAAAGTTTCATTAAATAAATACAAATATACTCCGATTGTAACTACAAAATAAAGGGAAACGTAGAATCATAAAGTAAACTGCCATAAATTTGTGATGCAGTTTATAAACTATGCAAGGAATGTAAGAATGCAGAATGTCCAAGAACAAAGTTTTAAAATACCCATTTATAAATTACGCACAGCGCAAAAACACAACATAAACATCTCCCAACTTTCAACTCCTTGCATTTTGGTTTGTGTTTCTGCCTTATATATTTAAAGTGAAGTGTACTGAAAACTTTAAAAGACTCAGATGTTATGTGTTAGAAGGCCACAATTTTTTTATTACATACATCATGTTTTCACTTGTTAAAATGTTGTACAGTGAAAGCAAATAACCTTACGAATTCAAATATTGACAATTTCATATATTTTCATGATACATATGAATCATCAAAATAAGTGTAGGGGAAGAAGTTGGTTTATACTGTTTTACAATTTCGAGTTGTAAGATAGGTGATGTTTTGCGACTTGTGCTGTCTAAAGGATCATGATATACTTGCATTTATTGCTTATGTTGACACATTGCGTCCCTTGAGTAGGTTATAAACGTGGCCTAATGAAGTGTTACTTATTTAAGTTAAAAACTGTGTTTATGATATAATTTATTGGATCAAGTTTTCGTCTCGATATCCATAAGCAGTGCGTGTGTATTTTTGGTTGAAAAAATGTAGTTGGAAAGATATGAAGTCACTCAAGTTGGCCAATGATAACATACTTGAATGGAAGAATGATGGTAATTATAGTATGTAATAACACGAAAATAAATACGAATGATAGTGTAAGTATTGGGGGAAAAAATAGCTGTTTTGGTATATGAGTAGGAATGAAAAAATAAATACTGAATACAATTGTAACATAAAATAAGTGGTGTGTTATAACTTTATAATATGTAAGTTTAATGAAGTAGTACGATTTTTATTGGATATTTGTGGTATTGAGTGTAGCAGTCACTAGAGAAATGAAAATATGTGTTTATTTTGAATTAATTTAAGGGGGTGCCTGTCATTTCAGGTCAAGATTTTATATTTACAGTAATTACAGATAAACTTGTAGACTTTTTTAATTGCTTAACTTTCACGAAATGAAAAATATATACAACGTATACTTTTTCATAATTAGCTGCCAAAGTTACATTTTTAATGTTTTTGGGTTGTACAAATAAGGAGAATTTAATTTATTGCAGAACTGAAACTTTTTAGGTTTAACTGCAGTGCCACTGGCTACTTCAAGAATTGGTTTGAATTTCTTTTAAAAAATATTAATTAATTTTACCTGGCATTTCAAAATTCTCAAATTTGTTACGATTTTGACAGCGAAGAAACATGAAATGAGTTTTTGTGATAGAAATGCAAACCATATCATGAAGTAACCAGTGGCATTGCAGTTAAACCTAAAAAGTTTCAGTTCTGAAATAAATTAAATTCTACTTATTTGTACAACCCAAAAACATTCAAAATGTAACTTTTGCAGCTAATTATGCAAAAAGTATGCGCTGTATATATTTTTCATTTCGTGAAAGTTAAACAATGGAAAAAGTCTAAAAGTTGATAAGTGATTAATATATATATAAAATCATGACCTGATATGGGAGGCACCCCCTTATGGTCTAAATAATGAATGAGTGATTGAGACTGTAATAGTGACGAAGGAAGGCAAAATAAATTTTTGTATTAATCACAATATTGAATGAATTCAATGGCGGAATGGCTAGTATTTTTGGCAAAAAAATTATATATGCAAGATTAGTGTTGAAAGTACATAAATTAATAATGCCATAAAGACAGGAAATGTAAGTGGTTTTTTATGGATTTCAACTTTTTGTGATGTGTATTAATGTTTTGTGTGAATTTCATTTGCTGTATTAGGTGTGAAATAATGGTTTTCTTTGGTAGGTTAATCATTAGATTTATTACGTAATGTAAAAAAAAAAGTATAATTTTCCTAGGGTAGGTTAGTTTTACATCAGAAGTAATAATAAAGGCTAAATAATTTTTTTTATAATTTACCTAATGATATGGAAGGATATTGATGGTCACCTGCAAGGCTGTGCTGAAGTTATTACGACTTGTATGTTCTTGTCATACAAGCACTAGAATAGGACTTTTGGATGGGGAATATTCATATGCTTGTTTAGCACACGAGTAAATGATATTAGGATATAGATCACAATATATCTTCAATATTGTGTTCTATTCTAGAAAAGATAGGGTTCAGGTCTTCTTTACCATAACCGAGAAGTTTAAATATGGTTAAAAATAATAAACAATTAAATTATATAAATTTGGCATCACCAAATAAATTAAACTGTAGTTATAGTATACTTTACGATAACCAGGATATAAAAATCATATTTTAAATTTATAAATCAATAAATAATGTGGTAGGTACTGCGAACAATTCCAAACTGGAAAGAATTGTAGTGTATAATAAAATCATTTTCTATACTAGATAAGTATAGCTTTTGTATATAATGTGATAACCTAAGTCAGTTTCATAAAAACATATTTCGAGCAAAAGCCGCATGTGAATATTCCCGCGCTTCTCCCGTAAGTATATAGGGATGGTAATGACGCCAGTGTCACCATGTTAGAAATGTAATCAATATTATGGTATCGTTTGTAAACAACTCCCCTTTCGGATTCGTCAAGTACGCTACAAGGGCATGTGAAGTAAGGTCGCAATTACCCTGCGTGATTAGAAATTGGGCACGACTAATTAATTTTGTCCGAATACTAACAAGGATGACGGGAGGGCGTTATACAGGCGTAATTAAACGAAAACCAATAACGGCCCAAATCGAACTCTCACAAAGTCGTAATCTATAAATACTTAATGACACTTCAGTTTGAATATAGCCTTTTCAAAACGAAATATAATTAGATAGGTACAGCAAAACATTAGGCCTGCATAACACAACCGCTATACCTTGATTTTTAAGCTCACGTCTGTGGCGATAGTTTCCATTGTAGAGAACTTGAATCGCCACCATATATATAGCTTTTTTAACACAATTACTCCGCACAACGAACATTAATACGCATGTTTAAGTTAGTTCTTTTTTTCCTTTAATTTGTATTAACAAACCACAACTTTACATGTTTTTCGGCATCATTACACGAGCCATAGAGACAACACAATGACAAGAGACATTGTGACATGTAAACTTTTCGTTAAGGAAAACAATTTTTTTTTAAATTAATTTTTTTGTTTCCGGATTTTTTCAAATACTGTAATCAATTTCA
The DNA here is from genome assembly GCF_032445375.1 of Bacillus rossius redtenbacheri. Lineage (NCBI taxonomy): Eukaryota > Metazoa > Arthropoda > Insecta > Phasmatodea > Bacillidae > Bacillus > Bacillus rossius. Next base: position 38,284,436 of record NC_086336.1, read on the forward strand.
TTTTTCTTTACAAATGTATTTTTTCAAACAGTCCAAATTTACACCCATGCCTTATTCGTAACTCGAACTAAAAACCACTTGCACCGAAAACCAGTTTGCAACCCACACAACTTCGGAGGTCGTTTAAAGAAGAGAATTAACAAATAAAAGTAATATACACGAGGAATTTATTTTTTCCGTCTTCCTCTGAAGTCATAGGACTCTGAGCAGTAATCAAAGACCAGGGGCGCGGTTACACCTGGGTTACACGGGAGTCTGAACTACTTCAGGTGAACATGTTCAGCTGTTGAGTGCGGTTACACACAGTCTGAACATGTTTCGTTCGAGGCCATTTCCGACTTAACTTAAACAGGATGGCAAAGTAGTTCAGATCGAAATATCTTCTACATTAGATTCTGATTGGCTGTTTAAGGTGGGTTTATGATTGAAAATTAAAAATTAAGAATTAAGACTTAGTCGTGTACTTACCATATGACTCTATGTAAACTAGTGGAATGGTTTATGATTGTCGTGTGTAAATTTTGACGGGTGGTGTGCGAACCATATGATGACTTAAGACTTAACAGAAATGGTTATATTTAATATTTTTCGTTAAGACTTAAGGGAAGCGACCAATCACAACAAACCGGAACCTTTCAACCGGAAGTTAATGTCTTATTATTGGACCGAGCGAGGCAGTATTTTGGGTTAGAATTCGTATATTTGTAAATTGTAATCATCATCCATTTTGAAAAATAGATATCCCATTTGTCAATAACCTATTTCAAACATGCTTCTCCAATTCGAACAATGGCCGACCATGTGTTTTGTGCTGTGATTGGTTAGAATTAACGACTTCTATGTCAATCATAAACGAGAAAATGTAGTTTTGACTTAATCGTGAGCTTGATGTTAAGTTATAATTTTTAAGGAAATCAATTGTAAACCCAGCTTTAGAATATAAACAGTCCTTTGCAGAAATTCAAGATGGAAAGTGTTCCTGGCACAAGTTCGAGTAATATTTTACCGAATGGAACAAAAAAAATTAACAGGTAATTATATATATTTTTTTAATTGATCCTGACATTAATTTTCTTAAAACTGGGATAGGTACTCTCGCTCAAAAATAATAAAAATTAAGTTTATAAAATATACTGTGCATGTTGACTGAATTCCCGATTTGTAAAAAAATATTGAGCGATATGAAAACACTGTACTGCAACATGTTATTTGTTTTGACAGATTAATTATTATTATTTATTATTTATTTATTTTGTTTGCTCTATGTCTAAAATGTTATTTATTTTCAGAAACGGTAAATTATTTTTATGTATATCTATGAGAAAGTGACTCTACGGACTTTTCGGACAATTTGAATGTATGTATTGTTGAGACCCGTCTAGGGACTAATTGAAATATAAGACGGTAAACGGTAAAGTTAACGCCGTTATTTTGTAATTTAAATTATTGTTTTAATAACTAATTTTTGATTTAAATTTTGTAATCCGCGCTATTGTTGCGTGCGGATTTCACGTTTTATTAAGTAATGTAAGTAACTGATTTTGGTTTTCGGCCAATCACAGGACGCCATTTGAAAGTTAAGTTAACTGGCTTAATTTAAGAAGCTAGGAAAGAAAGTTCTATAATGGCCAGCTAAGGAAGCTGAAGCTTGAGACGTCGACGAGAATAAATCCTACTATTTAGCTAATTAGCGGTAGGCATCCCGGATCGAGGATGAGTAATTATGTAATCTAGGGAGTCTAGATCACAAGTTAGGCTTTTTATCTAAAAAGATAAAGAGCCTAGGAGTGTAAAACGTGAGTAATTAAAAATGCCAAAAATTTGTTTCTTCCACATATGCACACAACCAGGGGCGGGATTTCAGCATTTTTATTGGGGGGAGCAACGGAAAAATGAAGTAACACCAACCCAGCGAATAAAGCGGGGGGTCCGGGGGCCCTCCCCCGGAAAAATTTTGAATTCAAGGTGCAAAATGGTGCTATTTAAGCAGTTTTCGGCCGCGTTGATGTAGAAGTTACTGTGGGGGAAAAGAGAGGGATTTAATCTCAATAAAAAAACATGATTTTAACACTGACTCCCATTATAATATATGTAGCCTTATTAATACGAAGGTTTTTTCTTACAGAAAATATAGTATAGTGACATAAGTAACAAAAAATGTAGTCATTTTACTGTAAAAAACACACAATTTCAGTTAAGTTTTTCTACTTTTTCTCATTCACTGAAAATGTAATCTTCGCTTTCGAATTGAATTAAAAGCAGTAATCACATCCGATATATCAATTTTTATGTCTCTTTCAATGGCTAACAGAGCCAAAGAAGAGAGCCTTTCTTGTCCCAAAGAATTCCTGCAATATGTTTTTAACCGTCTCAAACATGAAAAGGATCGTTCACAAGAAGCCGAGTTCATAGGTATGGTAAGATACAAACGAAACAACTCGAAAATTAATGGAAAAATGTGTTTCACATTATTTCCTACACATGCAGATGCAACCACTCTTTCTTCAATGCACTTGTTCTTGATAATTTCCATTTTATAAAAACACTGAAGTTCTGCCACGAGGCATTCCTTGTCTAGGTTGTAGTAGTTGCAAACAACATTTACACTAGAGGCGTTAATTTTATTTTCACCTAGAATGTTACTCAGGTGATTTAGGACATCTAAATTGTTTTCATCCAGTCGGTCTCGTATTTCTTGGACAAGAATGTCAAGAAGAGGGAAATGTATCGTAATTTATTAAAACTGTTCCACAGTTTCAAAGGGAGTTTTACTACCACCATCTATTTTTCGCGGTATTCTGCCTTTTCTTGGTAACTGTGCTGGCTGGAAACCATACTGTCCGGCTACCTCAGTGCAGTGATTGAACAGTTGAGTGAAAAAGGCATCTGTCCTAAAAGAAAGCAAAACATCAATAGTGCTGTTCGCCACACTTTTTACTGTTTCATAGCTCACACTACCACTTTGGAGGGAGTTAGATAGGATTCTGCACTGAGAAAGAACTCTTCTTAACAACAAAAGATCAAACATAAAATTGAAATCTTCCATGCATTTAAGTAGGGCACTGGCATCGCTACCAAAGGTATGATCAGTTGCTGCGATTTCGCTCAAAGCTGTCAATGTAGTTTTAAAATTGTCAAGTAATGAACGTACAGCTTCAACACGACAGGACCATCTGGTGTCACTCAGAGACTTCAATGTTTTTGTTCCACCATTGAAAACTCTTGTGCTTTTGCGAATTTTTTCAAAAATTGTGCCTGATTTTTCGATGAAGTTGTACAAAGTTTGTACAGTGGAAAAAGTATTCCTTATTGATGTTACCCCTGTGCAACAGCTTACAATGCAGAAATTTAAAATGTGTGCATTGCAGTGAATGTACATTGACAAAGGGTTTTCTTTCTGGATTCTTGCCGCAACTCCTTTCTACGGCCCTCGCATTTTCGATGCTCCATCGTAGCATTGAGCTTGTATGTTTTGTACTTCCAAATTTAATGAAGTTAAAACATCCTTCAATAGATTTGCTAACGATTCACCATCAGTTTTTTCTGTATAGTAAAATCATACAAACAATTAATGAACCTCTAGATTGTCGTTCACATATCTTAACACAACAGCTACTTGCTGTAGTCTGGAAATATCTAGTGTTTCATCAGCAATCAAGGCAAATATTTTTGCCTGTCTTATTTTATCAGTGATTTTAGTCTCTATTTGCTCTCCCATAATGGTTAGCAGTTCATCCTGAAATTTTACATCTGTGTACTGGAAGTTTTTGTGTCGATCAGTGAAGAATTGTTTTATTAATGTGCTGTCTTTGCTGCGAAGCTCCATCAACTCCAAAAAATTCCCTTTATTTTTTGAAGCAGTGGTCTCATCGTGACCTCTTAAGGCAATTGCCTGCCTTCCACAAAATATCAAGGTTTCGCACACTACTTGTAAGTACAGTCTGTTTTCTTGAACGTCTTAGGAATATTTATAAATCACCCTTATGGCAATGCTTCCATCTTTTTCGGCCTGCTGACATGAAGCAAATTTCACTTTGTTTCTGATATGTGTGTTACTCTTCTGATGGTTCTCGAAAGCTGTAGTAGCCTTCTTCCACTTGCAAAATCCGGTGACTGTAAAAGCATCTTCAGCTGTTGTTACCATTTCTGATTGGTGAAATAGTCGGCATATGAAACAGTAGACTTTGTCGTTCAGTGAGCTATACTCCAGCCAAATATATGTTTTGTACCTTCAGCCCTAAATTTCCGACCAACCGTAACAGGAAATTTTAACTTGTCGGGCTGAAATGGACCCTCTTTGAAGTATTTCATAGCTAGAGATGGATGATGACAGGGATCACGTTCGTTTCTGAGTAATTGGTCAGGCACACAAGAGTCGTCTTTAGTACAAAAAGCGGAAACATCTCGTTTGAAAACAGATCAGCCCTAGATGAAGAAGCATGGTCACTCAAGTGAGAGCAAGGAGCGGGTAGTTTATGAGAAGACGAATCAAATGCCTCATCCTATTCTTGCTCTCTCATTTCGCTTCTTCTTACTGGGTGGTCCAAAAAAAGACAGTAGTGAACTCTGTCCTTTTAGTTGAGCCTTGAAATATAAACACGCCGACTTAACATAACATAAAAAAATTACATAAAAATACTATATGTGAAAATTTAGTACAAGCATATATTCAGTGGTTTTGTGATTCTGTCAAAAACTTTTGGTTAATATGGCAGTATGAAAGTACAAAACAAAAAAAAAATTAAGTATAGGGTTAGGAGGGGTAGTAACGAGACATGGGAAATACGAGGGAAAGTGATAAATAGTGCACTTTGTTCCCTCCCCCCCCCACCCCCCCGGCTGGTCCGAAATAATTTTAATGTGTATTACATATAAGTAAATGTTATGACGTACTGTTGACACATACCACAAATGTTTTTTTTTTTTTTGCCATTCACTTTCACTGTTTTGACCCGTGTCACAGAATAAACAAGTAACAGAAGCGACATGGTGTGGTTTTTAACGAACTCGTTTATTTCTTTGTTGCCATGGCACCAAAGATGGATTACACTGAATGTGGATGTTATGTTATACTAAAATTTTTACTTATTTCAAGTTTTTTGAGGAAACATTTACTAAGTAAGTATTATGACGCATACAATTTTCAAATGAATTATTTCGGGATAGATATATTACAGAACTTGTGGGCGGCCGTGTTTACATTTAATTTCTGCACGCCCCGAGAGCTAGTACAAAAACTACAATGAAAAATCTGTCTAATGTCACTTCTGTTAGCTTTACTTATTCTGTTCCCGTATCCCATTATTACCCACAGACAGAGAACCTTTATGTGTGCGTACATACACAGAAAGGTTCTCTGTGTGGGTAACTTCGTATCTCCCATGATTAAGTGAGTTATTGTTTATTTTTATATAATCGTTTTAGAAGTTTAACTTAAATTATAGCTCATAAAATCATTTACAGCAGTTGGTTTACTACGTTGAGTATTAATTTTACGTGAGACGTAATACAATTGTAAGAAGTTTTGTTTTATGTATACGAAATTTATTATTTTTACTGCTATGTTGGTATCTATCGGTGACATTGGAACTAACAACGAACTTGGAACGAGTGTAATTCACTCACAGTGATGCTGCATAAAAATAAAAATACAATATAGATTTAAGATTACTCACATAATGTGAGTAATCTTTAATCTCACATAAAATTTAAATCTCTGTTATTTACCATCCCAGCTCAAACATACACAAGTAATGTAAGACAACTTCGAAACATCGATTTACTCACTTCTCACTTCACAAACTTATTATACCTACACTGATTTCTGATTCCATAGACTAGACCAGGGGTTCCCAAAGCGTGCGCCGCGGCGCCCTGGTGCGCCGCAGAAAGTTAAGAAGGGCGCCGTGAAGCGATTCTCTTTACCATTCTCCGAAACCTCAACTTAAGTGTTCGCGGGTACAAAATAAACAATTTAATTTCTAGCGCTCACGTAGTGCTACGCTTATTTGCGCACTCGCCGATACTGATCTACTACACGTCCGAGACAACTGTAGTCCCGGTAAAAATGTGAGCTACCCAAGGTCAGACGGACCCCTCCCTCCGCAACACTAACCCTCCCTTCCCCTAGTCCGCCTCAAGGGTCGGAACGCATTTCGCGGGCGGGACGGCAAGTAGGGCTCACCCATCACATTGACTAGCCTAGGTAGCTATTGTATTTTATTTTTGTTTTTCTTAAGTCTCCCTTGAATGTTTTTGTGTAAATTTATATTCTTATAAATATAAATATACAGTTCAGATTCATAATGTGGATATTTTAATTTTTGTGCTTATCTACCTAACTAGTATCATTGTACCTATATATTTCGACGAGCAAAATAGGTTAGGGCGCCGAGACAAAATAGTAAACATGTATGTGCGCCGCGGACTGAAAAAGATTGGGAAACCCTGGACTAGACAAAATAATATACTGATTTTGACACAATTTGGACAGTGAAAACCTGAAAATACCTCTGCTTTGCAGTGCTGCTATCTATCGAATGGTGTGAAAGCATAATCCACAATACTATGATAGATGGCAGTACCTACCAGGATATAGGTGCGCCGTGCGCCAGCGCTAAAGAAAAGTAACTATCAACACCTGCAAAAAAGGTTTTTTTTCTCTAAAATTTTTGGGGTGGCAAGTGCCCCCCCCCCCCCTTGACCCCCCAAATCCCGCCTATGCACACAACTAATGTAAATATTGATATTTTGAAGTATTTTCACATTATCTACGATATAAATTATATTTTGATACGAATTTAAGTATTTTTACACACTATTATATCAACTCAGAGGTCCTACAGATAGAGAGTCTCTGAGCTCTACCGACTGTATTTCAAACCTTACTAGCCGAGGAAATTAATTAAGATCCCTAAAACAACGAATAATATAAAACTGTGTAATCTCGACGAACCCCAAGTAAAGTCTTTTGTTAAGAATTAAATGTGCGCATCATAACTCCTGATGATTGGAATTCATGTGTGAACTGTGATGTCAAGAACCAGTTAGGAATTTGAATACAATAAGTAACTAAATAAATATTATTAATAAGAGTAAATTTTGAACCATTTTTCGTTTCAATAAATAATTATATTTTTAATTGTGTTGTGTTCTGTTATTTATAATTTCATTTGTCCTAGTGTATGTCTATGTATATTTGTACCATTATTAAATTAACACCTAACTGTGGCTTAGAGAACATCAACACATACCATCGGAGAGCCACATCAAATAATATTGCTTTTACACAGTTCAACACAGCCCAACGTGTTACGTATTTTAGTCTCCATATAAGTGGGGCATTTTGCTTCGAAACACACATAAAGAGTTCCCCCACAACACATTCCATTTCTGCTGATAATACTTTATAAACAAGTGAGAAAATACCGCATTTTCTGGATACAAAATAGAGACGATAAACAACACAGTCATTCGTTGACAGTAAACAATCGGTTTTAGAGCTAAACACAATTTTCAGCAACTACCGTGTCACCGTACACATTCGCGTTTGTAAACATGTTTACTTAAACATTTTCACCTGAAGTAGTTCAGGGTCCCGTGTAACCGCGCCCCAGGTTCCAGTAACATCCTCAGTGTGCCACAATTCCAGAATGTAATATGAGACTGACTACTGATGTCACTGGATGCCCTAAATGTAGTGTATTAATTTGTGTTTGAAACCACTTTAAATGGAAGGAATATGAAGATTATCCTAAAATGTAAATGCCATATTTTATTTTAACATATGTTTAAAACAGACTGGCCACCAAAGTTTTGATAGTAATTTGCATTCTTCAAGTCTATTCCTCCCTGTGCATGTGGGAGTGACACAAGAACATCTTGCTGCAGTCCAACTCGGATGACTATCTGGGTTTCATTCAGTCAAGGGTGCTCCAGCATATTTTGTTCTACCCTAATATTTGATGTCGATAGCTGCATTATTTTTTTTTTGTATACAGGCCGTGGCTCCTTCCCGATCCCCGACGTGCGGCTGTGAATTTAGGTCGTAATTAGTTTGGCCGACTAACTCAGTGAGAGGTGGGGGTTCGTGCCTACTATGGCCGGGACCGGAAGCTTGGGAGAGGAGGAGTTGATGAACAGGGCAAGAGTATGGGAGTGGGGATCGAAACAGGAAACATCCGCTGTTAGTCCACGAGATGTTTTATTTAGCCCTTTTCCCTGAGCGCGCCTGGCCCACAACGATGTTACGGGACACGTCCCCCGCCGCGCCGTGAAGAAATGTAAATTGCAGGCATCCACGAAGGCGCACTAGTCCACGACTGAAGATGTCGAACTTGGGGGCTAGCCGAAACGACGATAGCGACGCTAGCAACGCGCGTGGCAGAGGACCTGCGGACTCGCGGAGCGCAAAGTCACAGAACCTCGCTCGACGGCAGCCAAACGGCGACTGGCGACTCCCCGCCCTGCGTGGGCCGCAGTGCCGAGCGTGAGGGGGGAAGGGGGGAAAGCGGCACGGAGGGTCGCGTGTCCACTGCAGGCCAGGCGCGGCCCCTGTACAAAGTTACACGATTCAAACAAAACACATAACTACCCTATTTGAATACACAATTACAAGTTAGGTTATTTACAAATAATTATACAAAGATGTCCGTCCTTGAGCGGTCCAGAAGCGAAGTTAGGGCGCACGCAGGTGCGTCCCTAGCACGGAGCACTCACTGCACTGCACCGGGGGGTTAGGGGGGAGGGGGTGCCCCCCTCAGGTACTCGGCGGTGGGCAGAAACGGCCTCTAAGCCTATGAGGGCACGACGACTATGAGGGTACGACGACTGTCGTCAAACTCCCCATGCACTTAGGCAGATTTTTTGTGTGGAGAAACTTTACAGCACCCATCGGTGCTCCCTCTTCTCGCACAGGCCGTTATACCATTTCGCTGCATCACATGGAATATGCACAACCAAGCGAGTGCCAGGAAAGGAGGTGCTGTGCAGTGCAGGTGTAGGATGAGGCAGCATTTTGAATAGTCGATTCAGCTGAGAGGTCGATTGTCGACCAAGTGGAATTAGACCAAGGTTGTAACAGTACTTTGAATTTATGTTTTCAAGAGGTTAAATAGTATTAGACATCATTTTCAGTGCATTAATGATGTAAATAACAATTCATATGTGGATTATCGCGATCATGCTGGCAACTTGGTATGAAGAATCGTTTGCACATGAAACATTTTTGCAGGAAGCAAGTACGGGGTGGCAGGTGTAAACCATGGCCTTGCTAAGTTCTCCATCCACTTTTAACAGTGTCGCTCCGCGGAGCCCCTCAATCTTTGTGCACCATAGAATATGTAACTACAATAACGTAAGTATTTTTAAATCTTTTCTCATCTCTTCTGCATCTAGATCTCCATAGCTGGCTTGAACTCACTGGCTGCGGAATCTAATAATGTGTGCCCTCGCAAGGGATGATTTCGCATCTTACGTAAATATTTGTGTTTAGCTTGGAAACTGGTCATGTCCCAGACTTAAATAATAATCGTAGTCATCAAGACATATTTTCAGTTTCGTCTACTCAGGGAAATAATGAATGTGATAAGTGCAACGAAATTCAGTTTTAATTAAGATGGGCCATGGACTTTCGGCCGAATATTACCGAGGATAGCCGAGTCAGAACACTCAGCCACCGACTGCAGCCACGCACACATCCATGAGGCGTGTACATGCTGGCAAAGCCGTTTGACCAGGAGTGAAGGGAAACGAACTCCCCTAACACTTCGTGGCATCATCGACACCATGGGTTGTCCAGCTGTGTTCTGCACCATGTAAGCCACCAGATACATAGCCAACAGCATGAAATAAATATGTAACAACAGCCTCAGACCCATCGCCAGGGGTAATGTGACAGTTGAACTAAACCAATTGCAAATCACTCCGAGAGTGCCACAGAAGGGAAGTAGTGTGTGTCGTGCACAGTGTGGCGATACCACACTCAACAAGGCCAAATCACACACTGTCAAAAGTGTCGAATCACAAAACAACAAGTGTGTGCTAAGGCAAGCGAGATCATCCACTTCCCTGAAAGACTATTTCTGATTGTGCCATGCAATGACAATCACGTCCATCTGACCCCCGCACCTTGCACTGTGAGCAGGCCAATGATTCTCCCAGTTCATTGGACATGTGCACGAAGACCCAGAAATGTTCATACGCAATGTACAATAGAAAACTAGCCAGCCAATCATCGCCACAGAGGAGTGAACATGAAGAGTGAATAACCAGCTTTATGGCAAAGGCACATGTGGTAGACCCAGAATGGAGATTATGATACAGCTTGGGTGAACATTACAAGGCTCTTATAATTCGGCTTCGATGATGTGCATGCTTGTGACTGGTGCTTGAATGAACTGTATTGCCGAACACAGTGGAGGCATGAGTGTCGTGACGTTCGCTCACAGCAACCTGCGGCTATACCGGTGCCTAACACTTAGGGACCTTGCACACAAAGTGCTCCCGAACATAATAGACCGCTGTCACCAACACATCTGGCTGTTAATGTGCAATGAAATATAAAAATGGTCCGAGGCTTTCCTTGCCCTAGCCAGGAACATTGAACAAGACCTCAAAGCGTTTCGAGGTGCCTGGAAAGTCGCAATACTTCGCCAAGCCCCACCAGCACCAGGGAAAATGCGACTGAAAGGTACTCCAGCTGTCTTCACAAATGTCAGCCTGCCACCACAGGGGGATTACCCCCTCCCAATCCAACTACAGGGTGTGGGGTGTAGTTCCAGAATCAAAAAAAACAGGCAGGGCGGCAGGCTCACTCAAGCAACTGTCACAACCAACCGAGTGACATGTGTGATGGACTCCCAACTCGCTGGCAGTACTACTCGATGCTGGAACACCACTGGCATAGTGTCTGCCCAAAGAGAATGCCCAGTGGCAGGCCATGAGAGGAAAACCAATCCCATTAAGAAATCACCACCGGTGAGTGGTGGCACAGTTATCCACCACTATCCAACCTCATGCCCAACTCTGCCAGGCATGCCGCTCCACCTACCATGGACCAGAAGGGCCGATCTACAACATCCAATGATGGACCACCTCAGGGTGATGCTGACAACCAGGTGTCACTAGCGACCTCACCCTTAGCTGGGGGGCACGTAGGGTGGTATTCATATTTATGTCTTGAGCAATTCCTTCGTCAAGAAATTCTTATATGCATTCTTATTTAACATTTGTGTGCCATAGAGGTTGCTTGAGATGATCTCAAGTGATCGCAAACAAGACAATCTTGATGAAGACCATCTTATGATAGTCACATATTTCTTATTTTATGAGAGGGCATTCTCCTGTCTCATAGTTGTTGCTTGAGAACACCATCGCATAACCATGTTTCATAGTCGCTGAGACCGTGCTTAAGAAAACGAATAAGATCGTCTTTGCCAAGACCACTGCAGGCATGTCTCAAGCAATTGCTTGTTCTGATCGCAATGTATAAAATGGCGGATTCTTGTGAACCTCGTGTTTTTAAACTTAAATAAATCCTGTATGAAGTGCTGAAGCAATTTTATATGTATTTTAAATGAGTTTAGTGTTTGTTTGTGACCAGTGGTTACATTTTCAAGTGCTAAACAGACACATTTATTTACGTATCGATCACAGAACGAGTACAATGGATGTGGAAAACGATGAGTTTAATGATGGTTGATGGTACATATCACAATCAGAAAATTTAATTCTACATTCGTGACACCCAAAATACATTAAACATAATTTAAGAAAAAGTGGCATTACACTCTTAATATGCAATAATTTTCCACAATTACTCGTTATGCTGGAATCACAATGCTCCGACGGCCCCGACACGATAGGCCCGACAAGTTCAATAGCCAATGAAATACAAGCTCGCCGTGACGTCAGCCCGACAAAATACGCACCCCGACGGCCCGCAAGGAATAGATTCTATTTCTAATTTCGTCGTGTCGGGGCCCGACAGAAAATAAAATGGCAACGGAAAGGAAACAGCACAGAACTAAATTTCAAAAATATTTACCTAAGTTACTTGGTAAATCTTTTTGCTGAAAAGTGAATTTTCGTTTTACGTGTGGGTGAATTGAAAAATTTGTAGCTTGCCTTAGTCTGTTTGTATAAACATAAACAGATATCATCGTGTATATTGTTAAAGACGTTATTTTAGAAACCATCTTTTAAATTTTTCGTTTCTTTTTAATTCTTCGCACAGCTAACATCAGGAGTATTTTTCTGTCTCTCACTGACATATCTTTATCTTGTTTCCTTGTAACTACTCTTTGTTTTACAAATCAACTTAACCTTACTTCGTATCGCAGACGACTAATGTTTGTTTTTTGCACTTCAACTGTCAATAATAAATGAGCCTACTTTGTTTTTAGCGCTTTCTATAATGCATTTTAATTGAAGTATTTAGCTTGGCACGATTTGCCGAAAGCCAAATTGAAAATCGTCGGGTTATTTTTTTCGTGGTATTGTGACCCTACGCTTTTAAATCTGTCGTGCTGAGATGCTGCACGACAGTTTGTCGGGCCTGTCGTGTCGGACCCGTCGGGGCATTGTGATTCCAGCTTTAGAGGTTTCGTAGTCTAATGCTGGGTTCACAATTGAAAAAATAACAGTAACAGTAACAGTAGGTCGTGTGCATAGGATATGAACGCCATGTTTCCTAACCTAACGATAGTATTATCGTTATTTTGAAAGTTAATATGTTTATTTATTAACACTGTGACTTGCCTGGCTTAGCTCAGCCAGGGTAAATATACAATGTATGTACATATTCAGTAGGGAGGGCACATCTGTACCCTTCCTGTGCATACATATTCGAATTACAATACTCTTTACATTCACTTGTATCATTAACAGGTTTCTTGTCACAACACTATATATTTACATATTTGTCCTGAATTAGGCTGGGCAGGTAGACAAAGTTACCTTAATTTACATTCCCCTTTGTCTGTCATCTAGGGGCGGGTGGCGAACTAAATTTCCTGCCCATAGATTGTGTAGGAGGGGTGGCGCACTTGGGGCTTGTGCTATCATACCAGCCGAGGCCAAAATGGTGGACATGACAATTGCTAACAGATGTCGCATAGTTCGCGAAATTTCATTGGCTGAAATTAACAGTAAGAATTCAATTGTGAACCGATTTCGCAGTTCGCACAGGTCGTGTGCACAGGTCGTGTGCATGGCTTGCTATGCACTCGCTTAATTTTTTTAATTGTGAACCCAGCCTAAAGGGAGATGGGTTTCAAAATCCATAGATTGAGGAAATAATACAAATAATGTGGTTCAAATCCTGGCACTGACAATGTTTTTTTTTTTATAGTTACAGTAAATGAAAAATGCATATATAGCTTTAAGATAAATTTTATTAGATTTTTTTTTAATCTAATTGTTATAATATATTTAAATACATAGCTCAATTTAATGATTTGGTTATTTCATACGCAGTAGGCTTTGAGACATACTGTAGTCTATATATTTTACTTATAATACGATTAAATTATAGAATCACAAGTAACTTGAACAAGAAAAATTAACCTATTATATGAGGAAATTAATGTCTTATATTATTGATAAACAAACACTTTATAAAGGGGTTTACAAAATTTTATGTTCCTTACTATGTACCCTTATCAGATTCGTTCAAACTTATTGTTATAATTCTAAACATACATTTTTCTTACTTAAATTAAAAATTTTATTTTACTGTGAAGTTAAATCTGATATTTTTATTAAACTATCCTGAAGCTGAAGCAGAGTGACATTTTCTCAAAAAAAAAAAAAAAAAAAGTTTTTCACTACCTGAAATATTTTTTTGATAATTCTGTAAAGACAGGTAGCTTTTAAACAAGTAGTGATTCAGTATTAACAGTTCTGAAGATGCTAATTTTATTTTATTATTTTTTAAAAGGGCATTATTAAATCGTTAGATACATAATTTCTTAATGTTAAACTTGCACAGGAAAGACAAAAGTCTATAAAGTTCTTAATTTCATTCATCTCAAGTGACACAAGCTGAGATGTACTAGAAGGTATGTATATTTGTGGTCGCAAAACATCAATTTTTCCATGTGTGATTCAAGAGTATTAAAACCATAAACGAATTCCTCACATCAACGTACAAACGCACTTCGAATGTAGTGATATATACTCACTAAATCTTGTTACTATAAATAGCCTCAAATTCTGGGGTTTCAGTGCTTGGTGTGAAAAGTACCAGAATATTTAACGAAAACAGTTCTTTCGCCAAAGTTCGTGTATGCTCGTGTCTTTTCGGCTGTCTCAAGTAAGTGCTTCGTCAAGCCATAAGTACGGCAAACAAGCTCTTGCTTGAGTATGCAGTCTTCATGAAGCTCGTCTTGTTCGCAGACTATGAAACATGGAGATTGAAATCGCTGCCTTGAGAAACAAAACTGTCTTCGTCAAGACTGTCTCAAGACATTGCTCAAGATGCGACTATAAATACCAGCCATAGTCACTGAGATCTTGCTTAAAAAGACGAATAAGACCGTCTTTGCGAAGACCACTGCAGACACATCTCAAGCAATTGCTCGTTCAGATCGCAAAGTAAAAAATGGCTGATTCTCGCGAACCTTGTATTTTTAAACTTAAATAAATGCTGTTTGATGTGCTGAAGTAATTTAATATGTATTTTAAATGAGTTTAGTGTTTGTTTGTGACCTGTGGTTACATTTTTAAGTGCTAAACAGACCCATTTATTTACATTTCGATTACAGAACGACTACAATGTATGTGGAAAATGATGAGTTTAATTATGGCTGATAAAGTTCATATCACCTTCAGAAAAATTAAATCTACTTTCGTGAAACCCAGAATCCATTAAAAATAATTTTAAAAACTGTGGCATTCACAGTGACGCCAAACATTATGACGCCAACCGCCGGTGCTCCCTCTGGTCCGCAAAGGTCGTTATGCCACAGCAACACTGGCTCCGAAGTGCGACGAACACGCCCGAGCGTGATCTTCACAAAGTGTAAGAAAGTGCACCGCAACGAACGCCGCGACGACGACAGCGCCCGGCCGGGTGTGGCAATGCGCCTAATTAATCACTTGATTATTTTGTAATTAAAAAACAACCAAATTAATAACAATTTAAAAGAAGGGTTCATGTAAGGGTAATTATGTCTAATTGTCTTATAAGCATATGTTGTGTAATTTGTTTCTAAGTCCAAAACTGGTCGGGTCGGTTTTCCCGCGTTCCACGCGTTTAGGCGCGAGGCCGCCGGGCGGTCTCGCGCTCAGTCTTGAACTCGGGCTCCCAGGGGTCGGACGCTCCGCGAACGTCGGGCCAGCACTTCTAGTTTTCTCTTCAACATTTCAGCAATAGTGTAAGTTTCTACAAACCTTCATTTAGCTCGGCGCCGACCCCACTTAAGTCGCACGATACTTCGTGCGACACTTAACTTAATATTTAATTCCCGTTAGGGATTTTGTTTTAACGTAATACGTAAGGCCATGTCCAGTTTAAGGACCGCGTAATATTGGCACGCAGTTTTAGGCTCCAGTAGCCAATTAATTGTTATCATCGAGAATCTTGTGAAAGATTGAATAACTTTCATATTGTAACTTTCTTCATGCTCTAGTGTAATGGGTAACGTGTGTTTTAAGTGACTATCTTGCCACGCATTGAGACTTTACGCGTACGTCGCTCACTGACGTGATTGCATAACTTTTCGAGTCTTTAGTTTTGTCGCAGGCTAGACTGCAAACCACCCTAATCACAGGGACTCCGCTATTCGTTAACTTTGCTGTATAATTTGTTGCATCCGCAACTCCGTGACTGTATGTCAAATCTTACTCAGAGACACGTAGCCACAGCTTCAACCCGTCGATCCACTTTGCAATCTATCCTGGTCGCGCATATTATTCGCCGGCGTTTACGTGTGTCACAGCGGTACGACAACGGACGCGGCCAGTAAAAGGACCATCCAGTGTATCGACGTTGAATAAAGTGCAGTGTTCTGATAATCTGTTCATTAATTATTTTCAAGGCGTCCTGGGTGGCCTAAACAGCCCAGGTAATTTCTGAACATAATTTTCAAACTCCGAGACGCACTCCTGCCTGCAGCCACGAGGCCGAACCCCCGTTAAAAACCCTGAGATATTTCACATTATTAATAATAAATTTAAAAGCTAAAGACAGGCAGCGGGAGTGGCGTCATTTGTCGCCCAACTAGTGTGGCTTTCAAAAACGAACTTAGTGAACGTGTTTTGAACTGTAAAGTACATTTCGGGACTATTTAATAAGGAACATTTATATTTTAAAATTTTTTCTAACTTCATTTCTTAACTCCAACGCGAGTCTCAAGCCAAGGCGGCAGCGGAAGCCGGCGCGCCAGGTCACCGGATGCGGCGCCGCGAGATAGCGACCTGAGACGGCGCGGCAAGATAACGACGGGAGATCGGTTTCGCCGCGACGCGATAACGTCGGCATCGCGAGATACGGCCGGGATCGGTTACACGGCGTCTCACCGGGATCGGTGACGACTCGGAACCGTGGGAACGGCGCGTCGCAACCGCGGGACACCTGCGCGGCGCAGAGTGACGTCACAGACAGACAGCCGCGCACGCAGCACCGGGCTTCCGCGGGACAGGAGGCGTGCGAGCACGGGACACCGACTCGGTGGTGAGGGGAGGCGGTCCTCCCTACCTGCTCGCGCCCTGTCATCGGCGTCCTGATCCGGCGATCGGACAGTCAGCCGCGAACGCGTAACAGGTCACAAGCCAATATGAACGGGGACGACCCGTGGGAGATGTGCTTACGGGCGGGAAAGCACGCCGCGGAGACGGGCACCGCAAGACGTCCCGGGGACGAGAGGGACCAAGCCGCGAAACAGGAACCACAGAAACTGGAGTCGCGAGTAGGCGAGTGCCAAGCCGCGCAGTGCCGCGGACGCGACGACGAGCTAGCCACGTGTTACCAGTGCGGCACGCTACGTCACCGGACATGTACAGTCGCGCGGGAGTTTCTGACGTTTCGGGACGGACTATTCATGTGCCAAGCGTGCGAGAGCAGGGCGATCGCGCCGGCGCCAGTAGCAGTCATGCCCGGCCCAGTCCGCGCAGGCGCCGGAGTAAGACTCCCCGAATTCGCCGGGCAAGCACATGAAGACCCGGGGGCATTCGGCCGCACCTGCCGAGACCGTTTGGCCCGTTACAGCGTCCCACTCGACGAATGGACAGAGCGGGTGAGCGAACAGCTGAGGGGAGTCGCACGGGACTGGTGGACCATGGTCGGAGAAGGAGAGATGCCCTGGAACGTTTTCATGTCCCGTCTGGAAAGCAGTTTCGATGACGCGCGGGCACGCGCGCAGTGTCGACGGTCCCTGTTTTGCACCCCACAAGGCGACGGAGAGGACGTGGAGGCGTTCATTCGGGCCAAGGTACGACTTCATCGCCGCCTAGCCACGGGCGGTTATCTAAGTGAGGCACTAGGGATAGTGGTCGAGCTGATGCGGCGGGAGCTGCGCCCTCACCTGAGGGGGGCCACTGGTCGGGACCTGGAGGATTTCGTACAGCTGGCCAGGGAGATCGAGCGGGACGTACAGGCATTGCCGCGGCATGTGGCGCCGGAGGATCGACTGGCGGTAGTGCCCTACAGGGCCCCCGCGCCTTCAGACGCTGCACCGGCGGGCGAGAGACGGGACCGCACTCCTCCGACGGCCGCACGCCGTCCCGACCAGGCAGCCCAGCAGACCCGACGAACAGGCGAGCAACATACACGGCCACCTAAGTGCCGGTACTGCCAAGGGGTGGTGTATCATTGGCACGAAGTCTGCCCCACCCTCGCCGCGCTGCAGCAGGCTCAGCGCTCAGGAACGTCGCCGGCGCCCCAAGTAGGGGGCAGCGTACCAGCGGGCTACTGCCCCCAGCTCACGGCCTTGTCACCAGAGACCAGGCCTGCCCGCACCGACTCGCCAACCGCCACGTCAGGCGGTGGTGCCTCGCACCACGTGTCGCCGCCCCGCCCCGGGTCGCCGCCGCGCCACGCCGACTCGTCGGCGCACCAGGCGACTCCGGCACCACCTGCGGGGCGCGACCACGCACCACTGCCACCTGTCACGTCAGGCGGTGGTGCCTCGCACCACGTGTCGCCGCCCCGCCCCGGGTCGCCGCCGCGCCACGCCGACTCGTCGGCGCACCAGGCGACTCCGGCACCACCTGCGGGGCGCGACCACGCACCACTGCCACCTGTCACGTCAGGCGGTGGTGCCTCGCACCACATGTCGCCGCCCCGCCCCGGGTCGCCGCCGCGCCACGCCGACTCGTCGGCGCACCAGGCGACTCCGGCACCACCTGCGGGGCGCGACCACGCACCACTGCCACCTGTCACGTCAGGCGGTGGTGCTTCGCACCACGTGTCGCCGCCCCGCCCCGGGTCGCCGCCGCGCCACGCCGACTCGTCGGCGCACCAGGCGACTCCGGCACCACCTGCGGGGCGCGACCACGCACCACTGCCACCTGTCACGTCAGGCGGTGGTGCCTCGCACCACGTGTCGCCGCCCCGCCCCGGGTCGCCGCCGCGCCACGCCGACTCGTCGGCGCACCAGGCGACTCCGGCACCACCTGCGGGGCGCGACCACGCACCACTGCCACCTGTCACGTCAGGCGGTGGTGCCTCGCACCACGTGTCGCCGCCCCGCCCCGGGTCGCCGCCGCGCCACGCCGACTCGTCGGCGCACCAGGCGACTCCGGCACCACCTGCGGGGCGCGACCACGCACCACTGCCACCTGTCACGTCAGGCGGTGGTGCCTCGCACCACGTGTCGCCACCCCGCCCCGGGTCGCCGCCGCGCCACGCCGACTCGTCGGCGCACCAGGCGACTCCGGCACCACCTGCGGGGCGCGACCACGCACCACCGCCACCTGTCACGTCAGGCGGTGGTGCCACGCACCACGTGTTGCCGCCCCGCCCCGGGTCGCCGCCGTGCCACGCCGACTCGTCGGCGCACCCGGCGATTCAGGCAGCGCAGACGGCAACACCAAACCGGCTGGGGCGTGCAGGGGGCAACGCGGAGGCGCTGATCCGTGTGCCGGTCCTGGTCAACGGGCGACCTGTCCACGCACTGGTGGACACCGCGGCGAGCCACTCCTACATCGCCGCCCACCTGGTACCTAAGGCAGAGCTGGAGCCGGGGGCGGAGGACGTCCTCCTGGCCACTCGTGGGACCCGCGCGCTCACGTCTGGGCGCGCCCAGGTAACGATCACCATCAGAGATATGACTAGTCAGACCACTGCCTTGGTGCTGCGGGAGTTGAGGGACGACCTCATCCTGGGCCTCCCGTGGCTCGTCCAGGAGGACGCATCCATCGACGTAAGTGACGGTAAGGTACACGTGGGACGTACGAGCCGCAGGACGGTGTACATCGTCGGCGGGGACAGGCCCCTCGCGACCGCACCAGCCATTACCATAGAGGAGTTGCGTAACGAGGTACCGAAGGAACACATAGGTCGGTTCAATGAGGTCCTAGCGCAGCAACCGCAGGTGTTCGCGGCCGCGGACATGCTTCGCCGCACCACGGTAACACAGCACACGATCCCGACCCGTCTTCACGAACCTAAATTCGTAAAACCCTATAGTTTTGGACCCAAAGAACGTGAGGCCATTCAGGTGCAGATAGCAGAGATGCTACGGGACGGGGTGATTGAGCCAAGCGAGTCACCTTACAACTGTCTAGTGGTGATGGCGAAGAAAAAAGATGGCTCACTCAGATTTTGCGTTAACTTTAAGCCCATCAATTCCGTCACCATACCAGCACCTCCACCTCTCATCAACATAACCGACGCTCTGGCGGGGCTGGGAGACGCCCGCGTCTTCACCTCACTAGACCTGAAGTCAGGGTATTGGCAGGTCCCAGTGTGCCCGGGGGACAGACCCAAGACAGCCTTCACTGCCCCCGATGGCCGCAGGTTCCAGTTCTGCGCCATGCCGTTCGGGCTGATGGACGCCCCCGCGACATTCCAGACCATGATGGTCCGCGTCCTGGATGGGTTCGTGGGCAAGTTTTCCGCGGCCTACCTGGACGACGTGATCATCTGGTCACGTACGTGGGAGGAGCATGCGCAGCATCTTGCCATGGTCCTCGAGCGGCTGGCCAGACATGGGCTGACCTGCGCGCCACACAAATGCCACGTAGGCGCCACGGAACTTGAGTACCTAGGTCACATCGTGAGCGCGGACGGATGCCGACCCCTGCCAGCGCAACTTGACCTAATTGAGTCCAAAACCGCACCACATACCCGCAAACAATTGCAGCAACTCATAGGCCTACTCAATTGGTTGAGGGGCTTCATTCCCCACTTCGCCACTGTCACGGCGCCGATGACAGCCCTTCTCTCTCCCAAGAACAGGTTCAGGTGGACAAACGAAGCGGACCGCGCGCTGGCTGACGTGAAGCGTTTGTTCCGGGAGTGCCACACCCTCGCCCGCCTCCGCCCCGAGGAGCACGTGTTCCTGCAAACGGACGCTAGTCAGGAGGGGATGGGGGCGGTGCTGTACCAAGTAGGTCCGGATGGGGAACGGCGCGTAGTGAAATACGCGAGCGCCAAGTTCAGCCCAGCGGCGCGCCGCTACCACGTCAACGAGCAAGAGTGCCGACATCACCTGGAGGGTAGGCCATTTACCCTAAGAACTGATAGCCAATGTCTCAAATGGCTCGACTCGGCACAGGGCCGGAAGTCGAAGTTCACGCGGTGGGCTCTGACACTCCAGAACTTCGACTTCCACGTCGAGCACGTTCCAGGACGCGAAAACCAATTGGCGGACGAGCTGTCGCGACATCCCGACCCTAACATGGAGTATCACGACGAGGGCAGCTGGGAGGAGCTGCTACCGCCCGTAGGACACCCCGCGCACACTCCTGGGACAGGCGAACCCACAGTTCTGTACGCCACCAACTCCAACCCAGATCCAGACACGTCTTCCCCGGACACGCTCACGGCCCTACATCGTGTCGTGCTGGAGGCACAGCACGACGACGAGTCAACAAGGGGGTGGGTGGCCAGGTGCGGGGAGCAGGTGCAGCCGCACCACAGATGCGTGGACGGGATGCTGCTGACCCGGGTACCAGGGGACAGGGGGGCCTGGAGAACATACGTGCCCGTAGCGGCCCGGGCAGCTGTCATCAACTTCTACCACGATCATGACCTGGCCGGCCACCCGGGCGCGGAGCAGACACGAGAGGCGCTAAGTCGGGAGTTTCACTGGTCTGGTGTCACCGGGGACGTCCGCGACTACGTGCGGAGGTGCCAGCTGTGTCAACAGCGCAAGTCGCGGCGAGCCGACGGAGTAGAGCAGCAGCAGCCCCGCAGACCAACGGAACCCTTTCACACACTTGCCTTAGACATCATGGGACCATACCCCCGCACGTCACGCGGGAAAAGGTTCTTGGTCGTCATTACCGATCTTTTCACCCGCTGGGTGGAAGCATTCCCGGTCTCCAACGTCAGGTCAGGCACCATTCTGTCCCTCCTTGAAACAGAAATTTACCCACGATTCGGCTTCCCAAAAGTGCTTCTGACAGACAATGGGTGCCAGTTCACTGGGGGGCGCTGGCGAGCCGGATGCCGCCAGTGGGGAATCCTTCACCATACCACTCCTACGTACCACCCTCAAGCGAATCCCACCGAGCGGAGGAACCAGGAGATAAAGGTTCAGCTCCGCCTCCGCCTCGGGGAGGATCATTCAAAGTGGGACATACACCTACCAAAACTCCTGTATTGTCTGCGCCGACGTACCAATGTGGTCACGGGCCACTCTCCAGCCGAACTCCTCCTGGGGCAGAACCTGGCCCTACCTGGGGAGTGTCGGGTAGCCGCTGCGGCCACTGAAGATCTATGGGGGGAGGAGATCGCAGCCATGAGGGAGCAGGCACGCGTAAAACAAACACAGTTCCTGGCCCACAAGACACCGCAATCCACCCGCCCGCCGACTCAGCTTGAGCCCGGTCAGTGGGTGTACGTGCGGCAACACCATTTGTCTTCCGGAAAAAATAACTTCTGCGCGGGGCTGGCCCCCAAGTGGTCAGAACCCCGTCAAATTCTGTGGCGAACCGGGCCGTCAACATACACCGTGCGCACCCCCAGCGGACGACCGGCCAAAGTGCACCGAGACGACCTGCGTCTCGCAGCACTTCACCCGGCCCCAACAGGGGCGGGAACCCCGGATGATAGGCCACCAGGCACACCTCCGGGCCCGATTCCGGGCTCGCCCGAACCGGACGTAACTAACCCACACCGACACCACGACGGCCATACAACCTCCACTGCACCCAACCTCCTTCCTCTTGCAGGAAGTTCCGCACCAAGGACTCCAGCCGAGTCCATCAACATCATGGACTCCACGGTCCCCAACGGCCTCCCACCCAGCCTCCTTCCTCTTGCGACAGACAATACCAACCTAAACCCGATCCCTCTGGAGGGGGAGGAGACGACTCCCCTGGTCTGGCAGCCGGACGATGGGGACGCGCCCGAGGTGGAGGGCGAGGTCGACGAACCCTGGTGGCCGCTGGACGTCAGCTTGAGCGAGTCCGCGTTTAATATGTCCGTTGAGGAGCCTACGTCAGAGGGGGAGGGTGAGACTGTGCAGAGGCGGTATCCGCAGAGACGGCGGCGTTTGATAACCCGCACGTGCTGCTCACAACCACAACCGACAGTTGGAGGCGCGATAAGCTCCGAGAAGGAGTGCACGGCCGAAAACAACAGGGTCGGTGGTGAGGGGGAGGAGCAGACACTTGTAGATGTTAGTGTTAGTGAAAATACCATACCTCGCCCCCCGGTGCATTCACAGGACTACGTCGCCGAAAATACACAGAAACAGGGAACGACAAGCGTCCCGGAGGTGACTCGCGCACAACAGGGAGGGCGACGGGAACAGACGACACCAATATTGATTCCTACCAGAGTATCTCGCCGTGTTCCACGGGTACCCACTCGCTTAGGAGACTACTTTCTGGGGCAGATCATGGTAGAGGAATCCGGAGGGTTGATAGGACAGTCTCCCACCTCAGCGAGGGAGGACCCACACGCAATTTTCGACCCCCTAGTAGGCTCGCAATCACTATTCTCACCCTTCAGACGGACCACGCCAGATCATCCCATGATTCTGTTATAAACGGTTCCACTAGGTACACCACACTCAGGTCCCCACCTTGCCTACCCCGCAGTGCATCGATCGGCGTACCCCTTCCATGCGTGTGAGGGGCAGTGTTGTTGAGCATAACGGCCTCGTTGAGGGGGGGCATTTGACGCCAACCGCCGGTGCTCCCTCTGGTCCGCAAAGGTCGTTATGCCACAGCAACACTGGCTCCGAAGTGCGACGAACACGCCCGAGCGTGATCTTCACAAAGTGTAAGAAAGTGCACCGCAACGAACGCCGCGACGACGACAGCGCCCGGCCGGGTGTGGCAATGCGCCTAATTAATCACTTGATTATTTTGTAATTAAAAAACAACCAAATTAATAACAATTTAAAAGAAGGGTTCATGTAAGGGTAATTATGTCTAATTGTCTTATAAGCATATGTTGTGTAATTTGTTTCTAAGTCCAAAACTGGTCGGGTCGGTTTTCCCGCGTTCCACGCGTTTAGGCGCGAGGCCGCCGGGCGGTCTCGCGCTCAGTCTTGAACTCGGGCTCCCAGGGGTCGGACGCTCCGCGAACGTCGGGCCAGCACTTCTAGTTTTCTCTTCAACATTTCAGCAATAGTGTAAGTTTCTACAAACCTTCATTTAGCTCGGCGCCGACCCCACTTAAGTCGCACGATACTTCGTGCGACACTTAACTTAATATTTAATTCCCGTTAGGGATTTTGTTTTAACGTAATACGTAAGGCCATGTCCAGTTTAAGGACCGCGTAATATTGGCACGCAGTTTTAGGCTCCAGTAGCCAATTAATTGTTATCATCGAGAATCTTGTGAAAGATTGAATAACTTTCATATTGTAACTTTCTTCATGCTCTAGTGTAATGGGTAACGTGTGTTTTAAGTGACTATCTTGCCACGCATTGAGACTTTACGCGTACGTCGCTCACTGACGTGATTGCATAACTTTTCGAGTCTTTAGTTTTGTCGCAGGCTAGACTGCAAACCACCCTAATCACAGGGACTCCGCTATTCGTTAACTTTGCTGTATAATTTGTTGCATCCGCAACTCCGTGACTGTATGTCAAATCTTACTCAGAGACACGTAGCCACAGCTTCAACCCGTCGATCCACTTTGCAATCTATCCTGGTCGCGCATATTATTCGCCGGCGTTTACGTGTGTCACAGCGGTACGACAACGGACGCGGCCAGTAAAAGGACCATCCAGTGTATCGACGTTGAATAAAGTGCAGTGTTCTGATAATCTGTTCATTAATTATTTTCAAGGCGTCCTGGGTGGCCTAAACAGCCCAGGTAATTTCTGAACGTAATTTTCAAACTCCGAGACGCACTCCTGCCTGCAGCCACGAGGCCGAACCCCCGTTAAAAACCCTGAGATATTTCACATTATTAATAATAAATTTAAAAGCTAAAGACAGGCAGCGGGAGTGGCGTCAATTAGTGCTCCTCGAATCTGCACAGACCGCTATGGCGCATCGCCGGCTCGCCCCGAGCGTGTGCGACGTGAACGCACCTGGGTGCAGGGTGGTGCAACGCCTCGAATGTAAGCTGCCCTGCCTAATCGACTGTCGCCCGCGCGAAAGTCGACCAAGGGGGTACTGTTAGGTGACCTGATTACCTGGACTTTGAAATTAACATTCAGCACTCTAAAAAACAATATTAATTAAGTAATGACTATGCTTAAATATTAATTGTAATTCTGGACTTTAGTGCGATCAGGCGGCGTGCATGGCCCGGGAATACTTTTGCACACGACACGTTTTCGCGGGAGCGAGGCTGGGGAGTCGTGCGGACGTCACAGCCATCGCCAGTTAATCACCGCCCTCCAAGGAGACGAGACGCGAGTCGCCCGCGGAGCCTCTCGACCTCCGCTCTTGCCATCTCTACCGGAATTGCGTGAGTTTTCAGCACATCAGAAACGTGTCCTGTAGAGCGCGGCTCCCAGTGCGGGTCATGCACGACGCAGCGCATGTATAGCGTGCCTGACAATAAACCACTTTGAATCGAGCCCCGCATATTTGTTACAACGCCCGTAGTATAGCATCCCTGGTGGCTAAATCAGCCGGGGGTAACTGACGGAACGACCCTTACTGCCTGCCGGCCACGTGGCGACGTCACGCCCTGAGTCAAGAGTCTCGGCTACGCACTAGCACGTAGCTATTATTGCTAGTTGGCGCTCAGAAGCAACTCCACACCCTCAACATCACCTTGGCAGAAGGCAGAAGGCGTCAACAGTTATAATGCATAATCTCCCTCTCAAGTTCCTTAGAGACTTGGTAGAGTAATGGTTAGAGTGATCGATATCGGACCAACATAAGTTTAAATTGTGTCTGTAGTTAAAATCTTGTCATATACCAAAACTATATTTTTTTAAGTTATAGGTTATTGAATACAAATATATCTTTAAGAAAAATTGTATTAATAATATTTTTGTTTACATAATTGTTATAATATTCACATTGTCCCGACCATGGCCTCTAAGCCCGTGCTCCACACCGCTAGTACCAGATCCCGTTTTCGGAGCGCACCCCTAGCCCAGCGGGAATGAGTCAGGCGAGCGCCTCGGACGTGACCTCACTAGACTCAAATAAACTGAAGTGCACGAAACCCCGGGGACTCAACCCCATAAAACAATTAAGGGACATTAGGACATAAATATTAATTCACACGCATTAAACAAGTGCGCCGTAGCCACTCCGTACGAGCACCGCACGCATGGAGCAGACAAAGAACCTCATTAACAGTCACCGTGGCCACTGGCCCTAATTAAAGTGCCCATGACAATGATCAGGTCGGATAAGGAGAAATCCCACTAAAACAGTTCACAGGGAGACAATATGTTAATAAATTTACAGTCGCCAACTTGATGCCACAATTCAAATAATTAAATACTCTAAAACAATATTGTTAAGCCTTAAGCAATCAATTACCAGGTGCTACCTTATAATCGGTCACCTGGGTCGTGTTTTTAGCTTATAATAGAGCAAATTAAGTCAATGTAAGTTTTTGGCACCGACTCACAAAGGAAGTAAAAGTTTCCCTCCCTTGCGAGGCGGCCATGTTCGGCAGTCTCCAACCACTCCGTGCCAGGTCAAGACGTGTTGCCGTGAGCAGCCTTCAATTTTTGTTCCACCGACCATTCATTCTGTACTCACTTTAATATTCAAACCTTTTTTACTTCATTGCTGCTCACGTCGACTCGGCGTATATTTCGCGGACCTGGGCTTATTTCGACCGTTTTCCTTAGTGGTTCCGCACCGCGTCACGGACCAAGCAATTTACGGCACTGGCCGACTCCAGCCAACTCGCTTTCGCTAAGATCGCCGCGCATACGCCTCCTGGCTGCAACCTCAAGTAAGTGTAAAGTGTAATTTAGGATCACGCTCACTGAGCCCCCCTTAGACATTTAATTTCAGTGCTGGCGGTCTCCAGAGCACTAGTAACCGCGTCCCCGCGAGACTGCAGCAGCAAATTCACAGTGTTATGATAGTGTCGTGTTTGGTTCTGTAATCAGTGTGTGTTAATGTAACTGTACAACGGCTCAGATGCCGCATAGCGCATTTGCATAGTTTTTGTAGGGTTCTGACACCGCGTAGTGTATGCATAGGGAGTACCACATACCATACGTACCACCGAAGAAGTCGGTGAATTAAACACAAATTAACATAAACTGTGTCGCTTACATTTTATTTCGCACCACTCCTTCCTCCACGGCCGAGCGGCCTCACAACCAAGTAGGGAAGTTCAGGATAGATTTCAAGGCCGCGTACCTGGCGGGGCACGCGGGGGCAGAGTACCCACGACCCATCACCAACGGCCTAGTGTCCTACTAGCCTGGCGCCCCCCGGACAACAGCAGCACTGCGACGCCCGTAGCGCCCGTCAGGTACTTCTCGGGCCTTCTACAGAGGCCGGGTGACGGAAATATATTTAAATATATAGCCAAGTCGATTGGTTTGGTTTTTTCATACACGGTAGGCTTTGTGACATATGTTTTACTTCTAATAAGATTCAATTACAGGATCACAAGAAACTTGAACAAGAAAAATTATCCTCTTATATTAGGAAATGAATGTCTAATTTTATTGATTAATTAACGAACACTGTATAGGAACTTAACTACATGCCTGTTAGCTGTAAATTAAAGAAAAACACAATTCACTTGTATCCTCTTAATGTTATGTAACTGGATAGTTTCAAAAAATTTTTAATACTAAGCCAACTTAGTTATTTGTTTGCAAGTGACACACTGAGAGTAAAATATCAAAAATTAATTATAGGTTAAATACTTTTAGAATAAATGTCTGAAATTTTATAACATTACACATTTGATTCAATGGACAGTAACATGTTGACAAGGCCGCTGCTAGTCCCTGTTATTAGTGGTGCGTCTCCGGCTGCTCAGGGGCGGTAGATTAGGGTTCGTGCCTCGTGGCCTAAGGGATCTAGCCTGCCCAGGATGACTTCAGTAAATTAAAGTCCGCATGAAGTTTCCGAGTTTTATGTACGATAAAACACACCCTTTACATGGGGCTACCGCGGTCCCGCCTGTGGCAATCTCAATAAGGGCGATGCCCGGTTCCGCGCGCTTTAGTTTCCCCGCACACTGCAAGGGGCGTCCAACCTGTACTGTAATCGCGACTAAAAATGGCTAAAAAAAAAGAAACAATAAGAGTTATTATTGATATCCAGGGAGCGCACCTAGACCGCGTCCCGCGACCGACACAGATTGGATGGCGACCTGCTGCGTTGCCGACGCTGGCCTCACCCGAGCTGTGGAGCGACGTCTCCCGCGTCCACCTCCCTGCGTCTCCCGAGCGCGACTGCCTCCCCCACGTGCCGCGACTCCCCTCCCACGTGCCGCGACCTTGACTCCCCTCCTCCGCGAGCCCGCGGAATGGCCACAGGCGGAGAACAACGGCTTAGGCACCCGGTGAATAATACAAATAAAAATAAATAAAAAATAATATAAACTATAAAAACAAATAAAATATAAAATGAAATACAATACAAAATAAGTACCTGCAAAAGAAAACACAAGTCTACACTGCACCCTCGGCAAGTAGAAACACTTCCACGAAGCACCACTCGGCAGGAGAAGGCATTGGCGTGACATATAGGCCTGTAAGAGTTAAGGAGGCCTTTGGGCCGACGTCCATGTTTACGAACCCTCTTAAAAAAACCAATTTCTCATCTGTATGAAGATGTTACATCTCATTAGAGCAATACCAAATCATTTTCATAATATATTTTTAATATGACCGCGATTATAACTGCAGGGGTGGAAAAAGCAGGAATTAAAGGAGAAATAAATGTATAACTTTCTCACTATTAAATCTGTTACAATTTATTGTAAATCATCAAATTCTAAGTAAAACTTTCTTTTGAAACAATTTTTTAAGACGAACCATTACTGCAAGGAATAGAAGAAAAAAAAGTTCAGAGTGATAAAATATAACTTCCGTACTCTGTATTCTATCAAATCCATTCTAATTTATTTTTAACATTTGCTGTCGTCCGGGTTCTTGTGGTCGAGATCCGGCATGGTTCCTAGCGGGAAGGCTGGTTTTTTTTTAATGAAAGTGTATCCGGGAGGGCGCCAGGCTAGCTCTGCGTCTAACCAAGAGTTGGGTCGTTGGGTGCGAATGCCCCTGCGTGGCCCGCTAGGACCGTCGGCGGTGGTCGTGGTTGGAGGGGTCCCTGGCTATTGACACGTGACAGGCCCTGCACAGCATAACATGCTGATTCCTGACTGGGTTAGGGAAGTTCACACAATAACATACACGGATTCGGTTTTGCACTGTCGTATACACGTCGCGCACGGAGTGTGCGGAGTGGACGTTTAATTGAATCTAACAGTTACACTTGCAGTTTACAGTTACACTATGCACATTGAATTTCCCTACAAAAATTACACTAAATTGACACTGGGCGCTCTGACGCGCCGTCACTAGTCTTAAATCCTCACGCCAGTCGAGGTTGAGGGGGAGGTCGATTGGAGGCGGCCAATCCCAAAAATTGTGGAATGAGGACGTTTCAAGATGATGTTTCAAAATTAAATCATACTGACTGATGAGGTTAATTAGTTCAACATAATTCCCTTTGTTTTTTTAATCATGTTCTTCGTTGTGACCTATGAAAGGAAGTTCCTGCTTTGCTAGATAACAAACAACATCTACAAAACGTCTCAAGATTTCTCAGTTCTTTTTAACCAATTTGTTGTGTTTTTGATGACTTTTTGTTTTTGGTTGTTAAGCAAGTGGTCTATCCTAATCTTGCCAAAGGTTTTTCCACAGAGAATAGCTTGCAAATGGGTATGGGACAAGCAATGTTTTTTTAAAGCTTTGTGCAAATTGCCCATGTCACTGTATCCAGTTTTGCTCCACACATTTTTTTGTCTTTGGCAAAAAGCATACATGGCCAGCAAAAATGTTTTCCAAGTAATGGGCAGCCTGTTAACCACTCATTTTTCGAATATAAATTACAATTAAAATGTCTAACAAAAGATTTTCCTGTTGTTTTTATGTCTAAATCAGGAGTCTGTCTCCCCCCTGCCAAACACTTTTTTTTTATCTTCAAAAGAAAAAGAATTAAAATCAGTAACTCAAAAAATTGCAAACAGCGCAGTGGCTGTGTTCTCAGCTGGGGCCGGGTTGAGAGTCCTGCTCCATCCCGGACAGCATACACTGCGGAACTCACAGCTTACCTTGTTGGCACATGGACGGCAGTCACAGATGAAGTTTACATTCTCACTGGCTAGCACTTTAAACGAAAACAGTAAACACCATAACAGAATAAAATGTTCTTAAAACGGACACTGTTGCGAAATGAAAACTTTCCTTATAAGTTGTAAAAATAAAATTTGTAGCGGTATTTGTTTGTTGCACGACAAAACGCAACTTCTGCCTGCCGATGCGCGCACACACAGCTAAGGGCTAAGGCCAGCTGCTCTGGCTACAGAGGGCCTTGAGCGAACATTACCGAAGTAGTCTCACGAAGTAACGCGAACCCTTTCCCCCCCTCTGCCCGGCCTTCACGTTACCATGACAACCGGGTAACACGCTAACCGACGCGCCCGCTACGGTGATCGCATCGCATTGGCACACGAGATGAAATTACCAGATAGCAAAAATTATTACATTATGCCAAGCAACATAACAAAACAACAGGGTAAGCACTGCTTACCTAGCATCTATTGAATACACGCCACTGGTTTGTTCAGAATATCGTTCATTACGTTCTTCCCACAGTTACAAATATATCTAATCCTTTGTCTAATTTGTTTCCCAGCGCTTGGAAACTTTCAGTTATAAGACTTCTAGCAAAATAGGAATGCTTCACATCTAAATGATTTTCGGCCTATCATATTACCTGCTTGTCCAATTTATAGTATACCAACAAATTTCTAGATTTCTATACAATAATTCTCTTCTCGATAGCTATAAATCACATTTTAATAGTTGCTACAGCACCTGCACTGCCCTAATTGATGTCATAGATTATATAAATTTAGCCATACAATACTAGTGCTGTTAAATTTCAGCAAAGCATTTAAAACGGTCAATCACAAAATTCTTTTGGATAAAATTAGGCATTATTTCAATTCTTCTGAAAATGCAACACAATGGCTGCGATCACATCTGAGTGTTCACCAACAGTGCTTTGCAGTAGATGGCAGTCGGCCCTCGTGGCGGTCAGTGGGCTCTGGAGTGCCACAGGGCTCAGTCCTGGGGCCTCTGATCTTCTTGTTCATTAATGACCTGTCCACGGTGCTCACCAAGTGCAGACAGTACCTGTGAACCTGTTCTATGTTGCTATCGAGGACATCCACTCTGATCTAGAATTTTTACACTGATGGTCATGTGGAAATTTTTTGACAGATAATCCAGATGAATCCCAATCAATATTAATAGGATCAAAACATATGTTGGGTAGACTGGATTATGCCTTACTACCAGAAATTAAGTTTGTGGGCATTCCTATAAAATTAAAAAGTAAAGAATTTAGACTTTTCCTCAATTCAATTCTGTCTTGGTCTGGGCATGTGAGTAATGTATACAAAAAATCATTCTCTGTACTTACCTCAATTCACAGAAAGAAAACTTTTCTCCCATTTTGTGCGAAGGTGACTTTAGTGGGGTCTCTTGTACTGCCCATTATTGACTATTGTGATGTGTTGTATGATAATTTAACAAAAAAATCTTGCATAGAAAGTTAAAAAAAAACCTTAACACTTTTTTATAAAATTTGGAAACTTCTCACCCAGATTATTTGAGTAACCAAGTGGTCGCGTTAAGTGATACCCACAGTTTTACTACATGCTCAAAATTGGACCTTAAACTTTGTATCCCCACCCACAAGACGTAATATTATTCCAACTCCTTCACTATTTCTGCAGCCTGTGACTGGAATAGACTCCCAGCAGAGTTGCGAAGCTCAGAAACACACTCCAAGATTAAACATTATAAGTTTATGAAGTATGATTTTTGTGTAGTACTATGGTTAAGTTTAAGAGAAGGCTAAAAGTCTTGACTTTGCCATTAAGTTAATAAATAAATAAATACATCAAATTAGCCGCCAATACTTTCACCGCGTTATTATTTTTATATTCTAGGAGCCGAATATACTATAGTATTGGTAACTGACTGTATTCCTCTATAAAAGCCGTAGTCTTTTCCTTCGACCACTCCATGTTGCTTCTATAATGTCACCTGTTGCCGACCAGCGTGGGAAGCGTGGCGACACATGGAAGCAGACAGAATTTTTGAAAACAGTGACACGTTAAGACACTGTTCCTTTTGCTGTGCGACATCTGTTGAACCAGTGAAAACATTAACACTCAGCAACAATGTCGCATTCCACATGTTGCCGAAATGTTGCATCTGTGGAAAAACACCTTTAAGAGCCCATAAGATAGTTCTTCCCCTACATATGTTCAACAAACAAAGTGGACCAAGCCTGGTTTGTGGGGTGAGCCCCTGACATCAAAGTAAAAAACTAATATTTTTTTTTTGTTTTAAAGTTTTAGCAAATTAAAATTTAAGATGGCCTCAAATTAAAAACAAACACTTATATATAATACTTCCTCAAATCTAGGACAATTTTGAATATCAAGCAGTCTAATATAAGCCAGTGGTTACACAAAAAGCCAATTTGTCAACACTGTCATACTTACTGCAAACTTCTAAAAGAAAAATTTTTTATCAACTAAATACTTTGAGGGTAAGATACAAAAAAAAAATTAACAAGAACAAAAAAATACCAACTTTAACGAAAACAAACAATTAGTATTTTATTCAATAACATTTTTTATAATAAAACAATACTTTGTATGATAGCAATCAAAGTGAGAAAATTTGTTATTCAACACATTTTTACAAATAATTAGTTTGAGAACTGATAACATTTTTGAATTGAATACAGCCAACCATGCACAGATGTAGATGTACACATGTACCTGAAGTTGTTTAAGGTTTTGTGTGAAAGCAGCAAGATAAAATAACAAGACACAGAAAGAAAAATTCTGCGATTTTAAAAACCACTGTTTCAGTTATTGTAAAATTATACACTATAGTCACATGCATTAATTGTACTTTCTTTACGATTGACTAATTGTATCTTGTAATTGTGTGTAACGCTATTACATACTGTTCCCACATCAGTAAAAACCATCTGAAAACAAACGTTAGTAAAATAATCATCCAAAAAGAACTATGAAAACCTATCTTCAGTTAAACCGGCAAAATTCTTTTTTTTTTCATTTTACATCTTTCCATAACTTGAAGAAGTTCATTGCCAATAGACAATGTATGTTTCTACATCCACCCCAGCAGTAGCAGTTTTTCACGGAAAAAAACCACAAAAGGTAACACTTGATATAAGAAGCCACCCAGTTAAAAACATTATCTGAGGACTCAAGTTTAGCACCAGCACTGTTCTGCAGGATCTGTCCTGGTTTCCCTCTCCACAGAGATAATTTCCGCCCTGTGCAAAGCATTGCTGGCTGTTGGCGGAGACATCATGGGCCGACGGTTCTTCAGTTTGTGTGCCAAGGTCATGAAAATAGCATCCACATGGTCACACTCCGATTCATCTAAGGCTGATGTTTCAAACAACTGGAAACAAAAAAAAAGTTTAAAAAACATTTTTTTTTGTTTGGATTTGAAGATTAGACAACAATGGTCATTATAAAAGAATACTTAATTTCACAGTTCTCATATTTATACATAAACATGAACAAATGAAAACACGCATAATATAAGAAAGACTCTCAATAATTTAGTTAATAAAATGGTATGCCATAACTTGATGATTAACAGAATGAATAGGCAAATGAAGTTTACTAAAGAATGGTGATATTTTTATCTAATATTAAATAAGTCTTCAGAGCCATGTGTGCAACATAATTATCTATCCATGTACCAAATTTCAACATGATGTCAAGCCATTTAAGGTAAAGCATCCCATGACAAAGAATAGATAGATGCAAGGTGAAACTTATAGGTTCTGTTGCCAACTTTTTGGTGAGGTACAGAGAGACAACTCTTTATTACATAATAATCAAATTGCTTACAAGTAAGGACTAAAAAAAACTTTAAATAACTCTGACCAAAAGCGATTCAATATAACAATGTAAAAATCTAAAAGCGATTCAGAAAAAAGTTGTCATTTCTAAAAGCTGGTACCAAATGTTCATTTTCACCTTTATTCCTTAAAATTTGTGTTCTATAGCATGCATTGCAATAATGTTTTAGGATCACATCTCTCTTTCAAGCAGAACAGAATAACAGCACATGTAACAACACAGACTTGGGATGTTTGTGCTATTAGTGGCTTACTGGCATGTGATGAATATCGGCGAACTGCTGAGCCGAGTGAGTGTTCACAACTTGGGTCGCAGCACTGTCGCACTTATTGCCGACCAAGATGCGAGGAATGTCGCTTGTTAGGTTATTTCTGTTACACTCTTCTATCCACTGGGGCAAGGACTGTAAAATCACATGTCAAGATTCCTTTAGTTCAGCATGCATATGGAGAATGCAATAAATTTAAAAAACCTTAACAAAAGGTAGCTATCAATAACAAAAAAATTTTCTCTCTCATCATATTTTGAGATATTGCCTCTCAAGCACATCCCAAAGCTGTTTAGCTCATTTACTTAAAATTAACTTTTTTTTAAACTTACATGACTTAATTACAGCATAATTTTTCCATAATTAGTTGGGTGGCACAAATAAAGAAAGCTAAATGGATACCAGAATTGAAACTTTTCAGATTTAGTTTCCATACTACTAACCACTGCATGATAAAATTGAAATTTATTTAATTTTACTTTTCAAGAATTACAACACTCAAAGCAAAGTTAAAATAGGTACTTTCATGTGGGCTCTACCTTCTAAGACTTCTGTAACCAAACAGCAAACAAAAAATTAGTTATAATCATTCTTGTTGCTGGAGTTACTGCAACCCATTTTATCTATGAGTGGATGTTACTACACTTTCTACACCGGTGCATCCCCAGTGACATACATTTTACACTACATTTATCATAAATCAAAAAGCTGAAATTTGAGGACAACTTAATATTTGTAATATTATTTTATTTGTAAAAACAACACAATATCAAGTTTAAAAGAAGCACAAGTTACAAAAAAATTACCTGGAAAGAAGCCATCTTTGTGACGTCATACACAATCACTACAGCATGCACATTCCTGTAATAGTGTTGGACCATTGACTTTCTGAAGCGCTCCTGGCCAGCAGTATCCCACAGCTGCAACTGGAATTGACAGAATATTTTGTAAAATCATAAGCAAAGATACTAAATAGGCAGGAATTTTAGTAAGTGTTTCAAATATTTGGTGGGTCTTCTTTTAGTAACTAGGTACTATCATATTTTTCCACATCATTTCATAATATTCTGCTCCAACGTCAGCAAATGTGCAATTGTTTACCATATTCCTTTTGTGGAGTATTGTGTGGTATTTATATCCTGACAACAGCAATTTTTTGCTTATTTTGTGTTTATGTCATTTGTGTTTTTTGTAGTTTTCTTCTACAGACATACATGTGCTTAGCAATGGCGTATGACCAAAAGCTTACATCATGTCAAGTCTTGGAAAGATTCTACAGTTAAGAAGAAAGAAGCTTTTCTCTCAGGACTGTCTACAGGACTAAAAAATCCAACAGGTAAGGGGCAGCGCCTTATATTGCTTCATATTGGTAGCGACAGTGGTTTTGTGGAAAACTGTGAGTTAATTTTTCAGTCAAAGAAATAGGGCGATTATAATGAAGAGATGAATGGTGACGTTTTCCGGGATTGGTTTGAAAAAACATTTCCAAAATTCGAACAGAACAGTGTTGTTGTTATGGACTATGCGTCCTATCACAGTGTAAAGTGTGATCGTGTGCCAAATCATTCGTGGAGAAAACAAAATATTATTGAGTGGTTACAGTCAAAAAATATATCCTTCAGTGCAACGTCTGTGAAAGTGGAGTTGCTGAAATTAGTTCATACAGTACGTTCATCATTTACTGCATATGTGATTGACAACATCGCCGAGAAAGGGGGGCACACTGTACTTAGGCTACCGCCGTATCATTGCAACTTGAATCCAATCGAACTCGTGTGGAGTCAGATTAAAGGTTACGTGGCACGTAATAACAGAACATTCAAGCTAAGCGAGGTACGTGATTTGGTAGCCACAGCTTTGTCTCAGATTACCCCAGAGAAGTGAAACGACTGTATTTGGCACGTAATGAAAGAAGAGGAAAGAATGTGGGAATTGGATGGTATCAGTGATATTGTCGTTGACAGTGTTAAAATAGTTCCTCTCGGAGACAGTGACGACAGTAGTGACGAAGATAGTGGTGGTAGGTCTGATTCAAGTCTGGAAGGGATAGCACCACTGCCAGATAGTGATTAGGTGAGTAGGTACCAAATCGTAACACAATCATATTGTTGTCTTACGTTACGGTGCTATTTTATCGATTATTCAAAAAATAAACATTGTTTGCTTTTGTGTCCTGAACGATAATGGCACCATTTTCCTGTTATATTACTTCTCCGTTATTTTATTAGCACCGACTGTACTGAAGTGTGTGTGTGTTGCAACTAGTGCTTGGCGCGCAAGATGAATTCAGCCTCTCACTTGCTGACGCAGCGAAGTGATACGACTGTGTTTGTTTATTTCAAAACTCGGCTAAGAGTGAACGGAGAATAGTAGAATGTCTGAAAATAAACAAAAGATTTAACTTACTGCAACATGGCCCTAACGCTAGACGTTAAATTGTTCTCTATGTTGGTGAGCTACTGAATGCATGACCCATCGATGGAGCACTAGAACGACTGATGAAGCTACCCAACTGTCTACAGCCATGCAGGAAAGCATGTCTATATGCAGTTGTGTATCACCTAGTCAACCTTGTGAAAATGGTAAGGATTTATTCAAAAGGCTTTCCTAAATAAAAATACTAAAATATGAAAAACTATTACAAAAATATTCAAGACAATTAAATAATACTTAACTAAATCACTATGACCTCGAACGTACATGATCACCTTACTGAAAAACATTATGTTATCAAAATACCCCGTAAATTTTGGAGAGGGCAGTGGCTTGCAATACCACAACATTTTTATCCTTCATTGAATTGTCAATGTTATTGTGCCATTCCTGCAATATTTATTTCTACCTATAAGTATGGATGTTAAGTTTAATATGCACAACACCATCTACACAGGCCTGAATAATAACAAAATAACTTTTGTGCATCTTTGGGCTATCTCAAAAATTCATATATAATTATTTTTATTAATTATTACAAATTTTACTATGTATATAATTTTATGGTGGTAAATAGTCAAGTAGGCCCCTATTTATTTATATTTTCTTTACTGAAGGTTTGTTAAGTAAGTTGAAAGTTCCCTAAAAAAAATTGTTGCATGTTTATAAAGTTCTATGAATTCCAGATTCTGGTTTCTTAATCATGATCAGACTTTTAAAAGATGCAGTTATTTATGGTTACTTTTAAAAGAAGCAGTTATTTTACGTTGAGCTAAAAATTTTCTTTTAGTAAAACGTACAATAAACACAGCATATTTTACGAATTAGTGACTGTGCATTTGTATGACACATTGCACAATCAAATGATACATCCACTGAATTCAGAGTACATCACAAAATTTTTCTAAAGAACGTTAATACAGGCCACAAGCATTTTTAAGAATTGATCTTTACCAGTTAGAACTTATTTGCTGGCATCATAAAAGGTCATGCAAGAGTGATACAAGTTCTAGTTTTCTTTGTATTACACTAGCCAACAGTAAAAATTTAAAATGAGCAACGTTACATAGTTGTTCTGTACTAAATTAACCACAATGATCACGAAAACTACATTGAAAATCCCAGATTACGTCTAGTTTTCTATATATGAGGAAAGGGAGGGGGGGAGCTATTAGTTAATAATAAGCATTTCCTTTGAGCCTTCCCAATATTGCCTTAAAAATTCCGCGGACATGACATATCCCTTCCGAAAACATAGTGGGTGTATTGTTGAGTGTAGTCTACTTTTAGCCTGAGTGGGGAGGGGGAAAATGGAAGGGAATGGAGGGGCAGAACGTGTGGTGGCAGATGACCTTGATGCGTTGAGGTGCAGTTTCAGTCCAGTTTCCGTTTGTACCGGTTTTGTTCTTTACATGTCTGGAAAAGACGTGATACAACAGTGCCATAATAGTGATTCATTTCAGTTTAATTTGTGTGTATGATGCCAAATGTCTCGCAAATGTGTAAACTCTGCTGATAATTTTTGCTATATATTTGTGGACAGGTGATGTTAAAATTAAAAAAGTGAATAATAACACCAATGATTAAGAAGGCCTACAGCCTGTACTTTGACTGTGGAATCAGAGACCAGGGCAAGCCCTGGGGCCCGCATATATGTTGCATTTCTTGTGTCGATAGTCTTAGTTCCTGGTTGAAGCATACAAGATCATCAATAGGCTTTGCTATTCCCATGATCTGGAGAGAGCCAACAAACCACGAAAATGATTATTTTTGTATGACAATTCCAGTCACACATGGTATTTCAAAGAAGAAAAGGTTAGCCTTGACATATCCTAACATATCGTCGGCTATGTAACCAGTACCTTACGGAGTCGGACTGCCTGTTCCAATCCCACCTAAGTCTTTTACAGTAAGTGACAACATGGTAGTGATTCTGGTGCTATTTCAACACCTTCAAACAGAGTACACCGAAAGATCCTGATTTCCTGACAACTGGGAGTCAACACAGCAGCAACATAAAATCACACAATGTGAGTTGAATGATCTGGTAAGAGATCTACAATTACCTAAAGGTAAAGCTGAACTATTGGCGTCTAGACTGCAGCAGTAATATTGTCTTTACCAGACGGTAAATGTGACTGTGTTCCGTGACTGCCATACTTACTGCCTTCAGTTTTTCAATAGTGAAAATAATTTGGTATTTTGTAGTAACATAGACGGTCTCATGGCAGCTATGAAAATTAACAAAATTGATGAATGGAGACTGTTCATCGATTCATCAAGGTTAAGTCTTAAAGCTGTCCTTCTGTATAATGTAAATTTGTTTCCATCTGTTCCGATTGGTTACGCAGCTTACATGAAAGAAACATATGAGAACACAAAGCAACTGTTATGCACAGTAAAGTATGACAAGTTTAAGAAACAAATTCCCAGTGATCTGAAAGTCAATGCATATTACTTGGCCTGCAACAAGGTTATACAAAATTCTTTTGCTTTTTGTGTTTATGGGACAACCGTGCAAGGGCACGTCACTACAGACAGAAGGATTGGCCTGTGTGACAATTACTTAAACCTGGAACACATAATGTTTTATATGAACCACTCTTCAAAACAAGCTAAATAATACTCCATGTAAAACTGGGCCTTACGAAAAACATAGTAAAAGCGATGGATAAGACTGGGAAAGCATTTTTATATTTGTCTACGAAATTTCCACATCTCAGTGAAGCCAAAATAAAAGAGGGAGTTTTCGTTCGTACACAGATACGCAAACTGTTTAAGGATGAACATTTCAATAATATTCTCAAAGGTGATCAGAAGTTAGCCTGGGATTCCTTTATTCTAGTGTCTAAAAACTTCCTTGGAGATCATAAGGCAGAAAACTTTTAAGGATCTTGTGGAAAATCTTCTGCAGTGCTACGATAGACTGGTTAAACTTCTTACATACACACTTAGACTTCTTCCCCAAAAACTGTGGTGTTGTTAGCGACGAACATGGCGAACGCTTCCACCAAGAAATTTCGGACACGGAAGAAAGATACCAGGTTAAGTGGAGTAAATCAATGTTAGCGGATTACTGCTTGATGCTTATCAAGGAATCACCAGCAACAGAATACAAAAGGAAAATGCAAAGCGATTGCGCCAACAGTGACCTTCCTCCGCAGGAGAACTACATTGTAAATACATGCATAGGCTTTCAAGGGCAATTCTGAAAAACTTCAATAACTAAAAAACTAGAGCTAAACTTAAATTTTCATTATCATTTCTGTGTTCAGCACCCTAGAAAACATAAAGATGAACTGTTTTCATCAATGTTACAGAAAGAAGTTACAGTTTGTTGGCTAGTGTTATAGAAGAGACAATTATTAAGTAAGCATCCTGCACACAACCCTTAGAACATTTTTTTTAAATTTTATAATCTTCAATGCTTTTCATCCCACATCTTTGCTAAACTTAATTGCCCTTCCACAATAAATTTTTTTAAGTATCCAGTGGCAATCGAGGAAAAAAAAAAGACCCTTTGTATAATAACTAAGCAACGTACGTATTCTCAAAAATAGTTTAAAAAAAATATTTAAAAACTCATTATTTAGAGTGTATTTTCTTAAATACATTATTAAATAAAAGGGATAGAAAGCAACAAGTACAGAAGTCTTCTGCATTTGCAATCATATGAGTGAGTGGCACAGATATATATAATAATAATGCAATTTTAATATTTTACATTTTATTTTGATACTTTTTCAGACTATTTTTCGTTCATTAGTTATTTCTTGTGTGAAAGGTTTACATTTTAGCTATTGTAGGTAGAATTTTTTTAATTCTCGTTGTGGATAGATTTAGCACATTTAGGGAATTTTAATTACAGCAAACATTTTGTTTCAGAACTTTTATTTGCATTTAAAATGCTGATGTATCCTTAAAATGGTTTAATTCTCACGAAATGTTTTTTTTCATTTCAGGTAGACTCTTGAAATAATTTCAAGGAATAAATCTAAACATTTAAATTGCAGGGTTCAGTAACTTCAATATGCAAGGTTAGGTGAAAGGCCTGAATCGTGAGATTAGGTAGGTAATTCATTTAAGTTACGAGGTTAAGTAAACAGTAAGGGTTGCAACTTCTCCGTAAAAAAAATTATAAAATTAAAAATGTGTTTTTGAACATTACATACTTCATCTTTATACCCTGAAAACAACATTTTGATATTCCTACTTGTTTCTAAGAAATTACCCTGTGCCACAGTGATGAAGCCGTTTCTATAATGAGCTTTCTTAGCATAGCCGAGACTGTTTTCCACAAGAGACTGTCCTGATTGTTGTTTCTGCTCTATTTTTTTTAATACTAGCAGCGACTTGATGCCAGAGATGCTTAGGAAAACAGATTAGCCAAGACTGTTTTCAAAAAGACAGGGAAGTTTAATGTCAGTATGTTATGGCCGGAGCCAAGACAGTTTCCCACCCTAATTGTGCCTAATCATGGTGGAAAACCAATTAGGGTACAAAAATGTGTTGGCCCCGGCCATTATGTACTGACATTAACCCTTTAAATCCGGTCGACCTGTGTAGCAGTCGAGACCTGGCTGGTCCAGCTGACCGGTGGTCTGCTGTAGCAGTCTGTGCTCGCCCGGCTCTGCTTGAAGGTGGACTGGCAGACAGGACAGTCATAAATATATATAATTTTTTACACTTTCCTTTCCATTATCCCTACATCCATTTATTCTAGTCCCTTGGCTGTTTAGAAACTCGTCCTTTCTGTGTGTTTTGACGAGCTGTGCGGACGTACGTGTAAGAACATCACAGATTGTAAAAATATATATTTATATGAATATTTTAAATTTTTTTTTTAAAAATGTAAAAGAAAAATATACTGTAGAGTAGGCTCTTGCACTGATCCTCAATAGTGATTTTGACGGATAAACCACTTTAGATTAATTACCAACAGAATCTGAAGAAACTTCTACCCCATGGTCTCCTGCAAATACACCGACATCTTTGGCTAGACTTCAGCAGAAATATATTCAACAATTCCTTCCACATCAGGCACTACTTCTACAACAACTGCTCATTCGTCTTCAGTAATAATATGATGCAAAAAAAAAAAAACAGGAAGGGATTAAAACCCATACTTCAGTCCGGTAGAGCTTGGACTACTGGGTACGTAACTTGCAGTACCAGTCAACCAAAATAGCAATATGTTATTCCAATAACAAATTCCATCTATCCTAGCTAATACTATCTAGTTCGGGATCGCAATTCTGGAATTTTATTTGTAAATCTAAAGATGAACAAGTTAATCGGTTTTCTTTACAAAGAATATTCAATATAATATAACAGATGCTAGTTCTGTGAAAAAGTTCGTCTTGTTTAAATTGTAATTCGCTCGGGTACTTCTATATTCAGCGAGTCTTCGGGTGATGGGGTAAGGGACCAAACCTTGCTGTAGGATACCCACGAGACGTGTAGGTTCTCGGAGACTCCTTGGTTCGACTCATTCAGGACTGCGATATTGGTGTTGCTCCTCCGCCCTCTAGCGTGCGGCAGGAATACGCACTGTCACGACTCCATCCTTCAAACTATGGGCTGCGACTGGGCTGGACTGCGCGACGTTCATCCTTCCTGGACTCGAACTGCGAC
Organism: Bacillus rossius redtenbacheri; assembly: GCF_032445375.1. Taxonomy (NCBI): domain Eukaryota; kingdom Metazoa; phylum Arthropoda; class Insecta; order Phasmatodea; family Bacillidae; genus Bacillus; species Bacillus rossius. The sequence continues at coordinate 38,326,505 of NC_086336.1, forward strand.
TTTTCAATCTTCAACAGGATTCTTCTTTCTTCGGAATTATAAACGGAATTTAATCTTCGTAGTTTCAAAGCAAATTAAAGTCATTTGGCGATCTCCTGAACATGGATTTTTGTCGACTTCTCTTAAGTAATTATTTAAAATCTTGATGTCCAAGTATTATCTTCGTCGATTAAAATTATTATTTTCTTCAAAAACTCAGTTAATATTGGTATTAATAACCATTTCCAATCTTCTATAAATATCCAATTATAAATCAATACTTTTTTGCGACAACTGGTACAACAGCTCTGTATTGTATCGTTGGCTTTATGGCCGAAGACAAATGCATGTGGAATTATTTGTCACACAAGGAAAGCAATGCCTAAATTGGCTGAAAAGCTGAAAAAGAATGATTTTCTTTCCAATCTGTTTCAGGCCTAATTCTGGCACTAAAATTGTATGGCAATAGCGATGTTTATATGCTCTCATCATTTAATTGAGTAGACATGACTAAAACTTCTAAAACTGACTACAAATTAAACCAATTGATGTATATGATTACAATACATCAAAGGGACAGGAGTGACATGATAATGAAAACAATGGAAAGCATATGGAAATCATCTAAGTGGTACCACGTTTTTTTTTTTTTTATATTATTGATATGACTGTTTTCAATTCATATTGTTTTAAACAATAAATTTGCTGAAAAAACTTTGTATGATAGGTTTCAAATAAAAAACATCAAACAAATTTTGGAAAAGTACAACACAGAAAGAAGAAAATCAGACGGAGGAAGAAGAGCAGACTTTCTACCAAGACTGAAAGCGGGAGCTCAGGACAGCACACAATAACAAAAAACAAAAAAAAATTTGTTGCAAAGAATGCAATGCAACAATATGGGCCACTCCATGCTTCAAAATTCACCACACAAATTTTTTTTTTTAAAAAAACAGTCTACCATCTAAATTTTTTTGGTAATCTATGTTTATTGTTTTTTTTATGTAAATTACAAGGGTTATTTTTTTTTTCAACCTCTGATCGGCTGTAATAAAAAAAATGGGAATGAATTGGGAAATTATTTTAATGTCAAAAGAAACGTACATCTTGTAGCGTTGCAAGACCCTGCCCTCCTAGCTAAATAATTTTCTTTTCAACTTCTTTTTTGGATATGTAAGCAGTAATAAGTTAATGTTTTTAGAGTGGTGTGTATGTTATTAGACAGTATAATCAGACGTTATGGCTATTAATATATGTTATTTGCACGTGCTGTGTGTTTTGAGAAGGTATTTTGTATTTTATTAGACATTTTTAATCAGTACTATTTTTTATGTAATTATTCACAAAGAAGTCGCTGTACTAGATTTTTGCCTGTTTAGGCCTACTTTTTCAGGTTATTTCTAAATGATTTTAAGTTTGTAAAGTAATTTGTATTATAATTGCTGTTTGTAGTGTTCATTAACGTGTGGAATGATTCTAGAACACGGGACTGTGTCTGGTGTGATGGTTAGAAAGAGAGAGGCATGAGAGGCCTGTAAGTGTAAGTGAGAAAGAAACAGTGCTTCCCCGCCAACCGAGATAAAGATGGTAATTCCCCCACTGCGTGGGAACTGAGTGATAACTGCTGTCTCACGGTGTAGGGGAGAGAACGAGAATGGGAGTCCCCAATTTTTATGTGAAATTGAAAAGAGACAGATCAGGGGAAGCCCAGAGTTCTGTATGTAAAAGGTTTTGTCATGTATTGTAACTTGTTCTGTGATTGGCTTGTATCTGTAAGCGTGAATGAAGCGTGCGTGTGATTGGTTGGTGAGGTCATGTGACTTATCCTCCCTGCGTGGAGGAGAAGGTGGCTAGACTCCAACAGTCGTCTGCCGATCGCTGCACCAGTAGGTCGCGTTCGGTGGCTTCTCGCAGATGATGTAGAAGCATTTGAAGAGATAATTTCACGTTGGTGGTCGGAGCCAGGCCTATTCTTAAATTAACCTAATTATTTGTTATATTTTCGTTCGGACATAATTAGAAATTACGGCCACCTTCGTAGGCGTTTTGGCTCGTGGCGAAATTCGTTTTCGCTGGGTGCGGTCATGTTTAAGGCCGCACTCATTTCGTGTACTTGCAGTAAAAAATTACTGAAGGACTTAATCTACGCTACTTTTTTCGTTAATTCTCATCACGCGAGCTACCAGCAGTTTTCGACGGGCAGATGTACGTGTGAAACGAGTGAATGAAACATTGGGTTCAATTTGTCTATGCATTCTAGTTTGAAAAATAAAACAACAAAATTTGCAATCGGCGTTGAACATCTGTTTATTTTTGTATGTAACGAACCGTTATAATCTTTACTCTATTTTTCCACATAATCACCGTGAAGATTGAGGCATTTGTCGTACCGATGCACCAGCTTTCCAATACCCTCTGCATAAAATGATGCCTCCTGCCTATTCAGCCACGTTTTAACAGTGCTCTGCAGTTCATCATTGGTGTTGAAGCGTTGTCCTCCAAGCCACTTTTTCAACGTGGGGAAAAGGTGATAGTCACTCGGTGCCAAATACGGACTGTAAGGAGGGTGATCAAACACAACTGAGGTGTGAGATGGCCGCTCCACATGGTTGGTGGAAGGGGGTAAACACTACGAGACGTGTCCGATTTGTGTACGAGCGATTAGGGTATCGATTAATGGGCATGCCATGGAGAAATGAAACTGTAATCACACTGCAGGGCACTGCTAAAACGTGGCTGAATAGGCAGGAGGCATAATTTTATGCAGAGGTTATTGGAAAGCTGGTGCATCGGTACGTCAAATGCCTCAATCTGCACGGTGATTATGTGGAAAAATAGAGTGAAGATGTACGTTTCTTTTGACATTAAAATAATTTCCCAATTCATTCCCGTTTTTTTATTACAGTCGATCGGAGGTTGAAAAAATAATAACCCTCATATATTAAATAGGTGGTATTTAGTGTGGTATCCAGTGTGTAAAATTAAAACATTAAGTATAAGAATCTGAAGACTGTAAATATCCTATACAGGAGTCATGGCTGGTTAGTCATAGAGCCCATGTCCAGCAAGGTCACACCAGCCCTCTCAATTCACCAGAGTGAATGGGCTAAACATTCCTGTCTTTTGAAAACAGTCTTGGCTACCCTGTATGCTTACGAATCTCTGGAGAATCACTGGATCAAGTTGCAGCTAGCATCAAGAAAACAGTAGAGCAGCATTAACAATCAGACCAATCTTGTGTAGAAAACAGTCTCAGCTATGCTAACAAAGCACAATATGGCAACGACTGCATTACTGCGCAGGCTACCTACTAACATATAAGCGGTAAAAATTCAGAAACCAGTAAGAACTTCGAAACAGCATTTTCAGTGCAAATAGAGGAATGTCTGCCGTGTTAAAAAACACAACATTTGGAATTTTAACAATTTTTTTACGGAATAACCACAGCCCTTCCAATTAAACAATGGTAGTTTGGTTATGAAAGGTCTGCTACTTTAAAAAATAACTAAAATTACAAAAAAAAAGTATCAATTTTTTTTATTCTTACTTATTCTATAGCATTCGGTACTCAAGAAATTTGAAATTTGGTTCAGTAATTTAAATAATTTTTAAATTAATATTACTCTCATTTCTAATGGCTTTTAACACATAATTTTGCTGGAATTTATCATCATTAATAAGCACTACTGAGTAATTCAGAATACTGTATGAGGTAATTATTGGACTTCCTGACTTTTTAGAACAAAGAGAAAAAATATAGGAAACCAGGGTTTTCACACACCACACACGTCCCTAAATTTATCCTAAAGGGATGGTTTCTCAACTTCTACTAGTCTGTGAAAAATAATGTTTATAGCTTACATTACTATGCCAGCATCGGACGTTGCGACTTCATGGAACGAAAAGTAAATAAAAATGGAAAATATGGTTTCTTAATTCCTACTGGTCCGTGACAAATAACAGTTTAAAGCTTACAATAACAATACCTGTGTTTTCACACTGCCACCGCAGTCATTGTTTACCTGCAATCGTGTATCTCTTTGTTTGGCACATCTGTAGTCAACTATGGAGAATTAAAAATATGTTAATTCTCTATTTCATATATTGAAGTTTATCCCTGGATCCTGAAGGCTTGATCCTGATGGCACGATCCTGTTGGCTTGATTCTGTGGTACATAATGTTTGCTGTTTTAGATCAGTATGTCAAAATATTCTGATGGCATTATCCTGTTCGCTTTATCCTGTATGATTCTTGCTATTTTAATTGAGTGATTAGGAAAATCCTGTTCTCCAAAATTATTTTTAAAAAACCCACATAGGTAAACATAAACAATGAATGTCGACGATTGTGTGAATACATAGGTATTGTAATGTAAGCTGTAAACTGTTATTTTTTCACAAACTAGTAAGAATTAAGAAACCTTCCTTGCAGTGTTAATTGAGGAATGTCTCTAGTAGGTATATGGAAAACTTATTTCTATTTATCACGGGATAAATAATGAATGGCGGCGGCAGCATAGAAGCACAGGTATTGTAAGATATCAAATTTTAACTTTTTCACAAACTAGTACGGATTACAAAACCATCACTTGGGAGTAAATTTAGGAGCGTGTATACTGTGTGAAAACCATGTTTTCCTATTTTTTTTCCTTTCAGTTCTAAATAGCCGCGTCGTCCAATAATTACCAAACCTTCCTCTCAGGGTTAATTCAGGAATGTCTCTAGCAGACCTGCCAACATCCAAATTTAAAAAATCATGAGGTCCTCGATAAAAATTGTCAGGCCCATAAATACAGGTTAGATATAAAAAACAACAAATGAGAATCTTTAAATTTAAGTGACATACTTGTACATATGTTACATGGTCTCTGCTTCAAAATTTATTTCAACAAATTATAGGTTGCAGATTTAATTTAGTTGAACATAATTTAGCGCTGTCGTGTAGTGATCATGCAGGGCCGCAACTAAAAAAGATGTAAGATAACATTCTGCTTGTGTAACACTATTATCACTGTTCACAGCAAAATGAATTTTTTTATTGGAAGCAATACACTTCACGTGTTAGTTGTGTTTTTTTGTAGTGACATGATTCACAATGTCTCCTTTTCCACTATGCCAGATAGAAAAATCAGCACGGCACACGCTACAAAACGCAAAATTGCTTCCTTTACGTGACTCAAGTATTAATGGAAACTCATTACTGTAAGCTTTCGTAAAACTTGTTTTGTAACTTTTACAAACAAAATCTTGGGGCCCCGAAAAATCGTGAGGAAACACTATTTTGGCGTGAGGGCCTGAGATGGACCTTAAAATCATGAGCCTCACATCAAAATCGTGAGAGTTGGCAGGTCTGCTCTAGTAAACGGAAAACATATATTCCTATTTATTTCCGGCAAACAATGAATGGCGCCAGCAGTGTAAAAGCACAGGTATTGTAATGCAAGATATAAAATTTTAATTTTTTTCAAAAACTAGTAGGAATTACGAAAAAAAATCCCTTAGGAGTAAATTAAGGGATGTGTGTGGTGTGCGAGAACCATGTTTTTCGATTTTTTTCCTTTCTGTTCTAAAAACAAGTCTGATAATTCCTTTTTTTTTAAGCTGCAATTTTTGAGGTTTACATAAAACTCCATGAACTCCACCCTTACTCAATCACATAACTAAGGCAAGGCTTAGTTCAACTTAGATAAAGGTACCTTAATTTCTTCTCCATTCACATCCACTGTCCGTTCTCTAAAATCAACACCGATTGTAGCTTCTGATTTCTGAAGGAACTTTCCTTCACAAAATCTATATGTTAAACACGTTTTTCCAACATTGGAATCTCCGACAACAATAATTTTGAAAACTCTTTTGGAACTTCCAGCACCCAAAATGGTACTTGTCTGTTTACTTTTTGAACGATCATCCGTAACCATGGTTAAAAATGTTAGATGTTACACACACAGTTCAATCTGTATTCTTTGCACGAATTCTAAATAATAATAAAAAACTAACATGTTCGATCATTTGACTTAACTTCCTGGTCATTACGGAAAAATTAACCACTCTTCACACTTGCAACATTGTTCAGAATCAAAACAAATAAATCAGTGCACCAGACCAATCCTAAAAAATACAATACATAAGAGAAGGTAGTTTGTTTATCATGATTATATAAAGAAAATCCGGCGATATCTGACAGAACTACGCACACTTTCCAAAATTCCCGTGACGCTTACCAGGAAGACATCCAAAAAATCACTATCACTATCAAAATAAGGATCTACAGAATAGTGATGGGTCGTTCGTTAACGATTCGTTCAAAAAGAACGAATCTTTGAGAGAACGAAATCTTGCGATTCGTTCGCGATGTAAAGAACCGGCTCTTTGAGAGCCGGCTCTTTGAGAGCCGGTACCTTGAAAGATTCGGAGGAACGAAAACGCGGAGAGAACGAGAGAACGAGAGAACGAGATGAGAGAACCGGCCACGCGCCCGGTCCGATTCGTTCGTGAAATGATTCATGACGTCAGGAGTCTGAAGAATTAGTAATCACAGCGTGTGCATGTTCACAAGAGCAAACGATAACTGATCAAATAAAATAGGGTAACATGAAAAGTATCTATACCTGAAAATGTCAACTGTTAAGTAGTGGTTTAAAATTGCTTTTTCACATTCACATACACAAATTTGGAAAAAAAAACTAAAAAAAAAACCAGTATGAATTAAAAAATAACAGGGAAAGTAACTACAAATGTTCACATTTACCATTTTTGGGTTAATTAATGTACTTCATTTGTTTCTCTTCATACTGAATCGCAGTAGTAGTATTAAATTTTTGTCTTTTTTCTCTAAATGTGTTGGTCTACATGTAAACACTTTACTGTCACTAGAGTGTAAATAGCCTATATATTAATATTTGTAACTTAAAAAGTAATAAAATATAAATAATCTTGTTTCATATACGCAACTGTGATTCACTGGTTACGGAAAGCAATGTTCAAATTCAAATACAAAAACACGTACGTAATACTCTAAAGGATGAACGAGTTACGACACCTTATAAAAGAGCCAGATCCTATACACAGAAAAGAACGAATTGACCGAGATGAACGAATCGTTCTGAACGAATCATTTCACGGCACTGATCCAAAAGAACCGATTCGGTCAAAAGATCCGTTCTGCCCATCACAACTACAGAAGGGGTTCTCAACAAATTGGAAAATAAAGAAATAAAAAATAAAACTGATAAAGCCTGTATATTTCTAAGTATCGTTTTCTTCTGTAAATTTTTTTGGAAACTTCTAATAACTTTAGAAACATATTAGATCTTAATGTTCATAAAATCCTATATTTTCTGCAATATTTCAAAATGATCGAATAAACATTTCTCAATGACAATGCAGCGAAAGTATTTAGAATGTTTTTAACTGAATGCATTCACCATTGAATATCTTAGAACGAATTACATGTTATGCCTACACAGATAATTATGAATCATTTGGTCTTAAAATGCTATTTTTTTCAAACCGTGCATGGTCGTTTCAAATTATATTAAAATGATTTAAATATAGTCAAACAAATTTGACAGAAAGCAAATGTTGAATTATTTTTTTTTAGTTCAACCCCTGCTTTTACAGTAATAAAATTATAACTGTAGATGGTTGCTGAGGGCAGCAAAATAGTTATAAGAGGTAGACTCTGTGAGCTATTCAACGGATAGAGCACAGATTTGTCGCTGGGTGTGATCACCATGTAGCTGGCAGAAAGCAAGGGTTGGTCGAGCAGAAATCCCCTCAGATGTTGCAGCAGCCAGCGACATTTCGATAATGCCTGGCTACTAACTGAAATTACAATGATGGTAATTCTAATATAAAGTTTTATTAACACATGTCACTCATACATAACGCTGCCTGTGACATGACCTACCCAGTACTTAGAACCGTAATTCATCGCGACAAGTATGATTGGTTAAGCAAAATGCAGTCGCGGTTATGCCTTTAACTATATGAGAGCCCTGTTCCCTTAGGTTCTAGTCGGCTGTCATCTCTTGGTGCGAGCACATCTCTCCTGAGGGCTGTTGGCTGAGATATCCCCTACGACCTTTTGGGTTACCAAAGGCTGGCAGTGCATGGGTGATTTTTGGGTTGCCTGGGAGCGACTTAGCTGTTCCATCTGATACCGACCGCATCCCACGGGTGACAGACATGGGAATCCCAGCCCGAGAGTTACAATCTTTGAATAACCATTAGCAGTCCATGGACCATTGGCTGGCATGGTGAAGTCTTTATTACGGCTCTCGGGGTGAAAGGTATCATGGATGCTGATCGGAATGTAACTGGAAACAGTTTCGTTGGCGAAAGCACTGCAGGGCAGCTCCATGTGCCCTGGTAGCGAAGTGTGTCGTCGTCCGTCCGAAGGCCATAAAGCCCGGCCTCCACCCGCCAGTATTAAACCCCACTAATGGAACGCAATCCTAGCCCAGGTCACGTGAGTCGAGCGAGCCGCCGACTTCGGTGAGTGTTTTCACAGATTACGCCCATATGACAACTCTGCCAAACAGTTCCTATGCATCATTAATTACGGTGAGTAAGGGAGTGTTCAAGTATTACGTAACGAATTTGGGGGGAGGGGGGTCTTGTAAAACGTTACGATGCGTTACAGGGGAGGGAGGGGGGTAAGACCTACGCGTTACGTCACATTGTTTTTTTTTTTACCCTTCAGAACGGTCGCGTAGAGACAGATTCTTTCACGTATTTTTTAAAACTTTTTTTTCTCTAAATTTCAAATGGCATGATAGCTTAAATTTTTTTTTTACCTTCACAAAATTGATTCTGCTTGCTTTACAGGATTAGTGAATATTGTTTTTTTAACTCCAAACGTAAAGCTATATATATATATATATATATATATATATATATATCAACAGCTGTGATAGTTTTTCTCGTCACTCCAGTAAAGTAGTTAAAACAAAAAATACCGCTATTCGGATGGCTTCGTTATACTTCGGTTGTCAACGTAGACTCCAATCGCCATATTAGAAATTATATAGGTATTGATATTCAAAATACACTGTTTTCTATGTGTGAGATTTTCTCTCATCACAACAGTAATGTTGTGGTACGAAAGACGATTGGTCTGAAATGTTTATAAAAAAAACTAGTGAATTAAAATCTCCCAAGTTGGTAACCCTTTTCGTTTATTTTTTATGGAGGATTCCCGATTGAATTGTTCGTATTTTGTTCTCCCAAGATGGCAACCCTTTTCGTTTATGTGCTCCAAGCACTCGACCGACTGTATGAAAATTGACAACTTGACATCGTACGGCCGAAGGCCACCCCAAAGCCCGACCTGCACCCGCCAGTACTCGGCTCCGCTAACGGAAAGCACCCCTAGCCATGGCCCACCCGAGTCAAGTGAGCGGACCGCAGCCCCAAGGTAGAGAATAGCGAGCCATTTCTAATTACGCATGCAATGCACTCACCGTGCCTACAAAATTCCCCACGCAATAATAACGTAATCAAAAACAAACAAAAGCCCCTAATTAATAAAGTGCGACGTAGGAGTGCCCGGCTCACTCACGTGTGGTTTTCCGCTAAAACAGCTGTGAGTGCAACCCTTGCGGCCTTCAGCCTAATTTCAGTGGGGAAACATGTGACGTAATTCAAACCACCCCAAATTAGCATTATCGTTCGCCACTGGAGTAGTTTTCAAGAAACAGACAGTCTCCAGCTTGACTCTAATATTCAAACTTACTTTAGACAAAATTATTAAATGTCATTTCTATAACATATATAGATATTAGATTAATCATTATGTTTTATTATGTGAATTTAGAGCCACTTAAAATTAGTTAATTATATAGATTTTTACGAATAACGGAACTTTAGAAACTCTGGCGCGACAGGGAGCTTACCCCTCCCCTCGCGCCAGGGCTGCACGTCAGTACAGCGCGACTCGCGGACCGGGAAAAACGCACGTCCCACGGGGAGCCAGCATCTCTTTGTTTCACCGAACGTCCATCTGGTAATTATAGTCACAACCAAAACCTCTTTTTAATACATCCCGTGTGCGCCCTGTCCTTTTACAGTGTAGGTCCTAACCCAGCCGCATCAATTTAACACGCCCCACACAAAGCATTACGTGGGGCCGTGCAGTATACGGTACGGGCCGTCTCCCGCCACCCCAGAACTTTATTAATCGCCTAGTGCACAGGCACAGGCTACCTTCAAGATGAAACGTGTTTTAATTTAATAGCGAGCCGCGGTCCGCACAGGTGGGCCCACGCGTCGCCAATTACAGATTACGAAATTAGCCGATGCTAATTGAACGCTCTCCCTCGACTGCAACTGGCGTGAGGACTTAAGTAAACGCACGTAGAGGCACGCAGGTGCCCCGCTCAAATAACGTGTGCAGTGTAACCGTGTACTTAAAAGCACCACAGAGTGCCATTTTATCAAGTGTAATTGTAATCATAGTGTAATCAAAACTTCTACGTGTTCCGACGCCCCATTGGCAGTCATGTACCGCCGAGTAAACCTCGCGCCCAATGTAATGAACCAGTGTCAATCGTGAACAATAAAAAGTCCACCCCGCACCCCCCGTGCGCGACGTGCGACCCGTAGAAAAACCAAACAGTGTATGTCAATTAACTTAAACAACCCAATCAGGAAACAAAATTCACCACCGCCGACGGTTCTAGCGGACCACGCTGGGGCAACGAACCCACGACCATCACACGGTTAGACACCGAGCTAGCCTGGCGCCCTCCCGGAGCAGAAAACACTAAAAAAGCCAGCCAACCCGCTAGGACCTGCGCCGATCTCGAACACGAGACCGCGGCTGACGGCAAACTACGATGTTTCGGCGGAATATAGAAACCCTGAAGATAGCTTGCAGGATCCAGCAGACCCTAATATGGCGTGGGTGGTATAGCGCCCTTCGCCACTTCTTGTGAGGTTGTCTGTTGATCTGTCGCCTCCTCTAGAAGGGTTTAAGCAGATACCTTACGATTTCTTTTGCCCATCAGTACAATCCGACCTAAAGAACCGAGTATGTTCAACCTGTGGTTTTATTTTTACATCCCACAAGAGTGTGCAAATGCACAATCGTTACATGCATGGCAAGACTGCCCAAGAGCTTCGTGAATGTCGAGTACGGCCACAGCGACTTGCTGCAAGAAGGGCAAATGAGCTTCTCTGCATTGTGCGTCGATGTGAAATATCGTCTGAGGATGCCGATTGGCTCGGCGAAGACGAAGTTGATGCAAGCGGGTTAACAATTCTGGAACCCTCTTCATCTGCTCACCGGATGCCAGTAATGAAAGAATCTGAGTGGCTGGCAAACCCATGGACAGAGGAGCAGTAAAACTCCATTTGAATTGTTTTTTTTTACAATCTACTTATTTTAATTATGGCTAATTTTATTTTAAATGTTTTTCGTTTTCGATCGATCATATTCTTAAATACGATTATATTTTGACAAATATATTTTATTGCAGTTAGTTTTATGTTTTTAATTGCATTGCCAAAGGTAAAAATAATTATTAGAAATAAAATTTTTTATTTAATTTTAATAGCTTTATTAGTAAAACGCTAAAATAGGAGAATGCATGAGAAGAACAATGGCGGATAAAGCAAAAAGTGTGTAAGGACAGAGCCAAGTCAGGAAAACGACGTAATTAAATGTATGATTGCTAAATGTATGATTGAGTAGTAAAAATTTATTAGGACAAAAAAAACATTAGAAAGCTCTTGCTTTTAAAAACAAGACATTTCAAATGATAATAAATAACATTAACGCAATTAAAACAATAACAAAGGTATTTTAGTGACTCATTCCGGTACGTTACGCCACATAATTGTGACTTTTAGGTAAAAATGGTCACTTGGGGTTATGTAACGTTTTACTAGGGGGGAGGGGGGGTACAGAAAAACGTTACGGCGCATTACATTGGGAGAAGGGGGGTCAAAAATGTCAAAAAATTACGTTACGTAATACTTGAACGCTCCCTAATTAAGTGATTTTGATTAACAGGACAACCCTTGTTGTGGGCTGGTCGACTAGTCCCTGACAATACTGCTGTCCTGCCGGCTACTCAGGGTTCGGTAGAGGGGGGTTCGCGCCGCGTGGCCGAGGGACTTAGTCTCCAGAGATGAAATGAGAACAACTCGAATAAAGTTTGATGGTCCTTTATACTCAAGACGCTGAACACTTTACATGGGGCTGCCGCGTTACCGCCTGTGACTATTTCTAGGTGGGTTGAAACCCGGTTCCGCGCACTTACCTGGTTAAGAAAATTACGGGACGTCCCGCCTGTGACGACTATTACTCCCACAGTAAGGAATATAATTCTAATGACACGCGCGCGATAGGATGTCTGTCTGACTGTACTCCGCAGTGGCCAGAAAGAAATGAAAAGCACAGAACCTATGACAGCGAATGACCACTTTGAAAAAATGAATCGCGACTCGCCCGAATTGAGAGCAGAACACACGTGCGTGAAATAATAAGATGAGAACTCGCGACTGAAATAGCAAATTAACAAGCTTGACTGCAAAGTTAAAAAAAACGTCTCCGCACGGCAAAAGTCTATAACCTGTGCTAATACCGCGCCTGCTTTTCTCACTGTCCCGGAGCGGCGTCACCAACACGTCCGTCGCCTCTCGTGCCGGGTCCACGACTGCGTCCCACTAGCGCGGAGCGATGACACTCGCGTGACCGCTGTCTGCCGAGTCCTGGCAACGACTAACTCCCACTCCCCTGCCGCGTCTGAGCGCCCGCGTCTCCCCCCCTTCTCCACGACCCCGAGGAACACGCTGATTGGTCACAGGCGGAAGCCGCGGCCTTGACGCCCGGTGAACAATTAAAACTTATAAAATACAAAACCCTTCAATACAAAATTAATTAAAATACAATATAAGCAAAAATATATTTACAATAAATAATATGTCAAATTCTGTAATGAAAACAAACGTCGCACGTCACTGTCACTTGCGTCGTACAACACGCTCAAGAGATAGCGCTGGCGAGGCATAACAGCCTGAAGGAGCCGAGGAGACACTTGGGTCGACGTCACTTTTAATAGTGAAAGTGTGTCGTTGTGATGCAGCGGTTTTCCCCGTGGGAAACCGCAATTAATAAACGTCCGAAACGTCCCTTGCGGCCTTCCGCCAATAATGAACCACAGTTTTAATCAACCTAATTCACCTCCCTGTTTTTACTTGCCAATATCCACTGGAGTAGTCAACAAGCGACAGACAGTCTCCAGCTTGACTTTTTATTTTCAAATATTATTAATCTAAATTTTATTATATATAATTATTATAGGACTTCCGCCAACTAATTCAGACAAATGTCATTAGAATACGAGGGTTCTAGAAATAATAATGACTAATTATAATTATAAATTTGGAATAACGGCACATTAGAAAGTTCAGCGCGTCATGACGCTTCCCCCCCTCCCAAGCCGGCACAAAGCGGCAGTAGAGTTTTACACACGGGCCGGGGCGGACGTGTGATCCCGCAGGGAGACTTCAACTTTTGTACTCCTGATTCTTCATACTGGTAAATATCATAATTCATTAAAACCTCTTTTTCCTCTCCCTGCGTGCCCCCGTGCCCTTTTCCAGTGCAGGGCTTAACCCGGCCGCGTTAACTTTTGCTCGTCGCGCAGCAACGGTTCGCGACGTAGTCACTTTACGGTCTGGGCCGACTCCCGCGAACAAAAATTAATATAATTCGTCGAGCATGCGCCTGCCGACTACAAACTTAAAGACTTGTCTTTCAATATTACCTTCGTGGGCCTGCGACTCACACAGGTGAGCCCGGGCACGAAGCTAGTTCCAGTCCATCATGGGAGTGGCCGTTAATCCACTCAAACACTTCGACGACCCTCAAACCCATGTAGGGATCTTGTTTGCAAGTGCCGCAACATAGCACGTAATTAATTATTCAGTGCGAGTGTGTGTAGTGCCAGCGTGTTTTGTCTAGTGTAATTGTGTAACTTGTGCCCATCCACACTATGTGAGATGCGGAATTAAAAACCAATACCTAAATACAGTTTTCTTTATTTCGTAGACGCCTCCTGCACAATTAGGAAACAGTCCTCTACACTGTTTAGGGCCAGTGTGTATTAGAAGCAGGGACTCCCTCCCACCATCAACAGCCGCCGATCCTAGTGGAACACGCAGGGGCAAAAACCCACGACCACCTCGGTTAATCCTCGAATTAACCTGGCGCCCGCCGGAGAATTCCTATAGAGCCACTGAAAACCACTAGGACCGCCCCGGGTCTCAATCACGAAACCGCGGGTGACGGCAAGTGTAGACGAACTGCAGGCTGGAACTGGTGGAGCTGTGGAATGCTGCGCGCGTAACAGAACTGAAAAGCATCGGAACTATGAGGGATGACAAAGTGGTGAACTTGAAGTTGCTGCTTGAGGCTCTGTTGGAGCCAGTGGTAATCCTGGGCGGCACGGCCTGAAACCGACCTGGAGATTTTGGATGAAAAGAAAGCCCGAAAAGACAAGAAACTTCATTCGCCCAGAATAATTACCCCCACTCTGGCTTGAAAAGTATTTGGCTGTTGACTGTAAGATGGAAAATGAAAATGGAGCATCACCAGGCTAAAAGCCAGTGCACCTAAAGTTCGAGATTGTTTATTGAATCGTCTGCCCACCACCGATAGCACTTGTGCATGGCCTGCTTACTGGGAGCCGGGCTCTACAGGCCACGTTTCTGATGGGCTTGTGCCACGCTACTCATATGTTCCGCTCGGAGCTGACGGATTTAAAAACTCACGCAATTCCAGTAGAGATGGCAAGGGCGGAAGTCGAGAGGCTCCGCGGGCGACTCGCGACTAGTCTCCTTGGAGGGCGGTGATGAACTGGCGATGGCTGTGACGTCCGCACGACTCCCCAGCCTCGCTCCCGCGAAAACGTGTCGTGTGCAAAAGTAATCCCGGGCCATACACGCCGCCTGATTGCGCTAAAGTCCAGAATTACAAAAACATTTAATCATAGCCATTAGTACCCAATTAAGATTTATTTAAGAGCGCTGAAAGTTAATTACAAAGTCCAGATAATCAGCTCACCTCACAGTACCCCCGTGGTCGACTATCGCGCGGGTGACAGTCGATTAGGCGGGGCAGCTTATGTTCGAGGCGTTGCACCACCCTGCACCCAGGTGCGTTCACATCGCACACGCTCGGGGCGAGGCGGCGATGCGCCATAGCGGTCTGTGCGGATTCGAGGAGCACTAATGGTTGGTGTCAGAGCCAATGGACTACATTGGATTTGCACAGCACTGGACCCATTAGTGCCTCTCATTTGGCCACTCACACACTCCTACAAGGCAGCAAGGTGGAATAAGAACCTGTCTCATCAAAAATTATTCCAGCGAAATGTTGTAGATACTTTTTTTACAATATGTTATAATAGCTTTGATAGTATACCTACTAAAAATGTTATGAATTTGACGCCGACCGCCGGTGCTCCCTCTGGTTCGCACAGGCCGTTATGTCACAACAACACTTACTCTTAAGTGCGTTGAACACGCCAGAGCGTGATGTCCGCCGAGTGTGTAAAAGTGTGCCGAGACGAACACCAAGGCGACGACAGCGTCCGGCCGGGTGTGGCAATGCGCCGAATTAAATATGTAATTATTCTTTTAAATCAAAAACAACTAGATAATAACAATTAAAAGATAACTAGTCCAAGGGAAATTATGTCTAATTGTTTTATAATCATATATTGTGTAACATGTCTTTTAAGCCCAAAACTGGCAGGATCTGTTTTCCCGCGCTCCACGTGTTTAGGCGCGAGGCCGTGGGGCGGTCTCGAGTTCAGTTACCATCGGGAGCTCGCAGGGATCGGACGATCCGCGAACGCAGAGCCATCAACTTTCGCGCTACATCCACATATCAGCAATAGTGTAAGTTTTAAAATCCCTTTACCAGTTCTGCACCGACCCCACCCATTCGCACGATATTTCGTGCGACTCGTAACTAATTAATTTTATCCCAACAGGGAACTTTGCATTTTCTACGTAATTTCGTGTTCAGAGATTAAGGACAGCGTAATTGAATTACGCAGTTTCGGCTTCACAGCCACTTAATTGTTATCATCGAAGACTCTTAGCAACGTGTGTCGAGTTCTTACTCGTTAACTTTCGCCTTCTAACTTTCATCGTCTGTAAATGTGTAACTTGTAATGTGCAATCTAACCGAGTAATTTCCAATTAGAAAGTGACTGTAACGTGTATGATTCCAGCGTACCGGGTTACGTACTTTTCGGGACCTCAATATTCCGCCACAGGTTAGATTGCAAATAACTTTGGAACGTCCGTTTGTGTGTGCTGTTTTCCATGCTAACGTAACTGCCTGTAGAAGTTCTTGCATCACAGGAGATCTGTGGCTATCCGCCGCACCTTTCACATTTATAATCGGCCACTGTATAAGTCCGTGTACACCACTTGGCAACCTACCCTGGTCGCGCGTACCGTTTACGTAGAGAGATACGCGTGTCGCAGCGGTCGGACAACAGAAGCGGCCAGTACCTGGACCAATAAGTGTATCGGTTCTGAATAAAGTTCAGTGTCGTGTCAAATCGTTTACCAGTTATTTATAAGGTGTCCTGGGTGGCCTGAACAGCCCGGGTAGGTTTCGAACCACAACACGCTCCTGCCTGCAGCCACGAGGCCGAACCCCCGTTAAAACCCCTGAGATCACTTTCAACATTAATAATCAATTAAAAAACTTAGACAGGCAGTGGGAGTGGCGTCAAATTATTTTATTTGTATTTCAAACATTATTATTTGATGCTCTTGAAGTAATGGTTATTCATTTAAAATTTACTTTAGACAATTATTTGGGACTACTTATATTTAGAAAGTTTAAAACATATAGATTTCGATAGTGTACATTGTATGGAAGTTTTAGTTATCATTATTTATTCCAACCCCTGGTATTTTTCGTCTTATTAAAACTTGTTTCAGCTCATAGTTTTAGATAATTTTTAGAAGATTTAAAATATTTTTTATCAGTTTTATAGTTAATTTGACGCCACACCCGCTGCCTGTCTAAGTTTTTTAAGTACTGACGCCGCCGTCGGTGCTCCCTCTGAGAGCACAGGCCGCTATGTGTCCACAACACCTAAGCCAGTGCTAGTGCTACGAACACGCCCGCGCGTGGCTTAGTGCAGCGCCTCGAACGGCGTGACGTCAGTCACGGCCAGCTAAATGCCCAAAGCGCCTGGCCGGGTGTCGCAATGGGCATCAGGTGTCTTGTGCACATGTAAATCAATTATCAAACAGAAACTAAAACTTTTATTAAGTATAAAAATTGTCTTTAATTAATTAATGGTTGTGCCAAATATTTCCGCTCACAAAACTGGCCGGCATCGCCTTCCCGCGCTCCGTCGTTTTTCCCGTGGGTTTTCCTCCCCTCCCTGGCCCGGTTGCCAGGGAGAGTCGTCAGTCGCCATCCAGCACTCGCCAGGGCCGGCAGCCCCGCGCACGGGGAGCTTCTAACTTTCGCGCCAATATCCACGTTTAGCATCAATTGGTAATTATCTCCGAATCTTCTTTCTACAGCTCCCCGGTCGGCCCTAACCGGCCGTACGAATTGTCGTGCGGTCCTTAGTTAAAGTTTACGACCCGACCACGGGTCTTTTAACTTACTACGTAATTATTGTGTTCAAGGCAGCCCGCCGAGGTGCCTGCGCCTCACGTCTCAAGATCTCCCCACGGGGAGTTAGAACTTTGCTCACGCAGGGCGGCATTGCGCCAAACGCGTAACTCAATTTACGAACGCCTCAATCCCTGGGACGTGCATCGGACGTGAACGAGAGACCACGCTGGGTCCCGTCACGCCTGTTCCCAGTTTAAACGTGGTCCACGCCACTGCGAGAACCAGCCTCGCGTCACGTGACCATCAGAGGTCCACATGCCGAATCCATTCCGAGCCCGGGATGCGCTCATAATTATTTAGTGTTAATTGTCGTGTTAAGATTAGTGTGTGCCGTCATCATTACGTCTGTACTCAATTCAGTGTTATTTGTAAACTCGCTCAAACATTAGCGGATTCTTATGTCAAGTGTATTAAGATTATCACGTGCCAGGGATCAGTCATGCCGCATCACGACCTGCCGTCACTGTAACTCAGGATAGCCTGCACCCCTCGCTGGGGTAGTCTTCGGAACACCGCGAGACGTTAATCAGTGCCGCCATTCGAGGTCCGTGTGTTGCGGAGTGAAGGTTGACGACGATACGGCCAGCCACGTGACAGTGCCTTGTGCGACTAGAAGTTCTAAGACGTGTGTTACTAAAATAAAATAATCAAAGTCATGTGTGTATTTTACTAATACGGCTTTCTGGGAGGCCATAACAGCCCGGGGGGCCCTTTGTCGACGCGTCCCTGCCTGCAGCCACGAGGCCAGGAACCCCGCCCTTGAGACTAAATTTCCGTTCTAACATTTTAATTAACGTAATTTCAGGACAGGCAGCGGGGACGGCGTCAGTAGTTATTAATTTGAAAAGTAATCTCAGGGGCAATAACGGAGGTTCGTCCTCGTGGCTGCAGGCAGGAGCTCATCGCAGTTCGAAATCTACCCGGGCTGTTCAGGCCACCCAGGACGCCTTATAAATAAATGGTAAAATAATTGATACGACACTGCACTTTATTAAGAACTGTTACACACACTGGTCCAAGTACTGGCCGTGTCTTTTGTCTGACCGTCGCGGCACACGAGTCTCTATGCGTAGACGATGCGCGCGACCAGTATAGGTGGCAAAATGGTATGTGCGGACTTATATGGTGGCCGTTATCAACGTGAAAGATGCGGCGGATAGTCGCGGAGCTACTATGCTGCAATAGCATATGCATACATTGGCGTTAACATGTAAAACAGCACATACAAATGAATGTTCTAAAGTTAGTTGCAATCTAAACTGTTGCAAAACATTAAAATCCCGAAAAGTACGTAGGCCCAGTTAGATGAAAACATACAAGTCATAGTCACTTATTAAACAGTTATTACGTGGTTAGATTACATGTTAGAGGTTACACAATTAAATAAGATGAAAGTTAGATACGTAGATTAACGAGTTAGAACTCGACACACGAGACTGGCTAGGAGCCTTAGACGATAATGATTACTTGGCTTCGATGCCTGAAAACTGCGTAAGAATCCTTTACACTGTCCTTACACTCTGGACATGAAAATTACGTAATAAATAGGAAACTCCCTGTTGGGATAAAATGATTAAGTAACGAGTCGCACGAAAGGACGTGCGACTGAGTGGGGTCAGCGCAGAGCTGGTAAATGAATTTGAAGAACTTACACTATTGCTGAGACTTGGACGTGGCGCGAAATCTGAAGGCTCTGCGTGCGCGGAGCGACCGACCCCTGTGAGCTCCCGACGGTAACTGGCGCGAGAACGCCCTGCGACCCTGCGCCGAGACACGTGAAGCGCGGGAAAACATCTCCGACCAGTTTTGGACATAAATGACCTATTTCACAATATATGATTATTGAATAATTGGACATAATTTACCTTGAATTAATTATCTTTTAATTGTTATTAATTTGGTTGTTTTTGAGTTAAAAGAATAATTTCTGATTTAGTTTAGCGCATTGCCACACCCGGCCGGGCGCTGTAAATGACTTGGCGTAAGTAAGTGTTGTTGTGACATAACGGCCTTTGCGGACCAGTGGAAGCACCGGCGGTTGGCATCAAATTTAATAAGGGAGCTTTAATTTTTGACGTGACAACGTTTAATAAATCGATGAACGCCGGCTGCACGCACGTAAAAGTGTCCCGTTATGCACATTGTTCTGTTGCACTGTGTCCCATTACAATCGTTGTTCCGTTACGATGTGTTCCGTTACGCTGTCGGCGAGTGCAGTAATAATAGGTTATGTTTACAATTGACTAAAAAATTATGGTGATTCATATAATTGATGATAGATATTTGATTACAGTTTATTTATATGAAAACTTGTTCACAATTATATTTAATCTTTATAGCTAAATACCTGTTTTTAAAATTAATTACAAAAGTCATCTACACGTGACCTGTTTCGTCGATTGTTTATAAAGTGAAGTGAAAAGTTAATGTGGTTTTCATTGCTTATTACAACAACAATTTCGGCAATAAAGGTTAATTATTCTTACATTTTAAAAATCTGATTACTAGTATAATTTTCAAGTATTTATTCTTTTATTATTTAATAAAAATGATTCAATTTTATTGATAAAAGTATGCAATCATTTCATCAATATTTTGTTATGACGTTGTAACGTTAAACTATCGCCCATAAACCTACTTTACAGACAACCAATTTTTTTTAAATATAATTTAATACCTGTTTATTTCACACATGGCAACAATCGTTAAATAGTGTCAAAAATTGTTTCTGATAAAAGTTTTTGATAATATTTGTAAGGTTTCCAAACAATTTGTACATATTTTATAGTGTATTTGATATGGGAATTTTTAGAGACAAGTAAATTTACTTATCTCTGGGAGTTTTTAATTATTTTGTCCCTTAATCCCTGTTATTTTCCACCCTTGGCCGTAAAAAATATATAAATAGGACGCAAGTGGTAGATAATAATTTTAATTCTCACGATAAATAAGAACTGATATAATTGCTTACTTGATAGTGGACTTTTAGTTTATTTTTATTTATGCTAATGTTTTATTTTTTTAACCCTATAGGAATGGTTTGTATTTACAAAAATTGTGCTGAACAAAAGTCTTAGATAAAAATTAGAAGATTTACATACAATTTAAATGTATTTTATGGTGTGCTCATTTTGGAGTTTTAACTATTTTTTGTTATACAGCAATGGTTGGTTGTATACAAAAGTTAAAAAATATTTTTATAAAGTTTACACATAAACTAAACGGATTTATAATAGTATTTCTACCAGTGGCGAAGGGTGAATTTCAAAGTGGGGTAACCAAGTATGTTCACTGTCACCCCCTATTAAGTTGGGGGGTCTGGAAAAATTTGATTATAAGGTGAAAATTTAAGCGGTTGTTTAAGCGGTTTAACGCATCTCTTTTGTAGGAAATTTTATACTCCTTAATTTTGTATCAAAAAAATTTTTTTTTGCTAAAACCCATTGTTTGGAAAATACTTGCAAAAGCGATGTATTGTACCTTTAAACAGCCCTCCGACCTCCCGTTCACCACCAACCATTGGGTCTTTTAGTATGTTTTTCATCTATTTTTCTTTTGTTGCCTCGGCTAATAAGGCGGCTTCTGCAGCAAAACAATTAGGCATAAGAGTTTCTCTACAAAATGTTAAGTCAACATTTCCTATATTATAAGAAAATTAAAAAGCTGGTATGACTAAAACTTGAGCAATCGTCGTTACACGAAGCAAGATTTTTTAATAAGTGAAACAGTGAAAGATACGCTCGGTAACATATCACCAGCATAAATATCAAAATTCACGAAATTATGATTTTGGTAGTCAATGCAATACATGTTAAAGTCACACAGAATTGAATAATCTTAACTCTCACTTTCAAGCATGAGCATGTATGGTCGTTTTGTTAGGCTATTTCGCTTAAGCAATGAATACATACAAGTCAGTCTTAAAAAATCTCAATATATATACTGCGAAAATGTTAACAAATCTGTGCATACATAACAATTTTGAAACTAAAATATTGAAGAAAGCTCTGTAATTTAGGAAATTTCCTACTCACCATCCTGTCAGCTTGTAGACATTATTGGTGGAGTGGAGAGATTTGGGCGGCGCTTAACCTTTGTGGTCTTGAGAACTGATGCAGGTGAATGAGGTGGGGTGGAGCAGCACTGGAATGCTAGAGCGGGGAATACAGGAGATCTTGAGTAAACTTGCTGACCAGCAACATTGTCCGGTAATATCCACAACCGGGGAATTGCTGAGGTGGGCTGCTACTTAGTTATTTGTAAATCAAGTATAGTCGTCGTGTCTTGCGAACAAAATTGTAAATTACATCACTTTAGAAAGTTTTACTTCTTTCAGGGAAAGCAATCATTTCTTTTAGATTGAAATGAGTACATGATTTGACAGTCTTTCTTGTTTCTGATGTAGGTCTTAATTCGTTTCAGTGAGGAAAACGAGCGCTCGACCGATGCACTTGTTGCTGGAATGTAGCTACAATTGTAGCTACTAACGAACACAATTTATACAGCTCAGGAAAACAGTCAACACTAAACCTGACTGTTTCAATACCTGCAGTATCTCATAAATTGATTTTGATTTAAACTCTGCTTAACTGCATTTTGCAATTAATTCACTCCTTAAACGAGGTAAATCGAAGTAGTTGCCATAAGAAGATTTTAAAGAGGCGAATGCTTCCTCGGGAAATATTTTTGCATTTTCCTCGTTTTTATTTGGATCCATTAGAACCAGGAACTTCAAATTTTCGAGTGAGCTGATTCGTGTAACAAGCTGTACTAGAATATTATCAATAATTTCAAAATAAAGTTTTCTGTAGATAGCTTCTGGATCATTTTCTTAAGATGTACGTCGTTTCTTAGTGGGAGGGTCATCTTTGAAGACAGACCAAATTGTTGAACTGAATGTGTTTCTCTTCTCAGAAATTAATATTTCTGTTTCTTTCAGTTTTGAAGTCAATAGCTAATTCTTTTAAGCCACGTGCAGTAATGTAGGTTTCATTATCCCATTCATCAGGACTTTCGGTTATGTTTTCGAAAAGGCTTATCAGATCTGATTTGTTTTCAAAAATCGTATGAACTAAGCGGGAATTATAATTCCACCTTGTAGGACATACTTTGGGAAATCGTTTGCTCACAAATTTGTCTAATACCTGTGTTCGTTTGGTAGAATGAGAGACGAATGAGGCAAACCCACTTAATGTTTTGAAAAATATCTTACAATCAGTAATGTTGATGAGTGATTGCGAAAGCACAAGATTGAGTCTATGCGCACAACAATGTATACGCACAACAGCATTATCATATTTTTCTCTCACTAATTTTTGTAGCCCATTCAGATGACCAGCCATTACAGCAGCTCCACCGTATGTTTGAGATATCAATTGTTCGCCACAGTTATACTCATTTACTAACTTAAAAACGTGCTCTGCCAGTGCTTTTGCTGATCTGTTAGAACTAACATTTTTAAAACCGAGGAATCTCTCTTCGATGTTACCCTCGTTCGTTACATACCGCAGTACACATGCAAGCTGCGACATGTTGGCAACATCAGTCGTTTCGTCAAGGATTAGTGCTACAAAAAGAGTCTGACTAACTTGTGTTTTAATTTCCGTTACAATGGCTTCGGCAATACTTTCTATTACATAATTTTATATGTTGCTAGACATACCTGTGAAAACCTTAGAAGTTTCCAAATGTGAGGCTAATACTGAGTCGTAACTGCTTAACAATGTCACTAATTCTATGCAATTAATGCGGTTTGAGGAACATTCTTTTTCATCGTGACCTCGGAACGCAAGCTCTTGTCGCTCGAGAAACATAGTGACATCAATCAAACGTTTCAAAACTTCTCTGTTTCAGTCCGCAGCCTCATTGTGTTTTTTGACATCAGCGCGGAGTTGTTCGTTTAGATCCAGATCAACACGACTGAATCAAACATCTTTAGCTTATAGACGGCTGATAAATGTGTCTGCGAGAGTTCATGTCTGTGAGCTGCTTTATGAAAATTGTTCATGTCACTAGAAATGCTCTTATTCCAAACTCCTTTCTCATTAGTAAAAATTAAACAAGGCCAACAGTACAGTTTTAAAGTTTGTTTACAAGCAGTAAGCCATTTGTGAGAACTGTAAAAATTAGATTTGAAGTGTCTTTTGCACTGCACACCGCTTGATTTAGCATTTGTTACCATACACGACATGTCTGGCGTGGGTCTACCTTGCAAAATTAAAACTCGTTTTTGTTCGAAACTTTTAGCACCAAAAGATGAAACAAGTAAATTTTCTACCACGCAGTCACAAGCGCGTCTGTTTTTTTGCCGCTCCCTCCCCTCCTGAACTGAACCCTGCGACAGCTTCGTCCCTCCGCACTCCCCTTGAAGTCCACTCCATGGCCAGGGCCCGCAGAATAGACTGTTGGTTCCCTTGGCCAAGCCTACCGCAATGCTGTAGCTATGTGGCCACTTTTGAATTTGACGAAACTCTTCACCAAAAACTTGGGACGTAATGAAGAATTATAAAGTACGTATTCCTACCGCAGTAAATCTGCTTTCAGGCTGTCAGGCGAGTTATTTTACGCAACTCGAAGCACACAATTTCTCTAGAGAAAACGCCACGCGGCACGCGATGGAAACAACCTTCCAGCTTGGTTCCCCAGGTCGGCGGCCGAAGCCGAGTGCTCACGGAAACACCCGAAGGCGAAGGCGGAGAGGAGTCGGCCACCAATGAAGGCGCAGAAAGCAATGGAAGCCCCCCGCGAGGGGGGGGGGGGGGGCCTAAGAATGTGGGAGCGGAGAAGGCAGAGCGAGAAAGAGAGGCGTAAGAGAGATAAAGCGATAGCTGAAGAGGTTCAACGTGCGAACGCGCCTACACAAAGTGTTACGGCGAGCTGTTCAAAAAATACAAGTTGAATTATTTACGATAGTAGACAAGTAGTAATATATTTATTTTATTTATTTGTCAGCAGTAGGGAACCAATATGGTTCCCTTGGTTCCATGGAATATTCGCCCCTGATTTCTACTAAGGGAGATATGACTGTGTTTGTCCTTCAACCCCTGTTATTTACCATTCCCTGCAGTAATGGTTGGTTGCAGGGGCGTAGCCAGGGGGGGGTTTTAGGGGTTCAAACCCCCCCCTTAGCACCAAATATTTAATTAATTTCTTATTAATCACTCAAACAAATTTCATATTAAATTTAATAAAAATTTTACCATTACAATATTTAAATTTAAGTACCGAAAACCGCTAAAATAGCACTATTTTACACCTTAAAATCCAAATTTTCCCGGGGGAGGACCCCCGGACCCCCCGCTTTAATACGGGCCGGGGGGGGGGGGGTGTTGCATGCTTCTTAACACCCCCCATACACAAATCCTGGCTACGCCACTGGTTGGTTGTATGAAAAAAAAAAATTCATACAAAAGTTACAGATGTTATTTTTGGGTTTACAATAAATAAGAGTGGATTTGATCATATTCATAGTCAAAATTTTTTATTACTTTTTATTTTTACACTAATGTTTTTAAGTCCTTCCAAGAATTGTTCGTCTTATCAAAAATAGTTTCAGACAAAAGTGATGGATGAAAACTATAAGCTTTAAAAACAATTTGAACTGATTCGATTGTGTGCCTACTTCTGTGTTCTGTGTTGTAGATATTTCCCACTTTAACCACATTTTATTAACCTGTGCAGTTATGGTTGTTCGTATCTAAAAAAAAATTTATACAAACTATTTGGTATTACTCCTGCATGATACAATACATTTAAATGGATGTCAATGGCTGCATCCGAATACTTGCCTAATAAATCCCATAGCTAAGGGATCCACTAAAAGTGCATCGTAGTGGACGCGGCCATCCTTGTGTTGAATCCGAATTATCACAAGGGATGCCGATGCATCCCGTCACACATCCACTAATTCGAGATTTCTAGAGATGCGACACTCGTATCCACTAACGCGTCCCTACATCTATTACCTTCGGAATCGGGTTTTATTTTGTTTGTGTATAATATTACTTCAGATTTTCAGCATAAGATTTGTTTAAAACATTGTAAGCGAAAGTGATAACTTAAACAGAGTCAAATGAAGACGTTAATAAATATAATCAAAATACGAATTTAAACTAAAAGGATAATTTAAAACTCATAAGTATTTTTAAAGTTTACAATTTATAAAATGTATTTTATTTGGATCGCTAACATGTATAACATACACGTAACATTATTTTTTAATTGGTAGGTATTTATTATTTACGTTTTGCTGAATATTCGTAGATATTAGACTTGTGTAGTTCGCGAACGAACTAGTTCGGAAGAGCGCTCTCACAGACGAACTATGCGAACTAGTTCCCAGATCCCTCGCTCCTCAGTTCATTAGTTCGTTCTTTTTCCGATCTCCTTCTTTTAGTTCTGTGCACATGATCTGGCTCTTATCAAAAGTCGTCACTCGTTCTCCCTTTCGGGTATTAGTTACGGCTTTGTCGCTGGTCTTTCTGGCTGGCTATCGTTATCTGCTCGGGTGTCGGGTCGGATAGCTGAAATTTCCGACGTCTAATGGATAGTGACTTTACAAAAATATTGACTCTTAATCGCTGCAAATGTTTACTGCAATGATACATTTTCAAATATAATCTTTTGTTGATGATGATAGCTTTATACTTGTGTCCGAGCACGGTTACCCCAGGGTAACTTCGCGGTGGGGAAACCGTGGTGTATACTGAGAACAAGTCAGACATAATTACATTAGGTAATTACTTATATCAGTGTTTACAAAATGATTTCAATATTCAAAAAATAATTTTGACAGCTGATGACAACTTTAATAATAAAATTTTGACTTATATAAAACCATTGTTAAATAAACTTATTTTTGACATGACAACGTCTAATAAATCGATGAACGCCGGCTGCACGCACGAAAAAGTGACCCGTAACACACATTGTCCCGTTATGCTGTGTCCCGTTACGCTCATTGTACGCTTGCGCCGCATCTATCTCTCTTCCACTCGATTGGAACAACCATCGATTTGACTTTTTCGAGGCACATTAAACTTCAAACACTCCCATTCGTTTCCTAGTTTTCTTATCATCGTCCTATTCTTAACAGAATAACACAGATTGGAAGAAGTTAAATAGCAAACATGTACAAAAGTTATAGTTAAAATAATCTCTTCGTTAAAGTAATAAACATACTTGAATTAATGAGTGCAAATAAAAGTAAATTCATCAATTCAATTGTAAATTTCATTTCACTCCTTCTTTGTATCCGTACAAAATAGTGATAATTCAATAAAAATGATTGAATTTTATTCATAAAAGTATGCAATCATTTTATCAATGTTTTATTATGACGTCACGTTAAACTATCGTCCGTAAAGCGACTTTACAGGCAACCTATTTTTTGTTGATTATTTCTAAAACTTAAAAAAAAAAAAAAATGTATTTTATAGGCCTAAAACGGTATTTTATTCAATAAAATAAACACATTTCATAAATAATTTTTCTTAAACTAGCTAATAAATAAATCCTTTTAGAAATTAAAATTTTTCGATTATAGTGTATGTTAAGTGATGATGAACTTGCTAATATTTAGTTAATTATATATACGTCCTAATTAACATACATATTCTTAAGCAATATTAGCATACAATCTTACTTAAAAGTTTTTATTAACTTTTCTACGTCTTATTATAAGGTAACAAATTAGAAGAGTAATGGGTCTTTTTTCTTAATAATTTACGTAATTTTGTGGCCTGTACATAATAACGCATTTTTTGTTTATTATCTCTAAAACTTAAAAGAAATTAAAATTTGTATATTTATAAAACTGTATTTTATTCACTAAAATACACATTTCATAAATAATTATTTAACTAGCTATAAAATAAAACCTTTTATAAATTAAAATTTTCCGATTATAGTGTAGACTACGTTAAATGAAGAATAAAAACAGAACTGTTATATACGCCATTTTACCCAATCATGTAAATTAGTGTTTTATTTACTCATTTGATGTATAATAACCCAAAAAAGGATAATAATCTAGGCGTTCACAACACTGATCATTATAAAAAATAACTACTATAACATACAAAGAAGATCGCCTGCAGTAGCGGTAGCAATGCGAACGAACTATCTGTGACCTGTCTTCTTTGAATTCGAGATGGGAGCGGACGAACTAAAAGAGCAACCTAGTTCGCCAAGGAGCTGCGAACTAAAAGGAGCGCTCCCGGTCGCGAACTATTATGCGCAAGTCTAATAGATATCCCTACACAAAATGGCTGCGTGAACATTAGTACGACTGACAGGTGGTGCTTGCAGTAAAAGTATTGGGATACTATCCATCCATTAGAAATGCATCCTCTACATTGTGGCTGCATTTGATAAGGGATGTAGGGATGTGTGCGCTAAGGACGCATCCCTATGTATTCGGATACAGCCAATATTTATATCATTTTAGTCTTGTTAAAGTATTTTTTGTTTGTTTCTATAAACCTACCAAATTTCACACTTTTAAGCAGATTTTGCCAATTTACAAATTCGACTACCGTCACCCGGACTCTGTAGAAGGCCCGGAAAGTACCAGACGGGCGCTACGATCGTCGCGGTACTGCTGTTGTCCGTAGGGCTGAAGGCGGGTGGTGGGGGAGGGGGAAGCCAGGCTAGTGGGACACTAGGCCGTTGGTGATGGGTCGCTGGTACTCTGCCCCCGCGTGCTCCGCCAGGTACACGGCTGGAAATCTACCCTGAATCTCCCTACTTGGCTGTGAGGCTGCTCAGCTGTGTGGATGATGGAATAGTGCGGAATAATTGTAGACGACACTGTTTATATTAAATTGGCTTTTAATCCACAGACTTCTCCGTTGGTACGCATGGGTACGCTGTACTCCCTACACATACACTATGTGGTGGCAGAACCGCTACAAAAGCTATGATAATGCGCTATGCGGCGTCTGAGCTGTTGTACCATTACACTAACACACACTGATTACAAAACAAAACACGACCCTAACAAAACACTGTGAATTTGCCGCGGCAGTCTCGCGGGTACGTGCTGATTTCTAGTTCGCTGGAGACGGCCAGCGCCGAAAGTTAATTGTCTTAGGAGGGCTCAATGAGCGTGATCCTAAATTCTATTCGACACTTATGTCAGGTTGTAGCCGGCAGGCGTATATGGGGCGATCTTAACGAAAACGAGTTGGCTGGAGTCGGCCAGTGCCGTAAATTGCATGATACGCGAAATACACGCTGAGTCTACCTGAGCAGCAATGAATTAAAAAGGTTTGGTTATAAATTCAAGTGCAGAGTGAACGATCAGTGGAAAAAATTGAAGGCTGCTCACGGACACACGTCTTGACCCAGCGCTGAGTGGTTGGAGACTGCCGAACATGGCCGCCTTGCAAGGGAGGTAAACTTTCACCTCCTTTGTGAGTCGGTGCCAAAAACATAACTTAATTTGCTCTATTATTAGCTAAAAACACATTCCAGGTGCTCAATTAAAGGGTAGCACCTGGTAATTGGGTGCTTAATGCTTAACAACTGTTTTATCATATTTAATTATTTGAATTGTGGCATCAAATTGGCGACTGTAAATTTATTAACATATTGTCTCACTGTGAACTGTTCTATTTTGATTTCTCCTAATCTGACTCGATAATTGTCACAGACACTTTAATTAAGGCCATTAGATGCGGTGACTGGTAATGAGGTTCGTTGTCCACTCCGTGCATGCAGTGCTCACACGAAGTAGCTACGACACACTTGTTAAATTCCTGTGAATTAATCATTTATTGTGTCCTAATGTATTGTTCCTTAATTGTTTTATGAGGTCGAGCCCCCGGGGGTTATGTTCCCTGAAGTTTATTTGAGTATAGTGTGGTCACGCCTGAGGCGCTCGTCTAAATCATTCCCGCTGGGCTAGGGGTGCGCTCCAAAAACGGGATCTGGTACTAGTGGTGCGGAGCACGGACTTAGAGGCCATTGTGCTGTTACTATTTTCATAATGCACAGAAAGTTATGACTTATTTTAATGATACTATTATTTATAAAGTCTTATTATTTTGATTGTTATTATTATTATTATGAAATTTTATTATTTAATTTGTATATTGTTCGCCCGCAAAAGTTATTTAAATATATTTTTATTAATTATGTATATCTACGAGAGCTATGCTCTATGACCTGAAATGGACTTATATGGACAGTCAATTGAGTATACCCCTCTAAGGACTAATGAACTTAACGAATTAACGATGATTTTATTCGGGGTATTACTTAAAGAAATTTTCATTGTTGGAAATTTTCGTTTTAAATTTACCGCATTTCTGTGTTTTCAATTGTATTAATGAGTGTTATTTACAGTATTTATATTGTAAATTACGCTAACCGATTTTGGTTTCGGCCAATGAGAGGCCGTGTTTTAGATGTGAGGCGTCTAGAACGTCTTAATTAAGAGTTTGGTTGTATGAAGGCGTCTGATGCCGACGCAAAGGCGCGAGGCCTATTTTAAATTTGAAATATAGCTAGCTAGATTATGCCATCCGACACTCAGGATGAGCTTAAACGACGTATAAATAAATAATGTGTAAGATTATAAGGGCATATTCTGACGGATATGTTATTAGGAGTGGAAATCTGTAAGTAAAGATCTTGCATTTTGTATCGCCCATAGACATACCCAGCTGTATGTAATTTCGTCGTAAATAACTCCGATTTGACTACAAACTGATTAGTTTTCACGTAAAAGGTGTCAATTATCCTGAACTACGTCATGAATTGTTAGTTCCAAGATTTAAATTATTATTTTATTTTGTGATACCCAGAGGTGAAATGGGAGTACAAGTTGCGTGTCTCTACCATATAAACTGAGTTAAGCCAAGGCAAATACGAACCCAAATATAAACATAAAGAGTAATCATACAAATTAATTGTGCTATGATTTCAAACATTTTTCTGTTATGTAAGAATGCGTCCGTAAAAACATCATTTGATTTTATTTTCTGAACTTACACTAACGAACTTTTGGTGAACGATTCATGTGTGCTACGTATTTTCCTGATGTTTTAATTTACATAAGCGCATATCCACGAGTCATGTTCAGTATCGTTAGGATTGTTTTTCTGTGATTTTTATCTAATTATATTAATGTTGATTTTTATCTCTACACATATGTTAGTTGTCCCTGATGAATAGCCATTTTATTCTTAATAATAAAAACCTGAGTTTTATCCCTATGTGTTGATATATGTTACCTAGCTACCTGTGTCCAAGAGTGTGTGTTTTATGATAAATAACATTTTATGCATGTTTCTAAGGGTCAGAGTACAAGAGCATAACAGTACCATTGACACATACATATATATGTATATATATGTATATATATATATATATATATATTTGAAAAATAGTGACAGCCAGTGTATATTGTCCCGACAACACACACACAACAAAAGGGTCTATTTATAAATCGACGAGTACTATTAATGGTACTGGCGCCAGCAGTAAGAATACACCAACAAGTTTAGCAGCAGTACAGTATAGAAAGTGGCGCACATAAACGTGGGGCCCGAGTGTGTTGACATTGAGTTGTCACACCTTATTTCAAGTTGTCATTTGATCCTGCATAGTATATCTAATCCATTATAATAACATGGCACACAACCACCCCACATACTCGCTCAGGAGTAGGCGTGACAGTATGTGTGAAGACTGCGATAACACAGGGAATTCAGGAAGTGACACGGCGACATCATCAGCAGGGGGTTCACCAGGGAACACTTGTGTGGAGGGGCCTAGTGATCACTCTACCACCGTGACTGAGAGGTTAGGGCGGCCCATGTCACCAGCAACAGGGGAGCAGGAGGAAAAGGAGGCCACTGTCCCTAACATAACACCATTGCCAGATAATACTGCTACATCACCTGTGACACTGGAAGCACTCATGCAGTTATTACGGCAGAATAATACTCAAATGGAGCAGCATAATGCATCCCTAAATGCGAAATTAGAACAGAACAATACTCAAATGGGGCGGCTTATGGCTGAGTTGGGAGCGCTGAGGGATCAGACCAACTCAGGATTAAAGAGCCTGGAACACAGCATTGAGGTTAGGCTGGCCCAGCAACACGAACAGGTCCAGCAGATATCTGAGCAGGTATCGCAGAACAGTAGTCGTGTGGACAGTCTGGAGACTCATGTAACATCCATACGAAACATGATCTCAAATGAACACCAGGGACAAGCTAGTGCTAGGGAGGAGGTGCGAGGACATCTCCAGCATCTCGAACATAGACTGGAGGACATGGAGGTGGCTACTGCCACACTACGAGATAGAATCGAGCACCTTTTTGTACACCCCAGTCCCAGGAGTGAGTCAGCTGACCGCCAAGCTCATGTACCGTCACACACAGCCCCTGTGTCAACTGTACCGACTGCCCCAGTAGACAGGCAACCGTACCCCAGTGAGATGTACACAATTCCACTGCTACCCATCCACAATCATCCTACCGTTCAAATGGATCTGCCCAGAGAAACCCCTGTATTGAGCCCATCCAACATTGATGCGGCCACGCTCATGCACCATCCAGCTAAGCATTGGGCAGAAGCTATGCCCACGTTTGCTGGCAGAGCTACAGAGAACCCCATCCGTTTTCTGAAAAGATTTGAGGAATACACCTCAACCTTTCATTTGAGGGATACAGAGATACTGAAGTGTCTCAACAGCGCCCTGAAAGGACCGGCATTTTACTGGTGGGAGATGCTGAGTGCATCAACACATAGTTACGCCCAGTTCCAGTCCCTGTTCCACAACCAGTATTGGAACATCCGAATACAGAGTCACCTCCGTGCACAGCTTCACACGGAGAAGTATGACCCAAGGAAGTGCGCGTCCTTGGAAGCGCATCTATCAGCAATGTTTGAGAAGACACGCTACTTGGATCAGCCCATGACGGATGATGAATTCATCGCGGCCATCCTCACGCAGCTCCCACTCAAGTATCAGAAGCAGTTATCAGGCCTGCCGTACCGTGATGTGACAGAGTTCCGCGAGCGCCTTCTCAATTATGATAAACTTGAGAAAATGGACAGAGCACCCAATACCAAGGAGGAGAGTGAGAGGGTTCCACAGCCCCACCGACAACAGCCCGTCCACAACTACTGGCAGAATCGCGAGGGAAAACCCAAGGAGCTCAGACAGGCAGCGGTGAACACGATGAACTGGCAGCCAAGAGGAGGAGGACCTAGCCGGAACGATCAATACCAGACAGGCTACAGGAAGACCCCCTATTACAAGAGAAAGACGTGGTGGTCCAACTCCAGGAATTACCACAGCGATGACGAAGCAAACCACCACTGGAGGCAGGGGGACTACCGAGACAGCAAGCGAAGATCCTTCTCGCCAGAGTCATGGCCACCCAGGGAGTCAGCAGACCGCCACCGGAGAGCATCGTCAGAAGACGAGCTGGAGTACTGCAAGAAGTACCGCCGTACCGATGAGCCCCGCTACAACGGCAAACCTGAGGACTACCGCCCGCCATATCACTATGCCCCCAGGACTCACGAGACGAGTGGCGGCCATGCCCAGAACAGCCACCTCTCGTACAACCGGAACACACAGATGACAACATTCCCACCACCATTTGCTGCACCGTCTACATCTCAGCAGACGACGTACTACAACCAGGGACCAGCAAATCAGATGGCAGCAGAATTTAAAGCTGCTGTGTCTGAAGCAGCAGGGAACCGACAGTGGAATCGTCAAGAAGGAGCCAGATCACCAGCTCTAGGTGGACGTGTCAACACTGGCACGTTAAACTATTAAGGATCTCTGTATGATCAACCCTGAATTTATACCCCACTGTGACAAGGAGCCCGAAAGGACAAGACTACCCACAGGAGAAGAAGTGGAAGCATTCGTAAGAATGAAGCTCACAGCAGAAGCTGATGTACGAAGAAGAAGGAAACCAGCATCCAAATTGTCTAAATTTAATATCGGCGACCTTGTGCTCAAGAAAACATCTCCTGTCAGCAAGGCATGGGAGGATGTCACCAGGAAATTATTTCTGCTTTTCGACGGACCATATGTCATAACTGACATAGTTCAAGAGAACTGTTATGCTCTGGAAGACCCATCTACAGGCCGACCAGTAGGCCGGTATAATATTTCGCAGTTGAGAGCCTACAAGAAACCTGTGTCCCAGTGAACAAGTTCGACACAAGCTAGTGAAACACCTGTATAGTACGAGTATAGGTACTATAACAGCTGAGCGCAATCGGAATGTCTAGGTCAGAGCCAGGACCTGACCAGTATGAATGTGAAAGGTATTAAATGGTTACTGTGTAATTTGTTACGCCATGTGAGGCGTATTGCAACCACTGACAGGTACCTAATGTGTAGCGGAAGTGTGATACCCGCTTGGTACATTATCGTCGCGTCGATGCGGAAGTGCAATTCCCGCTTATTATTGCCTGTAGTGAGGTGAAGTGAAATGCCACCCACACAGATGTAATGAATCTTCGAATTTAATAGTGTATTATATGTATAATATTGTTTGTCAGTTGGTCTGCGTTATTCTTCGTGTGAGTATAAGTTCACTAACAGTAATACCTGAATCTATGTAATGAGATGCGCCTATTTGTAAGTACTATCATACTAACTAGCAAAAAGAAATGTCAAGCTTGTGTGTTGTCGACTAACTTGTGTGAGAGAAGTATGGCCTAGCTGTGTAAACATGGGTGAGCACTGTTCTACAAAGCATCTAAGAAGCACATGAACACTTTGCAACTACTAGCATAATAATAATAAGGTTACCTTGAATTACTGATGTGGTTACTCCAATTTTTCCGAAGCACAACACACCACTGAATTTATTAAGAATCGCCGAGATTTATTTATTTTTGTTATTAAACACTGCTGGAGAATAAGATGAAAAAAAATATATATATATTTTTTTTTGCAAATTTAATACTTTTGTTTTACATGAATTCTATGATTGAAGTAGGGCTTTGCAAATGATCTCATAGGGTTGCATTCTGCCCTGAATGCAGAGTAGAAAAGTATGCATTCCTTTCGCATACAAATCCACTCAGTATTAGAAAGCTATTTCTTTAAATTAACTTGATTTGGTTATTTTAAATAATGATATTTATGAAATGATAACGAGATATATACGAACGACTGTGTCATTTATTGTGAAAAAAAAAACTATACAAAAGATTTTAATTTCATTCAACGTGGAACTTGAGATTTTGTTTGTTTATGTTTGTAATCGTCGAGTAGGCGAATATGATGTCAAACGAAGACCTGAAAAACTCAATGTCTAACAACTATGTCGCGGACTTAGTACACTGTTGCAGTAAATGTCAGCAGGCTGTATTATAAACAAGTACTAAGTTACTGCAAAATTGAGCCAGCCAGAAAAGAAAAAAAAATTTTTTTTGCAAGCTATCATGAAAGCATTTTTTTTTTTGTTTCACATAGCTTTGTCAGGATAGAATTATCCTTTGCATCGAGATCATGAATCTCAAGTGATTTTAACAAGAAACAATTCCTATCAGAGAAATTTCTGAATGATATGAATACACAGTCAGGATCCTGCGAAGCCCGCATCGGATGCCTGAAAACGAAACTAATGGTTGATATGAGAGGGAAACTGCTATACACTTTCCAAACAGCTGTTTGCGTTATATGAGAACCCAGCTGATTACAGAAAAAAAAAAAAATACTACCTTGCGAGAAATGGTAGAAATAAAAGTTCACCAGACACTCAAGTAAAATAAAAGAAATAAAAGAGGCCACCTTCGCCGAGCGATAAGCTGCGATAAAAGAGAGATAAAAGAGAAGGAAACACTGTGCGTTCCCTTTCCAAGCACAAGTTACACATGGTGCGTGTACTTAAACAAAATCAAAACTATTGTTGATTTGTTTGCTAACATAAACAAATGCTTTTAATTATGTAATATATGAAATGTTCCTTGAAGTGATATTGTAAATATGATGTTATGTATATGATATGAGATGTTAGTGAGAATTATTAATTTTATCAATTGTTGATATTATGAAGTTATGAAAGATTGTGAGATGATGCTTATGGAAATGTACGAGATGCATAATGAAATTGCACATAGAATAAAACAGGTACAACCTGAAGGCATAAGGATGCTTAACAATGATGTAAACAAACCATTTCATTAACATGAAAATCAGTTTAGTTAGTTATGCTTGAATGTTATCTAGCTAATGATACCTATTGTTAAGATGTAACAATTTCACTTTGAAAGTTATTGAATGTTTAGCCTAAGTTACTATACTTATTATTTAATATCTGATGTTATTTGATCCCATTAGTTACTATTTGTTTTAATAGATTTAGTTTATACTGAACTGGCTTGTGGATAGGCTACGTTAAGCACAGAAGATGTCTTAGCCTGCCGACATTCGTGCGTTACAAGTGCACGATTCACACATGAGTGAAGAGTTTTAAGACTGTTTAATGACCGGGACACTTGTAAGTTAAAATGTACACAATACGGTTCGCAACGGCTGTGTACCTATCAGTGATGGGACCCGACGAGTGCGTCCTTGTGAGAAGTGGCGGTTCCGCCGACACGAGCAGCACCGCAGACGTCCCGACGCCGCCTCTCACGTGTTCGTGGGGTAGGGCGGCAGCTGCAGCCGCAGTCCGCTGCTGCAGATGTTCGCTGCGGAGCCCGGAGCCGTGGTGTCCGGTACTGCGCGCCGCCACACGCCAATCCCGCCGACGTGAGGTGTGGAGCAGGTGTTGGTGTTGGCCGCTTTGAGGTCGGGCGCTGTCCCGATGCCTCCTCAGCCGCCACCGTGGATTACGTTTGCACCGCGGGTGGACGTTGATCCACTGCCGTGACGTGTCCTGGAGAACGTCACATTGTTGACTCACATGTACATACACCCGCTACAGCCATATGAGACTGCTACTTACAGTAAGTATGTCTTCCCACGTCCCTCTCAACAGGAGCGGCTCAAGGGAGTAGACGCCGTCGGAGAGCTGCAGCAGGTCCAGCAGAGAAGATTTTGCGCGGGAAAACCCGTGGACCATTCCAGCGCAGGTCTGCTAGCGGCGACGACCCGATGCAAAGTGATTAAAATTGCGCGAATTGTCTGGTGTAACGGTCGAAAGGACGATAGAAAAATAAATAAAAAAAAAAAGAGGAGAAGAAGGAGCTCGGTCGCTCCAAGTTTTTTTTTATGTGTAGTGCGCGCGCCGCTAGGCGACAAGGCTATTCGTTGTACATAGTGCGAGAGAGACGGTAAACTGCCAATCACATTGTACTGTTTTGAACAGGTCAACGATTGCAGTTCAATATGATTGACAAGGGCGGCAATTCTGTGCTGTTACTATTTTCATAATGCACAGAAAGTTATGACTTATTTTAATGATACTATTATTTATAAAGTATTATTATTTTGATTGTTATTATTATTATTATTATGAAATTTTATTATTTAATTTGTATATTGTTCGCCCGCAAAAGTTATTTAAATATATTTTTATTAATTATGTATATCTACGAGAGCTATGCTCTATGACCTGAAATGGACTTATATGGACAGTCAATTGAGTATACCCCTCTAAGGACTAATGAACTTAACGAATTAACGATGATTTTATTCGGGGTATTACTTAAAGAAATTTTCATTGTTGGAAATTTTCGTTTTAAATTTACCGCATTTCTGTGTTTTCAATTGTATTAATGAGTGTTATTTACAGTATTTATATTGTAAATTACGCTAACCGATTTTGGTTTCGGCCAATGAGAGGCCGTGTTTTAGATGTGAGGCGTCTAGAACGTCTTAATTAAGAGTTTGGTTGTATGAAGGCGTCTGATGCCGACGCAAAGGCGCGAGGCCTATTTTAAATTTGAAATATAGCTAGCTAGATTATGCCATCCGACACTCAGGATGAGCTTAAAAGACGTATAAATAAATAATGTGTAAGATTATAAGGGCATATTCTGACGGATATGTTATTAGGAGTGAAAATCTGTAAGTAAAGATCTTACATTTTGTATCGCCCATAGACATACCCAGCTGTATGTAATTTCGTCGTAAATAACTCCGATTTGACTACAAACTGATTAGTTTTCACGTAAAAGGTGTCAATTATCCTGAACTACGTCATGAATTGTTAGTTCCAAGATTTAAATTATTATTTTATTTTGTGATACCCAGAGGTGAAATGGGAGTACAAGTTGCGTGTCTCTACCATATAAACTGAGTTAAGCCAAGGCAAATACGAACCCAAATATAAACATAAAGAGTAATCATACAAATTAATTGTGCTATGATTTCAAACATTTTTCTGTTATGTAAGAATGCGTCCGTAAAAACATCATTTGATTTTATTTTCTGAACTTACACTAACGAACTTTTGGTGAACGATTCATGTGTGCTACATATTTTCCTGATGTTTTAATTTACATAAGCGCATATCCACGAGTCATGTTCAGTATCGTTAGGATTGTTTTTCTGTGATTTTTATCTAATTATATTAATGTTGATTTTTATCTCTACACATATGTTAGTTGTCCCTGATGAATAGCCATTTTATTCTTAATAATAAAAACCTGAGTTTTATCCCTATGTGTTGATATATGTTACCTAGCTACCTGTGTCCAAGAGTGTGTGTTTTATGATAAATAACATTTTATGCATGTTTCTAAGGGTCAGAGTACAAGAGCATAACAGTACCATTGACACATACATATATATGTATATATATGTATATATATATATATATATATATTTGAAAAATAGTGACAGCCAGTGTATATTGTCCTGACAACACACACACAACAAAAGGGTCTATTTATAAATCGACGAGTACTATTAATGGTACTGGCGCCAGCAGTAAGAATACACCAACAAGTTTAGCAGCAGTACAGTATACCATGGTCGGGACTACGTCACGACAAAGATTTTCTATTACTATATTTTATGTATAAGTTGGAAGTGAATTGTGCAAATTTTAAGTTGTTATCACACCCGTAAAATGTTGATTTATATATAATCTATATAAACTTTTTCCAGAAGTCGCTTTTTGGTACCGGCCACAATAGGTGGTCTTACTTAGAAATCTCCCCCCCCCCCCCCCCCACCAAAAAAAAGTAGTTTTAATTATTGGCCTGGAAAGTGATTAACAGCAGGTTATTGAGTCACTGCGTTCCTCGCGGAGTTTTTCAAACCCACATCTAAAAACTCCAAATCAGAGACTCAGAATGTCTGATCATCCCTGTAGAAAGCAATGAGGATGTTCTTAAGCACCTTATTGACACATAGAGACTTCTCCTCCTGTGTAACTTGGTCATCTCGCTGTTTCATAATGTAACTGAACTCAACTTAACTCCCCGCGAGACACGTCAGACTCCTAAAATTCGCCCACAGACTGTGAACTAGTTGTATATGTAATATTAGTGTATTTTGTTATGTTATTTTTTCCATTTTTTCATCCTCAATTTTTCCCCGTATATTGTGTTACGAGTATGATGTGCCAACCAAACCGTAACCTCGTACCAAATCTGTGAATGTTCACATTGCATCGTCTTCGGACATTAAAATCCGCAATCTGATTGTAGTCGTAACCATAACCTTCATATTCTACAAGTACGCAGGGCCGTGTTTTGTCACCGAAACACAATGGGCAGTGTGCTGTGGTATCACCATGTAAGGGTAATTTCATGTAATAAATCAACATCATCTCGCATTTTTTCTGTTTCATTTATTCATGCTGTGCCCAGCAATGTGACCAGGAACCCGTCTTGAGATCTCACTGGGTTTAAAACCAATCATTTTCACCCCGAGACATCCCATACAACAGCAATAAATGTGGGCACTTAATTATAGCCAGGCATGTCTACTACCTGATGTGTGAGTACTATCTATTCCTGTATGTTTCCTATTCCAGTTAATGTCCATATTGTGTCTAGCCTATGTAAGGGCATGCCCACAGGCCAGCAACATGTAGTGAGGTTAAGGTTAGGATGCAGGTCATTGTTCTCTAACAAGTGAAGTTCCTCTCAATGATACCCGAGCCGAATGGTCCACGAATAACCTCACAGTGGGAGGGTTCTTTTACTGAGAGTTTTGGCGTCGGGCAATAACTTCTAACAACATAAGCACCAAGAGACTTCTGCAGGAGAAATGTCTATGTTATTTTATAACTATAAAATTAGTTTTTGTTATGTCTATATTTGGGTTAGTATTTTGGCGACATAGCAGCTATATCCATAAAAGACATTGTATAGTATTCATGCAATTGTACGTGTGTACCTATTTTTTAATTGATTTATCAACTTTTAGCGTCAAATATATCAGCATCATTGGACTACTTTCTAACGTCCCTGATATAAATTGTTATCTCTTACTTGCTGTCCCTGAAGTTTTATATATATATATATGTGTGTGTGTGTTTGTGTGTGTGTGTGTGTGTGTGTAAGTTTGGGTCTACAATTTAAAATATATTGCTTTTGAAACATTTTTAGTGTTTGCTTGATGACCGTATAAAATTATTTATTTATTTTATATATATTTGTGCTTTTGATATTTTCATATTAGTTTTTTTTTTGTAGCCAATAGAAACGGAATATTTGTTCTTCATGTTCATATGTTTTAGTCAATTATCTTTGGAACGGAAGGAAATATCTGCCTTCCAAGTTGAACGTCAAATCTTTTTGTTATCTACCACAATGGCGTCTGGAGTAAGTGGAAATGTGTATTTAGATTGAGGCTTTTTGCTGACATCCTTTAATTGTAATGAAATTTTTGCGGTCTATTTTGAAATAGATGATGTCCTGTTCATCGTTTATGTACTCTTTTCTAGACTCTGTACGCCTATCGTGAAAATTTTCGAGCCGTGAAGGTGCTGGTTGCTGCACAGTATTCAGGTGCCAATGTGAAACTAGCACCGGATTTCATTTTCGGCGAGACAAATAAGACTGAAGCATTCTTGAAAAAGTTTCCGTTGGGAAAGGTAAGGTTTGTATATTTTCTTAATGTTTATGTAAAGAAAGTTTTTTTGTTGTTAAGTGTCTTTAAACTTGTGAAACTGCATGTTAGATTTGGTGACATCGACAGATGTTAGACTTGTTAGGCCAAGCCTATTATATTTCCACATCTAGTGCTAGAAAGTTCAGTTATTTTGTGTTGCCTCGAGTATTGAAGTTTTAATTTGTTTTGAACTTTGTGCTATAGGTTATCCATTTAATGTGAAAGCTGACTATATGGACGAAGATTTGTAAATTAACCCTGAGCCTCTTTCAATGATTTTTTGTTTATAGTTTACCTGCATGAGTAAGTGGGTAATTTATTTTGATTATTTAAGTAAGTTTTTTTTCTTTCAATTTATAAAATTTACAAAATAGCCCAAATTTTGTATGTTTCTCATCTAGAAAGAAACGGGAATGGTTGGTATTAGAAAGCTCAAATTTGTTCCATTTTAAAGATTTTTTAATGGGTTAAGGAGTTGCTTCATTCAAAACTCCTAAAAGGAATTATGGAATATCCGAAATTTGGTTTATTCATAAAATTTTTTAAAATTTAATAAAATTCCCAAAAAATTGTTTGCACCATTGTTTTTTCCCATTAAAAATCATTTCAGGGTCTTCTCTTTATCTGTTTATGAGATATGAGCATAAATCTGCGGTATAAGTTAAGAGCAGATATTTAACAGTACCAAGTTTTGTTTTCTGAAGTACGAGTATTGATATTTTAAGTACTGATAACATTTATCTTTGCAGTATTTATTAGACTACACAGTTTTGACAGGCAGAATTTACATAATGATGGTAGGCTAACCTGAGACTAAGTATAGTCTTTATAATGGTTCACTCTCACTATGACATGACAGACAATGGCAGAGATTTTGTCAATAAAAGAAAGAAAAATATCTGCATCATCTAAATGTGTTTGACATATTTTTGTGGGTGCTCATCAATTTTATGTGTCAATGTGTGAAAAATGTATATCACCATATCTTTTAAAGCAGTATTGTGCCTGACTGCATAAATCTATCAGGTATGTGAAGTGTGATGACCTAAATCATAAAAGTGACATAAGTGTTTATAGGCAGAGTGAGTAATATTTAAACTAAGCTGACTGGATGCATATGGGTCATTCTATTAAAACAAGCAATATTGTTCTCTTGGGCCTATGTGGTTCTTCAGATTAAATAAAACCATTAAAAAAAAATTGCAATCATGAACATCCTATTCACTATATAAAATAACATTAACATGTAAAAAATATATTCACATTACATTTGTTTATAGTTTTTATGTTTAAAAAAAGTCATTGTCCTGGCTGTCACTGGTCATATTTTATTGATTTTTTTTTTATTTAACCTTAAAAGAAAATAATTTTTTTAATGTATGTAATTTTATTAATATATTATAGATTTAGAACTATCACTTAGTAATAATTGAGTAAGTGATGCCACATCAAAAGACTACTGTAATTGTAATTTAAATTTAATAGTTGTCTCCAAGAATATCATCATTGTCCTGGTATCATATGATTTATTCGTTTTAGCAAAGATAGGTAGCAGCACAATTTGAGAGGATTTAGCCATATATTGGTTTAAGTATCAACTAAAAGGTTATGTGTCCATTGAAGTTTGTTTGGAATAAATTATTCTTATATTGACAAAGAAGAATAAGTGTGTGTGTTTATGCTTTTTAACAGTCATTTTCCTGGGCAATGAGTCTTACCACAGGTATGTAATAAAATAATGTTTGTTTTATTTTTAATTGTGATATATCAGTCATAAACAGGCCATATAATATTAAACCTCAAAAATTTTGGCGGGAACAATATAAACTTTTCTAAAGTCTGTTTCATCATTGTCTTGGTCATCATTGTCCTGGCTATAATGAGGCAAGACAATGACAACATGGCAGGACAATGATGTTATTTGCATACTAGGTAGTATTTATCTCGTGATTTTTGTTCACCACCACATTT
Source organism: Bacillus rossius redtenbacheri (assembly GCF_032445375.1). Classification (NCBI taxonomy): domain Eukaryota; kingdom Metazoa; phylum Arthropoda; class Insecta; order Phasmatodea; family Bacillidae; genus Bacillus; species Bacillus rossius. The sequence goes on from NC_086336.1 coordinate 38,369,131, forward strand.
TATCACAGATTTCAATATTCATACAGTTATAAAGGAAATGGTCATTATTTCCCAGATATTAAGAAGACTAAAATAATTATGGCTTTCAAAATGCAAAATATTTTATGCCTATTTAAAGACACGTAAATACTATTTTTATTTTGCCTTAACTCAACAATATATTTACTAAGCTTAACTATGTAATGAAATGGAAATTAATAGAGGTTAGGTCATAGTGAAAAAAAAATAATACTACTACTTCATGTGACAAGCACTAACATAGCTAATTATTCACAGTGCTGTCGTTGCGACAGTACTTCGAACAATTTATTGTCTCGTGTCATTTTTAATTCTGTTCCATTTAAAACCAATTCGGATATGTTAATTAATATTGTTTTTGAACAGGTCACAATCACATTTGAAATACTCATCTGTTCTTTACATGCTATGTAAATGCATTATAAAATATTTAAATATTTTCAGGGGTTGAAGAGCAGCAAACATAATGGGTAAAATTAAACAATCAAATGATGAAAGGTTATTGAAGAAAAGACTTGCAGAGAAGAAGCGCCAAGAGAGAATAAAAAATGACCCAGGACGATTGTTACAAGAAAAGTTAAAAAGACATGCTAAATAGGAGAGACAAAAGAAAACTGGAATTGTCAAGCCTGTAAGCAAAATGACGAGAGAACAGATTTACACGCAAAAAATGGAAAGAAAATTCTAAATGTTACAGAAAAAACAAACATAATTCCAGTGGCCAGTCATGTCCATACATTCCACCAGATGAAGCAGATGACCCGCCTGAACCTGCTCCTGGTCCATCAAACAGTACCACAACACTTAATACAAATAAGAAAATAAGTGCTGGTAGAAGAAAGGTTAAACGAGATCGGGCAAAAGCCTATTTGCACATCAGTAAATTGAAACATGATCTTGAAAAATCTAAAAGAGAAGCGAATAAATACAAGAAAAGGTATTACAGACTAAGATGCAACAATGAGAATAAAAGTAATGATCTTACACCACGTAGTAAAGCAAGCAAGCTCTTGAGAGGTAAGAAGGTTCCAAATGAAGTCAGAAAAAGGCTAATTTTTGGTAATGTCTTAGAAAAACAGCTTAAAGACAGTTATGATCTAATTAAGAGCGTGAAATTGAAACAACTTTCATCAAACTACTCTCTGGAAAAGTAATAAAAAAATACAGGTGTTTGAATAAAAGCAAAACTTTTTTGAAATACAAATGTTTTGTTGCCAATCAGAATTGGAGAGATTTGATTTATGAAAGAAAAGTGAAGGGTGAGGCCATTAAACTTCAGGAGAGTATTATTAAGTTTCTTGAGAAAGATGAAAATAGTAGCCTTTGCCCAGGTAACAAAGATTATAACATGATTGGGAGTGAAAAAACAAAAACGACTGTTGAGCGAATCAATGAAGATTTTGCATGAAAGATAGGGACTGAAGGGCCGTACAAAGTATGCTATGCAACATTTTGTAAATATAGACCATTTTGGATAGTTCAACCAAAGAATGTCCTGGCATCCTTCTATTTAAGATCACATCAGAATTTATTGATTCCATTCACTCAAAATTCCTGTCTAAGAAGACATTGATCCCTTTCAAAGGCACCATGAAGGTTCAGCAAGTGACCCACAGTTACAATGAACCAAAAACATTACACTTTAGATCACCAAGCTGTCTATGTCCCACATATGAAGGATGCAATCATGGATATTATCTTGGCTCACAAAAACTGAATGGCCAGTTTACTACAGATGAAAGTAAATGCGGTGATTCTGCAAAACAAACTCAATTCAACATTTAAATGGCCCCCCATAAAAAGACATATTTAGTTACGCCTTTCAAAATGTTAAAAAGAAGATTGGACATCCAGTACCGTGTGACAATCGGGCTTTTCAATTCACATTAAGGGACTTTCTGTTTTGAAATGCAGAAATTGTATTACTCTTTATTTTGTTGCTTTTCAATGTATTTACTGTTATACTCAAGCATATATCTTTAGTCCAATATGAGATGAACTAATTCTTGTTTTTAGTAGGTACCTACATAACTTATTTACATTTTATTTCATGGATGTGCTAGGACTATCAGAGTTTTGTATGTTATCATTGTCCTGGCAGCAGTGTCATTGTCCTGGTACACAATTTTTAAAATATAATTTATTTTGTATGTAAATAGTGAAATTATTTATTGCTCATAAGCTTATTTTGTTATGAAGGCTAAGTAAAAAAATATCAATCCATAAAAACAAAATAAATATGACTTTTATTCCAAAGATTTTTTCCATCTGAATATTGCTTGTTTTAATAGAATGACCCATATAGTGTAAATTAACTAGCTTGACTGGAAGTTGGACATATGAAAAACTATAACGGCGACACTCTTAAAACGGAAAGGTATATCTGTGGGTATGTGAGTCACTCCCTCTACATTGAGTTGCATGTAAATATGAAAGCCCATTAAAAAAGCTTTAAATTGGGACCAATTAGAGCTTTCAAACATCAACCGTTCCCGAATCACAAATATTCTTCTAGATCAGAAACATGCAAAATTTGTGTAATTTTTAAATTTAGTAAATTAATTGGGGAAAAAACTACTTGCTCAAAAATTGTAAAAATTTCTTTATGCAGGTAAACTATAAATAAAAAAATCATTGAAATCTAAGAGGGTCAGGTAGAAAGTGTGTGCTGATTGGATCTGAAATCACTAGCACTGTCACCATGTGGTCTTTGTCTGCTGGAGAGGTGGCAGTCACCCACTCCCCCCCATACCCCCTCCTAGTATATAATTTTTCTATCCCTAGAGGGCAAGCATTTCTTTCTGGTTCTTTGTTCTTTCGTAAAACTAGCACACAGAGAAACTGGTAAATATGTAGTTGGGCAGTATTTGCAAAAAAAAAATGTTAAAAATCCGAAAATACTGTTATTCTATGCTCTTTAACTTCCTCTTTTCAATAAAAGCAGCGGAGGTAATAAATTCCAAATACTTTAGGAGATATTGAATTTTTAAATTTCATCATAGGTATGTAGTTGAGCGGTATTTGCGAGAAAAAAAAATGTTAAAAATCCGAAAATACCTGTATTAGATGCTCTTCAACTTCCTCTTTTCATTAAAAGCGGCGGAGATAAATTCCAAATACTTTAGGAGATATCGAATTTTTAAATTTCATCACAATTATAGCAGTGCGTTCATGTGGCTTTCACCATTGTTTCTTGTTTACGAGCATCTATTTTTTATTGGATAATGATGTCACGTGATTGTTCGTGATAGGCCAGAATTCAAATTAACCAATACGTGATTTACTTCATTTATTGTTTAAAACGGTATTTAATTACCGCCTCCAACTTAGGCGAGTTTTTAATGTTTCTAATTTTAAAGTCTTATTTTTACTGTTGCGCAAGTAATAAGTAACAAAAAAAATTTACGTGAGTTGTGTCTGTTCATCCTTTGTCCCGGTTTGTTAGGTCAGGTCAGTTACATTATAAATACTTTAAAACTAAAGAACCATTGAAATAATTTAATATTATTTCTAATGTACGCTTAGTTTCAAAGTATTTATAATGTAACTGACCTGACCTAATAGACCATTTCATTAATTAGGCATTCACAAACACACAACAGAATAAAAAAATGGCGACGGTCGAATGATAAACACAGGTCTTGTATGCAAAATAAGAACGGCGATATCTCTTAAAGTATTTGGAATTTCTTATCTCCGCCGCTTTTAATGAAAAGAGGAAGTTGAAGAGCATCTAATAAAGGTATTTTCGGACTTTTGACTTTTTTTCCGCAAATACCACTCGACTACATATGATGAATTTTAAAAATTCAATATCTCCTAAAGTATTTGGAATTTCGTACCTCCGCCGCTTTTAATGAAAAGAGGAAGTTGAAGAGCGTCTAATAAAGGTATTTTCGGATTTTTTAAACATTTTTTTTCGCAAATACCGCTCAACTACATATTTACCGAGAAACTTGTGTCAGGCTGGAGGAATATATAAGTAACACTTCAATATTCCAAGTGTCTCTTAAGTCATGTTTTCACTCATCTCACATCTGAAGCACTTGGAAAGTTTCCATGAAATAAAGCTGGATGCAACAATATTTGCACATCTTGCAGAGCCATGGCTACAGTGTTCATCATGAAATGTTGCAGTTACAAGCATGGGGAATAAATAGCACAAGAAAAACCAGTCGTGATAGACATGTGAAGATTGCCATCACGTACATTGCTAGTTCAGTCATTTACGTAGGCCAAAGAGGTTAACTTAACTCAATATAGCTCAAGACACAAGTACTTGTGTGAATGCAGGACTTGAACCATAAATGTTTATCAAGTAAATATTATCTACCTTTTTTGCATGCCTGACTCATCACAACCACCACAATGGTTAGCAGAATTAAAATGTAAAATATTTAAACAATCTTATTTTACACATGTCTCTCATCCAGATAATTACTAACAAAATGAGAGATTGCAGATAGAATAAATTACACTTTACAATTTGAGTAATGCATCTTTTTTCTTATATAGAAACCTCTTTTCAAAGACAAGGTAAACTTTTATAAGTTTGCTTTGTAACAAATGGAGGAAAATTATGAATAATGGTAGTTGACTTTAGATAACAACATGAGAGGTTATTGTGTCTAGTACCATACAGTGCATATGTCTGAATTGTTATTGAAAAATGTAATTAGATTATTTTAGTCGTCCAGAAAGAATTTATTGGGTTAGTTTCATAAATTTGATAGTTAAATGTATGAATGTTGGCTGTCAATCAATTGCCTTAAAAACCAAAAATGTGAGTTTTATTAAATTGCTGCAGACATACATTGTTACATCAGTCCATGTTGTTCTCATTAGGGTAGGGGGAAGCTGGGAGTTAGATTTCAGAGAAGGTTGTACAGGAGAGATCATGGGTGGAAGATCCAAAGTGTAAGAGCTTAGCAGAAAGAGGGAAGAATTCGTTCCTGGTGAGGACGGGGCGAAAGTGGAATGAGCTTTATAGGGTAGGTATTGGAGTGAGGGGTGGGAAGGATTTATGAAATGGGAGAATAATTTTGGGGGAGCCTTGCCTCCAGGCGAAACCCCCATTTCAAGCGTGTATGTAATATCGATTGATGGGGAAGAAGGTTTTCTGAAAATTTTAATTTCAAAATTTCTGGACTTTTTTCGAAATTCATTTAGGATATTTGGTGGTCAGACTTTGTATTGTGGATTTGAAGCACTGTTTGCTAAATAAGAGGGCATGATATTTAATTTTTGTTAAAATTTACGTCTGTCGTAAAACTTTGTGGTTGGGGTTTGAAAGAATACTGTGAATGGCCACATAGTTCTGTGTTATGAGCAGCTTTATTCATGTCAAAGCAGCATGCTGTGGTGATCAACTAACAATCATGCAAATGCTATTGCATATACATAGATTGTTTATTAAACTAAAATTTAATATATCAACCTCTATAAAGGCAGATGAGTACTCCGTAGTGCTTGTGTGTTCTATATTTTTGTCATAGAGGAACATCAGGTGGCGACTCCACCCTGAACAAATAATTTTGTGTCAGGACTAAATATAGCCATACAAATATTAGATCCATTTCATACTGCAGTATATCAGTACCAGGAAAATGCTATTTGTTTTACAGAATACCTAAGGCCAATTTATAATTTTCTATAATTCTAGACTGTTTAGACAAAATTAACTCAAAAAGTATGCTTTTCAAGAATTTTTATTTATTTTTAACATCTGTAAACTAATTTGTTTTTTGTGGCGTATTTAAATCTACATCTAAAAATATGACACATTTTAACTTTCAAATTATGTATTAATATACCATTTTTGACTTGTACTCTTTTGCCTAAACAGTTTCTTGAACTTGTGTAGATGGGTGTGACTTTAAAAAAAATATATAATAGTAATCTAAAGCAATGGATCAAATCTCTTGGTAAGTTCACATACATTAGCCTTTGGTTTTCTTTGTGTTAATTTTTTTATTGTGTACTTCAAAAAGCCCTTTCGGTATTTAGTAGTTTTATATAGATATGCATGCATTAAATTTTGATGTATTTAGAATGTTGCTGAACATATGGTGCATGTTTTAGTAACATTGATTGAATCATCGCATATGATTTGCACAAAAATTTATTAGTTTTTTTTTTATCGTACTGCCGAGTTAGGTACGGGCTATTGATGATTGTGATACATGCAGTCGGTAACAATACAAAAGTTGTACAACTTATTTAGTGAAATATTGTGATGGCTTTGTTTACAAGAGTATCTATTGCATGTTTAACTTTTTACCTAATTTTAAGCAACTATTTAGTAAGTGATTTTATACTTTAAAAAATTCTCTAGTTTTTCAATTGAATAAATAATGCTTATTTTATGAAAATAAATGTATTATGTGTGTTTAGTTGTCTTTTTTTTTTTTAATTTCTTTCCTATATTTTATAGAATCTCTAAACATACACACAGTTTGTTTATGCCCAATGATATTTGATGTGCTGCTTTATTTATTACTTAATAGTAGAGATGGGTCGAGTTTTGGTTTATCGAGTCGAGCCGAGTTGGGTCAGATTGACTCGACTCGAAAACCGAGTCACATATTTTATCAAGTTCGAGACTCGAAACACGTTTCGAGTTAAGTACCAGCATCGTGACATAGCACTTTATTATAGGTTGTCTTAACTTTTCGCCAAGTAATTAATACAGCAAGAATTGATAATGACCTTTAAACAAAACAAATCCCGTGCAAACCTAGGCCTACCTTCATTTATGAACGTGACGTAATGTGATTTTGTCGATAGTGGCGACAGTTTGTAGGACAATTATGTCACATGACCATTTTATATTTTAAAAAAACTTGGAAAACAGCGTGCACTGTTTTTATTTTGTTTTACATCCTGTGTTTACTGCAAATACGGTACCGCATTTGTTTACAAGATACGTCAATGGATTTCCGCTGAAGAAAAATTTGTACCAAAACGCACATGTATTAATAATCATAACGTTTATCGTGCCCCGTTTATAATAACTCGTATAAATAAGAGATTTCCATAACCAAAAAATAAAAACACTAAATAATTATATTATAATATTTAGTAAATAACATCCAAGCCGTGAAGCGTGAATTGGCTGCATGTTAGGCCAGCCAGCCTTGCATTTTGGAACTAAATTTAGCTGTGCTCCGCTACGCAGCGCTGCGTGTCAATAACGTTTAAGATAAAATTACTTTCTTTTTGTTTGAATAAAATATAACGCTCATGCATTTTATTTGGCAATCATTTACTGATCGCCAAATCAAATGCATGAAATATTTATTTATTAAACATGTTGATATTCTTGTAGTTGTAACAGTTCCGGGCGAATAATTTTGCAGCGGAAAATGTATTTACATTGAGAAGTTACGTAGGTAACTCTACGTTTGCAACACTGACTAGTGAAAAGCCCAAAACGGCATACAAATTTCGGCAAATGTAAATACTGATACAAATATTAAGTGGATTTTAAATGGAGAAAAAATCGGAACACGGTAGCTTAGTTTTTTTTAAATTTAAACAACATAATGATTTGCTAATTAATCATTTAAAATATTTAAATAATGCAGATGCATCTTGGATACACAATAATTCTTATATCAATGGATGTGTAGTAATATTTTATTTTTCATATTTGATGCAAAAAAAAATAAAATTATGAAACTCAAACTGACTCGACCTCTTCAAAAATTTTGTGGCTCAAACTCGACTCGACTCGAAATATGAATTGCTAAACTCGACTCGACTCTTAGCCAAAAAACCTCAACTCGTCCATCTCTACTTTAATAGTGTGCTTGATAGAAAAGTTGTTTGAATTTTATTTAGATTATAGAGATAATCATGTGTAGATAACAGACCTTTGTTTTTAAAGCGATGTTTGGGATAGTTTTTGGAACTTAACACTGATATTACAAAATTCAATTTATTAAGTTTTAGTGCACAGGTTAGTTAATACAAGTTTTAGGAGGGGTGGGGGATTCACATTTGGTACAGAATTTTGGAACTACATAACTATCAGTGCAACCTCTATAAAAAGGCAAGCCAGGCACTGATTTTGTTTGGTTTGTAACTCAAGGAGGAAAATTGTTATAAGAAAGTGATACTTACTTGTTCTACAGCCAGTGCTGTAGTTTGGTATTCACTGTCTTACAGAATAGAAATTATTCATAGAAAATAATCTCCTAGTTAATGTCCTTTAAGTAATTACATTGTATTATACAGCCATGAAAATTTTTATTATAGTGATTTGTAGTCATAATATTTTGACCTCTATAAAGGTAGATAAGTACTTCATAGTGCTTGTGTGTCCTATATTTTTTTTTGTCATAGAGGAACATTAGTTGGCGACTCCACCCTGAGCAAATAATTTTGTGTCAGGACTAAATACAGCCATACAATTATCAAAGGTAGACTCCAGACTTTGCTGCAGCCATTGTCTGATAAACTATCTTGGTTCTGATGGTTGAGCAGCATCAAAGTGGTTGGTTTCACTCTTCATTGCAGAAGGAATGATCATAGTTAAGAAATTGTTGCAGCAAGCATCATCAAAGTTGAAAAATGAACTGAGAGCTTGAATGTGATAAGGCTCTAAATACATAATAATGATGATATACTGCTAGGGTTCATCAGGCCTCTTCCTTAGTTTAGGTGTCAACCAATCAGGGGAGAGCTGTCCTGCCTTTAGCTTGTGTATCGGCCAATCATATTGGGCTTCTACTCGTCTGTTAGCAGAACATTCTTCTACCATCAAGCACAGTGGACTTAAATAAATTCTAAACAGTAGCTAGCATGTAACAATAGGAACAGTCAACGAAGCTGTAGAAATATTCAAACATATCCATAGTTGACAACTTTTATGATTTTTTTTGTACACTGTATAATATTAGGCCCTATTGTACAATAATTTGTTTTTCTTCTGGAAATAATTACTTTTGGAGTGGTTCGTGGTTTCGGATATACCATATTAATAAACCGCGCACAATTTTTTGTGTAATGTGTGCACTGCTTATTCAAAACTTAAACATTGCATGTCAACGCCACATACCACATGTTTTCATTAAAGCTTCAAGGTTGGGAAACTTGTTGTGGTAATCATGGTTGGTACTGGACTTAAAACTAGAAAGTCAGGGAATTCCAGAAAAAGTCAGGGCAATCGCAGCATATTTTTGAAATTTATTTTTATGTTAAAAGTGTAACAGACAATACTACTTTCTTTGATGTTTAGGCACCTTGAAAAATTTGGAAACTTTTAATATCGCAAGCTGCGTTAATTTTACTACGTGGCCAGTTGTGATGAATATGGTATATTATCATGTGTATGGTACCGTTCAGCCCTTAACACATTAGTCAAAGAAACAATTGGTCCTATATTCAAAAGTTAATTTAAATAAAAATTTTAATATAAAACAGACTTAAAAATATAAAATAATTTTTCCTAGCCTCACGCAGATTTATAACCTCATACAGATGGTCCTGAAAATTTGTGATTGTAAATTTTTATTACTACATATGAAAATACTTCAAGATTTAAAATGAAAAATGTATGTATATGTTTTCTCCACATATTTCTAACCTATCTGATTGATTATAATGGGATGTTAGAAACACAATGCATAGCTTTTAAGTATTTTCAGCTTGAATAGAAAATATTTACATTGCAGCTTAAAAGTTCTTGACAACAGAAATGCTAGTTAAACTTTAAAAATCATTCTTTCATTTTTTTTATGGCGTTCATTTTTTTTTTTCAGGTCCCTGCTTTTGAGACTGCAGATGGAAAATGTTTGACTGAGAGTAATGCCATTGCTTACTATGGTGAGTTCATAGTTTCTATTCCAATTTTTTTTATTGTAGGTTGTTGGGGTTCAAATGTACATTGTGATAACTTAAGGTTTTTTTCTTATACTATGTATTAGTAAATTATTTTTATTACTATTATTTAAGGCTGTTCCCATGCATATATTACTAAAACTCTTTTCCAGTTGTCGTTGAATAGCAAATATTGTTACCAGATATTTATTAACGTTCACTGCAAGCTGATTATTGTCATGCAAGTGATACATTGACATTCAACGTAACTTTTACCTGTGATTAAATAACCCTTTTGTTGGCAAATTTGGGTAAAATGTAATAAGTTGAGATAAATTTACAGGGATAGTCCTTGAATAATAATACGGTAGCTTCAAGAAAATGAAATAACCAATGTGGTGTGAGACTGAGCCTTAAATTTGGTGAATGGTAATTGGATGTAAATAGTTTATTTTAAGTCTAGCATCCTAAAAAAATTTTTTTAGAAAGAATACAGTGACAGAGAAACTAAGATAAATTTGTGTTCATATTTTGTGCTCTTATGAAACTAGCAGATTGAAGTAACTTGGAAATTGGTTTGATGCAAGCCCAAATTGTAAAGATTGTTGTCCTTGTGAAGGGACAAGTTGGTGAAGATGAAGAAGTGTGTGGGGGACATGTAACGCAACAGAACGTGCACACAGAGGGGGCTGAGTGGTGGGGTGGTGGTTGCAGTGTCGAGTCCCCAGCTGCGAGGGGAGACGGAGCTGGACAAGGCCCAGGTGCTGCAGTGGATGTGCTTCGCCGACAATGAGATCCTGCCAGCCTCCTGCACGTGGGTGTTTCCCGTGCTCAGCATCATGCCCTACAACAAGCAGGTCAGCCTGCAGACTTAACCACTTTTAAACTAACTGATACTTTTTTTTGCAAACCAAGATTTTGAGTTGAATAGGTTTAAGAGATTTAAAGGAAATCAGTAGCTGTGCTTGCCTGTACAACTTACAAGGTCTGCGGCAGGTAATTGAGTTTATCTACTTTATGCCCAGCAGCTGCCCAGAAGTAGTGGCTGTAATAATAAAGTGGTCAATTAACCAAGCAACGTTGCTGTCCAAAGGAGGGTAGCTGGCCTTTTCCGTCATGTTCCTGTGTAATGGCAACACACGTTCCACGCTCTCGTGTGTATAAAAGGCTGCGAAGACTGGGTAATAAGACTATTAAATGCTTGACTTTCCATAGTAAATATTATGTTTTTACAGCAAAATGCTACTGACGAATTCTGCAGCATACAATATTTTGGGCTGGTTTGTCATGGGAATATCATCTAAGCATTTATAAATAGGGCTGCGTGGTTCAGGTTTTGTTGGTCAGTCTAATTTTACATCCATGACCTTGGTGTTCGGTTTGAGTCTTTACAAAAGCAAAACAAAATTGGGTTTATTTTTAATTGCTTAGCTTAAGTTGAGTAGTTTTTACGAAGTCCTTTAAAGGTTATTGAAAACAATTCAATAGTACAGAAGAAAGGCACTTTGTCGTAATCTAAAACTTTTCATGTTAGTATTTTATAGCAGACCTCTAACCATGTAATTAGCAAATCACTGCTGGCTTACAGGTCCTCGCTAAGATAATTCTTATCTTACTAGTTCAATGATATTGACACTCATTTATATACAGTGAAACCTCTATTTAACAAATCTCAAGGGACCAAAATTTGTTGTGTTTGTTGTATAGGGGTTTGTTAAATGGAGGTTTCGCACAATATATTTCTAGTCATCATAAAGCTTCACATAAATGGCTAGAACTGTCTTTCTGACTGTTTAATACGATATGAGGAATTAAACATGAAAAAGCACATATAATACACTTGTTTATTGGCCAACCATTTGATGCTTGGAAAATATCAATTCCCATCCCCAGTGCTTCCTGGCATGCCTTTTCTTGAAAAATCGGCCCCGAGACGTTGATGTTAGATGCCCTAGCCGCCATTAACCAGTCAAAAAGTATCTTGTCTAAATCATCATTTTTACATACTTTCACACGTTTTCGATCTGTTCCCGGTTGGATAATATGGTCGAAACTGTAGACGCCGGGATGTCGAAACGTTTAGCTATATCACTTTTTTTGTCACCTTCATCAACTGCATTCAAAATTTCTAATTTTATTTTAACGTCAATCTGTTGCCGCTTTTTAGGATTAGAATTCATTTTACAGTAATAACGTGTTGATTTCCGTAACTACGTGTGGAATAAATAAACAACAGTTGAAAACTGAAAAAACGGAAATTGTACTACACCATAGTTAAAAATATTTGCGTGTGCGCATCTTTAACCATAGAAACGCAAAATATACTAGTTGTTCGTCTTGCCACAGCGATGGTACGAGAGGTTTCCGCCACTAGCGCTAAATGTACCCGCCATTTTGAACAAAGTGTGGCATGTATACACGACGTGCGTTATCCATGATGCTTTGTTTATTTATGTCTTCCGCAATGGTGCATATTATTTTAAGGTTATACGCACGTATTTTTAAGCAGTGAATGCAAAAAAAAATTAGTGGATGTCTTGTAGGAGATATTTATTTTTGCGTGTTTTCCAAAAGCGGCAGTTTGTTGTAAAGGGAATTTCACTATTTCAGAACAAATAAAATTCGGTATTTAGAGGTTAAAACAGCATTGATCTTATGGCGGTTCGGCGGGACCAAAATTTTATTTCGTTGTATGGGGTTTTTCGTTAAATAGAATATTCGTTAATGGAGGTTTTACTGTATTATGGTGTGTGTATAATTTTAATGTAGTTATTTGGTAAAAGTTGTAACAAACTCAAACCTCCGGCTAGCTCGCAATTAGTCTAGATTGAATATACACATACTACAAGGGTTTTATTTAAGATTGAAAATTATGTTTCTAAAATAATGTTACTGTCATGATTTATGCTGAAATAAAACACTCTCTGACACATTGATTTCACTTTTTATTTATTCATTATAAAAATTTGTGAGTTACCATGGCTGCATCAAAGTCCCGACTTTTCTTACTTTTCAACTAGAATTTTTAGGCCCCAGACATGCATTGTAGGCCTGGTTGGTCCACCGGGAAAGGTCCCGTGTTTTTTCAGTACTTAGCAGATGGAGGGGTTGCTTGGGACATTATGTGAAGGCATGAGACTTGAGTGGCGAGCTGCAAAAGTGTTAGTTTTTTTCTTCCCAAATTATGTGACTTGTGTATTTTCGTCAGGACATGAATAAAATTCAAATTTCAATGAATTCTTTATATACAGCAAAACCCCTTATTTGAACTTTTCATGGGGACAAAGTAAAAAAGTGTAAATAAAGGGAAAAGTAAGAAATACGTTAAAGTTAATTAAAATAGTCACATCCTGCAGCGTTCATAACAAATACGGGCTACATTACACATATGCATTGAACCACAGTAAAAAATTTAAAAAAAAGGGCCGCAAATTGGAAATTTACCATAAATAGCGCGCAGTGCATGGAGAAAGGTCATTGTACTCAATCAGCTGTTACGGAGAGGCGTAGCCGCCGGCTGGCTCTCTGTTCTCTGAGCTGCGCGTGCGCAGTATAACTCACTATGCTCCGCCCAGACTCGTGACCTTCCAACAGCAGCCAGCCAATAGATGCGAGGTTAGCGGGAAAAAAATATAAGCTCCACCTCCCGTGTACCAGTTTTGTCCAGTTCTAATACCAGTTTATTGGTATACGCACCAGTTTTCTCGCTGCTGTGACATGTTTAAGTTTACGTTCATCTTGATGTCTAGATACCAACAATTAATTATTTACGATCCCCAGAAATAAATGGTTAGTTTAAAAAATATGCGTCAACTGTACAATACTTCTGAAATTATAAAATACATATAAAACAGTTACCAAGACTCCGTTCATTTTATCTTGTGAAGTTATTTCGGCTAAGTTGCGACATAAACATAAATATAGTATCAGAACTTACAAGCAGCCTCGTAAAGTCCTAATATTCCCGTTACTGTATACATTCGTGAGGTTACGTTTTTCCCTAGTACATTTTAGATTGTCTCCTGCTAAAATTACTCGGACTTTTACACGCCTAGGCTTATATTATTATATGTTTAGAAATAAAAGCAACTTTTCATGTTATAAAATATATATATTTTGCGTTTTAAAATGTTCATTGCCGACTATAAACGTTACGTTTTTCACAATGTTTTTAGGCCTACTATGGTTGTTACGTGACATAAATAGCGGGATGGATTCGATTTTTGAGACGTAATTCGCGTGAAAGGATTGTATTGGACTAAATGGGAACTAAACGGGACCTGAAGAATATAGTGCAAATAATGGAAAAACGTAAATAACGGTAACGTATATAAAGGGTTTCGCTATGTGTGTGTGTGTGTGTGTGTGTGTGTGTGTATATATATATAAGCCTGAGTGAATATCAGTTTTTTTAATTTGAATTGAATATGCACATAAATTATTCTCAATTACAAATATCAAATTCAGATAATTACAATTTTAATCCCATTAAAAATAATTTTCCTATCACGTCACATATTCAAAGAGAAATAAAAAGGTAAATATGTAGTGTAGTGGCTTCTAGGAAATTTGACAAACAATATTGGTTTTTTAAAGTTGGTTAGGATAAGTCATCTACAATAATCATACATAAAATACTGGTTAAAAAAAGTTCAATTTTTGAAAGAGGGGGGTGGGGGGAATTGAGTTATGCAACTAACATAACAAATTTTCAAACAAGTTTTTGTTTGCCAGACTCCTTGCAGGGAGGCCACAGACCGGGAAAAGTCAGGGATTTTAGAAATGGTAAGGGAAAATCTGGAAAAGTCAGGGAATCGCCTGAGAGGTCAGGGAAAATTTTCTCCTCTACCGTGCATTATTAACTTTGAATATGCCATGTTATGTTAGAATGTGTACCGTAAACCAGTTCTTACGTGCTGTTCTCGTTCGACAGTACGAAAACAATGGCTTGCGTGCAACATGAATAACTATCGTAGATCTCTTTTTACATGCTGAATGTCGCACACCAGTACCATAATAATTAGTTGTGTATGGTTTTTATGCTCTCGGTGTTGCCAAAAAATGTAATGCGTACCGGTAAACCAGTTCTTACGTGCTGTTCTCGTTCAACAGTATGAAAACAATGGCTTGTGTGCAACATGAATAACTATCGTAGATCTATTTTTACATGCTAAATATTGCACACCAGTACCATAATAATTTGGTGTGTATGTTTTTTCTGCTCTCGGTTTTGCCAACAAATGTACAGTAAAACACCGTTTTAACGAACTTCATTAGAGCGAACAATTCATTACTACGAACTATGCCTTTGGTCCCGTCAGACGTCCATATAACATAACGTAAAAAAATTTCACTAGTATGAATTTTCTCGTTCACATTTTTTAAATATTCTATAAATATTCATTTGAACGAACACTTTTCTGCCCGGCACGGTAAACGACAAACTGATAAAATCGTTGCCATTCACCCACAAACTGCACAAACTGCCATCTTATTTATTTTGATACGTGCCATAGATGACTGCAATGGACTAGTGTTGAAATTAATGCACAAAACTAGTGTAGCGACTAAAGCGCTGCATTGTGGTGTTCGCTGACATTACTCTTTGTTCTATGCTCGCACGACGTGTTTAACCGATGCGAAGTGCTACATCATAAAGTATTGCTACACACACATCTCTGGTCGTTTTCTTGTTTATTGTTTGAGAAACGTGCGGTAGCCTACAACTCATATAGTTTTGGTTCCCTAGCACGTTCGTGCAACTTCGGATTTCTCTCAAAAATTGAAATTAAAAAAATCGAAGGGTTGTGTTAGGTCAGTCACAACATGCTTGATCTTCTGATTTAGCGGCTGAAGTGGCGTTAATACCAAAACGCAAAACTTCGGAAATCTTCGCAAATTCTTGCAGGGAACCGAAACTACGTGAGTTGTAGGCTTCCCAGAAACGTGGCTATACTACATGTATAACTTATTTTTACATGTGTAGGGTGCATTTGTTTTTATAGTTTAAAAAACCGTACTACTGAACATGTCTTCTAGGAAACGACTTGAAATGTTAAAAGCAGTAGATAAAGAAAATAAAAAGACTGATGTGGCTAAAAAGTTAGGTATCTCCAAATCAACATTATCCACAATTCTCACCCAGCGATCCAGTTTGGAAGACAATAAAATGTAAAAAAAAATTCCTAACTTTTAAATTTTATATTTTTGATTTATTACAGCATTTTTGCAAACAGCTTGTCTTGATTCCAAAGGTAGGCTTACTGCTTTGACAAACAACTTACCTACGTATTTCTGAATTGTACATACTAGTATGTATGTATGTATGTATGTAGTATGTATCTTGATCCCAAAGTATAGCTGTTAAAGTAATTGATGCTTGTACCACTCATATTGGTATTAGATTTTCTACTTTGTTTTTTAACAAGATCGAGTTATGTTCAAAACCCCAAAACAGGCAATCATTGTGATTTCGGTATAAAGAACTTCATTATAACAAACTGCCATAATTTTGGTCCCTTCGTGTTCTTTATAATGAAGTTCTACTGTACTTGTTTTTGAGCACGTTCTAAGAAATCTACAAAATCAAATGGCTACTTTGTTTGGCAGCATATTTGCAGTTCTTATTTTTGCTTATATCTTGCATATTATTTGGTAGGGATTTTTCTAAAATAAAATGATTAATAATTGACGTGTTAAAACATTGCAATGAAAATCAAAAGGAAATGAAAAGCCGGTGGTTGGGTTAATTTAAACATTTCTTTCGGTTTCGGCTGGGATCGCCATTCGCCATATTGGCTTATTTGCCTTTGTGTACACTTGTGAAGTACCTATTGCTGGTGTTGCGGAAATTATTACGACGGAGTTGTAGGGGTAGTGTTCGTTAGACGTAGTGTTTGAAGTGATTATTACTGCAGTGAGCTACTTCTTAGGAATCGTAAATGGGGATTATGAAACGTCAAACATGGCTGGCTAGCTGTTCAGAGAGTTAGCTAACCTATTTTTATACAGACGTGACAGACGTTCGATTTGTTTGTTTACACGTGAAAAGATTGCGTAAAATTTCGTGTTTCAGTATTTAAAGTGTGACAAAATTTTCATAGTTTAGAAATGACAATTTAAGGAAAGTTCGTTAACAGTTTCATGGTAAGTTGCGAATAATTTGAGCCTGAAACATGGTATTTCCAAGAAAGACTTCAAATTTCAAAGATGATTGGCTTCAAGATGAGAGATTTGGTTTGTGGTTGGAACGACCTAAACCCGGAAGTAATCATGCTCGTTCGCTGTGTCAGAAAACATTCTCCCTCAGCAACATGGGGGAAACGTGCACTCACAAGTCACATGAATGGTGAAAAACACAGGCAAGCAGAAGAATATTCCAAACGTAGCAGTTGTAACTTGGGTATGTACTTTTCTTGTAAGCCAAAGCCTTCTACTAGTGCGTGGTAATTCTGATTCATAGTCATCCTCCATGTTGTATACTTCTACTATTGTTTCTGATGGTACTGTTCTTGGTGACCAGTCGGGGGTTGTCAGTAAAATTCAACCTGAGAAGAATTGTGAACAGTCAGTTGTGGAATCTACAGTTCTTTGCAAAATGCCACTGTCTGGGATAAACACGTTTGTTTTAAAGGAGGTGACTAGGGCTGAAGTTTTGTGGTGCATGCAAACAGTTTTATCACATAAGTCTTTGCGTTGTGCAGCAAGTGATTTGACTGTGATGCAAATGATGTTCCCAGACTCATCAGTTGCCAAAAAACTGCAACTGCAAAGAACAAAAATTGGGTACATTATATTACATGGCATAGCTCCTTATTTCCATAATGAATAAGTGAAATACATATTCCAGTGTACTGAAATAGTTGTGGGGTTTGATGAATCATTAAATAAGACTTCCGAACTTGGACAAATGGATATAGTGGTGAGATTTTGGAGAGAACAGAGCTGCCAGGTTTCAACTAGGTACTTCAACTCAGCATTTTTGAATCATGCCACAGCTGAAGATCTGCTGAAAGCATTCACTGAGACACTGTCAGAAATAAATTTGTGCAAAATTCTGCAAATCTCTATGGATGGTCCCAGTGTCTACCTAAAATTTCACCGTGATCTTTGTGCTTCTTTGTCAGGCCTAAATATTTGCATTGCTTGGTTGTAACAATTTTTACTTTTCAAATGTTTAATACTTTAAGATAGTGCATGGACTTATTAATTTTTTTATTGTTTTTATTACTGTTGAAATTTTTGTGCCAAAGAATCTTAACAAAACTGCTAACAACAGAGATCATATATTTTTCGTTTTAAAATATATTTATAAAATCACAATCACGGTTGTCTAAATTTAAAAAAAATTGTCAGGGTATTGTTTTTGCATAGTCAGGGAAAACCTGGAAAAGTCAGGGAATTTCATTTCTACATTTCTGTGGCCACCCTGCCTTGATCCCGACAATTTTTGCAAACCGAATTATTGTCCATTTCATGAAAAAGTAAGAAAATTTTAATAATACTGTATTGTGAAATTATGATTAACCTATTTTAGGTCAACAATATTACAATCACATATTCTATTAATTTCGTGTGGAGTCAGGAACATTTATGTATGTTTTTATTTTTGAGCAGGAACATGTGTTTCATCTTAGATACATACAGCAGGTAAGCTACTAAGTCACAAGGTGGTACATCAATTGTGACTTATGATCGATATGCTGTTGCTACTATGGTGTTCACTTCTTTTAATGATTATTGCAAAAGACTGTCCATGTTTTGTGTTGTAATCCATGATTGTTGATGGTGGTGGTATGGGCTTGTTTGTAGGCAACAGATCGAGCGAAGGAGGATATCAAGACAGCCTTGAGCGTCCTGAATGACTATCTGTTGCCCAGGACCTTCCTAGTAGGCGAGCGAGTCACCCTCGCTGACATCTGTCTGGCCGCTACCTTGCTTCAGCTCTATCAGTATGTGCTGGAACCATCCTTCAGGTAATATGGTGTGTTAACAAACCTTAAGTCTTGTTGTAGTTAGGTAGTGAGAAAAGTGTTTTTGCTGGTTTATATGTTTTAATTAACTTTACATTTTGTACAAGTTTGCAAATATATATATATATTTTTAGTCCAGAACAAGATTTGTTGATGCAGGGTGGCCACAGACCAGGAAAACTGGTAGAACTGGGAATTAAAAACAAGTTGGGAAACCTGGAAAAGTCAGGAATGTTGTTGAAAGTGAAATTTTTGAGATAATCTTGTTTCTGCATTGTAATACAGTCTTCAATGGCCATTCATTATAAAAACATGAGTTAGCTGTATCATTTTTAAAATTGTGTCTGCATATTACCATATTTACCCCATAATCCATGCATAAGTTTTCTTAAAACTTTGACTGCACTGTCTTATTGCAAATTGTATCTATTCAATCAACAGGGTTATGATGGCAAAACTTGGATCATCTGTTATCCAGGGATACCTCTGGCAATGCAAAACAGCGAAATCGTGAATCTAAAGTTGATAGAAAACTCTGAATTCATCCAATTAAAATGATTATAATGATGAAACCAAATAGAAAACTGTTAATGGACTACACACACATCAAAAGTATCAACACAGTACATACCAGTTTCAATTAACATAATCTATTTTAGAGACTTCCATCAGATTGGCAGGTCTTAATCTTCCATCAAGTTGATAATCGTTCTTTCAATACTCGCCTAGGAGATCTGCAATGAAGCTCGATAGTTCGGGATGTAGAAGTAGAGAGCAAACTGTAGGATTCACAGAACAGCGACTGTTTCAATCAGCTGGAGCTAGGGCTCCTCGAATGTAGCAGACGATGAAAACATCAATGGGTGGACTATCTTAATTATAGTGATGGGTTACCGGTTCTTGGTTCTGCACCACTTCTTAAAACTCGGTTCTCACTTTAAAAGTAAGATAAGTAATATCACCACTTTTTATGTAGTGTTTCAAGTAATAAAATATTTATTGGTACAGGTACAAAAAAGAGCACTAACTAGTATATACTAGGGCTGTGCGGGAAAGGATTTTTTTTTTTTCGGGAAATTCTCGGGCGGGAAAATATTTTTCCCGCGGGAAACGGGAACGGGATCGGGAAAAATTGATTGAAATATATTAGGGCTGTGTGGGAAAGGATTTTTTTATTCTGGAAATTCTCGGTCTGGAAAATATTTTTCATGCGGGAAACAGGAACGGGATCGGGAAAAAATTGATTGAAATATATGCTTCATATCAATTTTGTATCCTATAAATATGTTTATTTTTTAAAAAATGTTTCAAAATAATTTCTTCTGTATTGAATTTTCTTTGCAATGTAAGATGCTGTTTTAGGTGCCTTATCAACCCAGATGTGCTACCGTAACTTGTTTAAATAATTTTTTGACACTGTTTGCATTTTGCGGTTTGGTTAGCATTTTTCTCATAAAATTTCCACACGCCTTTTAACTTGGACGTTATTTTTCCCGAGTTTTCCATACGGACAAAGAAAATATAAACGAATTACAGAATACCACATAAATTCCACTAAAGATAGCCAACAAGCACCGTAAACTATTAGACAGTGTAACCAACTACCAATACCTCCAAAATGCTGAAGTTTGTTTATCTTTAAACTCAAAATCACTAAAAAATTAACTGTCCGAAAGAAAATATTATACTTTTCTACATTTCAAAGCTATTACGGTAACTTGTATTTAATTTTACAATATAATTATTATTTTTTTATTTTGGCTTTTAAATCTCCGAAAATATGACAAAGAAATACGTGATCCGATCAACAGGAATCATTTATGCTTTGTTTATGGCCTGTTGGCATCCAAAGGAAACTGATTTTCGGACATCTCGTGATGTTTGATAAAGAAAAATATTTTAGGTGTTTTAAATCGGCAGAATACTAATTATGACAAAATATTAGTAGTGTCTATATTTTAGTTAAGAAAATTAATGGCATAGAAAATTCAGGCATTATTTAATGCAAAACTGGCGTATTGCTGTCATGTTTGACAAGTTTCTCTCGTAAGTAGAGTTGAGATAGAACCATTTTCACGTATTTTTGTTTGTTTTGCTATAAACATCAAGTG
Source organism: Bacillus rossius redtenbacheri (assembly GCF_032445375.1). NCBI lineage: Eukaryota > Metazoa > Arthropoda > Insecta > Phasmatodea > Bacillidae > Bacillus > Bacillus rossius. Next base: position 38,390,054 of record NC_086336.1, read on the forward strand.
AGGCATTCATTATTTTTAATGCTGTCGTATTTCGGGTATGTTATAGGTAATTACTTACGTATGTCAGACATTATGAAAACAAGTTATCATTAAACCTGGAAAAAAAAAGTTTAAAGATTGCTAAAACAGAATAAAGATTTGCGGTTTTCCTTCTTTCCAGCACTGTAAATGTTTATTTTGAAGGAAATGTGTACAGTAGAACCCCTGTCATACACTTTTCAACGGAGGGCACAAAAATGGTGTATGATGCGGGAAAGTGTATGAAAAGGGAATGGCAATAATGCCAAAAATACAATTTTTTTCCAATCTAGCATACCAGCACAATGTCAGATTAAACATAAATACATATGCGTAAATAATTGCATTATATTAATAAAAGATATGAATTCATCTATATATATATATATATATATATATACACACACACACACACACACACACACACACACACACACACACACACACACACACACACACACACACACACACACACACACACACACACACACACACACACACACACACACACACACACACACACACACACACACACACACACACACACACAGTAGAACCCTGTTATAATGAATCTGAAGGGAGTAGTTTATATGTTCACTATAGAGGGGAAACTTTATATCTGGGAAAACTTTTATATTGGCAATACATACTCAAAAAGCATAATCTTAACTACACATAGGCCTAAGCCAAGAAAATAACGAATGAAAATACTCAAAGCAACAGTTTTATGAGCAAATGCAGATATTATTTTTAATACACCACACATGTACAAACTTTCTATTAATGGTTTTTCGACATCGGCGTATTTTCCTTTTTTCAGGCGTTTAATACTCTGTGGTGTATTCGAAGCTTGAGAAAGAAGATTGTTCAGCTTGTTTAATATTGTATTTAATGTGGATGTTGCAATTCCCAGTTCCTTTGATATTAACACGTGCGGGACAGTGGGGTTGGAGTCTACCTTTTTAATAATGTCCAGTTTATCTCGCACAGATAATGCCTTACGTTTTTTAACGCTTTTTTCACCCTTTTTTTATGTACATATGTCTTATTGAAGCACATTTGCAGCTTTATAACACGAAATTGTTTTTACCGTCAAAAGTAAATAAACGTAAAATAACGAGTCTGGCGCATCAAAGATCACAACGTATCATTTAGTATCGCAGTTGCTAAAGCTGGAACGAAAATTTCTTACTTTCTATGGAAAAATTTATTCCACAGAGTTCTATCTAGTGGTAGTCTTAAAAACCTTACTCGATCAAACTGTCCGAAACGTGAACGATAAAAATGAGACGTAAAAATATTGAATTTGCTGCTATAATGTACATACGTATTTGTGTGGCGGTAATTTATGTTTAATTTTGATAACTTATTAAATGTACACGCGTTCGCCCATTCTTTAACTATGCAGGGAAAACTATTTATTTTCACCAAACTGAGCCCCATTTCTGGCTACACGTAGCCTACCGAGGCCACTCGTTTACGACTTGTTTATAATATGAAAAGTGGACAATCGAGTAGCATATTGCGGAGAAAAACGTTAATGTGATCCAGAATAGACGTTTTGTGAAAATACTTGTAATTATATGAAAATATTTGAGATAAATGTGCATTATGTCGGCAAAATTTGTTTGTGGTACACGGGAAAACGTATCAACATTGACAACAGTTGTGCGCTATATCCAATAAATTAATACATAACCTCACATCATTTTGCCGGGACCGAGACGGAAATTCACAATAAACGGGAATTCATTATAGGTAGGGACCCTGAAAAATGGTAAATAAAAACTACCAATAGCGGTGCAAAAAAACTAGTGAAAGCGGTGTAAAAACCCCTGGTAAGAGCGGTATAAAAAAACCAGTAGAAGCGGTGTAAAAAGTCAAAATTTTTAATAAAGCGGTAAATAAAATTTGTTTCGCTTAACACGTAGTACATTTATGTAAAGGGGGGGGGGGGAGGAGAGAATACAGGAAAAGTGAAAATAACTTAACTGTTAAATTTTAACTTTCATTATGAGATAATATTGAAAACATCTTGCTATTTTAAACACTTGAACATTTACACATTTAAAATTGTAATATTAATATAAACCCTTGTTGGGAAGTTGCAAAATTTGCACATCAATATTTGATTATTTGCATCAAATACATAAAATCCGTCAGTTGCAAATTGATACAATTTTCGGCATGATTTAAACGCTTGTAACACGTTTAGATATGGCGAATTGCAATTGTATAACTGTTGTTTAAATTACATGCTTCATTCGAGGGCAAAGTACTAGCTAAATTACTGTTTCAGATAAATGTATGAATATATAAATTCAAGAGTAACACTTAAATCCACTTTTCAATCTAAAAAAATATATAAAAAGTGTGTATTCAATAATAAGCAGCATCAAAACAAACAAGCCCGGAGTTTCTGAGCCAAAGATAAATGTTTCTCCGAACGTCTCAGAGAAGACGAGATAAAGTGTGTAAGTTTTCTTCACAATACATCAAGGACGTCATTTTGTATGGAAGGACGCCATGTTGGTAAAATTATTGTTTTTTTTTTTTTTTTTGTAAATTACCGTAATTCGGTTTTGACTTCAGATATATTGTGAATGTTCTAGAAAATTAAGACTTTTTTCCGTATAAATGGGGTTTGAAAGAAAAAAGTAAAGATTCACAGCGAAAAATTAAAAAATTCAACATGGCGTCGCAATGATAAAGTGTTTATGTAATTTGTTTTCTATGGCTTGTTATGGCCGTTAGGAAACCCGTTGGCCAACGAAAGAAAACAAAACAGTTGTGTTATTGTTAGGTTAATAAACGTATTAAACCCGTTTCTTGAACCCGAGGGCGTTAAAATATGAAGTTACTTATATTATTAAATTATAAAGTGAAAAAATTATTTGCCTAGGCGTCGTTCTGTAAAATATTTTCGTGTAGTGTGGAGTTTTATCTTTGACTTGTAAACATATTCTTGCGCAAATCTTAAAAATAGTGATTTTAAATGGACTATTTCGTGCGAAATTTCGTGAAATAGAGGAATTTAACCCTATTTCGCGCAAAGCGAGAAAAATGGCAAATTTCGTGAAATTTCGCGGAATTTTGCGACGCATAAACGGTTTGTAACACAATAAAAATAACATAAATTGTAGTGATGTGCGAGTCTCGGCATCATCGAGAACGAGTCGAGACAGAAATTTTCTCGATCTTGTCTCGAGATAATTTTTTTTGGCTCGGAATTTTCGAGAATTTTGTAAACAAGAAATAGGTTAGGTAATATAATATATTGAGGCAGCATTTTGCGTTGCGTGCTGAAATAATTAACATATCTTCAACGTAAAGTAGATCGAATAAAATAAGATATACTTGTTACGATAGTAAGTACTGTATACACGATAAATTATTAAAAAGTTAAAAACGAACAACTTCCGTTCACAAGTCACTACATGAAACGGTAAACGTAAACAATGAATTGTGCTGTGGTTATCACATTAAATTACAGAAGAAAATGATTATTTTCCGTTAATAAAACCAACATTAAAGTTAAAAAGAAATAATTTTCGGTATCAATATCATGTATCAACGTAAAACGGTACGGTAAAAAATAAAAATATATGTAAACATGACTGCAGAATTCTTCCGCGATTGTATTTTGTTTTATGGCCTTAGGTTATACACACGGCCAGCAGTATATAACAAGCAACATGATGTTTAAATTGCGGTCCGTATCGATAGTGACATATCGATGATGGTGAATCTTCATACTTTCATGATCAAGTACCGTCCATGGCTCAAGGAAACTGTATAGACTATGGAGTCAATAACGTATGTTTACATACGACAGTAGGCAAATAAACTGTTAAGTGAGTGTAAAGGTAAAGTTGTAATTGCAAACCGAAAACAAGTAAAGTTGAGTGCGATGGAGGAAAGTGTTAGTGGTGTGGATAAAAAAGAACGGAAAATGGACACAATATGGAACTTTTATTTAAAAAAGAAAGGTGGCGAATGTAAATTGTGTAAAAACATTATTAAAACGCCTTCATGCTCGACAAGTGGACTTTTGCGGCACTTGAAACAACATCCAGCCGCTGAAAAAGAATTCAACAAAATAACTGCTAAAGAAAAGAAGACTTCTAGTCGACAACTTTCAATGTTTGAGTGTGTTGCAAAAAAACAGAAGCTTTGCATCAGCGATGTGAGGAAAAATCAAATAGACAAAAAAATTGCTATCATGATGGCTTGTGATTTTCAACCTTACAGCATGGTGGATGACCATGGCTTCAGAGGTCTAATCAACTAATTAGAACCTAGCTACGAGATTCCTTCGCGAACAACATTTTCAAGGACGGTTATACCACAGTTGTATCAAGAGGAAAGAACCAAACTGGCTGATGAAATTAGTACAGATGCCATCAATGGTCTGGAGTCGCTTTCTTTCACTACCGATACATGGTCATCTAGGAGACATGAAAGCTACATTTCGCTTACAGGCCATTACCTAACAGAATAATTCAAATTAAAATGCCATATTCTTGGCAATTACCACTTTCTAGGCTCACATACTGCAGATGCAGTACATGCAAAGCTTGCAGGGGCAATGGAAGAATGGAATTTGCCAACTGATCAAGTCCCAGTTTATGTCATAACAGACAATGCAAAAAACCTTAAATGTGCCTTAAGGAAAACCTTATTTCATCATGTTCAGTGTTTTGCACATACACTACAGTTGGCACTGCACGATGCAAAAAATGAACATGATATTACAGCACTTTTGGCAAAAGGACGAGCTATTGTTGGCCATTATCGACACAGTAATGTTGCTCGTGAGAGGCTGCATGCACTTCAAGTGAAGCTAAACAGACCTGTTCACGAGCTACTGCCAATGGTGCCAACTAGATGGAATAGTGAATACACCATGCTGTCACGTCTTGTTGAGCAGCAGGTGCCCATTTCTGCTGATTTAGGAGAGAGCATGGCAGTGGAGAACTTCACCTCTAGTGAGTGGAAACTAGCTGCTAGCATTGCACATATTTTACAACCAATAGATGAGGCCACAACCGAGTTATGTTACTCAAAGTTCCCAACACTGTCATCAAAAATCCCATTGATATATGGAATTGAAGCAATGCTTACAAACTATGTCCAAACAGACCAATGCAAATCTGGTACTGCATTTGCTAAATCACTGCAAAGAGGTTTAAAATCAAGATTTCCTTCATATTCTTGTGTGAAAGAAGATCTTCTTTCAATGGCGCTTGACCCTAGATTCAAGACTGATATTGCAAGACCATGAAAAGTTGTTGTGCACGAAATACATCACTTCACATCAGCAACCTGAAAATGATTATCGTCCTGAACCAGAACTGGAGAAGGTGAGTGAAGCTAAAGAGACTTGCTCACTGTGGTCAAGTTTTGAAGTGTTGAAGAAGACATCACAATCATTAGTGAGGACTAAATCAAGTCTGGAGGAAGAACTAAAAATATATTTTCGTGAAGATGTAATTCCAAGGAACAGTGACCCACTTACCTGGTGGAAAAACAACAAGATACGCTTTCCAGCTCTGGCTAAAGTAGCAAGAAGGTATCTGGCAATACCAGCTACACAAGTTGAAAGCGAACGACTATTTAGTACTGCTGGAAACACTGTGAGCATTAGGCGTGAAAATTTGTTGGCTGAAAATGTTGAACAGCTGGTGTTTTTAAATAGCCGCTTTAGATCTTAAATTAGGCTAGCCACTAGAGTGTTCTTTCTTTGTAAACTAATGTTTCATTCATCGTCTTTTGTGGATACTTGATAAAATTATTGAATAATTATGTTATGTTTGTCAGATTATTGAGTTTTACTTTTTTGGATCATATTATCCTGTTAACTAAAGTACAGATTTCTCTATCTCGACTCGATTCTCGAGAATTTTTAAATTGCGTTCTCGATCTCGTCTCGAATTCAAAAAAGTCTTTCTCGCACATGCCTAATAAATTGTTGGTATGTTGACCCTATATGCTTGTATAAAAATTTCGTGAATAAACCATTCGCGAAATAAAAGGGTCCCTAATTATAGGCGGGTTCACTATAAACGGGTTCTACTGTATATATATATATATATATATATATATATATTTATTTATTTATTTATTTATAAAATAAAACCACCAGAAATGTAAAATACAGTCCATAATCAAGTAAAGCTGACATGAGAAACAGTGGCCTTACAAAATGTTATGAAGTCCTTTCTTGGAGGGAGGGGGAAAAGTCACCAAGCCTAAATTAAAAATAAAAATAAATTAGGCTATTGTAAAAAAAATCATAACTATTTGCTTGTTTGTTTTATTTTACAAACAACTTTAAGCAACTAAACAATTTTCAATAAAATTTTAATTTGAGAAACGTAAAATACAAAACAATCCGATCGTAAGAAAATAATAACAAACTGGTATACAGTAGAACCTCTATGATACGTTCCCGTTTCATACATTTTCCCGTGTCATACGCCGATTAATTTTGGTCCCGGCGAAAGTACTATATTTACAATGGTTTACTTTCCCGGAACATACACTTATAAAATAATTAATTTCCCGTTTCATACGTTTTTATGAAGCGGAAAAGTCCTAAAATTCACAATTTTTTTTTGTTATATTCATCCTGATAAACGTTTTAATGTTTTTATTTTGAAAAACGTTCATTGTTTACCTTTGCAAACGTAAGAAAATAACTTTATTGCACCATAGATATGGATAGTACCAGGAAGACTGTGCACTTCGCTAGTAGCATCTTTGGCAAGCACCAAGCGAGACTAGTGGCGCAAACTAGCAATGATTAAGAAAATGGTGCACGCGCTTTACCAAGGCACGGATCTCATATTTTGTGCATTCATTAATCTTTGAACTTAATACAGTAAAACCTCGTATTTACGTTCTCGTTATTGACGTTTTCCCGCAAATAACGTCATTTTATGTAGGTCCGTTTTATTGTACATTAACTTTCGTGTTGCATTTTCCCTGAAATTACACCGCTACGTAACCAAAAAACCCGGAATGTACGTTTCAAAACACGGTAAAAATGTAAATACTCGTCACGTTAGTCTCAGATGTGAAAAGTTTGAAGTAGTTCGCCTATTGTCTGTAACCTTTCGTTTTGATGTATCGACAAGTTCTATGGTGCCTCTCCTCTACTAACGTTTTAATCTTTGCTGCCATAGAGAACTTTCGTAGCAGAACCACAAACGGTTTTATTTATGGTGTCATAGAGCACTCTCGTAGCAGAGCATAGTCCGAAGCGCTGAGCTATCGATACTACCGGAAAGCGCTCATACACAGTACGTATATTTAGTAGTGCTGCATTATGTACAGTACATATCTATGATGGCTTTCATTGTTTACATTAGTCAACGTCCGTTTTGGTTAGCACGTGTTTTTTTATCGTTCACAATATTATTTATGGCAAGATTTTGATTGAAGATGGATAGGTATAAAGTTCCACGAAATACTTTATCTATTGTAGATAAAATTAAAATTATTGAGAAGTTTGACAAGCATGTGGGTACCCGAGTGGTTTTGGCCAAGGAACTGAATATTCCTGTTAGTACTTTAATGTTTTGTAAACAACTATTGTTTGTCTTGTAGCACCAGTAAATGCTGATACATTTTTTTAAGCTAAAATTTAGCATTAACTGCCAATAAAAGTGCTTTCCCACAATTTACACTTTCCCGCAATTTACACTTTTTCCTTGGGGTTCCTTGAAAAGTGCAAATAAGGGGTTTTACTGTATACTCGTTTGTTATTGTTTTCTTACGATCGGATTGTTTTGTATTTTACGTTTCTCAAGTTAAAATTTTATTGTAAATTGTTCTGTTGCATAAAGTTGTTTGTAAAATGAAATAAACAAGCAAAAATTCCTGATTTTCTTTTTACAATAGCCTAATTTTTTTTATTTCTAATTTAGGCTTGGTGACTTTTCCCCCCCCTCCAAGAAAGGACTTCATAACATTTTGTAAGGCCACTGTTTCTCATGTCAGCTTTACTTGATTATGGACTGTATTTTACATTTCTGGTGGTTTTATATATGTATATATAATGATGAATTCATATCTTTCATTAATATAATGCAATTATTTACACATTATGTATTTCAGTTTAATCTGATACTGTGCTGGTATGCTAGATTGAAAAAAAAAAATATTATTGCCATTCCCTTTTCATACACTTTCCCGCATCATACACCATTTTTGTGCCCTCCGTTGAAAAGTGTATGACAGGGGTTCTACTGTATTCAGTTCAAAGATTAATGAATGCACAAAATATGAGATCCGTGCCTTGGTAAAACGCGTGCACCATTTTCATAATCATTGCTAGTTTGTGCCACTAGTCTCGCTTCGGTGCTGGCTATAGATGCTACTAGCGAAGTGCACAGTCTTCCTGATACTATCCAAATCTATGGTGATATAAAGTTATTTTCTTACATTTGCAATGGTAAAAAATGAACGTTTTTCAAAATAAAAGCATTAAAACGTAGTTTATAAGGAGGAATATAAAAAAAATTTGTGAATTTTAGGGCTTTTCCGCTTCGTAAAAACGTATGAAACGGGAAATTAATGATTTTATAAGTGTGTGTTCCGGGAAAGTAAACCATTTGTAAAAGTACTTTCGGCGGGACCAAGATTAATTGGCGTATGACACGGGAAAATGTATGAAACTGGAACGTATCATTGAGGTTCTACTGTATTAGGTTCATTAGCTGATTGATTTGAGGTTATGTTATATCTAGTAAAGATAAACTTAAAATTCCTGAAAATTTCGGGAAATTTATTTTCCCTCCCGACGGGATAAAAGCCTCTATGTTCCCGAAATTTTTCCCGAATTTCGGGATCCCGCACAGGCCTAGTATATACGTAATCAGACTTATGTTTTCTAAAAATTGTTAATTACACTAAAAATAGAAACATGTTTGATTAAGACTGTCCTTGGTGTTTTTATTATGTGCTAACAAAGAAGTGCTTTGGCTAAATTTTTCAGTTTTTAGCTAGGCCTATCAAAGCAAATTTAATGTTTTTAGATACTTTTCAAGCTACATCGAGCAAACCTACGAACTGCATATATAAATGTATTGGTGAAAAGTAATGATAAATAACATAGAGAAAACAATTTGTTACATTAAAATTAACTTTAATAATAATAGCAACTACCTCAGGAAATTTTAATACACCCTTCTTTAAAACATAAGTATAAATTAAAAATATTACAATGATGGCAGTAAATAACAATGAAATGAAGGTGCACATTCAAAGAATTAAAATAAAAACCTGTCCAACAGTCTTAATTGCCTACATCAAATTATTATGACAAAAAATCAACATTTTGACCCTTTCAGGGTCAAGTCTGTTCCTCTTAACATCGCAAATGGCACCTGCAGTGCTGAAGGCACGCTCGCTTGACACAGTGGTTGAAGGAATAGAGGTACTTCAGAGCCAGTTGTTTGAGTCTCTCATGCTCGGAGTCATGCCAGTATTGACCGACTGCCTTCGGATCAGTCTCTACGTTCAAAGTTGGTTCATGAAAATAGAGCTTCATTTCATCTTCGGCACTAGTGGATAATGGAGGTCCTGAGCTGCTAGAAGCAAGCACGTATTTGTATCTGGCCCAAATGCAATTACCTCTGCCTGTTTGAACATCACAAGCAAAAGATTGTGCTTCTAATGTCTGTCCTTTCTCAGGGATTAAACTAGTTTCGTTGACCATCTTCCTTTCACAAATAATTGAGTCTTTAACCGAACTCAAAATTTCTTCATATTTTCCATCCTGAAAAGGGTTCATCTTGAAACGTGGATCCAACAAAGTAACCTTTACTATTAGGTCACTTGTATAGATGAAGCCAAATTCTTTTTTCAGCCAAGCCGATAAATCATTTTTTAAGCCCTGCAGCCCAATGCCTTTAGGGACAGGAACTTCCAAATGGTGCTGGATTACACAGATTAATGGTATCACCTGAAAAATAATAGCACAGAATTTTAAATGTGTTAAGTTGTAAGTTTCAGCAGTCAATTACTTAATGCTAAATAATAAAAGTTGTTGCACAGTTAAATATCAACAACTGTAAATGTAAACAAGTGGCATGACTACTGTTGGCAACTCCAAAAAGTGCACTCTTTGGACTTACCTCTGAAAGTGAAGATGTTCCTTTGCTCAGCTGCACCGTCGCAGAGTCTAATATCTCCATTATCTCGATCAATTTCTCCCCAATTTTCCTCCACTCATCCACAATTAGTTCAGCAGCTACAGTTGCATCTTTTCTACTACTGGCCATGATAGCATTTTTTTGCTCTGAAAGTTGCTTTACAGTGCAGTGTACTGTTCCAGCGTGTGAATACATCCTGTATCATTCTGTGTTGGGGAAGATCAAGCTGTTGTTGGCACTGTTTCAATATTTTTGTATTTTTGTAAGAATGTTTGAAACTAGAGACAATCTTTTTGCATTTGGGCACTAGCTGATTCTTTACATTAAGATTATCTACAAATGACTTTCTCACCACAACTTGGAGAAGATGTGCAGCACATGGTACCGGAACAAACATGGAATCATCGAGTGCCTTGGTGATGTTGGTTCCACCATCCCTCACAACTGCAACTACCTTTGATGCCAAGCCCCATTCATTAAGTAAATCTGAAAGAAAGCGGCGAATGCTGTCCCCAGCATGGCTAATTTCTTTGAATGGTACTACTTCAATAACTTTCTGACAGAGTTCCAAGGTACCATTTCTCTTTAGATAAAAATGAACAGTCAACGCAAGATAATCATAAACAGCACATGAAGTCCAAAAGTCCGTAGTTACAGCAACATGCTTCACTTCTCCCAGCTCTCCCATCACACTTTTATGAAGATCTCTGTACATTTCTTCCAGATATTTATTTGATAACACTTTTCTTAAAGGAAGAGTGTACTTAGGCTCTAAATGGTTAATCAATCTTTTAAAACCTTTGTTTGCAACTACTGAAAGTGGCTGCATTTCTAAGCAAACCATTTCAGTTATGAGCCTAGTTATTTTTTGGGCCCTACAATCACATGGTTTGAACTTGGAAACTTTGTCATAAGCTTGAGCTAATGTAGGCTGGTTTGCAGCAGATGTATATCTTATTATTTTCGGCGTGGTGCTTATTTCACCATTAGAAGACAAAACTGGGGAAACTCCGATTTTCTAGAATTACTAGCCTCAGTACGAAAAATTTCCTTGTGGCTCACAATCCTGGAATTTTGGACTATCCACAGCCTGCTCGTGTACAACTAGTGCCTCTTTACAAGAATCAGGTGCCTGAACACTTACACTTTCAGTCATAGTTGGTTTATGAAAGTAATTTTCGATACATTTGACACTTGTTGAAGGTGTATTTGGCACATGTATGGGTGCGAACATACGTTTTGGATTTTTTATGTTTCCAGTTGCCAAGGAATGTACATTTGATAAATGTTTTTTTTTCAAATTGGCTGTGGATTTTGACTCGCCTCTTGAAATAAGTTTATTACACAGTAAACACTTGGCGAACAGTTTGTTTGCACTTTTAACAGCAAAATACTGCCACACTTCTGATGCTATTCTTAACAATAAATAAAAAAATATATATATTAAAATTTATTTGCAAAGTTTTGCCACCATAATTATATTTTCCAAGTGTCAATTAATATTTTGTTTGAAAAGTTTAAAGTAAAATACAACTACACATCCATGCACCACTTTGCACAAGTAATAAACACACTTTAGCTATAATAATAAATAATAAATGCTATCACGTGTCCGCTGCATCCTCATCCACAACATTTTATTAAACACTAAAAACCTATCACTTCCCAAGCAATTCCGTTTGCCTGAAGGGGATAGTTACTAAATATCCCGCTAGATGGATGCAGGTACACGGTACTTACACTCCGCAGCATAAAATTTCGGAATGCTGATAATTATTACGGGAACATTTAGGAAACAGTCACAGCTACTATTAAAAACACGTATTATGGAATTTGCACTTTTAATTAGTATTTTTACATCAGTCACGCATACTTGCATGTCAAAAAGTCTATTAGGTGCCTATTTTAAAAACCAGTGAAACAAATATGGCGTCTTATCTGTTCACGGGTTTGTTCTGATGTATATATGTTGTACAGTTGCCCACTCCGATGGCTTATATCCATTGCACCTTCTACTGTTTTGTTTTGATTTAGAAATGTATTTTCTTGAGATGTGACAGCCTGACGGGAGAATAAAGTATTTTCACGTGTAATTTCTTTTAAGGCTACGATTATTACTTTTTCACAGGAGTCCAAACGTAAATTTTTATCCAAATTTGACGTGAATGAGGCCATTTTAATCTACAGTTAAGTTTTATTGAAATACTGTTGGTTCTCGGTGCTGGTTATATTGCTGAGAACTGTAGGAACTGAGAACCGGTACCGACCCATCCCTACTTCAGGATGATGTTAAGTTATTGTCCTGTAGTCAACTCCGTCTCCATCACGCACTTCCAGATGAGTTCTTTCAAGTAATAATTTTTGTAGACTATTCACAACAAAGATTAGGCCTCTGAACTAAAACAATAAAAAACAGCATCCACATCAAATGAAAAGTTTACTTCTTGACAATTAACTATTAATTTTAATTCCAGTTCAGGATATCTCACCAAATAAAATCATCACGAATAAAATTGTCCTTAAAATGTGAAACTCAATATAGTTTCTCTGAAGTAAAGATTCAAAAATTTGGAAATCGTCGACATATGTCTGTTCTTTTTGAAGGTTTGAACTAGACTAAAAGCTCCAAACAAATGCACTCGTATATATAAAACTCTTTCTGGTATATACTGGCCAATCAATGCAGCTCTTACAAATCTACCATGTAATCATAAATTATATTACTTCAAACAGCATCAAAATCGTACTTGAATCAAATTTGATCATCTATAAGTAGTAGTCTACTGATGTTATTCAGTCATTAAATATTTTGTGAATTTGTAATGGACATAATTATTTCACCTCTGTTGTTAACTTGCCTACTCTATAAGGGAAAGCAGTTAATATGATTTAGTTTTTATGATGATACAATTTTCTGACACCTCTTATGACTCGGTGTGATATTATAATTTGTATTCTGAGGAATTATATGTTATATCTTTTTTAACTGTTTTCAAAGTTCTAGGGTTTCACAAGTGATATATATTTTTTTTGTAGGAAACCATACCAGAATGTCAACAGATGGTTTACAACTCTTGTTAATCAGCCACAGATGAAGTCTGTAATTGGAGAATTCAAACTTTGTGAGAAGGCTGGTGAATTTGACCCCAAGAAATATGCTGAGTTTAAAAGTAAGTAAAATATTAAATTATTTGTGTAACCGATTGTGGTAGACTTTGAAACCTCGGCAGCTAAGAGACTTCGAAGAGCTTTCAACTCTTTGCATAAGCTAGGATGGTCAAGATAAATTTGTGTTAACCAAGCATACTACTAATGTTGGCAAAACAGAATTAATCAAGAACAGTTGGAGTACAGTAGAACCCCGATTTAACTAAGTGCTACGGTTACCGAAAATGTTTACTCTAAATCGATGTTTCGTTAAATCCGATTTACCGATTTTCAATGACCCCCGCACTCATAATCGCGTCCCTACGTTTCCATATTGTAGACAGGGTCGACGCTGATATCTTGTGCTGCCGTGCTATCTCAGACTTCGTCAACTTTCCATCTTCAACGTTTTTGATCTCGCTCGTACTGCCCCCGGTTCGTACGTACACCTCGGTCGTACATACAGATTTTTAGAAACCGTGAAAAATGAGGCATAAAAAAAGTTTAAAAATATGTAAAGTGTAAGAAATACGTTAAAGTTTATTAAAATACAGTCGCAACCTGCAGCGTTTATAACAAAAACGAGCTACATACACATTGTGTCACAGTAAAAAATTAAAAAAAAAAGGCCGCAAATTGATGGAAATTTACCGTCCATAGCGCGCCGTACACGGAGAAAGGTCATTGTACTCGGTCAGCTGCTGTTACGGTGCGGCGTGGCCGCCGGCTGGCACTCTTTGTTCGCTTAGCTGCGCAGTACTTATAAAAAACGTATTCCAAAAACTAAACACCGCGCACAAAGCTCTTACTGAGAATATAGAGCTGTAGCAAACCGTATGTATTCGGTACTGAGTAACGGGTGCGCCATCTAGTAACGAGTAACGAAATGTTACACACGGCTGCATCTCGGAACTCACATTTTTCGTATGTTTTATGCATGCGCGTGCATATTCGATGAATTTGCGTTACAAAGAACGATGTTTGTTTATTAAGTAAAGTATAATTTGGAAATTCGTCGTCAAAGTTTTTTACTGTTTATTAAAGGTATTGTGTGTGTAGACAAAGTTTGAGATTGGAACAGAAACAACGTAAGAAAGTATTGTTTACAAATTAGAAATATGTATGTTTTTGTTTTTTATTATCACGTATTTTCACATTTTTTTTGTTATTATCTTAAAAGAGATAATATAAAAAAGCCGCATTAATGAGATTTAATTGTTTCTTGGTTAACAAAAACTGTTAACTATCAAATATTGTTAATTGTTTATATTCTATTTATTATTATTTACGCGACGTCATAATGTACGCGTACGCAATACGACTCGATTCGTTGGTGCAACATAACATAGCTTTTTAATGCGGTTCCAGAAGTAACGAGTAACGATACAATAGTAACAAGTACTAATTGTTATAGTAACGAATACATACGGGTACGCTTTTTTTCGTTACTTTTACACATCTAGAGAATAATGATAATGGCGTATTGGCGTGACGTGGTCACAAGTTGAAAAAACCTGGAGGATGGGAAAGGGAATATTTGGAAACGTGTGATTATAGGCTAGCACTGTTACTATGCGGGCGTGTTTGGAAGATAACGTGGTGAGTCAAGCTAGGGATTTGGATGGGGGAGGGGGATGCGGACAAAGAAACCCTTCATGACGTCATGTGTCGCGGACAGTCTATCTATCCAGGCGCGCGCAATGGCACGCACCTACGCAATTCAGTTACAGCGCCCGGAGTTTTTAAGCAATTTGAACAATTTTTTTAATTTTTTCGTATTTGGACAGATGATGCAAAGGCACATGTTAATATATAGTACCTCCATTCTATTACTGACACCACAGAGTGTATTTTTTAATAAGATTCCATTACTTTTTACTTGCATTTTTTGGAAATCTATATTATTATTTTAATAAATTGGTGATTTTTGTTGGTTCCTGAAAACCTTTATGTTAAATCGCTGTTTTCGTTAAATCCGTGTTCGCAAAATCGGGGTTCTACTGTATATATTCAAATTAGGATCACAATAAATTTATAAAGCAAGTTAACTCCAATGCAATTCACAAATAATTATAATTCCCAGGTGAATTTGAGCTTTAAAAAGAACCAGTTATTACACATGGCAAAAACATTGACACAACAGTCTAAATGAATACAATTTTCATTACACACATGTAAAGTGCATTAGACTAGAATGGATATCAGACAGAACAGGCATTTAACATGTTGATCAGCTAAGTTCAGCAGCTGGCCCCGGGACTTTATGCAACATAACATGGCATTTAAAAAAAAATCATCACAAAGTTAACATTAACCACTAAAAAACTGTTAACAAACCCTAGAATTGGATGGCAGTGGGCCGAAACTGAATTTTGAATAATGTTAAGGGAAGTTGTTTATATGGGTAGGGCCACCACATCGTAACATATCACAAATTGCAGGATTGCCTACTTCACCATGTTTGATCACACGTTCACGTCATGTATTTAAGCCCGAGGGGCAGAGAGCACTCCCAACAATCAAGAGAAGAGAAGGCAATCAATGCTCACTGCACTAATATGCCCACACCGGTGCTCAGCATGCAGGTGTGGAGGCTCATGATTGTCAGTAAAGGAAGAAAGTTCAAAACCAGGATGACAAGTTCTGTTGCATCTTTGAAATTTGATACTGCATTATTATTATTGTATTTTTTAAGCTCAACTTTAGTAGGCAAAAATCTGCATGATGAGCAGTAGTGCAGTACGTAGTTACATTGGTCCTGCTATCCTTAGGACTCCTGTTTCTAACACCTGTTGGGCCACCCTGATTTCAGTTTTACGTGGGCTTCAATTTCACTCCTGAAATTTTCTGGAATGGTTCCTTACAGTAGTTACTATTAAACTATTTCCAGTTACTTTAATATTCCTGTTTTGTATTGTCACAGTTTCTGAGTCGTTGAGCCCATGTAAAATACGAAAACCAAGGCCAGCTTGTGCAGTGGTAATATGAGCAAAGGAAAATAATGAGTGGATACAAAATGTAATTTTTTTATTGCTCATTCAGTCTACTTTTTTTAAATACAGTAGAACCTCGATGATACGTTCCCGTTTCATATGTTTTCCCGTGTCATACGCCGATTAATTTTGGTCCCGCCGAAAGTACTATATTTACAATGGTTTACTTTCCCGGAACATACACTTATAAAATCATTAATTTCCCGTTTCATACGTTTTTACGATGCGGAAAAGCCCAAAATTCACAAATTTTTTTGTTATATTCCTCCTGATCAACTACATTTTAATGCTTTTATTTTGAAAAACGTTCATTGTTTACATTTGCAAACGTAAGAAAATAACTTTATCGCACCATAGATAAGGATATTATCAGGAAGACTGTGCACTTCGCTAGTAGCATCTATGGCCAGCATCAAGCGAGACTAGTGGCGCAAACTGGCAATGATTATGAAAATGGTGCACGCGCTTTACCAAGGCACGGATCTCATATTTTGTGCATTCATTAATCTTTGAACTGAATATACCCGTTTGTTATTGTTTTCTTACGATCGGAGTGTTTTGTATTTTACGTTTCTCAAGTTAAAAATATTATTGAAAATTGTTCTGTTGCATAAAGTTGTTTGTAAAAAGAAACAAACAAGCATAAATTTCTGATTTTCTTTTTACAATAGCCTAATTTTTTTTTAATTTCTAATTTAGGCTTGGTGACTTTTCCTGCCCTCCAAGAAAGGACTTCATAACATTTTGTAAGGCCTCTGTTTCTCATGTCAGCTTTACTTGATTATGGACTGTATTTTACATTTCTGGTGGTTTTATTATATGTATATATAATTATGAATTCATATCTTTCATATAATGCAATTATTTACACATTATGTATTTAAGTTTAATCTGACATTGTGCTGGTATGCTAGATTGAAGAAAAAATTATTATTGCCATTCCCTTTTCATACACTTTCCCGCATCATACACCATTTTTGTGCCCTCCGTTGAAAAGTGTATGACAGGGGTTCTACTGTAAATACTTTCTATATAAGGGAGGAAAATATTTTCACATTTCTTTGATCCATATTCAAGATTTTTTTGGACTTCCAGTTAAGATTCTTCCTGTTCCATGTTTTTCTTCCTTAATGAAATTAAGGAAATTTAAGGGATAAATCTGATGCACAAGTATATTTTCTGATTGCTTCTTATCTATTTAGACAGGTTTTGGAACTCATAGTTTGTATTTCACATGCTACTCACTTTGAACTGTGCCCCAACAAAATTGTTTTTTGCGCACATATTCCCTAGTTATTAATGGCAACATGTCAAACACACAACACTGCAACCATTTTTCTACCTTTTTGATGCACATATTGTTGTCTGAGCTTTCTGTCCAAATCTCCTTTGTATAGTAGGAGATAGGTGATTTTGTATTGTTTGGCCGGGGGGGGGGGGGGGGGGGGTTTAGGTGACTGCCATGTTGAGACATGTCACACGACTTCACTTCTATTGATATTGAAGGTGTAAACCTTACTGTGAAAATGTTAAATCAGATCAATATTTACTAAAGACTTGTGTCATTTACATGTGTATGGAGAAGACAAATCCTGGCAGTAACTTCTGTTGCATGCGATGATGGCAGCCACCACTCACTCCAGTATTTCCTTTTAGAAACAGCATCAGCATAAGCAGGAAGGATGGCCGATGCCCGTGTTTCCTCCCTCCTTTTATTTGCCTTTTCCTACTCCACACAAGCGCACAACTCTCCTCGTTGACTTTGCACGGAGACTGTGATTATCTGTGGCGTCTCCGAGCTTGCTCATGAGTCTAACCATTTAATTTGTGATTAAAACAAAAGAAAGAAAATTCAGATACCTTTTTTTAAGACTTTTTGGAAGGTTCAGTAATCTAACGCCAACTTCAATTTTCTATATTCTGTTATTATGAGTACTTATAAGTTACGAGGATTTCCCTTGCTATTGTCGGCTCCTGTAGTGGAAAGTTTCCAATTCAGTAAAATCTCGTTATAACAGAGTCGTATAAAGCAAGAGATTTTGTTCTTTATACTGAAATTTCTTTAAACTGAAATATCCCAAAGTACATTTACTATTCCCATACTGCAAAATGCAATGGCAAAACAAAATGGAACTATTTACATACCTGCCAACCCTCCCGCTTTAGGCGGGAGACTCCCGATTTTATAACCTTTCTCCCACCCTCCCGATTTGTCATTAAAATCTCCCGCTTTTTGGTTCTGTTTCTCTTGAAGTTTTTAATGCCATAAATTTATAGTATTAATATGTTTGTACCATTAATCCATACAAGCGTTTAGTAACTACGGTTCGTACCATAACGTGTGGTTATTTTAATAGCTTCAATGCCCACAATTGTTGGCTAAAACTCTTGGTTAAGCGTAGAAAGAAACGTAGTTATTTACGATAATTATGGGAGCTGTTTTGGTACACGTTCGTCATTGGTGTTTGTTAGCCAACCAGAAAAAGGCTTCATTTGTTTTCCAAGATGGCTTGTGCTGTCAACATTGAAAACTGTGTTTTCGGTGGTGGTGGTTTGAAATAAAGACGGACTGAATTAATGAGTTTATGATACCACTGTTTACATTTGTGCCCAAATTCGCTTCGGTTTGTAAGCCGGCTATGTGTGAATTGTTAGTTTGTGCCCGAACAAATTTGCCTTTGTTCGCGTCTGTGCTGTGTGCTCACAGACGAAGTGTAGAGTTAGCATTATAGTCTTTGAATTTATTCAACAGTGAATTCATAAAAATATTATTTTGTGAAGCAGTTGCTTGATGAGTATTTTTGTTTAGTTGTAGGTCTACTCCGCAATGGGGATTTAATAGAAATGGCGCTATGTAAGCCTACAGTGAAGTATCTTGCTTTGTACAAGAAGACATTCAGTGACGAATTTCCGTGCATTTTGCAATCGAGGAAAGGTGAACATGCTGCATTTTGTAAAGTGGTAAATTTCTATAAAATATTGATAATGACATAGGACTTATTTAGGCATAGTAAATATCAAGAAACTTAAAGATGTTGATTGAAAATTGGGGGAAAAAAATTAACAATCTAGAATTAACGCATGTTAAAGATGAGTAAATTTTAAATTTGTTTTTATATGGTGTGCACGTACTATGCCCTCTTTTTGTGGCCCTGCCTACCCTATATTTTGTAAATGGGATAATCTTTCTCTTTTGAACTCTCCACAGTTAGGCATGTGCAGACAATTCTTAAAAATAACAATTAGTCCAATAAAAATATTACAATTTCAACCAGCTTTTTTTTTTATAATTTTTACTTAGAAATATGCTTAAAAGCACTATTTTGCGTTTTCAAAACAAAATTTTCCCGGACCCCCCGCTTTATTGGGGGAACAAGTATTTACTTACTCCACTAAAAAACCTCCCTCTTTTGGACTGGCCAAAGTTGGCAGGTATGTATTTATGTACCTACCCTATAATCTTCAATTATTTGAGCTGCATTATGCTACAGGGTTAGTGGTTTATTTTGAGAAAAACATTAACTAATTTCAATCTGTAAAAGAATATACAGTAAAACCTCGTTAATCCGTGATGCACTAAAACGGGAATCGAATAATCCGGGACGATTTAAAAGTGCAGAAAAAATAGAGAAGTAAAAATGGTCAGCGACGTGTCTGGCTGGCATTCAGCTGGATGAAGGGGGCAGGGGGCCTACCCAAAATTTATGTGTGCAAGGTCAGCACGATCTTATCAATCTTATCTTTCTCTCTTCGGCTGTTGTAAATGACCGTGAACTAATGGCTAGGCAGTGCCGTGTTTTTTTAAGCCGAGACACTAATTCGATTACCTACGGCCCTTACATGTGTTTTTTTTGTGCCTTTGTTTACTTCCTTCAAGATTTCAATTTTTTTCTGTTAAAGAATACTGTTTCCGTTTTTATATCGTCCATGATGATAAAAATTAAACTGAAACTTGGTTAGAAAAATAATAAATGCATAAATAAATACAGCACGTCACTGAAAATCACTGATGGCAACAAAATGTAAACAATCAATAATGGAAACGGAAACTGAACAGACCAAAGACTGAACGATATGTGCAGAAGATGGAAACCTTTGAGTCGCTGATATTGCCAGTTTTAGCGGCATCTAGTTTTCCAGTGAGTTAACTTTGTGTAAGTTTTTCATAAATGTTGCCGCTACAGAAAAGCCGTTGACCATATCTCGCTATAAATAAAATAAGTGAAGTGCGCACATCTAAACATACAGTTCCTACTACTAGTAGTGTATTTTTTAATTCTATGGCCGTGAGTAAAAGCGGTTGGCCATATCTTGGGTAAAAAAAAAAACAAATGCACATTAAACTTTGCAATTCCGTTTTCAATGTAAATAGACAACAAAATAAAGCCGTTGAATGCTTGAATCATTGAAATTATCCCAAGAGAACGACAGTAAGTAAATATTTTGACGCATAGACTAAATATTCAGTAAATGCGCAAGATATTGACGAAGAAAACCAGTAAAATTCTTTCATTGTAACGAAAATCTAATTCGTAAATTTGAAATATTTTAACCTTGTATGTGTACAGTAATTGGAGGGGTATTTCAAATCATTCGTTTAAGTGAAATTTTCATTAATGTGAAGTTCGTTATATCAGTATTTTACTGTATATGTGGTTGTAAACTGGAAACACGCATTGATTCACCAATGGCTAAGAGCATTTCTATCTTCTATCATTTTATACTCCTTTTCTAAACAGTTTTATCTATAGATGAAATTTGTAAGTGCTCAAACAACATTTTCTTGCCTTTTTCCTAAACAGAATAACATATAGTACTACTCAAGAGTGATTAAAACTAAAGAATAATGAAAATGAAATTACATAAATAATATTTAAATAAAATAAAATTTGTACCCTTTCAGTCTTCGTGGAATGATAAAAGGGTTTTTTTTTTTTTTTTTTTTTTTAAGTTTGAAAACAATTATTTAGGTATTTTTATTTGTTTCATCATGCTTTCCAGTAGCAGGAAAAAAATGTTTATTGCATGAAAATGAGTACTCCTTAGCCAGGGATACTAATAGGCTTGAATGCTTTAGCTGCCACCGTCATTAAAAGATGTTTAGAGTTTGAAATCATTAGCATTAAGTACTACTGAACAATTTCCCTTGAACTAACATTTCTGTAAAATGAACTTTTCTAAACTTGCATGAAGACACCATATTTACATGAATTTATGTTAAATATTGTCTTGAAATTCATTTTTAGGCACATTTATTGTAACTGCTGCTGTTTTATGTATCAGATCAACCACATTTACTAGTCACATGTATGTATAATTTTAAAATAATGCCACAGAGGTTAGGGAGTGTTCCCACATAAACAAAAGAGTTCTTTGAGCTGAGATCCTGGGGGATAATCATTTTAACTAAAAGTAGATCTGTGGGGAAAAAATTATGAGATGCTCTGTATACGTTTAATAGACTACACCGCGGTTTACAACAGTAAGCTACATATGAACTACAGGATTTGCTACCACTTTTGAAGCTGTATGTTCAAATAATTATAATATGTACCTAACTCTTGATTGTTTGGCTGTTTGCTGTTTCTATTTTCATATTAAATTTAGTATGTATTTTCAATTATTGAATCTCTTGTGAATAGATACAATGTTTTTTCGCATTTTTGCCACACCTTTTTTGATATAATCAAGTTTGACAAGTAGGAGTGCAATTTTCATGCAAGAAAAGAGTTTCTGTTTAGATTAGGCCAAGTTGTTTTATTTTCTTGTAATTACTTTTATTTGAATACCTCCTTGCATTTGTTTGACCACCAGATATTTTTATTTACTAAATGTTATTTTCAAGCTGTAATAGGCCATGCAAGCGTTTATAATCTTGACTTTTTACAGCTTCTTTGTAATATTTGGCAAATCTGTTTTGAGAAAATTTGAATTAAAACTAGGGGTGTGCGGGAATAGGTTTTTGTACTGCGGGAAATTTTCGGGAAAAATAAATTATTCCCGCGGGAAACGGGACGGGGTCGGGAAATTTAAAAAAAAGCAAATTTTTAATTATAATATGAGAAGATGGCCATTTAAACGTTTCTTGCAAAGTTAGTTGTTTTTTTGCTGCTATTTCTTTTGTCTGCTTCACTTGCCCTTTTTTCAGCGGCGACTTCATATTTTTTAGCATCCTCAAATTATTTTTTTATAGCCAGACGTGCTACCATGCTCGCATCTCAAAAAAATTTCACACGAGACACACTTTGCCAGGGATTTACTGTCAGACCTTCAAAATATTTCCAAACACTTTAGGTTTACAAGTAACAAGCTGATCGGTTGCGACATCCATTATTTGTAGGCTGCTAGTTTATTTTAATATACAACAGCATCGAAAATAGGAACAGATACTTCGCACAAGCCTTAATAACGTAACGTCAGCCGACAAAGCCCGCCAAACTAAAAAGTAAACAACTATTTTTTTCTCCCAAAGCAAAATCATAGATGTTTAGATACTCGTGAGCAGTGGTGTAAAGCTACGTGATTTCATATTTTTCAAAGTGCCAATACAGTTCTCTACATCGCCACTGCTATCAAGTAATGAGAACGGTTACGCTTCGTTATGTAACGCAAGTCTAGTATTTCTTATATCTTTGGCGAAAAGGTTGGATTGCGCATGTGTTTTGTTTGTGTTTAACGACACACGTGGTTTTAGGTTAACTATTCGATGGTGACGGCAATAACGTTATATAACTGACTATTCACGTATCTTGCAAATTTATACCCTTGAAGAAATATATTTATGAACGCATACAATATTTAAGGTACTCCATGTACGTTTTTTATATTCCAATTAGATATGTGTAAACGATTTATCATAATTCACTGCACACCACAGCTGTCGCTACGATCGGCATACGTTTAAAAGATGTTTTGCGTTTAAATAGTACGGAAACCCTTAATAAATGTACGAATCCATAAAAAATATTGTTGTAAAAACAGTTTGAATTGATAGAAAACATTTTCACATGATTAGTAAACATTTGTAAATTTTTAAACAATTTCCCGAAAAATTCGGGAGTAATAAAATTCCCGCCCGGCATTTCGGGAAGCCTATTTTCCCGACTTTTTTCCCGAAGCGTCGGGATCCCGCACACCCCTAATTAAAACATAATGTAAAAGCGGTTTAGAAGTTAATTTACACCATAACCCCTAAAATATTAGTAATATGAAGAAAACTAAATAATCAGCATGTAAGATAGTATTAAGAGTTTGTAATACTACAGTATTATCAGACTAACTGAAACTGTTTGTTATTGTTTTGTTCGAGGTTAATACCGCTTCCCGGACTTTCGGCAGTGTTTTGTTTTGTTTTTCGCATGGCAGCGCGCGCAGCTCGTGCTGCGTCGTCATGACAACTGCTGATATAAATAATCGCGGGGCTTTTGGAACAGCTTCGACGAGCCTATGCTTGTGGAATAGTGACATTTTATTAGCCCAGGGGAAAAAGGACGCTAACGTGTCGCGGCCGTGATTGGCCTATTTCAAGTAACAATTTAATTTAGGCAAGAGAGAAGAAGAAAAGAGTGGAAAATGACGCCATTTAGTGCGTGGTGAAGTTTATTCCCTCAGGGAATATTTATTCGTGGCGAGGCTATTTTCGGCGTTATTACTGTGAAAATTACGTCTGCATACAGGGCAATAGTCAGCGACGCCCTGACATTGAATGCAGAGGGCTTGCATTCAATTTACGTGAGTTAGGACGTATTTTCTGAACGATCTTAATCGTCCAGAGATAAGGTATGGCCTGCATCGTCTGTGTATTGGGACGCTAACGTAATTTTTACCGTCAACTTAATTGAACAGTATTAGGACAAACTTTAAAGTATTATCAAATTACGTGACCATTGATTTTCGGCAAATATCAGCAATTTAATTAAGAACCACAATTTATTCACACACAGGTTCAGAGGTCCAGAAGCTAGGAATTTCATGCTCGAGCAAGCCGGAGCAAACCCCAAAACTTTTATTTTGTTTAAGAGTCAGGTTGTCTACGAAATCCCATAGATTGGACTCATTTAGTTATTTAATATTTGTTGGTTTTGTTGATTCCATGACTCGAGGTTTTTCATGCTATGTTTAATTCAATAAAAATAATTATTGAGAGTATTGTTTTGTTGTCACATGTTGAATACCTCTGGCGCCCTGTTATTAAATCCTGCAATAGAGTTCATAAGTAATTTTAAAAGAAAATATTAATTTCTTCAAGTACACGTTTGTGTACAAGTTATTCAAATGTTGTAATGTGTAGTAACTAGTAAGTAATGTACACCAATGTTTATGTATAAAATATGCTTTTGGCAGATACGACGAAGGAAGCTGGTAGTGGTTTAACAAGTGCAAAGAAAGAGAAGAAAGTGGAGAAGAAGAAAGATGATAAGCCAGCACAAGAAGAGGCTGAGGAGATTGATGCTACAGAGCTAGCTTTGGCAGCTGAGCCGAAAAGTAAGGATCCACTTGACCTGTTGCCCAAAGGGTGAGTGTTAAATTACTATAGAGATTACTTAAAAGCATGTTCTTTTCAGTTACGTATTTTGAATTTCCCAGTCTGGCTTTCTGCTGTCTTTAGCAACTACATTAGTATCACATTAATTGAAAATGCTCAATTTTAAAATTTTTGAAATTATTGAACTTAAATTTCAAACTAACATTTCAGCGTAGTCTAATTCTGTTGCATAAACGTTAATATGTAAATGTTAATACCAGCCCATTTTAAGAATACAGTAGAACCCCGACTATCCATGTTAATGAAGGGGACGAGTGAGTCGGATAATCGAAAATCGCAGTTAGCCGAGTCATGCTTGCCTCAAAGGTCATTGTCATTAGCCCACAGACAGCCATCTGTGGACATTCGGAGATTACATATAAATATACACATGCTTTGTGTGCGTGTGCATTGTTGACATAGAAGCGGGCTGCTTAGTGCTGGGCAGCAGTGGTTTTTAAGTCTTTCGTGTGAGGAGCAGTGGTTTTTAAGTCTTTCGTGTGAGGAGACGTGGGCACGCGAGTTGTTTTCACACAGAGGTGTGTGGCTAGCCGCCCGGCCAGTCCGAGGGCCCAAGACAGCTGATCGCTGCAGCCAAGGTCACGCATTCTTTTCATCGCTCGTAAGCGACGCTGCCACACTTCGCTCATTGCTCTTGTCAGTAACACCATCGGGCTGGTTATTGTTTTACAGATCGACTGCCTTTAAAATTCTTTTCGAGATAAGATTTTTCATACCGGTGCATTGAGACTTGATTTCATGGTTTTGAAACGGTGTCTCTGTCTCGTATAATTTACGGGGTTTTTATCCCCTTTTATTTATATGAATTTTAAATGTTATATTTTCTTATTTTTAGCTTGCTGAACGTGGATTTAGTGCAAAAACGGCCTATTATGACTTAGTGTTGCAGATAGGTCGGAAATCTTATAACGACCACCTCTCTATAACGACCCTAATCTCGGGAAACGTGAGAGGTCATTATACATGTCTATTCTCCATTCACTCTTAGCTGAGTTTTGAAATAAACAAACACCGTCGTATCACTGCGCCGCATCATCAAGTGATAGGCTGAATTTATCTTGCGTGCCAAGCACTAGTTGCGACACACACACTTCAGTACAGTCGGTGCTAATAAAATAACGGAGAAGTAATATAACAGGAAAATGGTTCTTCTGTCAGGCCTAGTTTTTTAAAAAAATTTGTGCCTGCTGTGATAAAATTACGCCACTTAATGGTACACCCTCCGACCTTTTCTGTTGAAACCATTCAAACAAACAAGCGTCCAAGCTGCTAAATGTGGATTCTTTCATCATCATGCATTTATTTAATCCACTTGAAGTGTCAGCCTGTGAAGCAAACTGAAGGATATTTTCGCGATTTTTTATGATGTCGCGCACAGTTTGTTACCGACATCAAACTCAGTTGCAAGTTTGCAATCATTTCTCCACTTAAAATCTTTCTATAATTTTTGTTTTGCTGTCGATTGACAGTACCACTCGCTTTCTTTTCTGTTCATTTGATGAAATGTTGCGCTGAACACTTCGCACAACATTATGGTATAATCCGTCGGAATGCAGATCACTGTTACAATACATAAAATTATCACCACCTTCACGCTTCAACAACGTACACTAATGGACTCTGGACTGTCTCCATGCACCGGGTAATCTCTGTGGCACGGCGCTGTGCTGCGCGCGGGAGTGTACAGTCCGGTCATGCGGACATGGAATCACACACCAGTGTATAATCTATTCACGTAACATGGAACACAAAAATATTATGTACATACGTATGTATGTACGTACTAGTATTTTTTTTAACTTTCTGTGTATTAAACATGACTGAGTCAAAGTATTTTGCCCAACATACATTTTGCAAAGTATTTTAACATTTACATACATATTGAAACATTGGTTATATGTAACTAAAAAATTGGACTTGATGGACATAAATCGCGGTTAATCCGCGTTTCGGATGATCGAGTCGAGGATAATTGGGGTTCTACTGTATTGGCATTTATAATTTTAGAGCTGATTATCTGGACTTCAAATTACATGGTACAAGACAAACTATATTTAAAAAAAACTGAAGGTTCTGAATTTTTTTTTAATAAGTGAACAATTTTGTAAGCCATTATGGATTATGAACACTTATGGTTCTGAGTTGTAGCAGGATGTCTGCAGGTCTCTAAAGTCGTGAGAGAGTAACTAATTTTAAGTACTGGTCATGAAAGTTACAGTAAAGAACCCAAAGAAACAGTTATTGGGCCAAAAAACACAACACTAATTTTCAGCAGCCGTTTGATGCCTCACTTTATTTTATTGTCGCTTATTACATAAAAATAATTGACTACTATCCACTTAAATTATGCAGTTTTGCTACGTATTATGAATATTCCTGTTAAAAGAAATACGGAGTGTCATTTATCTACAATAAAACTTTGTATTTGTGTTCTTTGTACTTATGATTTTCCACATTTTATGATGGAAATTCGTTGGGTCCCATTTACATGCAATTAAGTGTAATGCAATACTTTCCCTCAAGTTACTTCCTGCTATTCACATTACGTATATGACATAAAAACTGGTTTTAATTTACATTAACCTTATTTGACACAGTGCAATAAATTCCAGTCGATTACAAATCGCCCACAATTTACGCTGTTTGTTCATGCTACACGTATATAAATTTGTTATTCAAGTGTGTCATGTACATCATGCAATAATGACCTCATTTCTTAATAGGTCATTTGTCATGGATGATTTTAAACGCTGTTACTCTAATGAAGATGAGTCCAAATCCATACCTTACTTTTGGGAAAAATTTGATCCTGAGAATTATTCAATATGGTTAGGAGAATACAAGTACAACGATGAGCTGCAGAAAGTCTTCATGAGCTGCAACCTTATATCAGGTACGTGAAAAGGCGTAATTCAGCTATGTGTGTTCATAGTGTTAGCCATAGTTATGAGTTTTTTCATACTGGAGACAGGTTTGAAACACTCTATCTTAGTATGGACAAACTGCTCATGTTTGAAGACTAGTATGAACAGTTTTGATTGTTTCCAATAAATTTTAATTATGAATTTATTTATTTATTTATTTGAATTTTGTTACATGCGCACCAACAGTCCAGGGACTTTAGTGGTGGGCACGACGTATACAAAATATACACAAATACATAAAGAAACAAAAAACAAAGGACAAGACATCCATACACACAGACAACACAAGGACAAATACAAATATAATACTTAAAATAATAATTAGTACAAAGTAGTAAGCAGCAAGACATAAAATTTAATACAGTACAATAATGTAAACGTAAAAGAGAAAAAATACCGACTATAATTAGTATGAGGATATAAATTACATTAAATACATTAAAACATAGCTCTGTACACAATTAATTTGACTTGGTGTTGTGTCTATTATAGTTTTTAACAAGTCTATAAATAAGATCATTCTTGTTATAAATAGTTCATAAACTAGAAAAGAGGCGAGAATTGAATTGGGGGATTCTCAATCCGGTGTTCTCAAGAATATAGCTAGATTTAATTTTATAGTTATAAATGTTATGTACAAAAAGATAGTCCAAATAGGCTCTACGGTCTGTTAGAGGAATAAGATTGGGATGCGGAAAACCTCTATGAATTATTAGTTGAGACAATTTGTTTTGTAAATTTTCTAGTTTCTCAATATCAGTCGACCCAATGTCATTCCAGATAGTTGAACAGTATTCTAATTTAGATCGAATTAATGCCAAGTAAAGAGAAATAATTGAATCGGAATTGGTAGCATAATGAGTGATATATTTTATAATAGCAAATGTTCTTTTTGAAATCGAGTTTAAGTAGTCTATTTGTTTATGAAAAAATAATTTTGAATCTAGAAAGACACCAAGGTCTTTTATAATGAAAGTTTTTGAGATTGGGTTATTCAGAATGTAATTATAAACTATAGGGTTATATTTCCTAGTAAAGGATATTACCTTAGTTTTATTATCGTTGAGATTGACCAAGTTTAGAAGACACCAATTATTGATTTCATTAATGTCCCTTTGTAGAAGAGCGCAATCATTGACTGTAGATATTATTTTGGAGATTTTCAGATCGTCGGCAAAGAGTACACCAGTTGAGTAATTAAGGACCATGGTAATGTCATTTATAAATATATTGAAGAGGAGAGGTGAGAGTGGCACCTTGTGGTACTCCTGAACTAGCATGGTGTAAAGAGGATTTATGGTTATTGACAGATACAAAAAATATCTATTATTGAGATAGCTAGAAAACCAGTTCAAGTAGTAAGTACAAAAGCCAAAGTCTGATAGTTTTTTTAATAGTAGAGAATGGTTTACTGTATCGAATGCTTTGGCTAGATCAAAATAACAGGCATCTGCCTGACCTCTGTTAGTAACTACATTATGGATTGGGTTAAGAAAAGTAATTAGGTTAGTAGTGGTAGACATTCCAGATCTGAAAATGTGCTGACTGGCTGATAATTTATTTTGAAGTTGAAAATTTAAAACTTTGTGTGTAATTTTTTCAAATATTTTTGCGAAGCCATTAAGTAAAGATATTGGTCTGTAGTTTGACACAATCAATTTAGAGCCATGTTTGTGTATCGAAATGACCTTTGCTATTTTCCATTTGTTAGGGAAAACTTGAGAATGCAAACTGGTGTTACAAAGATATGATAAAGAAGATGAACTAATAAGTACGAACAGCCTTTTAAAATAAAATTAGGGATGCCATCAGGGCCGGTGGATTTGGATAACTTGAGAGCCTTGATGCCTCATAGAATAAGCGATTCGGAAATGTAGCACATAGGAATAGAATCCGAGGACATGTTTGAAGACGTCACATTATTGGTTGAAGTCTTGTAGATACTGGAAAAATATTGTGCAAAAACATTAGATATAACATTTGGATCATCACAAATATCATCATTGATTTTTAAAGAATATTGTTCATAGTAACCATCTTTCATTAATTTAACATACTTCCAGAATTTCTTTGGATTGTTCTTGATGTTGTTATTAGTAGAGCGGATCCAATTAATTTTATCACGTTTTATATAAGATTTTGCGAAAATGTGAAAACTGTAAATAATAATAATAAGGATTGTTGGATCGTTTATAAAGTTTGTGAAAATGTTTTTTTGATTTTAATGCTTGAATTAAGTCATTAGAAAACCATAACGGATATTTGGGTAATTTTTTAGAAATTAGTGGTATAAATGTGTTCATATCAGAGCTGCCAACCTCAAATCACACCCATCAGTAATGGCAATTAGGTATATGAAAAAAGTACGCGTAAATCATGCACGATAAATTTTTCCTGGGGCATTATAACACACTCACAAGATAAAACAACGACAATAATATGCAAAAGAAAAAGAAAAATATGAATACAATGCAAATTAATACATAAAAAAATCTATTTGAACAATACAATCATCTGAATATGTAAGAAATATTAATAATTTTACTGGATATTTTGAATCTTCAATTCAATGTATTCAAAGTTAAACTTTAAAACAACTGTCTTTTTATTTGCTTCTTTTATCCTGGTTCGATAAGAAATGTCATGTAAACAAACAAGACAAACACAAGGACTTGTAAACAATAACTGCGTTCGTTACTTTCGTTTCTTCAGATGTAGCGAAAAAACGAAAATATAGATTTATTGCTAGTCACGGCTTTAAAATGTTCTGCATGTTTCTTTGATTCAATATGCCGTCTACAGTCATCCCTTTCACCATGTGCAATCGAAAAGTCACACGCGCATACATTACAAAACCGTGGCGTTCCAAACATTTGAAAACGACAATCATGGCCATTCTTTTGAATATTTAAGTGGAAAGTTCTGAAGTCTTGCGTGTTTTTTCCCACAGATGCACATTATTCTGTCACACGCTTCATTTCTACAACCGGCACTGAAGAACACAACACTATCGAAAAAAATAAAAAAATTTTCACGTCTGTAGACACGACAAAAACCGGACAAAAACACTATGATGAAAAAAATGGCTTTCAAGAAATAAATTAATACAACACAGGTTAGCCAAAGTACCGTACAAAAATTATCGTGATGTAAGTAGCCTTCAAACGATAAGTCCGAGGATATGTACTAGTTGTATCGTACAACGGACGTAATACCATCCCATTATTATTTGAAAACACGAGAATTAATTTACTTATTTCGACAGTACATCGTACATGCGCACACTTACTAGTTCCGTTATTTGAGCAACCAACCGAAGTATTCAAACAGCGTTCACGAAACACGCACAGCAGAAACGTAAATTTTTCCGTTACCATGCAGCACAAAGCCTCGTTTCCGTAATAAACTAGCGATGTTCCGTAATTCCGTAATTCGGGGTTAAAATCCGTAATAATTACGGAAAATCCGTAATGGTTGGCAGCTCTGTCATATTGTCAGTTATACAATTTGTTAAAACATCCACCTGATGATTAACATTGGTTTATTCATAGAAATGAGACCAGTCGTAATTTTTTATGGAATTATAAAGACCTAAAAAATTACTGTCCTTGTAATTTCTGTAGGGAGGATAGTACAGTACAAAAATTATGCAAAGTTTCATTTAATTTTACTAAAAAAAAATTTGTTGCGATTGACTCTTACACTTAATCAAATTGAAATAATGAGTTAATTTCTAGAAGTTTCATAAAATTACAGTTCTCTAACTATAATTTTTCTAGTTTGTGTCTTTCTCAGCCACCCAACTCGTTTTTTCACTGCTATGTTTACTTTAAGCGCAGAATATCTGAAAGCCTCACGACAGTGTTTAGTTCATTCTTCAAAGAGGACTACAAATAATAACTATATAGATAACACTTAACCTTACTCAAAGATGATTTCATACTGTACATACCGTACTTAAAATTCCATCATACCTACAAAGGGGTTCTTGTGCACAGTAGAAAAAAATTTTCCCTATAGAATAAACTATTGCTCATATTAATAAGTTTTCACCGATCATAGTGCCTTTACCTGCACAGTCAATCATTATGCAGCCATTTTGAGATTGGTGATGTACAAATGTAGAGTGGCTATATAGAAACAGCTTCAAGGTTGATCATCACACCTTTTAATATTTTCACACAGTTATTGTGAACAATTAAGGATAAGGATACAAATGAAATTGTTAAAACCTGCTGAGTTAATATGGTCCAAATTACTTCTAGGTGTCAATTGGTCATGGGACTCACGAAAAAGTTACAGTAATGAACATGCAGGCACTGAAGTCCCACAAGTTCTCATGTTCACTTTTTTTTTAGTGAGATAATTTCCAGTTTGCTACCAATGACTTGTACCATTTGAGAGTTGACCGTACCTGTCAACTTTATAGGTTTTTTAAATTTATTTTTTAAGGCAGGTTTGGTGGAGTTTCTGAAAAGATTTCAATATTTCCTAATTTTCACTGCATGAAAATAAATGTTGTGTAACTAAAAACTTGTTATGAGCAGAAACTCTTTACATTTGAGGAAAATATTCAGTTTATGTTTAGCCTGAGGCTTAGTTTGATGATTATTTATTTGGGTTAGTTCTGTTCAAAAGTACAAATAGAAAGTTTCCCAGACTTTTCGGGTAAAGCACAGTATATGTGTGTGTGTGTATATATATATATATATATTGCAGGCAACATACCCAAGTGTCTTTCTAACTTAACTTTAAACCAACTAATAAATGCTATCAGCAACCTGTGGGACACTGCAAAGTAAAGCTGTAATGATGCCCAGATGGCAATATAAATCCAGCAGGAAGTTTTGGGGTCATTAACAAGACTGTTGTTCTGTGATCATTGACCTTTTTTTTGTTCATCTTTTCATATATGGAAAAAATCACAGGCTCAACATACTTGTAAAAATTATCTTAAAAAATACTACCATGACTAAAACTCCTTAGCTGTAGGTATTTGCTTTGCAGCCCTACATCACTTTTAACTTGGTCAACAAATCATTTTTGTGTATCCGTTTAACAAACTGTAAACTTCGGGGTTATATACCTTGGCCATAATAATACTTACATAACTAGCAATTGTTTTGGTGTTGCTGCTGTTGCCATATTAGGTTTTTCTCAAGCATTTTTTTTATTGGTGTTCCTAAATTAAATATTTAACCCAGCAATTGAAAACCATTGTTTGTACATGTTATTAGTTGATTTTTCTGCAAGACAGGCTGTAGGTACAGTGCTGCTCCAGCCACCTAGTGAGTTGTGAAGAAACTGTGCAGGCTAGGTAACTTGTAATAAAGTAGTGTGCTGAAAAGTTGGCCTGTGGTAATTTTTTTTAGTTCAAATAATACACCAATACGAGTATCGGATTCAAATAGTATGAATGATAAAAGTTTTTTCACGTGTAAAAATTTCTGGAAAATTAGACAAACAATATAAGGTGAAAGAGTGGTTAGGTTGTCAGCTAAATAATTATATGGAAAATGTTTCTTAAAATATTACATTGCGAAATAAACTTTAAGTTTTAAATATGCAGCTAATTTATCTTAACCTAACCTAACAAACCAAACTTTCATATAGGTTCTGATTCTCCTTATTTTCCAGAACCCTTGATCTTTAGCCAGAAAATTTTTGTGAACTGCTAAATACCTTGAAATCCAAAGAAAATCATTTACAAAAAAACTGGGAAAAATTTTTAATGCTGTATTCCCAAGTAAAATGAGCTCATATTTGCATATTTAAACTCTTAATTATTCACACATATTTGTTAACGCAGTCAAGTAAATTGTTTTTGGTTCAGCAACATTATAAACTAAATTCTGATAGTTCTTCTGAAATCTAAGCCATTATCTATTATTTGTGTGTATATATATATAAGTTGTAACATCTGTTTTGTAATAGATACATACAGCAAAGAAGCTGATATGTCATATGGTGTTAGATTGATTATAACTATCAATTTATACACAGCGGAAACTATGAAATTTACTTATTTTAATGGCCACTACAATTACTACTACTGACAACACTAATTCAGTTTTTTTCTTTTGAGTTATTTAAAATTATTAAGATCATAGTTAGCAAATTTAATATGGTGTGTGTACGTATCCTATTGTTTTTAGAATTTGTATATATTGAACTAATGGATCCTAAATGTTTTTCAGGCATGTACCAGAGGTTAGACAAAATGCGAAAAAATGCATTTGCTTCAGTGTGCTTGTTTGGTACAGATAATGATAGCTCGATATCTGGTATATGGATATGGAGGGGACATGATTTGGCATTTGAGGTATGTTGTATTAGATATTAAAGTTTTTTATAGCGTGTACAATTTTGGACTTATTTAATTACTGTTTCCACTATTTAAGCAGGGTTCCTGCAGATAGAATATAAAAAACAGAAAATGACAATATTATAGTTTTGAAACGGTATCAGTATCTTAATGTCTAAAAATTGTACAGTATTTGAATCATCAATTTACTTTCCATTATAAATGTAAATCTGATTTTTACTATCAAATTTTAAATATAATGGATGAAAATCATTTGTTTTCTACTTATTGCAATTTAATTATAGTCTGTTCTTGGACTGTTGTGTCAGTTACATAGTTTTGGTGGAAATTGTAATAGTGCAGACTTTATATCAAATGGACTGCGAGGAATAAATGATGATTAGGACAAGGGAATAAAGTGAAGAAAACTGTGGATACTCTGTGTTAAGTATTAATGTTGGTGTAAAAATATTAAATGTTGAAATGTATTGCAAATTCATTATGGGTAAAATGTCAGCTTCTTACTTAATTATGACTTCTCTGAACTGTTTGTAGCTGAGCCCCGACTGGCAGGTTGACTATGAATCGTATCAGTGGACAAAGCTGGACCCCAAGAAAGAAGAAACAAAGCAGATGGTGAATCGCTACCTTTCATGGTCTGGCACAGACAAGCAAGGACGAAAGTTCAATCAAGGGAAGATATTTAAGTAGTGAATGAAGCGTGAACTGATTTTGAATGCATGGCCTTTTTCACCATTATCCATCCTATTGATATTGTTCAACTTGAAGCTTTATTTTTATACGTATTTGTTTTCGAGAAAACTTTTTTATGGCTATTCCAGTTACAAGAGATTCTGGTCATTATTTTATTCTAATTGGTTGATTATAATTATATCCTATTTCCAAAAATAATTTTTACAACATATTCTTGGTGTGTAACCTAATGTCATTGCCTGTTTTTGAAGGAGAATATTGTGATTGCATATATAATCTCTTATGTAGAGATGTGTGTATTGCTTTTACAGAAATGTTTGTGGTGAAATGAACATATTAAATAGGTCTGAAAATATCCCAAGCACTGGTTCTGGTTATTTACTCTTGTTTTACACAGTGGTAAGTTGATTCTGAAACTATCTGTAAGTATATCCTCTTGTTAAATGTGGTGCAGCTACACAGCACCAAACAAACATGAACAGTCTTGTAATTTTTTTATGAAGAATCTTGCTGTCTATTAAGTGAACAAAACATATATACTCAGTGAAAATTTACTCTTCGGTAGATACAGTAGAGCTTCATTATAAAGAACATGAAGGTACCAAAATTATGGCAGTTTGTTATAATGAAGTTCTTTATACTGAAATCACAATGATTCCTGATTTGGGGTTTTTAACATAGCTCGATCTTCTTAAAAAACAAAGTAGAAAATCTAATACCAATATGAGTGGTACAAGCATCAATTACTTTAACAGCTATACTTTGGGATCAAGATACATACATACTACATACATACATACCAGTATGTATATGTACAATACAGAAATACTATGTAGGCAAGTTGTTTGCCAAAACAGTAAGCCTACTTTTGGAATTAAGACAAGCTGTTTGCAAATACAGTCAAACCTCTATCTATCGAACTCGCATGTATCGATTGTCCGTGTTTATCGTATACTCTCTACGGTCCCGGCAAAATTGCCATACAACTAAGGTTAAAAAAGTCCGCTTGTACCGATGTTCGAATTATCGTTTTGTCCGCATTGATCGTACAAAATATGTGGTCCCGTCACTATAAATTATAATAGATGATCGTTTAACCATAAAGATTTTGCAGAAATATACATTTCTTAGTAAGAAACCGTCATAAAAACAGTAACGATAGTATATGGTGGTAAAAATCACCTTAAATCTGCAGCCAAGTAATGGAGCACGTAAATATGAAGAAAAGACAAATGAACAACAACTTACGAATAAATTGGATGATGTACCATAACTACAGTACAAACCCAATTGTTATCCTAAGATAATTACCATAAAAAGAACTAAAGATTCTTTGTCGATACCATAATTACCACAGAAGCACGATAGCTACCACATTTGCACTACAGTTACCGTAACAACCGAGATGTATATTTACCGTGACGGTAATGTATTTATTTATGACATATTAAAATTAAAGAACTTATTGAAAAATAGGATGTTAAATTTTTATATGTACGTTTGGCACATGTTGCGAAGAAATAATGCGATCTGAAAGAATGCAGTACTACTACGAAAAGTGAAAAGGGTAATTGTGGATTTTTAGGTTATGGCAGTCTCTCTCGTTTTTCAGTAATATCGGCCGAAAATTAACAAGCGTATCTGAAGTCGGCAGAAATGCCGATTCAACTTAATATTGGCAAAATCGGCTTCTTCAGTACAGCTCTACATTTTGTGACATGAGTAAACATACCTATTTCAGACTTCAGGATATTGAAAAAGACTTTAATTTCCATGTAGATTTATAGTGCGTATGTTTTTTTTTTTTTTGCAAGTGTAAATTAAATTAAGTAAAATACTTCCATTTTTATTTATTTTTCAACTGATTTAACTTTAATGACATGTAACTGATATATTTCTGACACTAATTTTGAGGTTGAAATATTTTTTTTAAATTCTTAGAGTGAAGTCCACATCTATTGAATGTCCGCATCTACTGAATTTTTTTGTTGGTCCCCTGAAAAACGATAGATAGAGGTTTGACTGTATGCTGTAATAAATCAAAAATATAAAATTTAAAATTTAGGAAAAAAATTTTACATTTTATTGTCTTCCAAACTGGATCGCTGGGTGAAAATTGTGGATAATGTTGATTTGGAGATATCAAACTTTTTAGCCACATCAGTCTTTTTATTTCCTTTATCTACTGCTTTTAACATTTCAAGTTTCACATCAATCGCCTTTCGTTTCCTGTAAGACATGTTCAGAAGTACGGTTTTTTAAACTATAAAAACAAATGGATCCGACACATGTAAAAATAAGTTATACTCGTAGTATAGCCGGGAAGCCTACAACTCGCGTAGTTTCGGTTCCCTACCACGTTCGTGCAACGGATTTCTCTCAAAAATTTAAATTAAAAAAATCGAAGGGTTAGGTTAGTCACAACATGCTTGTTTTCATTGGAAACTTCTGATTTAGCATCTGAAGTGGCGTTAATACCAAAACGCAAAACTTGGGAAATCTTAGGAAATTCTTGCAGGGAACCGAAACTATGTGAGTTGTAGGCTTCCCCGTTTCTCAAACAATAAACAAGGAAACGACCAGAGATGTGTGTGTAGCAATACTTTATGATGTAGAACTTCGCATAGGTTAAACACGTCGTGCGAGCATAGAACAAAGAGTAACGTCAGCGAACACCACAATGCAGCGCTTTAGTCGCTACACCAGTTTTGTGCATTAATTTCAACACTAGTCCATTGCAGTCATCTATGGCGCGTATCAAAATAAATAAGATGTCAGTTTGTGGGAGAATGGCGACGATTTTATCCGTTTGTCGTTTACCGTGCCGGGCAGAAAAGTGTTCATTCAAATGAATATTTATAGAATATTATAAAAATTTGAGCGAGAAAATTTGTACTAGTGAAATTTTTTTACGTTATGTTATATGGACGTCTGACGGGACCAAAGGGATAGTTCGTAGTAATGAATTGTTCGTTCTAATGAAGTTCGTTAAAACGGTGTTTTACTGTATATTGTACCAGGACTGCCATTGGTTTCTGGACTCAACACCGAAAAATCCTAGAAACATAAACTGAAATATTTGTGATCTATAAAAATAATCATACACCAAAATTTTAACCAGGAAGCTTACATAAAATGACTCACCTTTGTTACTATAAAACTAGGAAACAAAAAGTTGTCCAATTTGAATAGACAAACATTTAAATGATTAAAAATTTTAAAACATACTCTTTAAGAATTTGCTTTCTTCCTCATCTGAAGAGTGGGCTTGAATTCACTCTTTTGTTTCATAGCAAATACTTGCATTAAAGAATTTAGCATTGATGTGCAAAGATGACCTATGTGCTGTCTCGATGAATTTCAATTGGCTTAATGCTCTCTCTACACTTGCATTAAATTGGATTCGCAATGATTCGTCCATCAAGCCGAGAGATTCACAATCGCACATTCGTCAAAAAAAAAAAATTCTTCATTTTAATGCTGGCAACAGACCAAAAATCTTCAATACTGTTGAAAATTTCTCTTCTAGATATATCTACTGACAATCATGAAAGTTAAGCACTTGATAAACAATTAAATTCATTATTTTTTTTCCTTATATATTTATTAAAATATTTTCAATTAAAAATTAATAATATTTTCAAACATGTGAATATTTAATGGAAGCAGCTATCAAATAAATATACTTAACCTTATAAGAAAGTAAAAGTAGGTCGCAAGCAATAGGTATCTTGCTGACATTTTGGAGGTTATTTCATCTGTCTGTCCTTCAAAAGTTCCATTCGCCAAAACCTTACAAAGTTTTAACTTTTGATGGACAGACAGATGAAATAACCTCCAAAATGTTAGCAAGTTGTGACAATATTAGGTTTTATTTTGCACATCTTTTAAAATGACTGCTGTTCTATTTGGTCTAGCTTCCCCAGCACACATGACAATGTTGGCCAAAAATTTTTCTTTCCATTTCTCCTGCAGAAATATCAAGCTGGGCATCTTATTACAACTCAGACCGACCTGGCTAAAATATAATAAATAAAATGAATGTTTTTAATTTAGGTGATAACTGTTAAGTATGAATTTTGTTTGTGGTCTACTGAAAAAAAAAAATTAGCAGAACTTTAGTGTAGATTTTTTTATTTAGATTTTGCACAAAACAAAACAGTCTGCCGTTTAACAATGTTTACAACAGGTACTCGCAGTACTCTTAGCAACACAAACAACTTTTCCTTGCTTGAAATAATTGTTAATTTTGATTGAGGAAAAACGTTCTTAAAACTCGCACACATCTTAAATTTTGCAGATAAATCCCGAAGTCGCTTGATTTCCTTGGGGTGGCGGCAAAATATTGCCTGTAAGCCGAGAGCCTACAACTGTGGCCACTGAAAATATCTGAAACAAGCTGGTTACAGGGATGCTACATACATATTTTTAAATTTGAAATTCCCTGACTTTTTCAGTCCATATGATTGTAGCCATACATGGTAACGTATTTGGAAAGTTCATAAATGGCAATTTTCAGCAGGACCATTTTTATTTGGTATGACATGTCCTTGCAGAATGTTCATCTTTTAGTATTAGTTAACTTAAGTACTATTAATGAGTGGTTTATTAATGTGCAATTATAGTTCAAGTAAAGCAAATTAATACTTGAATTTAAAAGAGCCCTTACATATTTCAAAGAAGTAATGGTAAAGCTGCTATTTTGCAAATTTTAAATAGTGGAGGTGACACTATTAAAGATATAAAATATTTGTAGAATATACAATATTTCTGAAATTTCAAAATTATTTTTTTACAATAGTGTTTTTTTTAATTCAAATTTAATTTTAAAACTATTTCAACAATATTCACAAATAATTAATATTTTTCTAATCAAGTTTTAACAGAGTAAAAAAAATCGCTATACGTTTTCTTAAACACAAAAAATTTCTATTTTAACAGCTTGGAGGTATGTGTTGGTTCTTGGTATGTATAGTAAATTCCAGAAATCATTTTTGATTTCCATAACTTTCCCAAGTTTACCCTGTCCACAGGAACGCTGTACTTAGCGCATGATAGTTAATTTTTACTGAAATTAACATAATTAGCTGATTCCTCTGAATGAATAAAACAATGTATTAATTCCTCAAAATTTCTTTCAAAATCTTGGGAGGGCAGGGTCTTGCAATGCTGCAAGCTTCGGGTCTTTAGTCTGTCTGGCAAGTAAATATACATTTTCGTATGGCAGATGTATGATTGTTGGAGAGCTTATATTGCTATTTTAAAAAGCTGTTGTACATGCATTTAAAAATTTTCATCACTGAATCTGAGCTGTAGTTCAATTAAACTTTTGCTGGTGAGATTCCAGGTTGGACCTTTGGTATGCGGAAGGCCAGCACCTTGTCTGTTTGCTGCCTGAAAATTTTAATAACAAGCTCATGATGCAGCTTTAGTAACAAGTGTGTGTAATGCTTACATTATAGCTGGTTATATCATTTTTGCAGGCATATTTGAAACCGTGTTTGGTTCTCCCATTTATTTTCCGTGAATACTTGTCTCAGCAATTTTAGTGATTGCCAAATGTGTGGTTAGGGCCATTTTTCTTTTGTACTCTTGCAGCATGGTGGGTACTATTGTAAACTTGATTTGCAGAAGCAATATCTGTTCATGCCCCTGTCTCTTCAATCATAGTACAAAATGGGACGGGCAATATTTCCCCCGGGTGAAATCTTGGCCAAAATTATTTTTGTTTTCACAAAAAAAAAATTCCAAACATTTAGACTTGCAAGTCCCAAAGGACAATTCATATATAGAAAATATTTCAACCATTCTTTTCAAGCATAGACACTAACTCAATTGTTTAGTGACATGAGGAAAATCAAGGTAAAGCATTGAAAAATTATAATTTAGAGAAATATATATATATTAAAAAAAACCGCTATGTAAGTGGATTAATAAGATGGCATATATCTTAAAGAATAGCACCCTTCCGACACTTAAAATTAAGCAGACAGGAATTTCAATTGGCACTGTATACGAGTGTGTCAGAGGACCATGTGGAAATGAGTGATATTAAAATTTTAAACATTCCAACCAAAATTATATAAAACATTGCAGGGTTTTACTTTTTTATTAAACAATTAGTTCATTGCAAGATTAGAAGTTTATATTGCAATTAAGAACATGTGTACATTATACTTCCCATAAAAAAAAAATTTGTGCTAGTTTTTGACATTAGACAATTAGGCCATAGGTAGCACATTTTCCTTGCTGAAATACACTAGTTTCAAGGAACTCCAGAACTTGCCATCTGTGCTTCTTTATATTGATTTGCAAATTCTGTTGGCTCTGCACCATACATCTAGAACCAAGCAAATTATTTATTTTTATATATATATATATATATATATATATATATATATATATATATATATATATATATATATATAGACACACACACACAGTGACATCTCATTAATACAAGCATGAGGGCATACACCTATCCCTCACTTACCACGTTTTCTAATTGCACGGATTCATTTAGCGTGATGTGAATTTTACTGCCTCAGTCTTGAATAGCATGTCTGTAAATTTCAGTTAGCACGAAATCTCTGCAGGCGAAAAAACAAAGTCGAGCATGACACCACGAAGTCTGTTTCAACTTCTGTAAACAACAGATGTGCTGTGGGATACAGTTATCCAAACAAGGGGGGAAAAGATGCGCGTGCAGGTTTGTCTACGCTATTGGCTGTTGTACAAACATCAGTTATGGCAAGTTAAATTGCGACTATGGAGTGTAAAGAACCAAATGTTTTTACGTCTGCCGCCGTGCCGCACCGTTGTTGCCTGGCCACAGACCGGGCCGTGAACTCAGTCTAGCCAGTGGCAGGGAATTCACTCAAACAAAAGCAATGTCTGCCCATTCAGCTGCCGAACGTACATATCACTCGTAATGCATCGTGTTCAAGTATTTGAGACAAAACTAGTATTACGGAGGGCAGTTTGTCATGAAGGGCACGCTTATGTTGGTCGAACTTTAATTTAAGCAAGTCAACTATGCACAATCGTACGAAATAAGGACTTTTACTAAAGGTTTTTATAAGTCTGATGCTGTTGGTTGTACTAGGGGGAATATATTTGACATTAGATATCGGAACAGAAATTAACATATGATTCACATGGAAAAGGTTGTTAAATGAATGTTGCAATGAAAAAAATAATCATTGGCCTGACAGGATTGGTGTGAACCAGGTGGTGATACGCAAATAAGCACTTTAATTTTTGAAAAATAAAATGTAACTATTCGGACAGTAATATTGGTTTCACTGTCAGTAAAGGATGGTTTGGAAAGGTACGCGACGTGAGTTGAAGGTCACGCCCGGGCGGGCAAGTCAGCCAGCCGAATGACGATAAAGTACATAACCACGTTTCTCCCGTCATGCGGAGTCATATTTGTCATACAAAGTGCGATGGGAGGCATATAAAGATCAATGGTGTGACATATTTATAGTTGAGTGTTATTCAACGCATTTACATTACGTAAAGTATATTTTCCTACACAATTTTGGAACACATTAAATAAATTAGCCTTGCTATTTATGGAAACTAATGCTTCAGA
Source organism: Bacillus rossius redtenbacheri (assembly GCF_032445375.1). Lineage (NCBI taxonomy): Eukaryota > Metazoa > Arthropoda > Insecta > Phasmatodea > Bacillidae > Bacillus > Bacillus rossius. Next base: position 38,432,456 of record NC_086336.1, read on the forward strand.
ATACGCGATTTTGAATAACACAAGCATTTTTAGTAACAAATTAGTTGTGCTAAGTGAGGGATAGGTGTACTTCCCCATGTTGCTCATACACAATTCGTACAATATGAAAACAAAAACAAAATACATGCATTATACTACAATGTACTACAAAACTGCATAAAACATGGTTGGCCTACATAAAAGTTACACAAAATTATTTACAATTTTGAATGGCATGTTGCTATTGCTTATTACTTATCTACTAGATCATTGACAAGTTTTAGATTTTTAAAAAAATTTAACTATTTGGTTTGCTTCTCATTCATTTGTAAACATTTTGGACAAAGCCACACAATTGTTTCAGGGTCAGGATTGTAGTAATGTGTAAATTGGAGAAAATCTGTTAAACTCATCTAATAGGTACATATGTACCTCATTTCTTGTATGTATTCTTTCTTCAGTGTAGGTATATTTTCACTTTAAATTAAAGAAAATATAATGTATAGCCTACTAATATACCATCAATAATCAAGCCATTACCAATAATACATCACACGAGAAGTTTGAAATTATTTTTGATTAAGTTAATTCATCTTTTATTATATGGTTAAATAAGCATGTACAAAAAACAGAGGTGTTGGAAAAGTTTTATGAGAATTTACACATCAAACACACTACTTTTGTGTTTAATCTTAATTTTAGTTAGCCTTCTATAACTAGTAAATAAATATTACGAAACAAAAAAAACTTTTTATCAAATTAAAATAAAATGACACAAAACTAATGTGTACTGATAATTATCGTAGTACACATTAACAATGTAGGAGTGTAGGCTATCAAATATAGTTTACTCTGCAAGACTAAAGAGTCCGCATGCTGAATGCAATCGGCGAGCTATCAATATCGATAAAAAAAAAGTGCATACACTCTATACAGACATTATCACCAAACATGATGCCAACTAGCACTGGTTACATTTTCTTTTCATACATACTAGCTACACTGCAGTGACAGAACAGATAATTGAAAACATGTCTAAGAATTTTCACATCGGACAATTTCTTATGCAGGTCATTTACTAAACAATGGATTTCAACTTTTGAAAAAACGTTTCATATGAGAAATTAAGTTTTTAGCAACTTCAACATCAGGAATAACATTGTACATCTTATGGAGAAAATGGCAGGATTTAAACATTTCATCATATTTGATTGGAAATTGTATTGTGTGAGAAAGTCTTAAATGAGTTTTGTGTAAATAAAAATAAATTTTTACATAGTATAAAAGACGTGAATAGCAGGAAGAAAGTAATTTCCGTGATGTAATTTGAGGGAAAGTATGTATTGCATTACATTTAACAACACATAAATGGGACACAAAGAAAATGTCAATAATCACGGGAAACATAAATACTAGGCATGTGCGAGAAAGACTTTTTTGAATTCGAGACGAGATCGAGAAAGCAATTTAAAAATTCTCGAGAATCGAGTCGATCGAGAAATCTGTTCTTTAGTTAACAGGATAATATGATCCAAAAAAGTAAAACTCAATAATCTGACAAACATACATAATTATTCAATAATTTTATCAAGTATCCACAATTGCAATTACAACTTTACCTTTACACTCAACAGTTTATTTGCCTACTGTCGTATGTAAACATACGTTATTGACTCCATAGTCTATACAGTTTCCTTGAGCCATGGACGGTACTTGATCATGAAAGTCTGAACATTCACCTCTATCGATACGGACCGCAATTTAAACATCATGTTGCTTGTTATATACTGCTGGCCGTGTGTATAACCTAAGGCCATAAAACAAAATGCAATCGCGGAAGAATTCTGCAGTCATGTTTATATTTTTATTTTTTACCGTACCGTTTTACTTTGATACTTGATATTGATACCGAAAATGATTTATTTTTAACTTTAATGTTGGTTTTATTAACGGAAAATAATAATTTTCTTCTGTAATTTAATGTGATAACCACAGCACAATTCATTGTTTACGTTTACCGTTTCATGTAGTGACTTGTGAACGGAAGTTGTTCGTTTTTAACTTTTTAATAATTTATCGTGTATACTATCGTAACAAGTATATTTTATTTTATTCGATCTACGTTACGTTGAAGATATGTTAATTATTTCAACACGCAACGCAAAATGCTGCCTCAATATATTATATTACCTAACCTATTTCTTGTTTACAAAATTCTCGAAAATTCTGAGCCAAAAAAATTATCTCGAGACGAGATCGAGAAAATTTCTGTCTCGACTCGTTCTCCATGATGCCGAGACTCGCACATCACTAATAAATACAGTGAACACAAATACAGGGTTTTACTTTAATTCTTTGTATTATCATACAAAACTAGCTTTGGGCCACAATGGAACTTTGAATTACATATCAGGTATTTCGTAAAATAAAAAACAAATTAACACTGAACATCCTGTTCGTGTTGCCAGGGATTTAAACAGGTTTGTAATCACGAGGATTTTGGTCTGATATCGTATTGAGGTTTCACTGTATATTTTTAAATTGTTACCCTTTTTTCCAAGCCCATATGAGCAGTTACTTACATCACACGCAAACTGAAGTATCTTGCTGAGTGACACTTCTCGACGAGCCCTCTCCCCCCAGGATACTGTGTGTTTTTGGGGGTCAGAGTCACGGACCAAATTATATTCCAAGTACATCTGGAACATGTATTCCTGGGGAAAAAGAACACAATAAGTATAATAGGAAAACCAACATCATGGTTTGAAATTTCAAAGATTTAATGCTAAAACATTTCACGACCTAACTTTCACTTTAATGGCATAGTCTACATCCAGGCAATTAACATTAGAGTAAGACCAGAGTTGAGTATGTACAATAAATAATGACCTGTTCTTTATCCTGGGGTACACATTCCAAAAAGGATCAACAGAACATTCGTTTGTACAGATATGTTATTGTGATCTAAACAAGTAAGATCCCATCAAACTCATGCATCAACAATGTACCATTTACCTCTTTCAAGAGCCTGTGAACATCTCCAAAATAAGGGTGAGTTCTGCTTCCACCTTCCACAATGTCTAGTTGAGTCAGGTAGCTCCACATCAGTTCTAAATAACAAATCACAGATGCTAACTTAAAAAACAAACTACAGACTTTATTAAATAAGCTCTAGTACATTTCAATTTCTATCAAAGCACATTCTTTAAGTTTCTAACTAAAATTTGACTGTCCACATTTATTTGTGTACATGAAACAAAGCATGTCGTAAAATTATCCACTAACTTGAGGTTATAACATTACACACAGCTTCTCTCAGACTTAAACTACATGAGTAAGGAATAGTGTCTTGACAAACTATTTCATATATTGTTTTCTAAAACTTCAAAATGAGTTTTGTCATCATTGAGTAAGCTGTTGTTCAAGGGGGCGTACGGGAAAAACATTAGCAGGAAAATGTTATGAGCAGAGAATATTAATTTAGTACTTGTCAGTGTTCTAACTTTTTACCAATTGACTCATCAAGCTATGTAAATAAATTTAAATTTAAAATGACATGGATACACTCGAAGCTCAAGTTTGCTTAACCAAGCACACAATTTTTCAACTTCATCGTGCTTCCAGCTTTTATATTATTTGTCTTTAAAGACACTGCCCCATTTTTGTAAAACGATTCACGATTCATGATAAGTGTAATCCAGAGGTGGATCCAGTGATGACTTGAGGGAAGGGTTGCATTTTAATTGAAAGAAAAACAATAGTTAAACATTTTCTAAATGTGAATGACACCTGTTTGCATACCGTACACAGAAAAAGGAATCATGATAAGTGTTTACCAAAAAATATTCTACACTTATTACATTTTTAACCTCATAATCAGTTTTATATTGACTTAAAGACACAAGCCGTCCTTGCCTGCCGGCTGCAATGCCATCCCTCTGGACCGGGGGTCTTACTTCATTTCCTTGTATGTAATCAGCGAACATACTTTATATGTTTTTTTTTATAAAAATATATAATGCTTAGAACAAAATTAATTACTTTAGTTACTTATAAAGATTAGATAGGTAGTACTGCTATAAAAAAATTGGGAAAAAAGTATTTCTTTTGGGTCTCAATATACGTTTTTTAAGGCGTAAATATCATTTTTGTAACAAAAATTACCCCACTTTACCCTACATTAAAAGAAATACTGCAAGTATTCTCAATACTTACAGCTGTTATCAGATCCTACATTAAAAAGATTAATTAAGCTACAAAATAACTACAGTAATTCTAAAACTGCAAAACCACAATACCTTCATCCACTATCCCGCCATTCATGAAAATGAGAGACAGGACGATCATAAGCAAAATTTGGTCCTTCTGTTCATCCTGCAACCACACAATGTTGCCTAATTGCGAGTTGTATGGAAGCTGGTTAATCAGTATGTAATATTTGGCACTTTCGTGGCCAACCTCCACCAGCTTAATGCCGTACACCTGCAAACAAACTCAAAATAATCATTGTTGTCACAAAACATGGGATTATTTAACATACAAGTCTATTTATCATTTCTGGTAGCTATCCAAGTACAATCCCGCATTCATTGATTCAGCTCACTCTGTAATCTAAACTGATCAAGCCGCTCATGTTCAAGATTTTTCAAGGGAATTTGGACGTTTGTTGACCTTAACACAAGCACTAGTATATTTTTTTCTTGCCAGAGAGCGGATTAGTACAACTTGTGTTAAATACAACTGTACAGTATATTAATTTTTCTTTGATATTTCAATTAAAACTATACTGATGTTAGCTATTCCTGCACGGCCATGGTACCAAACGTGCCGGATTAAAGAGCATTTACTGTACAGCAAAATTCATTCAATATTTTTGTTACAACCACTTCTGAAAAATGTTAATGAAGAGCAAGCTCCTACCATTAAATGTAAACAGGTTTCTTTAATATTCATAGTAATACCTTCCTAGAAAACAACCATTCATCATTCTCTTAATTTAATTTAGGAGAACACCATTCACTGAAAACATGTCGCTAGTATGCGTGATATAATCTGAACCAACAATAGCAGCCAACCAAATGTTTCATGTTATCTACCAACAGCAGTTGAAGTGATTGCTTGGGTACAGTGATGTCCCAGTGATGTCACGTTTGCTCAGTCGGCCGAGCTGATCTGAGCTCACAACACAAAATATTCTATTACTGTATGTGTAACCATTTGAATCCAAACACTAACATTGCAGCAATCTACAATATTTCAGATGACCCTAGTACTGTTATAGGAAGGTGATTTAAGTAACCATGAAAAACAAATATTCACCACCACCAGTATTATAATAAATTTCCTCTGCTCTTGGGCTCACACTCAGTGGTAAGCATCAACATATGTTTATCTTGCTTTAATCCATAACTTTTTCAAACATAGTTGTACATATTAAACTTTTTTGCAGTTATATAGTATAACTCCTTTAGGTAAAATTAATTCTGTCCATCTTAATAATTTTTTTTGTATATAATGTTGAATTTGTTGCACACAAAAATATTTCCACAGCTTCAAGCTTTAGAGGAAAAAATAAACAATTCCAGCGGGCAATATTTCTACTGAAATAAGAACACTGCTGTAGTCAACCTAGAGAGCTATGTCCTAATTTGCTAACCTGCTACTTTTTATGAATGGCATTCTAGATCTATAAACACAAACTTTAAATTAATAAGAATTCTCAATAGCAAGCATGAGAACTTCAAAAATTTTTCAAAATTTACATTTTTGACTAAAAAAAAGGAAGAGAGATCGTTGACATTTCAGCAATAGAAACTCACGTTAACTAGAATTTTGGCAGCATTACTCAAGAGATCTTTAAACTTCTTGTTCCCAACTTTGCCAACCACCTCTAAGATATCAGCTCTCTTAATACCACGTTTGGTCTGCGCTTGGGTCAGCAAGTAATGTACTACGTTGTTGACAGCATTCTCAGGTAGTTCTTGTGTCTGCGGCTCTTGTGACTGCTGAGAGCGTGAAGTGGCCTGAGAACGAGATGCCATTGGTTGAGGAAGCCCATCTGTGAAATAAGACATTCCAAAATGTAGCCTAAGCACTCATTATGCACACCACTAGCTGTGATATTTAAATAAGTAAAACCACCAAATAAAAGCCTGATATTAAATAAAAATTTTGATTACTTTAAAACAATAGAGGCTAAAATAATTATCACCCATGTTAAGCATCAATGAAATCCATCATTTTAGAATGTGGATATGACAGTATCAATTACCAAGGTCACATTGCTTGTAACACAGACAGACATTTAAGTACTATCACAACAATTATTGAATGAGGTTTTAGCTTGGACGAAGGTAATTAGTTCAAACATTCAAATTCCTTGGTGGGTAGCATAATGGCCACAAATAGGCCTCCCTCCAGGAGATATGACGATGTCAGATTAGTAACTTACAGCATCTATAGAAAATGCATGACATTTTTTTTTTGGAAACAGACATAGTTTAGGTTATAACCAATATAACAAAAATATTAGAAATAACATTTAAAAAATGCTAATCCCAGACAGCCTGACATATGTAAGTATTTTTAATATGTGAGAAATTAACACCAAACTCTTACCTATTTCAATCACTAACCATTTTATGACACCCCAAGCAGTATTAAAATATTGAAATGGCCATTATTATTAAAATTTTGTTAAAACGCCATACATGAGATGTGTAAATTAAGTAATGCAACTGATTTTTTTCTTAGAATAGAATTACAATTCAATTGTCTCTCTCAAAATAACTTCCTTCAGAAGCCATACTCCAATGCTCAGAGCAGGGCTGGAACTCTGATACTGGAATGGCCTTGAAGTGGTAGGTTACAGCCATTAGAACGTTTTCGAGTGTCAAAAATGACGACCCTTGAGGTAATTTTTCAATCTCGAGAAGAGGAATGAAGAAGCTAAGGAGTCACAGGAATGTTTTTACTAGCCACAAAAAAAAAACTGTATCAGCAAGACCAAGTGCTAAACCTGACCAGCACATTGTTGTTCAAAATTGATGTCACTCATTTTTAAAACGCACTAAAAAAAAATTGCTATGGACAACCAAATGACATTAGCGAGTTCAAACTTGTACTGAAGCCGTATATATGTTGACCTGCCACCCCTCCAAGTCCCACGTCCCAAGTGTTGCCAGATGGAACGCTACCTTACCAGTCCCATTATTTAATGTGTACACACCTATTATATAACAATTAAAAATTTCTGCATGCATACTGATACAACCATCCTTTCTATTGTGGCTGCATTTGCAAAGGGACGTAGGGATGTTTGTACTGTGAATGCATCCATATGTATTTAAAAAGAGAAAAAATTATAATCCTGCTGCCATCTTCACAAAAACTAAAGACTACATCACTTCTCAATAGATCACAGCCTATCATTTCTAAGCTATCTAATTTATATAAAAACTTGCAACGTAAAACAACTGTTTAGTTGTTACTGCATCCATTATGTATGTTTTACCCGCACAAGATGTAGCACAAAACTATTGGACAAGTTATGTTCAACAAAAATACTATTAAACAAATTAAATTCGCAAAACAACAAATATTTCAGAGAAATTTTACTGGTTCAAAGCTTATACAGGAGTGATAGAATTCCGAAAATGGTATTTTATAATAGTGTTCATTAATGCAATAATACTAAAAAGTTGGATAACATCAGGGTTGGAAAAAAACTGATTTTTTTAAACCAAACAACTTGTTTTTTTGTTTAAACCAGGTTCCTTTGGTTTTAAGTCAGTTTTTTTAGTTTAAACCAGCTTTTTTTTAAATTACTATAACTATTTTTGCTCTCAGCATATTCAAATTAAAACCATACGACATCCCTCTGTCTGCCACCCACGGTGAACCAGAAAAGTTGTAACATCAAACAACTGAAGTTCAGCAAATCTGGACATCTGACTGGGACTTAACCATAGAAAGGGTATTTCTCCAAAGGAGGAGGATTCTACATAGAATGGGTGTTTCCCACATAATGGGGATTTACTGTCCAGTCAGTGATTTCCCACAGAATAGAAATTTTTTGTAATAAATTTATTTATTTCTTTTTTTTTTTACACTCTGTCTACAATTCACTAAAGAATTTAATTTTACAGGAGTATTTAGCTGGGTATAGTTTACAACTTATTCAAATAATTTAAATGATAAAATCTTTATTATTATTTTGTTCCTGTGAATCACAAGAAACATTAATGAGCTACTTTTATTGCAATCAGAGTGGAATCAGACCTTTCATTAAAAAAAAATAATTAATTCTATTTAAAAATTAATTAATTTAAAAAAAAATGTTTTTTGTTATAAAAACCACTTGGTTTAAATCTGGATCATAACATTCTAAGTGTTTCCAATTCATAAGAAAGATGTTATATTCCAGGAGTATATTTATATTAAGGTGCATTGGCACCTAATTCAGAATTGCGAAGCTTACTTTGCTCTTACTCTGAAAAAATAAAACTTAACATAAAACAATATACAGCGGAAAATAAGTCCAAATTAAAAAATGCACAGTAACACCCATAATGCCCATTCAAAAATGTCAGGGAAACTGAGACGGATCATGTACATGAAGACAGATCTCCTGAAACATTTCAGTATCGCATCTGCTGCTTCCACAATGCACGGAAACATACCAAACGGCAACCAAATAGTTTGCACTTCAAGGTTACGAAATATTAATTTAATTTAAATTTATTATTATGTTTTGAGACCACATCAAGGACAATATTTCCATATAAAATAAAAATAAACGTAATAGTAGAACACTAGAACTTCTTGTACTTGAAACAATTTTTAATGTATATACAACATAAACAAACACAGCTACTGATACAGACACATACTCTTCAGAGCAATGAAAATGGAATAGCTCAGCAATGTCGAGCTAATTCATATGGGTCTGTTTCTATCTGCATGCTATTGTAGAAAAACTTATCCGTGTGATCCGTCTCGGTTTACTTACATAATCCATCTCTGTTTCTTTTCACTAACAACATGCCTTATTTCCAGAATTTTAAATTCATTATATCCTAAAATAAGGAACTTAATTTTTTTTTTCCAAAATTTATTTTAAAAAAAATAATTAAAAATAATTATTTAGTACTAAGGCATAAAACCTGGTTAGAATGCACAGTAAAAAACTAGCATATGCCCTGGTATTACAACAATTAAAACTATGTTCTTCATACTTAGATAGGTAATCGAAAGATAAGAGTTCATGAATGGATGTGGCATGAATGTATTCATTTGCCCCCCCCCCCCCCTTCTTTTTTTGCACATACCTCCCCAATAAAGCGGGAAGGGGGGGGGGGGGGGTTGGGGGGCTCTCCCACGGAAAAATTGTGCTATTTAAGCATTTTCCATACCTACATGTAACAGTTTCTGTGCTACTGTAACTTCCATGCATGAACCCACTATGCCCATAAAGTAGTCCGTATAATCACTAGACTTGTTAATTAAATTGTCATCATTAATTTTTTTTAAAGATTCAAATTCAACTTGCGAGACCTTTTTGCAGCAAAGATTTTGATGGTATCATCATAGCAAATAGAGGATGCTCTCTTGTGTTCTATGGAAATAATTCTCAAATTCGACAGTCTGTCTTGCCTCATACTATTTCTTAAATAATTTTTTTACAATTTTCAATTTGCTGAAACTTCTTTCGCCTGAAGAAACTGTTACAGGAAGAGTAAGAAATATCTTAAAAGGGCTGTGGTCAGGTTAGGATATCCTTCTCCAAGTCGGTGTTCGTGAATGAGCTTCAAGAGGGTCGCTGCAGATGCTGTTTTCATAGTGTCATCAACTGCCAAGGCGTGATGTTTAAAACTTTCCATTTCTAGAACTATTTCTTCTCCATTGGTGTCATCTTTGTATGTTTCAAACAACCATTTGGCTGCAGTCTTCAAATCTTTAACTTCCATTTTGTAGATGTTATTCCCATTTAAAAAGCTAAACTTGTCATGAATTGCTTGAAGAGCCTGAAACCGGGATTTTAAGGCATTTACTTACTATTCCATCAATGATCTCTGACAAAGCTATTCTAAACAGATTGTGCTCTGATAAGTTGGAAATTTCATACAGAAAAAATTTCCAAAAAATTTTTAGGTTTTGAAATAGACACCCACCTCAAACTGGCAGATTCGGTAAATATGTAGAGTAACGGTAACTGCGAAAAAAAATGCTAAAAATCTGAAAATACTTTCATTCTATGCTCTTTCACGTCCTCTTTTCATTAAAACCGGCGGAGATAAGAAATTCCAAATACTTTAGGAGATATTGAATTTTTTAATTTTGCAATACAGTCCTGTGCTATCATTCCACTGTGACCATTTTTGTTATTTTGCCGTGTGTTCGTGAATGCGTAATTAAATAAAATGGTCGATTAGGTCAGGTCAGTTACATTATTAATACTTTCAAAATAAGCAGACATTACAAATAATGAGGATTAATTTTAATGGCTGTTTAGTTTTAAAATATTTATAATGTAACTGACTTGAACAAACAAAAAACCGGGACAAAGGATGAACAGTAGGAACAAAAATGGTTGATTAAGTCAGGTCATTTACATTATAAATACTTTAAAAATAAACTGACATTAAAAATAATATGAATTAATTTTAATGGTTGTTCAGTTTTAAAGTATTTATAATGTAGCTGACCTGACCTAACCTAACAAACCAGGACAAAGGATGAACATTAGGAACTCACGTTAATTTTTTTTTTTACTTATTACTTGCGCAACAATATCAAAATAACAAATAAAACATTAAAATTTGAAAGGTTAAAAACTCACCTAAGTTAGAGGCGGGTACAATTCCCTTTGCCATTAATAGAAAGTGATATAGTCGTTCAACTACGTCGCGAAAAAAAAAATTCATACTCGTAAACAAGCAACAATACTTAACGCCGCATGAATGCACAGGTATTGTGATGAAAATTAAAAATTCGGTATTTCCTAAAGTATTTGGAATTTCATATCTCCGCCGGGTTTAATGAAAAGAGGAAGTAAAAGAGCACAGAATAAAAGTATTTTCGGAATATTAATTTTTTTTTTTAACAAATATCGCCCAAATATGATAATTAAAAAATTCGATATCTCCTAAAGTATTTGGAATTTCTTATCTCCGCCGGTTTTAATGACAAGAGGAAGTGAAAGAGCATAGAATGAAAGTATTTTCAGATTTTTAGCATTTTTTTTTCGCAAATACCGTTACTCTACATATTTACCGCAGATGCATATTCCCAATACGATAAATTAAACCAAAATATAAATTTATGGTTTATTATTGTGGTTAAATACAATATTGTGCACAATTTTATTTTCTTATTTTAATATATTATATAAATTTGACATGTATCACACGCCAGTAACGAAGTCGAACTATATAAAAATAAATAAATAATGATATTTAAACTAAATACAAACTTACCTACAACTACAATAACTCTTCCCTCCAAAACACAATAACAACAAAGATAACATTATAACGTAACAGAGAGGTGAGACAGAATCTAAATACAAACATAGAGTGTGAAAAGGTCTAGGACTGAAGAAATTAGAAATTAGTTTTCAGGAGATGAAATTAAAGACATTATTCGTTTGGGATTTGCACACTCAGAAGATATAAATAAATGGTGGTTACAAACTTCTTATAACGAATTTTTAAGAAATAATTGAATGAGAATTATATAGCCTGATCCAACCTGCCCAAGTGACAACTCATGGCAATTAGGTCAAAAACAAACCATGCTCAAAGAAAAAAATTCAAAAATGAACTTCATCCACATAATTTCGGCAGGGCTAATAACAGCAAATAATTCTGGAACTTAACTCACAGACTCTGTAAAAAATAATAAGATACCTACACATTATTGTTTTCTGCAAAGCATGCGGAATTAAGAATAAAATGCAAGAATGTACATATTCCCTGGAATAATATTTATAAAAGGTTTTGTAATTAATTGTACACACTTGCCACCTACCGATTAACTCACTACAAGCGAGGTAGTTATTTCGGGGGAGGAGGCGTGGCCATAGCTGTGCGCAAGAGTAATAGGTCGGTATTCAAAGACACAATAGAAAGGGTTTAGGTAATGAATATGCTACACCTGTACCCTAAAAATATTCCTAGTGCACAATAAGACACTGCCATTTCATTATTTTTTTGGCAACCAATATTGATTTCCTGTCTGATGCCATTCTGTTACCAAAATAATGCTAATGCGTAAAGCAGACTTTTTCGCTGATTTCGTTTAAATTGCTGAATCGCATCTGTTGCCATTAACTCGTATAAAGTCATTTTAATAATAATCGTTGATACCTACCAAACATATTGGTGTGCCAAATGAAATTTTATGATAGTGAAACAATTCTGAAAATTATTTTGTACACATTCATGGTAATAACAAGAAATAATCGCAATTTTAAAACAAATTGAGCAAATTTAAATTACACAATTTAAATTGCACTATAGTGCTGCTATCTGTATAATACATGACATAGACAATTTATCGATGCTTTTCAAATGACTCGTAGAATGCATTGAAATCAGTTTTTTGGCCTAATGCAGGACACGGTAATGCTTATTCGCTATTTTAACTTACCGTCGCCCGGTTTCTCGTGTTCGAGAAACGGCGGTGTTCCTAGCGGGAAGGCTGTTCTGTTGCGGGGAAACGTGTCCGGGAGGACGCAAGGCTAACGCAGGGGATAGTCACGAGGTGGGTCGTGAGGTTCGAAAGCCCCTGTGTGGCCCACAAGGAACTGAGGCAGTGGTGATGATGCTAGGGATCCCTAATGCTTGTTGCCCCACTGGCCCTACACAGCATAGGACGCTGATCCCTAGCTGGATGGGTGAGGTTTTAGAAATAATGTACACGATTTTGCAGTCGTTCACACGTCTCGCACAGAGGGTGCGGAGTGGGCTTTAATTACGTTGGTAAACTACACAGCACTTACAGTCACACGAATTCCCTAATACAAAATACATTGTCCATTACACACTATGCGCTCTGACGCGCCATCACTGACATTATGCCCTCACGCCAGTTACAGCTGAGGGAGAGTGTTCGATTAGAGTCGGCTTATCCCGTAATTGGTAAGCTGCGACACGCGGGCCCACCTGTGTGGACCGCGGCTCGCTATTAAATTAAGACCACATCTACGCTTGGATGTAACTAGTGCCTGTGCACTAAGCAATTAAGTAAAGTTCTGAGGTAGCGGGAGTCGGCCCGTGCCGTATATTGCACGGCCCCATGTAATGCGTTGTGTGGGGCGTGTTAAATTGATGCAGCTGGGTTAGGCCCTACACTGGAAAAGGACCGATGCACACACGGGGAGTATTTAAGAAAAGGTTTCGGTTGTGACTATAATTACCAGATTGAAGTTCGATGAATGCGAAAGATGATGGCTCCCCGTGGGACGTGCGTCTGTCCCGGTCTGCGAGTCGCGCTGTACTGGTATCTGGCCCTGACGCGAGGGGAGGGATGAGCTCCCTGTCGCGTCAGAGTTTCCTAAGTTCCGTTATTCGTAAAAATCTATATAATTAACTAAATTTAAGTGGCTCTAAATTCACATAATAAAACTTAATGATAATTTAATATCTATATATGTTTTAGAAATGACATTTAATGAGTTTGTTTAAAATAAGTTTGAATATTAGAGTCAAGCTGGAGACTGTCTGTTTCTTGATAACTACTCCAGTGGCGAATGATAATGCTAATTTGGGGCGGTTTGAGTTACGTCACATATTTCACTACTGAATTTAGGCTGAAGGCCGCAAGGGTTGCACTCACAGCTGTTTTAGTAGAAAGCTACACGTGAGTGACCCGGGCACTCCTACGTCGCACTTGTGTTGCATGATGTTACTAATTCAATGTGGCGGGTCCGTTAATGTTTGGTGAATTTACTGTTTACCTGGCTTGGTTTGTCTTGCCAATTAATGAAGTGGCGTTGAAATACCTAAGTACCGCGGCGCTCGCCTGACTCGGGTGGGCCATGGCTAGGGGCGCGTTCTGTTAGCGGGGTTGGATACTGGCGGTTGCAGGTCGGGCTTTAGGGTGGCCTTCGGTCGGACGACGTCAACCTGAATGTCTTGAAAAATTGCCCTTACACACTCAGAATGCCAGTTCCCCTAGGTCCCTTATTTGTAAGCAGTTTTCATCAACCTCGCGGTTAATAAACATAAAGTAAAATTAATTTCAATGTAAGCCTCACCAGGTATGACAGTCGTTAAGGCCAGGCTAAACACACATTTTACACCATCCTTTCTGTTCAGGATGTAGACAAAATTAATATCAAACACCTGGAATTGAACAGCAAGTGCTCAACAGCTAATGATAGACTTGTTTACAACCATCAGTTGATTTGGAACCATTACATTCATGTTTATTTTGAGCCAATACATGACACAGATAGATTAAAAGTTATGCCATATATCATTGATACCGCAGTAAATAAAGGAGGCAATACAGGATTTTAACTGGATGTAGCTCATAACAGGTGGTTATACCAATTCCCATTTTACATAATTTCTAATGATAAAAACACAGACATGCACAATCAAGGATTATAAACATGCCGACAGGCTAGGTTTAAAAATTATAAAACAAATAATATCCATGACACAATGGAAATAAATATCACAAAAAGTGACATTCACGAAGCTTCGATAGCTGAGTTGAGACTAAATTTCAAAATAGCAAAACCATTTGCATTCTAAAAATTAGGTTATGTAAGTAGTATGATTTAGTATGTTCGGGAACAATGTATTTCATATATAGCTACGAGTTTGTGGTGGAGCCTTGTGGTGGCTTGTCAATCGTCCATTCGGCCATGTTCGGAGGCTACGAAACTACATGGCTCTAACTGTCTTTGACTACATTCAGCTGCGAGAGTTAATTTATCGCATGCAAAAGGCATAGTAATATACTTAGTGATATTTTTTTGTTAAGTTCAACCTGATATAAAATATTATTTGTGATGTTATGGTAGCAGAAATTCACTAACGAAACGAAATTCCGAATAAATTTGCTTGTCTTATAACACACACATACACACACACACACACACACACACACACATATATATATATATATATATATATATATCCTATATATTGCTATGCCTTGAAAGCAGCTGGGAAACATTGACATGCAAGACGAACTTCCTTCTCTTTGATGTCTAGCGAAGCCCTCCTTTTCTTGCGATCGTGAGGAGCATCCCACATTCCACATAAAAAAATAAATATTATATATACCTCTGCCGTCGTCTGGGTTCTCATATTCGATATCCGGTGTGGTTCCTAGCGGAAAGGCTGGTTTTTTAATGAAAGTGTGTCCGGGAGGACGCCAGGCTAGCTCTGTGTCTAACCACGAGTTGGGTCGTTGGGTGCGAATGCCCCTGCGTGGCCCACTAGGACCGGCGGCGGTGGACGTTGTCGTAGGAGTCCCTGGCTATTGGCACGTTACGGACCCTACACAGCATAACACGCAGATTCCAAACTGGGTTAGGGGAAGTTCACACAATAACGTACACGGGTTCGGTTTTGCACTGTCATATACACATCGCGCACGGAGTGTGCGGAGTGGATGTTTAATTAATCGAACAGTTACAGTTGCAGGTTACAGTTACACGATGCACACTAAATTACCCTACAAAAATTACACTAAATTGACACTGGGCGCGCTGATGCGCTGTCACTAATATTAAACCCTCACACCAGTCGAGGTTGAGGGGAGAGGTCGATTGGGGGCGGCTAATCCCGTAAATTGCGAAACAGCGATACCCGGGTCCACCTGTGTGGGCAGCGGTTCGCTATTAAATTTATTGCAAGTCTTTACGTCATTGTTGCCAGTGCCTGTGCACGGGCGATTATCCAAAAGTCTTTGGTGGCGGGAGTCGGCCTGTGCCGTATGCTGCACTGCCCTGTGTAATGCTTTGTGCAGGGAGTTTAAGTTTAAGCGGCTGGGTTAGGCCATACACCGTAAAATGGACCAGGTGCGCACAGGGAGTTTAATCACAAAAGAGGTTTGAAGAATGACTATAATTACCAGTAGTGAATTTCGGTGAAGACTAAAGATGAGGACTCCCCGTGGGACGCACGTCCGCCCCGGTCCGCGAGTCGCTCGGTACTGGCGTCTGGCCTGGTGCGAGGGGAGGCCTCAGCATTCTCTCGCGCCAAGGTTTTTAAAGTTCCGTTATTCGGAAATTATTAAATTAACAATAGATAGAAAGTGGCTCTAAATTCATACATAAAATAATAAAGATTAACCTAATTTACAGATACTCTCTAAGAATTAGATTTAACAAGTTTTCATTAGTTAAGTTTGAATGACTGCTCCAGTGGCGAGTTATACACAAAAAATGGGGAGGTCATAATTACTATACACAATACTCTAATTAATTTAGGCAGAAGGCTGCAAGGGGAGCACTCACAAATGTATTGATGTAAATCCACACTTGAGTGACCCTGGCACTCCTACGTCGCACTTTCCTTAAACGGGGTTTTTAATAAAAAGTGACTGTACCATTAAATTGTGTTCGATTTATAATTAACTGGGTTCGAGGTGGCTGGTTAATTAGGGCATGGTCTTTGATTCTACCTGTTGTTCCAGTGCTCGCCTGACTCGGGTGGGCCATGGCTAGGGGTGCGTTCCATTAGCGGGGTCGGATCTTTGAATATATATACTGTATAGAAGTCGCCAGCCCAGGTTAAAATTTCTAATACGGTTTTGAGGTAGTTGGTTAATTCACCGCTGCAATCGCCACCATCTCTAGGGCATCAACTTGTGGTGGTCCCTAGCGGAGAACTGTCGAACTCTTCAAACACCCCTTCCCCCTCCCGTTGAACGACGTTGAGCTGCAGTGAATGATGGATGAGGGGTGCGGGGAATGACAGCGGGCGACAGCGCTGCGCTCTAACGTGTAAATAACAACTAAGACGATACAGGGCGTTACGGCAGCGCACTGCAGCGGTGAAGTTCCCAGGCTGCTCATCATACGATTCTGAAAAACGTAGAGTAAATCCTATCCACTCGCGACTTCTATACAGTATATATATTCAAAGGTCGGATACTGGTGGTTGCAGGTTGGGCTTTGGGGTGGCCTTCGGCCGGACGACGTCACCTCAACACAATCATCGAGACATTTGTTGGTAAAAATACGGACTACTTACTTGCAATCAGCTTACTTTATTTTTGAATGTATTTCCTTTTTCACGAATTTTTTTTTAAATTTAAAATGTGCTTCCTTTTTGATGATGAATGAGCATCGATAAGTCTTTACTCAGGACATGATAGGCCTCTTGGTTCGGAGATAACTTGTTAATATAGCTGACACAATGATTTTTATTTTTATTTTTGTCACATTAACTGAACATGGCCTGTTTAACATGTTGGCCGCATTTCGGTGAATAATACCTATTGGTTCGGAGATTCTTGGAATATGCGAATACTTTTGTATATGAAATATTAAAAATATTCTTCCGAGTATCCATGAAATATATCTCTTGGCTACTGAGACTATGAGTTTGACTACTTACTGGATATGCCTGGCTACAAACTGGATATGTCTTACCACATATTGTATGTGCATTCCTGGACACTGAATAGACATGCCTGGCCACCGAAAAGATGCGTCTTGCCACCTATTGGATGTGCCTGACCATCGAATATATTCCTGGTTATGGACTGAATGTACCTACCGACTGGATGTGCTTGGCCGCCGATTATGTGTCTGGCTACTGAATAGACATGCCTTGTTAATAGACTGGCATGTATAACTGGCCTGAAAACCAATGTCAAAGCATGCTAAAGATTGGCTTTGACTTCTAAGAAGACTGTAGAAATCGAAAAATGCTAGTTATTTCCTAATTTGTAATTGTACTATTTATGTAATCCATTTTTAATTTTAATTTATTTATTTTTGCTTTATTTCTCTAACCTGTCACTTTTGAGGTTATTTTAATTAAATGAGTAAGGGCAGATTTCACCATCGCCGGTTAAGGAGTTTATACATTGGTTAAGAACACTTAAACATCGTTTAGTTGTGAATTATATTTCACCAAAAGTTAAACAGTGTTTAAGTTCGTTAACAGTTGTTTAACATTAACCGCCCAAATTCGGGCGGTTAAGTCTTAAACAGTTGTTTTAAAGAGGAGTTGTGTCTCGTAATGGCCGCGCGAATGTACGATTTAATTTTTGAAGAGGATGATGATAATGTGCGAAGAAGGCCTAGATGGGTTCAAGAAAGATCAAACTATCTGGACGATTATGATGATGTTGACTTTGTCAAGCATTATTTTAATTAAAGGTTTTTTAAAGTGTTGTTTTAGAAGTATAGGTATATATATATATATATACATATTAATTTGAAAGCAGTATCAAGTTTATATCTTAAATAACTTCTAATTGAGTAGTATTTCTTCACTTTCTAGGTTATATTTTCGGCAAAAAAATATAACAATAATTTTTACTACATACCCAAATACCTTGCTACATACCTGTTTTAAATATCTCCAACTTTTCCTTTGCAGCTACCTTTCTCGTTTGTCTTTTTAAATTCTCGTAGCACGCCTTCAAAGCATCACTACAGCGATTGGTGGAAGGGCTTGAAGCATTGAATATCTTCGTCACAATTTCCCAAGATTTATTTTATTCTTTATTTGTAACGGCATCCGTTTTTTTATTTTCTATTGTACTCGCGTGTTCTTGAACCAATTCAACTAGCAGTTCCTTTTCATACGAAGTAAAATTAACAGAACGTTTGCGTCTCTCACCCATGTTTCAAAACAAATATTAAATTTCAATAGCGCACTTTATTTTACATCACACCAAGCTGCAACACATACGTAACAATATAGCATCGCCACCGCCTTCTTTATATGAATCTTCTAGGCGAATAAAACTTAAAACAAGGTGTAACTAATCAATGGTAAGAAATGCGTGGTGAAATGAAAAAGCTTAACGGTTGTTTAAGAACGGAGTGTTAACTTTAAACAACCGTTAGTTAACACATTGTTTAACGACCGCATGGTGAAATTGGCCCTAACTTTTACTTGAAATTATAATTTTTGCATCCAGCAAGGTTTTAACCATAGATACATCGATCGAATCAATCATTATTTTAATAAATGACTTTTTTTGATTATTTTTTTAATGTTCCCTAATTTCTAGCTTAATAATCACAGAATTACAATATGGTGACCGAGACTGTGGACGAGATGGTGGATGACATGAAGATATGGTGATTGGCAATCTACCAAGAAAGAATATAGCAAATGTACTATGTGACACTAGCGCTCCTTGTATCTTTTTTCTGAAAACCAGATGGCAGCTTCCTCTAGCTGACAATGTGTAACTCTCACTGCTGGTAGCAAATATTGAAAATAAAATGGCGACAATGCCCTTTAGCAGGTGATGCAGTTATTGTTTCAAACTAAAAAAGTATAAAAGTCAGAATATGTGTGATATTTTTATATATATCTTATTTAATTCTCGGTCTGGTAAATTTCTCGATTTCCTTGTTGTAAATTGTGTATGTTTTCCAATCCAGAGATCTGAGGAAAGTTCAAAATAATTATATATGTATACACCGAGTGGTCAAAATACTAAGGTGATTATCTGAAGCGTAGAGGTGGGTTGCTACAGCAATTTTCGGTATCTGTACCAACCTGATACTGATACAGTAATGTACTAGTTACAAGTATCTGATATTTCTGTATCAGATAGAGCAGTAGCGGTCCCAGGAAGCAACAAGGTATCAGCATTCTCGTTACAGGTTACACATCCTCCGTGCCGTCATCACCAGCGTAAAAAGGTATCGGTGTCTCTGATACATTATTTATCACGCCCAGTAATTCTCTACCTCTGTTACACTCATGCCCGCCTAAATACAGCCAGTATCAATCAGTTCAACATTCACTGCAGTTCGTCCTGGCCGTCTATTACCACGTACATTGTTGCGGGCTGTCATGCTCTGTAGTTAGTATCTTTATAGTGAAATAAGGAATGGATAAGTACAGGAATAAGACTTCATTTGTGTGGAATTTTTTCGCGGAAAATAATGTGTTGCCATCACCCGGGGTCTTGAACTCTATACCCGGGGTGAGCCTAGTAGTTGCTGGTGTTTCTGTTGAGGTGTTTGTTCTCCGGGAGGGCGCCAGGCTAGTCTTAAAGCGTCTAGCTGTTGTTGTGGTGGGTCGTCGGCCCCAGCGTGCACTACTAAGCTCCTAGGCTATATGGTGTTTGAACACAATGAACACACGCACGTAGTTACTTTGACGTCGTCTGGCCGACGACCACCCCAGAGCCCGACCTGCACCCGCCAGTATACGCTCCCGCTAACGGAACACACCCCTGGCCATGGCCCACCCGAGTCAGGCGAGCCGAACAGCAATTAAAGGCAAAACCGCGGAAACCTGAGTAGACAAGAGAAGAACCGTACCCATTCCTCCTGAAACATTAAATTAGGATTTTAGCGACAATAAAATCTCTTCCAGACACATCCGTTTGGAGTCTAGCGTAATGAGGTCACGCCTGGCGCGAGAGAAGCCGAGCCTCCCTCGGACGCCATGCCAGTTCGGCAGTTCAACGCAGCTCACGGGCCGGGGCGGACCTACGTCCCACGGAGAGGCAACATCCTTTGTCTACATTGAAAGTAACGTCCGGTAAATATAGTCACTAATTAACAAAACCCCTTTTATTACTTAACCTCTCCGTGAGTACCCGGTCCCCTTTTTCGGTCCAGGACCTAATCCGGCCGCATCAACTTAAGGACACCCCGCACCACACTTGGTCAACGGGGCTGCTCATCAGCATACGGCACGGGCCGTATCCCGCAATGTACAGAACTTTATTTAAGGTCACGCGCACGGCGCTGACCACAAACCCGCAAGGGAACTTGGACAAACTTAATTGCGGTGCGTGTTTCACCACAGTGGGCACAACACCCGCGCCGAGACATTTGCATACGGGATTGGCCGTCCCCAATCGCCCGCCCCCTTAATTCAGTGTATTTTGTATCCCGTATTTTGTACTGCTAACTTACGTTACCCGAGTAACGAGTGCCACGTAACTTGTGCGCACCCCCTTAATTCAGTGTATTTTTGTATCCCGTATTTTGTATTGCTAACTTACGTTACCCGAGTAACGAGTGCCACGTAACTTGTGCGCACCCCCTTAATTCAGTGTATTTTGTGTCCCGCCTTTGTGTTACGAAATTACGTTACCTGCGTACCCAGTGAGACGTCTGAGACATAACAGCATCCGAGGCCACGTAACGCGGAACACAAACAATACGGCGCCACGGAATAACAAGTAAAAACCCCCCGGGGACCTCTGTAGAGTGTTGTATTGTGTACGACTCGCTCCTCTGAATAAAAGGTACGACACCGCCACCTCAACTCCACGTCTCTTATTTAAAATCATCTCACGCAACACCGCCGCCGGCCCTAGTGGGCCACGCAGGGGCACATACATCCACGACCCCAAATTCACGACTAGAAACGAGCTAGTCTGGCGCCCACCCGGACAACACAGATCAAGAACCGCCTTTTCCCACTAGGAGCCACACCGGGACTCGAGCCCGAGACCCCGGACGACGGCAACTTGACGGTTTTTGAACGAATGGGAAACGCGGGGAACGGCACATCCGTCCTAGTTGATGACCCGTTGTCGACTGCCGTTGACCGCGGCTGGTCTAAGAGGGGGGGGGGCAGCGTCAGCCTGCATAGGCTGGGCTAGGGGTGCGGTCTCGCAGTGGGGTAAGGTACTGGTGGGGTAGAGACCGGGTTTCACTGTCACAGGCGGTAAGATGTCAACCCCCCCCCCCCTCGCGAGAAGCCCGGTCTTTCCCTGCGATAGGTACCCCGCAGCATGTTTGCACCCCTAGCATTGGCAGCAGGACCAAGCTGGAGGCGCTTGGAGTGGCAGCAGCTGGTAGGACCCGCGCTCTGCTCACAGGTCATCCCGCTGTGTGCACCCAGGGTCTGCATCAGCAGACCGGACACCCCGGATTGTTCCCAGGTGGTAGTCTGCAAGGTATCCCGGTGGCCGTCTGACCCATTGGGGCTGTCCGGTCAGGTTGTCATGTTAACGGAGGTCAGTTTGGGTGGCCGACGTGGTCTCTTCACTTTCTGGAATCCCGGGTGATGCCAGACCATTCGAGCTCTGGTTGGTTTGGTCCTCCTCTGGTCCATTGCGGGTGGTGTCAGCGCGTGGTCACTGCTCCTATCAGGTGCGGTGTCTGCGCCTGTCAACAGCCTTGTTCGCATTTGTCGCTGAATTTGTCGCTGTGGGATCATTGGCTCATCGAGGCCATTATCATCCAGGTGACACGGGTGCTGGGTTGGCTGGCGGGGCTGCTCATTAGCCTCATCATTCGGCTCGATCACATGGACAGTGAAGTGGGCATCCTCCAGGGATGCCAGGTGGCCCCAGGCGCCCCGGGTCAGTGACACAGGTGCATCGGGGTCAGTCTCGTACGGTTCGGTCACGACCGGTGGTGTACTTGGTGCCTCGTCTGCATCGAATGTCATTTCATCCGCTGAGACATCAGTAATAATTACTCGTGGTAATCGTTTGCATCTGAACCGTCGGCATGAGGCTTGCCCACCGTTCTGGTCCTCATCCCCCTCACCATCAGGGGTGGTCGGATCATCCAGTTCTCTCCTAGGTGCTGGGTGTTCTGGTGGAGTCAGTGTTACAGGCGATTCTGGGAGCCTGTATCCCAGGAGTGTGGCAAGGCGCAGGTCATCACGATGAATCTTCTTCACCCGCCGTCCACCTAAGCGTACGAGGTATGTGGTCTGGCCCAGGCGTCTCTGTACCATGTAGGGGCCTCCCCAGCGGGGGGCCAATCCTGCGCAGTAATTACATGGTGTGGCCGACAGGGGATGGACACGCACAAACACTTGGTCTCCTGCTTGTACGGTGGGTGGCGCGTGGTTCATCGTTGGTGTTATTTCCATCGCGTAGACTTTTTGCCGTTGGCATGCTTCTTCGTGTGTGGCTGTGCGGCGGCGGTCTCGCTCTTCCGGTCCTTCTGTCGGGTGTGGTACTCCATGCGTGGCCCATTCACCGGGCAGGGGTAGATTGTGTCCCTGAACCATCTCGGCGGGTGTTCTACCAGTTGCCACATTCACCCGACGGCGCATGCAGAACAGGGCATCTAAAAAGTGTCTGTCCCACTGCGCATGGTCTAAGCTGAGGCGTATGCGCATCTGCGCCTTCAGCTCCTGGTTGCAGCGTTCGGTGGGGTTTGCCCGCGGGTGGTATGCGGGTGTGGTGTGGTGCTGTATTTGGTGGTCGTCGCACCAATTCCTCCACTGTCGGCCCAAGAACTGGCTGCCATTGTCGAGAGAGCTGACTGCGGGTAGCCCCAGCGCGGCAAGAACTCTTGTGTCAGGATCTTGGAGATGGTGGCGGCTCTCACATTTCGACAGGGATAGACCTCCGTCCACCGGGTGAACAGGTCAGTTACTACAAGCAAGAACCTGTTCCCCCTCGGTGTTCGTGGATATGGGCCCATCACATCCAGCGCTATTGTCTGGAAGGCTGTGGTGGGTTCCCGTGGCCACTGCTGCTCCTCCCCATCTCGCCGTCGTGCCTTCCGTGATTGACAGACTTTACATTCGCGCACGTACTCGAGTACATCGCTGGTGACCCCGGGCCAGTGGTAATATTGGCAAACAGCCCGCTTCGTCTGGTCGATGCCAGGATGGCTGGCTAGGTCGTGGTCATGGTAGAACCGTAGTACAGCTTCCCGGGCTTCAGTACGTACGTCTTCCAGTCCACTTGGTGTCCAGGTGCACGGCACCACACGGTCCCGTCTCGTACACACCAGGTGTCATGTTCCCCCATCGTCGCCTGTTGGCGCCGTCGATCGGCCTCTGGTGACGTCCCTTGGGCTTCCAAAACTCGATGGTGGACATCGGCTGCTGTACTCGGTGGTACGTTGTCTTCCTGGGCATCGGCTGTAATCCGCATGCATGTTGCATCTGGTTGGGCTTGCCTGTTTTGGTGGCTGGGTGGCAGCATATCCTCCCAGTCTTCATGGTCGGCTAGCTCGCTGTTCTCGTCTGGCTCGCGAGACAGAAGGTCGGGTAGCTGGTTGTTTGTTCCGGGGACGTGTTCGACTTCAAAGTCAAAAGATTGCAGGAACAATTCCCACCGGATCAGCTTGGCCTTCCTCCCCTGCATGGTGTGCAGCCAGGTCAGGCACCTGTTGTCGGTGCGGAGTGTGAATGGTTTTCCTTCCAGGTGCGGGCGGTACTTATTCACGGCCCATACGACAGCCAGGCACTCCTGCTCGTTACTGAGGTAACGACACTCTGCCGAGCCGAACTTCGCACTCGCATAGTCGATGACTTGTCGGTCTCTATTCTGGTCCAGATGGAATAGCACAGCTCCCACCCCTAGTGCACTGGCATCGGTTTGCAGGTACAGGCGACGCTCTGGGTCCACCCGTTCCAATGTGTGGCATCTCGTGAATGCGGCCTTAATGTGATCAAAGGCATTTTGTGCGATCGCATCCCACCTGTAGCACAACTGTGGTGACAAAAGGTCTGTGAGTGGAACAAAGATATTTGAAAAGTTCGGTAGATAGCTCCTTAACCAGTTAACGAGTCCCACGAAACGTTGTAGCTGTTTGCGGGTCCTCAGCACCTCAGCCTCCGCGATTTTCCGCAGGTGGACTGGTTGTGGGCTGTTGCCTGCCGCATCCACCAAGTGCCCTAAGAACTCGACTTCGAGCGCTCCAATATGACACTTGGCTGAGGCTGCTGTTAGGTGATGTGTCGCGAGCCGCTCTAGGACGAGGGCAAGGTGGCGGATGTGGTCCTCCCACGTCTCGGAAAACACGATGACATCATCGAGGTAGGCTATGGAAATCTGTCCCACATACCCCTCTAGCACCCGCGTCATCATCTCCTGGAAGGTGGTTGGTGCACACTTTAAGCCGAATGGCATGGCCCTGAATTGGAAGCGCCGCCCATCTGGTGTTGTAAAAGCAGTTTTACCTCGGTCCCCAGGCCGTATGGGCACCTGCCAATAACCAGCCTTGAGGTCAAGCGTGCTGAACACTTTGGCTCGTCCTAAGCCTGCGATGGCGGCCTCTACACTGATCTGGGGTGGAGGTGAGCTGATGGTGATGGTGTTCAGGGGCCGGAAGTCCACACAAAAATGCAGCGAGCAGTCCTTTTTCGGGACTAACACCACACATGAATTATAATGGCTATTAGAGGGCTCGATGACGCCATCCCGTAACATTTCTGATACCTGCTCTCTGATGGCGCTCTGCTCTCGGAAGCCATATCCCCTGGGTGGTTCATGAATAGGTTGATCATACATGGTTTGGATACGATGCTCCGCCACTGTGGTGCGTTGCAGGGGGTTGGCGAGTGCAAACACATCCTGCCTCTCTTGCAGCACCTTTTCCACAGCTGTCTGATGCTGCGGGGGTACATCGTGATGCAGTTGCGCCAGTGTAAGTGGTTCGCGAGGTGGTTCGGGAACGAGCCCCGTGGCATACACTGTGTATCGCTCCCGTGTTCCCACGTGGACTCGTGCAGCCTTCAGCTCCACCACAGCATAATGCTCTGCTAGCCAGGGCTGTCCTAATACAAGGTCCTCATGCAGGTCCTCCACAGCAAGGGAAAGAACTGTGGTTGACATTTCCCGAAGGCTTACCTGGAGTTCGGCTTGACCCACTGTCATACCTGGCTGTGTAGTGGTCGCAAGGCGCAGCTTGGCGCGGTGGGGTTGGAGTGCTCCCGGGGGTACCAGGCTTGGGGCGACAAACACATGGCTCACACCTGTGTCGACCAGTGCCGCCATCGGCTGGCCATTCACCTCCACCGGGATGCGCAGCAGGTGGTCGTGTGGCCGGAACAGTTGGCCCAGCGTCGGTGTGGTACCTGGCATCATCCCGATAGGTGGTGGTGTAGAGGGCATTGGCCCTGTGGCCGGTGATACCGTTGGTAAGGATGGTGCCAGTAGCACTGTTGGTGGTGTGGCTGGTGGTGCTAAGAGTGAGGTTGCAGCAGGTGGTGCCCTGGCTGAGGTCATGACAGGTGGTGCCAAAAAAGGAAGTTGCAGCAGGTGGTGCCGAGAAGGATGTTGCGGCAGGTGGTGCCGAGAAGGAAGTTGCGGCAGGTGGTGCCGAGATGTGAGTTGCGGCAGGTGTTGCCGAGAAGGGAGTTGCGGCAGGTGGTGCCGAGAAGTGAGTTGCGGCAGGTGGTGCCGAAAAGGGAGTTGCGGCAGGCTGTGCCGAGAAGGGAGTTGCGGCATGTGGTGCCATTCTCGCGGGGGGTTAGCCCCTCAGTCCCGCACCCCCGGTGGTCCATTTCCCGACTGTGGCACTGTCTGCTGCTGGCGTGGTGGTGGGGGAAGTGGGCATTCACTGTGCCAGTGACATGCTCCAGTGGCGCAACCCCGTTGGCACTGAGGTGGCCGCTCATGGTTGCGTTGCGACTGGTTGTCCCGGCGGCCTGGCTGCGTGGTGCTCTGGCGTGACGCCAGTGCATCCTCGATGGCCCGCTGCCGCCCGGGTGATGGTGAGGCTCACTCAGCCTGGCTTGGTGGTTGGTCACTGGTGCGCCCGGTAATGCTAGGCTGTGGTACCCCCGTTCTGTCATTGATGGGTTTCGGTGCCACACCATCTGGAGGTTTCTTTCAGTGGCCACTGCCTGTTGCACATAGTCTTCTACCGAGGTGTGTCGGTAGCAGCGGAGGAAGGGCTGAAGCTCATCACGCAGCAGGGTGGTGACAGTCGGCAGCGCTGCCATTGGTTCTGTGTTCGTCATGATCCGCCGAAACAGCTGCAGTTTGTGTGCGACAAACTGCTCCACTGGTTCCCCGTCTCGCTTCTGTCTCCCGTAGAATTGGGAGGTACACTGTACCACCGCCTCTCCTGTGTCAAAACGCTGCATGAACTTGGTGGTGAACTTCGGCCACAGCATTCCGAACTGGCCCCAGAGGCTCCACCAGTGACGTGCCACGCCCCGCAGCTACTCACTCGCACGTTCTGCCCATTCATCAGGTGGTATTCCCGCCCTCGCTAGGTGCACCTCGCATTGCCGTAGAAACTCGCCCGGGTTCTCCTGCGGCAGTCCACTGAACTCCGGTAGTGTTGCTCTACCCGTGTTCGTCACCATTCGCGGTGCCCCCCATGTGGCGCTCAAGTCGGTCAGCGATGTGTGTTCCCGTGCCTGCCTTGGCTTCTGCTCGCGCTGTGCGCAGTTTGCACACTCTGTTGTTTATATTTTATCTGATGGGTTTCCCGTGGCAGTGTTCATGATTGGTGCTGTGGTCACTAGGTCAGGCGGTGCAGTTGGTGGTAGCCCCGCTTCATCCTTCCCTGGCCACACAGGATTCGATTGCATTTCCCATGTGGACTTTACTGTTCCCTGCTTGATCGGGAATTTTAAGGTGTCGGGTGCGCATCGGCATGTGATATGCCACGGTAGTGTCCCTGTTAATTGGTCCATGCCCTTAGGTAGGTAGCAGTTTGCACAGACTGTGGTTGAAATGTATGGTAACATTTTATCGGTGAGCAATTGTGTTGTTGACGTCACTGGTAGGTGTCAGTTGATTTGGTGTAGCTAATATAATTTAGAAGGATAAGATCACGTAACAATTTTTACCAATATAAAAGAAATTCACACATAATGTCCGGTGATGTTTGGTGTAGTCGGGATGAGGACTCGTGCGCGCGCACAGGAGGGAGGGTTGGCGCGGTAGGCCGCTGCCCAAACGACCGCACAAAGAGTAGAGCGATAACTTCGGCTGGTGGGGGAAGCAGGGTAGGCCGTAAAGGAATGCTCGGGGTGTGAAGTGGGGGGAGGGGTGTCGGCAGCTGCCCGGACGGTCGCACAAAGAGAAGAGCGTTAGCTCCGGCTGGTGGAAGGGGGAGGTCGGTCTCGCTCTTTTGGAATGTCCAGAAGTGAAAGGGAGGGGGCCCTTTGTCCGCTGTCCTGGTCGCGCCTGCCTGTCTAACCCCAATTCCTTCACACACACGAGATGGCCGTTTCACGCGCACTGGTTTCCTTGGTGTAGGCGGATCGCGGAAAAAACCAAGTAATAATTAATTTTTGTCACACGCATGGGTGCCAAATGCCATCACCCAGGGTCTTGAACTCGATACCCGGGGTGAGCCTAGTAGTTGCTGGTGTTTCTGTTGAGGTGTTTGTTCTCCGGGAGGGCGCCAGGCTAGTCTTAAAGCGTCTAGCCATTGTTGTGGTGGGTCGTCGGCCCCAGCGTGCACTACTAAGCTCCTAGGCTATATTGTGTCTGAACACAATGAACACACGCACGCAGTTACTTGACGGTTTTTGAACGAATGGGAAACGCGGGGAACGGCACATCCGTCCTAGTTGATGACCCGTTGTCGACTGCCGTTGACCGCGGCTGGTCTAAGAGGAGGGGGGGGGGGGGGGCAGCGTCAGCCTGCATAGGCTAGGCTAGGGGTGCGGTCTCGCAGCGGGGTAAGGTACTGGCGGGGTGGAGACCGGGCTTCACTGTCACAGGCGGTACGACGTCAGTGTTTGCTAAGTGTAATTTGTGTAAACAAAAACTGAGTTCTAATGCAATACTATTTGTTAAATAGTGACTGAACTTGCAATGTGTTTTTTTTATCGATATTGGCACTGCTATCTGCCTGATGTAACTCAAATGTCTATTGATATAGTATGCTCACTAATGTACCTATCTTATTTTTTATATTTTTATTTTTGATAAAATCGTAATTTTTTAATGTATGAAAACACTAGTTACTAATTGTTTTCAAAAAAAGAAAGTCCATATGTTGATTACATCTGTTATTAGGATCAACTGAGAATTTATTTGCATTTTCATAGTTGTTAAGTGCACAAATATAAATATTATATCTTTTATTAATGTACTTTTTAATATTAAAATTTCATTAGTTTTATTATTGAACGAGACAGTGTTTTAGCTTTGCTCCCTAGATTGTGGATCCACATATCTATCACCTAAGGATGATGGATATAGAACCAGTGTCCTTGGTCATGTATCACTATTAGCGTACTAACTAGAGTCTTCAGTCTTCGCAAGAAGCACGCACTGCGCACTGAGCGTACTTTGAAGTAGGACAATAAACAAAACGACTGGTAACAATTTCGCTCTGCGCCTCTCCTTCAACGCCTTCCCCTGCGCTTCCTCCCCTACATTATTTCCCTTCTTTATCCCTTATTCGTCGTGCCGCTCCCTCCCCTTTTTACAAGCTCCGTCCAAGTGACCGTCATCTGCGATCGGGTTCTGCGCACATTGGCCGTGGTGTTGTTCAAGACGAATTCTACACTGATACTAAAGTACTTGATACTTGAATAGTGTAATCGTTTGCCGTTTCTGATACAGGCGCGTATCAGTGAAAAAGTATCAGGTTGATACTCTGCGACCCACCTCTATCTGAAGATCATGCATTCAAAACTGCCCACCTCCAAATTATTTTAAATTTCTTTTAATATTTTAAGAAAGCACCATAAGAACTAACATAATATGACTTGACGTCCCTCGGATTTAGGTCCCTGATTCCCGGTTTGCGTAATTGTCCTGTTTTGCCTGTGTAGCTCTCGTCGGTGAGAAGTGAGTTCAGGCCAACGTGGCCGGGACCGGAAAATACGGGACCTGGAGGGAATTTCAGGTGAGAAGGAGGAATGGTAGGCAGCTCCAAGGATAACTCGGTGATGTCCATTCCACGAGCCCCTTTTATTGTCGCATAGAGAGTCTGCCGCAGCCTGGCGGACACGTCGTGGAATGAGCGCCCTCCCCGCCACGACTCGGACCCCCGGAAATAAGTCTCGTTTTTAGAATACGTCCCGACACGAACAGGGGAGGTAATCCCGTAACTATGGTTCCGGTTACAATTGTTCTGTAATTGTGCACAGCGCGTGCGCGGTCCGTCACGTAAGAGAAATAAGGTCCTATGAGTATTCGTACTGACTGAGAGGTTCGGCAGTCCGTAGATGCGCGTACACGGCCTATGACGTTTGGCTGGTGAATTCCCGGAAAACTCGTAGAACTGAATACGGCCAGCGATACAACGAATGCAGCTCAGCTGCAGAGACGACCAGTGACGTTTCACTGTCGGCGAATTGCGGTAGATGCGAAAACGCGCCTCACGAGCAGCGCGGAGCAGAGCGCACGTCTGCCCTCTATCGCGTCCAGAACACCACTGCACCCCTCCGCCACAGTGTTGCCAGATTGTAAATGTCAATGTCTCGTACCAAGGAGCGAAAATTCTCGTACGACAACAAAAAATCTCGTACACAATGGTATTGTAAAAGCAAAAGTTTAAATGTGTTTCAACAATATTTTAATATTTGAGTTACGAGCCTAACAAATCTAAACTAAACAATTTTCACAATCCTATGATTACATATGTAAAACATTATTAACAACAATACAATTATTCCTGTAATTCACTCTGTTTGCATTATTTTTTTCGTAAAAAGTATCCAGTTTTTTTATTTTAGTTAATTTAACATACAAAAATTTTCTACATTGTGAGTTAGGGGTTGTGCATTTAACATTATTCTGACTCTGGGTCATCATTTCCTGTGCTAGACAAATAGAAGTTGGCACAAGTCAACGCTGTCGGGCAGGAACTTCACTTAATGGTATTAAGTTACAAAAGAAATGTTATACACTTGTTTTGACAAAACGATACAATAAAACTAATATATCTTACTAGAACCCGGGTAAAAAAAAACCCAACTACCAACAGTAATAGTGATCGTCAAAATTCTCGTACAAAAGCGTACGAGATCCAACTTTACCTCGTACAACGTACACAGGTTCTAAATTCTCGTACACATACGAGAATTCTCGTACATCTGGCAACACTGCTCCGCCCGCCAGCGGACCCTGGCCCGAGGCCGTGGCGGTGGTGGGGGGTGGGTGGTGGGGGGGGGGTGGGTGGTGGGGGGGTGGGTGGTGGGGGGGGGGGGTGGAGGGGGTGAGGGGAAATCGGCTGGCGTGTGAGAGGCCCGCCCCGCGACGCGCCAGGCTGCGATTACATTACTAGCACGGCATAAGCACTTGAGAAAATCACAGAATTATTAACACAACTTTAGCGAGTAATTAATTAAAAAGCAAATTTACACATGATTTAATTAGTTACGATTACATGACAAGCGAAGTATTTACACAGTGTTTCAGACGTGAGAGTTTTGTTACGTTACAAAATATACACAATTGTTGAGGCTCGTGACCATTTAAAAATACATAAAAAACATAATTATTTATAACACAAAAATAAGTCCACTGGCGTGCGTCCCTGCTCGCCGCACTTCACAGTCGGTGCACTAGTATTGCAAGGGAGGACATTGACGAGGCATAACGGCCTGAAGGAGCCCAGGAGACACTTGGGTCGACGTCAGACTTATAGTAGAAATAGCCATTAACGAGAGAAAAAAAACTATCCACGACTGCAGTCACTTTGACGTCGACCCAGGTGTCTCCCCGGCTCCTTCAGGCCGTTATGCCTCGCCAGCGCCATCTCGTGAGAGTGTTGTGCAACGCAAGTGTCGGTGACGTGTGACGTATGTTTGTTTTACAGGATATGACGTATTTTTTTTATTATAAATATATTTTTGCTTTACGTTTTTGTATATTTTATTTTTAATTAATTTTATATTGAAGGGTTTTGTATTTTGAATGTTTTTAATTGTTCACCGGGCGCCTAGGCCGCGGCTTCCGCCTGTGACCAATCAGCGTGTTCCGCGGGCTCGCGAGGAGGGGTGGGACGCGAGCGCTGGGTCGCGCGAGGCGGGGAGGGAAGTCAGTCGGCAGCTGGACGCAGGAGGCGAGAGACGTGGCTACGAGAGCTCTCCGAGGCGGTGAGAACGGGCGCGGTGTCTCGCTGCAGTTAATGCAGTGCCGAGAGGAAGCGATTCCTCTGTCACAGTCGTGTGGTCAGTTAGGTGTGTCATCGTGTCATTCAGTCGCGGCGTGCAGTCAGGCACTGCTTTCGCGTGCGTGTTTTTCTCCGGCAGTTTACGAGTCGCGGAGTTCTTTTGCGGGCTGGATTTTCGCTTTCGTTTGCACGGTAATTTTCGGGTCTTGCTCATCACGAACGGGACATCACGTATTTTTTTTTCATACAGCAACAGTGCGCGGAACCGGGCTCCGCCCTACAGGATCGGTCACAGGCGGGAACGCGGTAGCCCCTTGTAAAGGGTTTGTTTTCGTATATAAAGAACCTGGAAACCGTCTTTGAGAGTATTAATGACTATCCTGGTGACTTAGTGCCTTGGCCACGCGGCCCGAACCCTCTCTACCGAACACTGAGTAGCCGGCTAAATACTACCATTCAGGGGCTAGTCGGCCAGGCGACGACATGTGGCGCCCTAACTAGTGTGGCCTAGCCAAAATACGTTTTCGAACTTTTTCTAGGTTGACTACGCATGCGGAACATTGAACAGTGGCAAAAGTCGTAGTGCGCGGGACATTGGACATAGTTTTTTCGGACATTGTGTGCGGGGCGAAACGAGACGCGGAGACAGTCGTGAGACGTGGGAGCAGCTGCGCAGGAAACGGGCGCGACACAGCGGCGCGGGAGCGAGATAACGCGGGGCGTCTCACGCCGGCATCGCATTTCGCGCGGCGGAGCAGCGCGGCTTATCGCTGGCCGCGCGGATCAGGTATCTCGCGACGGGAAGAGATCGCCGACCTGGGGGAGATAAAGTCGCGGGAGGATAAGAGATAAGGCGGAGATTGAATACGCCGGGAAGACGAGTAACGGATAATGGCAGATAACTACGAGCAATGCGAGTGGTGCGGATTACCGCGAACGGGACTTATCGGTGCGGTAACTTGCTCGTGCCCTTTGGGTAGCACGATGAAGTCGGAAAAAATGACAGTGCAACACGAAAACACGGACACGGACAGTGCGGGAAACAGTCGTGGGCAGCAACCGGCAGAGTCAGATGCAGCTAGCCAGGGGGAAGTGCGGCGCGGAGCAGGCGGACAGGTGACTGAGTGCGGGCAATGCGGGCACGGACAATTACCAGTGGTCATGCGTATAGTGGAGGTGCCGGAACTGTTACCGAGTTTTTCAGGGGAGGCATATGAGGACCCGCGGATTTTTCTTCAAACATGCAAGGACAGATTGAAGGATTTATCGCGGGACAGATGGGTGTCGAGAGTGAGTGAACAGTTAAGAGGAAATGCGCAGGCATGGTGGGCGGAGGTCGGACATTTTCTCGCGGAGTGGGAGGAGTTCGAACGTACATTGTTGAGACGTTACGACGGACCAATGGCGCGCGCCAGTTGTGAACGACAGCTTTACTGTATGCCGCAGGCGGAAAGGGAAAGCGCGGAGGCATTTATTCATAGAAAAGTGTGCCTGTACCGACGTTTAGGC
This sequence comes from Bacillus rossius redtenbacheri, assembly GCF_032445375.1. Lineage (NCBI taxonomy): Eukaryota > Metazoa > Arthropoda > Insecta > Phasmatodea > Bacillidae > Bacillus > Bacillus rossius. The sequence goes on from NC_086336.1 coordinate 38,465,862, forward strand.
ACAAATGGACCGTTGAGTGCAGTGTTGCCAATGATCTGCGAACAGTTGCATCCAACTTTGAGGCCGTTTTTGCGCAGTGCGATCGGACTAGATTTGTGGGAGTTTGTGGAGCTCGCGCACAGTGTAGAAGGGGACTTACAGGCAATTAGGTGCGGGAATGCTGCGAAAGACATTGCGCAGAGATCTGGTGTCGCGGAACAGGAAAATCGGGAAGAGACCTGGGCAGTTGTCCCTTACGTGGCCCCACCCCCTCCGTGTCAATCACAGGCAAGATCGGTGGCTAGACACGACCCGGCGACACGTCAGGAGGAGCGCCGCGTCGACCGGCGCACGACTGGCGGCCGACCACCTAGGTGTCTGTACTGTGCCGCAGAAGAGTATCATTGGCACGTAGATTGCCCGACCAGAAACCGAGTGTGGAAGAAAATGGCAGACGAGGGGCGCCAGCCGGGAAACTTCCAGTAGGGAACAGTGATACAGTCAACCACTGTTCCCGGAGTTTCAGCTTGACTGAGTCACGAGAGTCACCACAGGGAACACCAGCACGGCGGCGCGGGGAATGCGAACAGCGGGAGGGCAGGACAGAAGTGCGGGGAAGGGGCGCACGGACAGTTAGGCCCCGGACAACTGTCACGTCGACACCAGAGTGCCCGGACAACTCAGCACAACCGGACGGGCGGAAGCAGCGGGGCAGGACTACGCCGACACGGACCAATCAGCATGAGGAATCGCCGAGGGAGGACCTGGACACCACCACTAGAGTCTCCGAGGAGACGACGCCGATCATCATACCCAGAGCCACCAGCACACCGAGGGCACCAGTCGTCAACGCCGGATCAGCTGATGTCACCGACGAGCAGCCCGGTCAACCGGACGTCCCGGCCGTTCCTGGCAGACGCGGGGCCGCGTCTCCGCGTCTCGGACAGCTGGGGGACGACGCAGCCGAGCTCCTCCGGGTGCCAGTCCACTTGAACGGG